>NC_088245.1:63255489-63880489 GCF_036013445.1 Caloenas nicobarica | reverse complement strand
CTGCAAAAGACTCCAGGGAAATGCAAAATCCACTACATGCCTCCGACAAAAATCACACAACTGCGTTCAGCGCTGACAATGTGTGTCTTGTTTCCAATCTCACATTTTCCTCGTTTTGCTCTCCAGACAGCAAGTTGCGCCGTGGCTTGTCCCCAGGTGGGTGCCGGTAGCCGGGAGCCCCTCAAAAACCACGTCCACCTCTCCCCGCCACCCAGCAGAGGGGCACGTTAAGACAAAAAAATCAAAAAAAGGTGAATTAAAGCCAGTTAAAAGCTTAGGGAAAATGCAGGGAGGCAGGATGTCATTACCAGAGCTGGAATTTGGCCTGGGTGCCATGGAGATGAAACGCAGCAGATGGCTAAGGTGTACACGGGAACCACGCGCACAGCACCTGACTATAGATTTAAGACCAATTAATACGACAAAAGAGGAAACTTGACAAGGAAGCCAGAGACCTACAAAATGAATAAGTGAACCATGAAAAGGGGAGGCTCTCCCATCCAGAAAAAAAAATAAAAGGAGAAAAAAGAAAGGAGAAAAAAGAAAAGCAGCAGAGTATACAATACCTACAGAGCTGTGAATAAACTGAAGTTGGAACAGATGGAGACAGAAACAAACCACCGTGTGTATTAGTTGGCTACCAAGTAAAAGAGCCACTGTGGGGGAAAGAGCTTCCCCGCAATTCAGGGCAAGAACAATAGGCACCGGTTCTGCAGCACTCCCTTCCCGAGGCGCTCAATGTCCTTCCTATGGCTTAATTTAAGGCTCACGAGCTGCAGCACTCTCAGATACAAGATCCTAACAAATGATCAGGAAAGCATATTCTTTTAAATAATAAACCAAGCCGCTCTAATTAAAAGAGCCCAGGCACTACACAGCAGAGACAGGAGCCTTCCCTGGCAGCCCATCACAGGGGAACACACCCTGACTACATGGTCCTGCCTCAGACCTGATATGAAATGGGATTGGGAACAAGAAATGAGGGATTTCCAATGGATGGCGACTGCCCTGAGGTGGCCGTGGTCTCAGCGCACTGGTTAAACACACGATAAACCCCAGTGCTACCTCGGAGGCACATAGGTGACCTTTATCTTTGCAGGCCAGGGCCCCAGGGCCGCAAAGCAGCTTCGCACACAAATGTTTCCATTGAATTTTATCTGATCTCCTGTGAACTGAAGCCCTGGCCAGGTCAGAGATGGGAAAACAAGGAAGGAGACAAGCCAACACACCATGGGAATGGGAGCAGGGAGGGGTGAGCATGGTGCAATTAAGCACAACATGAGAAACACCTCACTTCAAGGACATTTAAAATCCCAGCTGTGAAGAAGAGGAGGCAAGCGTCCCAAGGAGCACCGGGCACTGGCTTCCCAAGAGCCACCCTCGTCCCAACCTGAGGGCAGCAGCAGCACCCCAACACCCACGGCAGCAGCACCCTGACATCCACGGCATCAGCCCCTTCTCAGGTCAGGCCAGCAGGAGCAGGCACTCAGCTTTCACTCCAGATCTGCAAACACAGGGCTGTCCCGCCACTGTATCTGTGCTGTAAATCCCAAAGATAAACAAGCCCAGCTCTGCAGACAACATTTATCACCCACTTTAAAGACAGGCAGCTTGGGGCTAAGCCCCCTGAGAAGCACCCCCCATGGTAAGCTCAGCCTGGAAGCGACAAGTTTTTCACAGCTTTGAGTCCTGCCTTGAAGCCGGCTGGCCAAAACTTTACTGACTTCAAAGCGAGAGGTTTTTTGCAGAGCCACGCAGCCCCTGAAAACTCTGTCCCTAGAAGCCCTTCCTTTTGTCCGTGGTCTGGGCAGACCCCAGAGCATCGCTGGTTCACGCAGCAGCAGGCACGCTCATGCACCGGCTGCTCCACTCCTTGCACCTCTAAGGAGACACCAGCACATTTCCCCACCACCACAATGACTTTATAAAACAACACCAGCTGAGAGGCAGCACCTGCAATGAGCCCAAGCAGAGGCACAAGCTATTAAAACACCTCCTTTCCCCACCTCTACCCCCACTTGATTCCCTTTGTGGCTTTAAGCAAATCACATAACTTTTCCTCTTTAGTTTCTGCACCTGGGAGAGAGTAATATTTACCTACCCCAGAAGGGTGTTGAGAGGATTAGTTAATATTTGCCCAGCATTTTAAAGGAGAAAATATCCTGCATTAATTCCTAGCTGCTGAAAAGACTGATATGTACAGCTTTCATTAGCCCCAACAGAAGACTTTTTGCTCAAGCTAGGCTTTACTGCTCCAGAAAAACATAAGCAAGATGATGTGTGATACTAACATTTCAAAAATACCTGCAGCACATACTGTAAAACCTCTTCTGACTTCTTCCCAGCCTGTGCTGTGGAGGTGAACCTGCACCTGTTAAACATTACAGCAGCCCAAACCCAACATGGGGTTGGGTTGCAGGCCCCCACGGCAGAGAGCTGGCCTCACCTGTGAGATGTCTTCTCATGGATGAAAAGCAGCCTTTGCACCTTCTGCTCAGATTTATCAGCTCTTATTTGAAAGATGGGAGCTGATGCAGGTGTTCAGCTGTCGCCTTTAGGTGGGATCCGTGCAGCGCCGCGTCTGTTGGCAGATGTGCTGGTGGGTGGGCATCCCCTGTGCTCAAGTCGTGTACAACCAGGTACTGGGCAGAAAGAAAAAGCGAATAGATGAGAACTGGGCTCTGGCTGAGCACCCAGCAGTCTCAGCACACTTTACAACCCAGGACACCCACAGCACTAGAGAAAATACATCATTGCTGCACATCTCACAAACCAACCCACCCTCTGCTCAGGCCCTCTGCATTCCTAGCGTGGCACCAGCACAGCATCCTTGTTCCCCCCCCACATGCCGGGCATCTTCTTTTGGAGAGCAAGGACAGCGAGGTGCCACCTCTGTGTGGTGTTGCACCCCCAGGCTCATTTCTCTCAGCTGTTTCCCACCACAGCTCACCTCAACACGGGTCTCCCACACGTTAGGGGTGCCCATGCCTTCATTCGTGGGGGCTCCACTCTCATGAACAGCAGGTGGAAATGCCAGCAGGCCTTATCATAGAATCATAGAATAGTTTGGGTTGGAAGGGACCTTCAAAGGTCACCTAGTCCAACCCCCCTGCCATGAGCAGGGACATCTGCAACTAGATCAGGTTGCTCAGAGCCCCGTCCAGCCCGGCCTTGAATGTCTCCAGGGATGGGGCATCGACCACCTCTCTGGGCAACCTGGGCCAGGGTTTCACCACCCTCATTGTAAAAAATGTCTTCCCCATGTCTAGCCTGAATCTACCCTCTTTTAGTTTAAAACCATCACCCCTTGTCCTATCGCAACAGGCCCTGCTAAAAGCTCTGTCCCCATCTTATAGGCCCCTTTTAAGTACTGAAAGGCCACAATAAGGTCTCCCTGGAGCCTTCCCCAGGCTGAACAACCCCAGCTCTCTCAGCCTGTCCTCACAGCAGAGCTGTTCCAGCCCTCTGATCATTTCTGTGGCTCCTCTGGCCCCTCTCCAACAGGTCCATGTTTCCTGTGCTGAGGGCTCCAGAGCTGGACGCAGGACCCAGGTGGGGTCTCACCAGAGCAGACCCTTGTGGGCTCCCAGGACAGAACAAGCAGAGGAAGAGGCCTGGCTTTGGACCATGGTGTCTGTGGCTTGCTGGGGTAAGCAAGCTACAGGCACTGAGCTCCCGCCTCCAGTGAACACCATGGCTGTGGTGAATGCACGTCTGTATGCCTGTCTTCAAAAGCAGCATGGCAGGGCTGAGCCCCGCAGCAGTGAGGAGGGGGCGTGAGGGGCTCGCAGAGCCGGCCAGAAAGGGACTTGGTTTTAACTGCTGGTTTACAGCCTGTCAGCAGAAGTCTATGGCTGTACAACAAGGGAAAGGCTGGAGGAAGGTGTTTGAAGATCAGGCCAACCCAGCCCTAGACCTATGAAACAAAAGCAACATCAAACCAGCCCCCCACTAGCCCCACAGTTTCAGGAAGGGGAAGCATTTTTGAAGCCCAAGAACAACAGGGCGATCTTTCCCTTCTTCTGGTGAAGGTGAAAGACCTCCTTGCAGAGGTGTCCACGCCAGGGAAGCTGCTGAGTGAGAAGCCGTGGGCCAGTAAAGCATCCCTTTGTGCCTTCAAACACCCTGTCTGATGGCAATTCCCAACCTTCATCGCTCCGGCCTGCTGGCAGCGCCGGCAAATCTCAGCCCTCGGCAGCAGGTCACCCCGCAAACCCTGAGGAGAGACAAGGGCACAGCCGTGCCAGCACCAAGGGCTGCCGGCCAGTGCTGGACCATCGCTCCCCACGTGCCGCGGGACGGCTCGGAGGGCTCAGTTTTTCCTTTCCCCGCTTCTCCCATCTTGCCCGACTTCCAGGACGGCAGGCAGAGGCCGAGGCACCGCAGACGTCTGCTGAGCAAAATCAGAAGCACAGACCGAAACATGACTAATTTCAAACACAGCCCTGCCTACGAGTCACTTTGTTTGTGAGCCCAAATCGCTCTCCGCTGCTTTCATACCGGCTTGTTTCAAGGGTGAGTAAGCAGACGGTGGCAGACGTGACTTCTGTGATTCCCAGAGCTTTGAAGTGGTACCATTTCCCCGCGGTTAGCTGACTGCATCAGCCGCCTGTAGTGGCACATTTCGAAGAACTCAGCAATGATGCCGAGTTGGAGCTCAGCATATTCCATTGACGGTATTTCGTGGTGACTCATTAGCTGCCCACCCTCTATTACTCATTGGTTTTATCCCGTCATTTTATTTCAATATTCTCGACAACTTCCAAGAAGGCCCTTTTGTGGACAGAGGTCAAGGGCAACAAAACCAGCTTCAAGCTGTAATCGAAGCCACTTTCTGTTAAATTAGCAGCATATGAGTTAAAGTGGATTTTGTGATGAATATATCCTCGAAGAGTAAACAACGCCACTTGAAGAGGCAGAAATGTGGAAAAACTGTCTCCGCTACAATAGTATGAGCATTTCATGTATTTATGCATGTGGATATGATCGTACATATGCAAAAGACTAAACATAGAATCACGCATCTATTAGATAAGAAAGTGAAACTTCCTGCATTTTTGAATGACTCATTTAAAACAGCTTATTAAATAGATTATTTTTTATATTTAAAAATACAGCTCTTGCACACATTTTGACAGAGAATTGTATGGCTTATTTCCATCTCAGGTTAAACTGCTATAGTATTTTTTTCCTGCTGCTCCAGAGTTCCATGTTTCTCATCTATATTTCTACATTTAACCACTTCTAATTTGAATGGCTGAACATCAAGAAGACTCTCTGCATAGCGTGAAGCAGCACGGTTTGAAAGCGTGTCATATTTTTAGCTACGAAACTTAGGTCAGCTTCAGCACAAATACGAACCTTTCGTCAACTGGAGGCATCACAGCCACTTCCTCAGGAGAAAGTGGCACCACAAACACCCGAGTCTAAGCAAAAGCTCTGGATTGTAATTGTGGGGTTATTTACACAGACCAGGTCAAATTCTACTGTTAATTCCAGTGCCAAAAGTTTAGGGGCTGAGATAAATCACTCTTTTCCCTTTGAAAGAGGCTGCTTGCGTTTATGGCTCATTTCAGAGTCCAAGGGCCCAGGCTGAGATGAAAGGTGGGGGGCAGAGCGGGGCGATGCCCCATGTCCAGCGCCGCAGAGGGCTCGGGCTGCGGCAACCGGGAGAGGAACTGCCAGATTCGGTTCCCAGCAGCGCTCAGCCCTCTTGGGTAACCTCAGATGTGTCATTTAGTCTCCCGCTGACTCAGTTTCCTCATTCATGCCGTGGAAATAACACCACTTCTTTGTTTTGCAGGAGTTTTGGGCAGATAAATATCTTCTAGCTCGCTATCGGAATCCACTCGAGAAGCGTAACTGAAATAGAGATCAGTTACGATCTGAAGAAATGACACAAGCGAGGGCTGGGAGGAAGGAACAAGACGTACAGTACCAACATGGGGAGCTCTCCAAACTGGGCTGATTTCTCCTGTCACCTCAGGGTACCTTCAGAGCAAGAGCCTTGGCTCCCCATACAATGTGGAAAATTCCAGGGACCAGACGGTTTCCCCTAATAGCTGAGGCTCACTCTGTCGGTGCAGTTTCCCTGCCACGCTTGACAAGGCTTGGCATGAGCTGAGAGGCACAGGAGAGGTGCAGATCCCAGTTTATGATCCTGACGGGGCTCCTGCTCCCCAGGAACTCCTACGGTCCCTTCAGAGGCTCCACGGTGCCTTTGCCCCCTGGTTATGAGGGACGGGCTGCTCCCTCACAGGGGGAGGGACATGAGACATGGCATCTCTCCCATGGGTCTGGTGCATCTCTGCAGTCCCCCCAAAGGCAGGGCACCCCACTTGAGTCCCTGCTGGACGGGCATTCAAACCCCTGGGCCGTGCCAGACTTCTGAAAAGACGTCATGTTTTGGCATGTCAGACGTCTGCACGACCCAGATTCTTCTACTTCCCTGTGAAGCGGGTGCAAGGGCAGGTCCCAGCCCTGTTACTCCGGCAAGATCAGATATTTCTGTGTCTGACACCTGGGGCTGCCTGGACCAGCGCGCCCCACCACTCGGTGCTCTGCATCCCCACCCCATAACGCAGACATGGTAACTACTGCAGGGGGACGTACGTGGCCGGATGAGATTTTAGACACGTGACCAGTGACCTCGCAGCTCCGTCCCCATTTTGCTGGAGGTGTGATGTGGCTGACCACAACCCCCCTCCACCTTCAGCACATTTTGGTGGGTGAGCCGGGGAGGGAACAATACTCCTCTTTTTTCACAGAAGACAAAGCTGCAGAAGACACCGATTCCCATGGCAACGAAGGCAGAGAAGTGTCCCAAGATGTGATTTGCTGTCACCGTACCCACCTCGTGGCAGATAAGGACAAGCAATAGCTGTGAAAGGAACTGTTTCCATGGGACCCTTCCCAGCGAGCACACATGGTGACAACCCAACTGTCTGCCACAGCTTTCGGTGCCGAACAGGTCTGAGTGGCAGAGAGCAGCAAAGGCTGCCTGTCTCCTTCTCATCCTCTTGTGAAGAACACTGCCCTCCTCGCTCCTCTCGTAGCCTCCCTAACCCCAAACAAGCCAGGCTGCTGCTTGCTAATCCACTTACCCAGGCAATTACACTGGGATAGCAGCTTGCAGAGAGCCATGCTCAACTTCTCAGCTAGACATCATCCTAAGGGGTTTTTTTAATCCATGGAGTGCTACCTTAAACTGTGCTGAAAGCTCCTCACAGACCTCACATTTATGCTTCGGTAGCACGTGCTATGTAAGTGCGTTTCCTTCCGACACTTTCATTTATCATACTTGTCCCCTCCCAACCCTGCCCTTTCAGTTCCCTGGGGAAAGTTAGTGAATTTATGCAGGAACAGAGTCACCTTGAGCTTTAATCCACACCCTAGCAGAAGGAATACGTCTGTCGGCAATCACATCCACCCACTCTGCAACCGCATTACAATGCTCACTTTGTTAGCACAGAAAATACTGGCTCCTGTTCTAGTCCTGGAGACGAGCTACCACAAAAGCTAGAGCAAAGAAAACAGACTGGGGACAGAAGAGGGAGGGATCCAGCCCTGCAAATTTGAGAATGAATGGGTAACCTGAGGTGAAATGGTGGAAGCAGGAAGAAGCAAACAAGTCTGGCAAACCAAGACCTTGACTTATGATAAACTCTCCAAAGCAACTCCCTGCTCGCTTCCTACGAAAAGGCAGCTGAGAAACCTGCAGTCAGCGAGGTCACAGAAGACAGGCAGAGATCCTTATCCAACTGATAGCAAAACAGCAGCCCAAGCAAGTGGCAAAGTACGGCAAACCAGGTGCATAAAACAATCTGGATTTCGCCATCTGGGAGCAAAGGCCAGAGTCCCTCAGAACCAAGGTGGCACCCAGCTGCTGGGGCCATAGAATCACAGAATAGTTTGGTTTGGAAGGGACCTTCAAAGGTCATCTGGTCCAACCCCCTGCCATGAGCAGGGACATCTTCAGCTAGATCAGGTTGCTCAGAGCCCCGTCCAGCCTGGCCTTGAATGTGGCTCCATGTTCCCCCGACACCCTCCTCCTTCCCTCAGGGAAACCAGCCCTGACGCTGCCTGAGCACACAGAGCCAAGGCGGTGTTTAAAAAAGGGCCTGGGAGCTCCAGTAGCCCAGAAGAGCATCGTAGGTGTGCACAGAAACAAAGGTAGGCAGCAAAAAAGCCACCTCCAGCAGAGACCCTGCCAGCCTGCACACATGCTCACCTGATGTTTCAGAGCTGTGCGTGAGTTGTGAAATCCCACGTGCTGGCGCAATGCTGACCCACGCCTGCTCCTGCGGGCAGCGTTCCCACCTTTGCATCTCCCCTGGCGTAACAGCTCCTTTCCATTCACCAGCAGAAACCGCGGCTGCCTCTTGCCGTCTGTCCTACGTGTTGATGAGAAGTCCTGGGATGAACCTGCTTCTGACGGGAAGAAATGAAACATTAATATTCCCAGAAGGATGCATGAGTTACAGCAGAGGGCGAGGAGACTGAAGAAGAGGTGAAGGGATGGTGGAGCTGGTCCCGACGAAACTACCTCTTGGATACTCCCATCCTTCCGGCGGAACAGCACAGTCAGCTGTTGCCCCACTGCTTTGTCATCTTTGGCAACCGCTGCAGGCAAGCGCCAGCTTTTGTCAGCCCAACGTCACTTTTCTCTGCCATGCACCCCAGAGCAGATAAGGGAGTTTCTGGAAACTGGTGTCACCTGACAAACGGGAAAAAGAGTGAGGATGTAGGTCTCCAGGTATAGGAGGTCTCGGAGCTAGTGCTGGAACCCAGAAGCCCAGAGAAATCAACCTACCCTGAATCGGCCATAGTTTGCTTACCACATTATAAGGAAAGAAGATTTAAATAGCACATCTGAGTAATCTTATCCTCATCTGCTGTCATTCCACTGGTGCACTCCAGATTATATTGCTACCTATGCAGCCCACAAGGACATGAGGTGGTGGTGGTTGGATTTCCTATCCTTGGCAACTGAGCAAGAACACCAAAGGACACAGGCTTCACCAAATCACCTGGAGGTCCATCAGCTGCCATCTGCTGCTTTAAAACTATGCCAAAACAAGATAGGTTGTCCCCAAACAGTTTACCTGGGCTCCTGCGATCTCAGCAGAAATCTTCCTTCCCCTGGTAGTAATCTTAAACCTAACAAGAGAGCCACGAAGTCTGCTTTCTGCTCCCGTGCTCCAGGAGTATGTTTTGATTTGCCCATTGCATTTGTTTTCGTAGACGCCTGCACACTGTTGCAGAGGTGGTCAAAGGAGACATTCCAGGAGAACCTTCAGGCATCCAGACATGTACACAGACACAATCACCAGCGCAGGAGAACCAAAGGGAACATTCACAGCTATTGCCCAAATTCTTCTTCTCTGCATTATTGCAAATATTCATCTAAGCAACTCTTATTTAGGAAAGGCTTCAGTAAAACCAAGATGCTTTCATGGGCCTGTACATAACACACACACCCCCAATCCAACCCCACAAAATGCTCTAAGAGCTTGTATTTATGGCCTCCAGAGAACGGCAGGCTGTTTACTGAAAGGATTAGATAAGGCTTGACAAAGATGCAGAAAGGTGGGCATGCTGTGCCTTAGAAAACTTTTGCAATACAGAACCCAGAACATCCCTGTAGGCACTTTCTGTTCGAAAACCTAGAAAAGAAGGGGGGAGAAATAGCAAATAGGTGTGACAGAGCACTCTGGCCACCACTGGATAGGGGATAAAAATCACACGAGAGTAACCAAACAGTAATGTGTCCAACACATCCCTGAACAGCTTGTGCTTCTACTGGTGAGATCTGTGTGACTCTCAAAATAGATACTTCTGCCTTCTATCTCAGGGAGAAAACAATAACCCTTAAAACATGCTACTGCTCCTTCTCCCACTTTCCGGCAGAAGGGAAAGCTGCTCTTCTGGGTTTGGTGGGGACAAGAAGCTCATATCCTCTCCAAGGCTGCCCAGCACTCAGAGCAAAAGCCCAATTCTTTCCCCTTTGGAGAGCACTGTGATAACTGTGGTGGTAACTGCAATAACAGGTGGTGAAACCCTGGCCCAGGTTGCCCAGAGAGGTGGTAGATGCCCCATCCCTGGAGACATTCAAGGCCAGGCTGGATGGGGCCCTGAGCAACCTGATCTAGTTGCAGAGGGGGTTTGCTCATTGCAGAGGGATTGGACCAGATGAGCTTTGAAGGTCCCTTCCAACCCAAAGTATTCCATGATTGGTTTCTGGAGATGGCAGTCACAGTGGTGGTGTTAGGACTGCTATCACCATTTTCAAATAGATACTCAAGCAAAGCTCTATTCCTTAGAGTACTTCCAGTGTTGGCTGGAAAGTTCTTTGTGAGTAGGAAAAAAAAGACAGAAAAGGGTTAAAAATAATGAATTGTTGCTCTTCTTGAGGAATAGCATCATGGCACCACTAAACTACTTGGAGTTGAGGGAGCAGAACACGCAGGCATGGGGGCTTCCTCCAGCAATCGAGTATTGTGCTCAACCCTGAATTTACGGTAAACTATAAAACACAAACACAATTACAAAGTTCCCCACTGTGCCCATTTAAACACAGCTAAGCGTAGGTGTGGATTTGTGTTTAAAGAAACAAGCCACGGGAGAGAAGGCACAGCAGGGCCAGCAGCCACACGGCACATTTAATTTCAAGGGAAAAACACCTGACTTCTACATGCAGATCAACAAATAAATAAATAAAACCAAGTACATGTTCTGGCTTCTTTATTTAAGACCATTAATTACATCGTTCTGGGCACCTCTGTTAGGAGACTCTCACAAAGCTTCTCGTGAGACATCAGGAAAGAGTGCCAAAGCACAGCATGTGGGACACGGTCTCCTTTTGGGCTGAGGTGAGGGTTTGGTTTCAGGGTTAGTCGGGGCTCAAGCCTTCACAGCAGTTAAGAGAAATGCAGCTGTTAGAGCCAGGCGTACAATGAGGAGGAAATAAGCAGGCTCAGCAGAACCGCGCTGAGAAGAGTAGAATAAAGCACACGGCAGAATTAGCCCAGATCAAGTCAAAAGAAGTTTATTCATGTGAGATCAGATTAAAACCTTTCTCCATCTGAGCACCTTGAGGAAATTCACACAACCGAAAATCCAGGACAACAACAACAACCACCACCACCCCCTGAAGCCACAGGCACGCCGAGCTAATTGAGGGTGGCCTCACAGCACCGCCGCGCACTCGCCGGCGAGCTGCTGGGCAGCTTGTGCTTGCAGCGCTCACACCGCCTCTGACACTTCTCCAGAGGGGACAGAACTGTTTACAGGAAACCATTTGTTACAGGGGCCCTGCCTCTCCTCCCCCCCAAGCCCTGGCCATGTCCATTTCCCACCCCACCTTTCATCAGAAGCTTATCTAGCACCCGGCCGGGCCGCCCAAAAAGCTCATCCAGGTTGGAATCTGAAACCACGAGATTCCCAGACGCCGTGGCTGGGGCAAACGGTGCCGCCACCAATTTTAGAACTAAATTTCAGGGAGTTTTGATTCTATTTGTACAGGGGCTAATGAGTAGCTTGGGATGTGAACACTAACCCCAGGGCATAATTCTGAGAACAGGATGATAGATTCTCCGTCTCCTGCTCTAATTATACGGGCAAAAATTGGAATGGGAATGAGAAGAGACAAGAACAGGGTTCAAGTCCCTCATCAGCTTAATGGCATCATTTGGCATCAATGGGAAAACCAAGCACAGAGATTTTTCAAGGGTTAGCAAAAAATGCAAGAATTGCCTCCACCAAGAAAGAAAGAGACTCTCAAAAGTATAAAATGGAGCAACAGAGTTTCACAGTAAGCAAAGCTGTGCACAGAGCCATCACTGCAGAAGCAGCAATCACCAAGCAGCCGTCCAACACAGTAAAACCGTAAGGCACTAATAAAGTTTCGCTCCTTACAATCAACACGACTGAAAACTGACATTCATAACTTAAAAAAAAAATCACCGTACATTTTAAAAAGGCAACTTTTCCCATTTAAAAGGTTTCAAATTTTCAGCTCCCAGAATTTTCCTACCCCCCGCCCTAGCCCAGGCATCACTGACTAGTTAGATGGAGTGTTTAATCACAAGTTCTGCTGGTTAACACACACCTATTAAAATGAAACATCCCAAGGCATAAGTGGAAAACAATCTGCTGACAAGTTACTCAACGATCCCATTAACACCACCACCAAACGTTAGAGGTGGAGGTGGCAGGCAGAGGCACAGGGGGATGCCACGAGCACCCTCCAGTCCCTACCTGGAAGCCCACGGCCGAGAGCAGCCACGTCCCTTAAACTCCTTTAATTCCATTCTGGTTCTCCTTTGCTGGAGATGAGCAATTGCCCAATGAGTACAAAATCAGTGACACCGGTGTCCTTCAGAGGGTCACCTGACAGTCCCATTTTGGTCAGTATTGATCAGAGTTCCAATAACAAAGCAGTAGTGAAAGGATTTGTGTCCCGTTACTGATCTCCAAAGCCATCTAAGGATCCTTTAAACACAAAGGATCTAGTAAGGCTTATTCTTAGAGATCACAGTAAAGTATTGCACACTATTTGTCTGCTTAAATATTTAAAAACTGAAATCTCATTTTCCAGAGATTTGTAATATTATAATTATTATTATTATTAAAAAATGCTAAAAACAAATATGGAGGTAACATCTCCATGCGAACCTACTGTAATATTTAACAGTTAATAGCTGGGGATAGCAGAGGTCCCTCTGTGCAGAAATTTAGCAACAGCATTTTTTAAACAACCGGACAGCGTAAATTCCAAATAATTACTTTTGCCCTTTCTAAAAGCTAAAGTGATCATAAATTCAGACTACCCATGAAATGCACTGTATGATTTCACTGGCACAAGAGAGCATCAGAATTCATTGCAACACAGCCCCTCCACTGTCAGTTTTAAACACTCGACCTTTGGTCAGGACATCCAGAAATAAATAAGAAAGGGTATAACAGAGAGACCACCCAACAGGAGACGCTGCTGTGACTGCTGACATGGAAGAGTCTGGTAGGCTGGGACAATCTGTCAGTCCCGTGGATTGTCTAGCTTAGGTCAGCAGCTCCATGATGCGGGTGGCCTCAGGACGAGTATTTGGTACTTCACTATTGAGCTCGCAAAGGCAGGTCAGTCAAGTCTTGCAGAGTCATTTTGAATTAGTCCAAACCTGGAGGATGTAAGAAACAAGTCTCCCAGAGTTCTGATTAGTGTTCCAGCTGTCAGGTCCATACAGCAGTCCCTCCAGGGGCAGGCAGAAGTCACTCAGCCAGCACCCGCAGGCGCCGCTCGTGCAGAAGCAATCTGATCTCCCTCACTATTAATGGCGAAATGAACAGGACTGTTGAACTTGTCTGCGAAAAGAAGCATATCCAGGACAATTAGCACAGAGCAGCCGTAGTGGCAGCCATCCTGTCTCCAATGTGCATTCAAGGCCTCTCCAGAAAGACACAGGCTAAGAGAAGTGATAACTAAGTGGCACAGCACATGGAGGAACTGAGCTTGCAGGGAAGCTCATGCTATTTCAGCCGTCATGATCTTCTTTTAACAAAGAAGATGAGCTCTTCACCTCCTCAACAGCCCTCCTCCTGACCACCTCTGCTGGTTAACCAAAGCGGCCTTTTCCCTTGTCAGCAGAGATGCAGAGACAATTCCTGGCACTTCCAGCAGGGAAGATGGGGTTAATTGTATGGCATTCACCACTGTGACAATGCTGAGGAGATCAGGGCATGAATGGTCTTCTCCCCCCGTGCTACACCAGGGCAAGGCATTTCTATTTTAATTTCAAGATCCTCATCACTCCTTCTACTCCTTCCAAACAAGCAGCTTAACTTCAGCCCCCCTGAAAATATTAGGAACTACGTATCATGGAGATGAAGAAGTCCTGCCTTGGAAGTTAGTCAGGTGGCATTAGCTTTAGGAAATGGACACAGGTGTTTTAATGCAAGTGTTTTTGTGTCTCTGCCACAATCTCAGTTCCTAGTGGGCAATGTGACTTTAAAGGATCCAATTTAAAGGATCCAAAATGAACCCAGCTGATCTAGACACTCTAAGGTAACACCATAGACCACTTTGAGAAGGGCATCAGAGTTCGCAGCTGTTGCAGAAACAGATTGCACATCTACATCACAACTTTCGGGTTCTCACAAAAACTTTCTATTGCAAATTGAACTTTAACAAAGAATATTTTAAAAGGTAATTTCTTACCATTAGAATAAAGAAATAGAAAACCCACATCCATCCCAGGTTCTCCTGGATCAAAGACACTAGATACTAAAAAGAAAAGGGAAAAAAATTATTCCAGCTGGGAAGATATGTATGACTTTAAGGCATTACTCTCATTTTCTAGAATTTGTGGGCTGTTAACACTCCATACAGAGCTGATCACAAAACCTTCCAGCTGATCTTTTCCTGTCAGAAGAGATGACTCAGGACAGCAGCTTTTCTGTGTGAAACCCACAGTCTCAGCAAAGCGGAGACACCATCCTGAAGCTTTACAGTAACTCATGGCAGCATAAAGACAGAACTGAACTACAGTTTCAAAGGCTGACAAATTGACTCCGCTGAATACGAGGTTTTTGCACAGAACACTGTGACATAAGTGGATCTAAGTACTCTCAGAAGAACTAAAAGCTCTAGAATGGCTTATAAATTACACAGGACGCATTTTCAAGAGCTGTGCAACCACTGACTACTTAACCCTTCATCGTAGGTAACACACGTGAGACTACAGTCTGTTCTGAACTGCAGCCTGGTTCACCAGGACTACGCAGGCTACAAAAGAAAATGTATTCCCTATTAGCAGATTTATATTCGGATGCTGTACAAGGGCCTCCCTTTTTCACCACTGGGTGTATTAGCACAAAACAGGATCTGAATTTCTAACATGTTCATTGTGCATTTGCTGTTATTCACACACCCCCAGAATGACGTCATGGTTGTCTCTGTTGAAATAAATGTAATGCTAGAATGGAAGGCAGGTGGAATTTTTCAGAACTAAAGACTCAATTTCTGTGATGATGTAAGTTTGAATGGTATGTGTGGGGGAAGACAGAAACACTGCAGACGATGCAAGAAGAACATCGAGTGTAACAGTGCATTTTAAGATGTCCACAAAGCACTTATAATTTTCCATTTTTATGGTGCTAAGCAGCATCTTGCCTATGAAACACAAACTGAATGATCGTATTTATCAGGCACTCAATGTCAAGTATAAACCCAACTCCCTTTCCAGAAAAGAAACTTGTATTCCTTGCCTGCACCCTTGGTATTTTACCAGCACTAGAGGGTGCCTGGAACAGAACTGGCTCCAATCTTTCTACTAAACCCTCCCCTCCCCAAAGTACCACTGTGTTCTTCCACATAGTTAACGCTTGTATTTGAGAAGAAAGAATGTCCCCAGTGGGCACACTGTCAGCTTCCTTTTCTGCAACAGTCTAGTCTTCAGACCTCTGGCAGCGTACTGTAAGGGCTATCAAAGCAAGTGGGGCTGGATTTACAAGGTGTAAGAGACATCCACAGATAAAAAGGGGGACCACAAATGAGAGCAAATTTTAAATTACTTCATAAACACTGTAACATTTATAACGGGTATTCTAATTTCACTCAGTTATACAGGTAAACATTTCTGTAAGTAATGGTTTTGCTATTACCTTTGAACAAAAATCCCCCAAAAATATGCAAAATGTTTTATTTTCACTCTTTGTGAAGTTGACCTTTGCTTGCTTTTGGGAGTTCGGGATATGAAAGCCTTTAAAATTTAACTGAATTACAAAAGTGCCATAACATTAGCACTATCAATATTTAGTTTAGTTTGTTGTGGTTTTTTTTTTTTTTTAATTGCTTCCACTAGAAGCTTAAAACACACATTCCTTTGGCTGTTTCATAAATAAATATTTTTTTAAAAAAACACCTTCTCTTTCTCAATGTAACTTTGGATTAAGGAACTGAGCTAACATCTCTAACCACAACAGACTCTTTGCCTCCTTCCCCAGACCTCTGTTTTCCTTTAGGTAGCCTCACCTGGCCCACTGCAGCACCAATACTGCCAGTTCCATCCACAATTCCCGTGACTGTTGCCAGTGCCTCGCTGCTGCCTTTCACCAGGTCCTGGCGCCCCAGGTCAGCAGATATTGCAGAACTGATCATGTTGGAAGGGCCTCCGATGAAAAATCCTGGAAGCGCCAAGAAAACAGGCTTGGTGCAAAGCAAGCATGAGGATAGATTCTCAACAGAATATCTTCAAAAACACAGGTTTTCTACCAAGCGAAGCTCAGGAAAAGGATGAAGTCTAGGGGTAGTGATCACAGTCTAATCATAGGTAGCGGTGTACCCTCACAGCTAAAGCACATGGCCATGGCACACATCGTGTACCTGGAGCACACGCACAGAAACTGTCAACAAGCACATTTTCATCCAACAGCAAAAATGAGGTAATTAGCTGCAGCACACTCTGCAAGATGAGTCAGGACACCCCAAACTGAATACAGAAAGCTACTTTTGAACAGCATGCATATACAAATCCTCAACACAAAGCAGATTTAGATACATTTCTGCTTGGGAGTAGTATATCCCCGTGCTACTGCCTCAGTCTCCAGGGGCTGGGGAAGGAGATGGAAAGGGAAAAAAATGCAACAGGACAGAGAGTTCTGAAGTAGGCGTGTTTGAAAAGAAAGGCTCTATTCATGCGGGCTAATCTTAATTCCATAAAACAGCATAGTATGTCTGGTAGCACACAAAGCTTGTGACCTTTCACAGTACCCAGGGCATTTGGGGTTCTGACAGACAAACACCCTCAAATCTGAGCTGCAGCTCATGACTTTGCCATACGTACACTTCCTCAGATACCTGATCGCTGCCAGGTATGTTGGCATAAATCCATCCTCATCATACTGAGCCAAGGCAGACCCCTTTAGGCCCAAGTTATTATTCTATACAGTCTACTTTCCATACCTCCCCCTGTAAGGCAGTTTTCCTACAGCTGTATTCCAAAAGTAACAGAAATTGGGCCCCAGCTTTTACTACTTCGGCAAAACCAGCAGAGATGGCAGCACAGACAAACGCATTACCACCACCTGAGGCTGGCGTTACTGATTTTTCTGCAATGTATATACATGTCTACTAGCATTAACGGGCATTTGGTAAGATACCTGTAATTGCCATGATCACAGCATTGACAGGTTTGCTGTTTGGAGAACCTGCAAGAGAAAGACCAGATGAGTGTACCTCAAACAAATGAACTTCAGAAAGCCACTTACTTGGAATCAGAAAGCAGCATGCAAACATCCAGGTTGAACTGCCTGTTCAATTAGCTACATAGTGACAACAACAAGCTCTATTTGACTAGATACATCTACAGTCTTACTGCAAAGGCATTTAGAGACTATAGACCCATAAATTTCCCCACAGCACTTTACAGTAGAAAAGTCACCTTTGTAATTATAATATTTTCCCTTATTTTGATACCAGGTTTGCCTGGCTCTGGGTTCCAGCTCTTGTTATGCTTTTTTCTGTGACCCAGAGCTTGCATTTACTCTCCTTGAAAGTCCATTTAAATAGTAAGAGAATCCTCCCTCTGTCTCTCTGGGAAACTTAGACTCAACTCAGTCTCTCCCACCATAAAGTATTCAGCACTTGGATCACCCTTCCACTTGTTCTGAATTTTCCAAATTTTTTTTTTTTTTTTTTTTTTTTAAAATACAGAGATTAGATCTGGAGGTAGTAATTCAGCAACTGCCTAAACAATGCTGCACAATAAAACAAAACATGCAAAACCTCATATCCTCATTCCTCTTTACAAAGCCATGCTTGGTTATTTGTGGGTTCCGCTTGCCTTTCCAGGAACAGCATCATCCTGTGCACATGCAGCTGTTTTTCCACTACAGTCTCCGTGCTTTTCAGTCACTGTTTTCCCCGATACCTCACTACCAGGCATCACCTGAATTCTTTTTAATCGCTGCTTCAACTTAAGGCTCACACGTGGTCAAGTTACCACACATAAGGCAAGTTGCAGCCCTCTTCACATATTCTCAGGCCATTGTTACTCCTATGTGCAACTCACTATGAGCCTGACAAGGCTTTTTGGTCTGGCTGATGGAATTTAATCATCACACTGCAGCAACTTTGTATTGCCTGTCTGAGCCTTCTGTATCGGGCTGGACAGAGTTAAGCACAAGACACTGGGACCTCTGGCTGCTCTGCTGTCTAGGACAAGCTTCAAACTTGGTCAGCAGTAATTTCATATTTGCTTCCAACTCACTTTTGAAAGTAATGAGTTAGCACAAGAGCCTACAAAACTCCACCAAATCCAACCCTTGCTATTTAATGACTACACCTTCTTGACCTTACTTTGAGAGTGTCCAAGCAAGCCAGCACACTTCTGAAAGGCACACTTTACTGCTCATGTTCAGCTCTGGCAGCGATTTCTGTCCACAGATCTTTAAGTGCCCTATAAAAGCCAGTCTGTATCACCAACGCATTTGGGAGGAAGATGCAGAGAAGTGGAATGACATCCCAGTGAGTTAAATCACTCTGGTACCACAGGACACCATGTCTGAGGGCACAAAACTGTTACCCTTAGAAGAGCTTCATAGAAATGAGATCTGCCCGTCTCCTTCTACTCAGTTTTCCTGACAGACTCCTTTCAATAACCAGTCATAGAGAACTACACCTGTTATAAAAGAGGCAGAAACTCTTCAATTTCACCACTTACAGAAGCATAAATGGTGAAGTCTAAGAACTTCTGCCTCTTTGTGGTGTGTGTATATATATATATTCCAGCACAGATTTGTCCCCAGATTCTCTTTCCTCTAACTATAGGGATGCACCTGAGATTTCCTGCTCTGCCAGTTGTGGTGTTGATCCAATGACAATATCAAAAATCCCACTGACACTGGAGAGGGATCAGTACCATAACTCACCAGTACGGGGAAATCCAATCACTCGGCGAATTATTTTGCACCTCATTAACTAGAGAACAGATTTATTTCTGTGCAGTGCCACGCTTCAGGCAAAAAAAGACGAAAAGGCACCATCCTGATCCAGAAGCAGTTTCAAGACCAGAAAACGTAATTAGAACAGGCTGCGCTCTGGTTCTCTCTAAGAAACACCCAAAGAACGTCTTATCAGTGCCCAGCAAAAGCATACTCACGGCTGTATCCAAAAAGAGAGCCTACAGCAAAGAGCAGGCTAACCGCTAGCACTGGGGCTCTCTTCTGTAGCACATCAGAAATCAAGCCCTGGATAGTCCCACCTGCAAAAAAATAAGTCATCGTCAAGCTCAGGATATTAACAACTTGAACAATGCTCATTTCAGTGAGTGCAGTGGCCTCTTGCCTTCTCATCAATATGCTTGCTCTATAAAATCCTGAAAACTAAGTCTCTTGTCCTTACTGCCCCAGACACAGAGACAACAGTAAACTTAAGTGGCTCAGACAGAGCAGGGAAAACTACCCATACTGCTTTCCCAGGAATTTATTACGACTTTTTTTTTTTTTTATTTCTGGCACACAACTAGCCAATGCTCCTGCTTTCCTTTTCCTTCCTCTACAGGACCATTACAGCTCTAGGATCACCACAACTCTGGATGTAGGCAAGCTTAACATTGTGGCTGTTTTCTTTAACAGAAAGTGCAGAAAAAAAACCAACTGTTTTTCACAGGGAAAGCATTAGCACACGGGGTCTCACACTCCCTGCTGTCTCACCTACTTAGGGTAGGTACAACTTATTGCAACAAATGCTGATAGTTGATAAAAATCACCCTATGTATCATTGCTGTGGAACTGCTCTGCTGGCAAAAACTAGAGCACTTCAGAAAGCCTAATATAGAAAAGTCCACAGAGGCAGAAAAACTGACCCTGAACAGACCAAAACAAGGATGTCTATTCTAGGAAAGCTAACTGGACAAGGTAATGAAGCAAGAAACTGAGCACAGGAGAGTGGAAGCCTAAACACATATACAATATGTTCTTTATTCTAGAGGAACAGGGTCATATTTTGCAGCCAGCAGAAACAAGTGCAATTACATTTCATTTCTGAGCGTAACACAGTTGTGCCTGCTCTGCTGAGATCTGTGCTGAGTCTGTTCTTAAAAATACAGGACAGAAGGGACAACACAGAACCCAGTAAATCGAGACACAAACTCTCCCTCAAGGGTACCCGTCAGAAAGGAAACAGCAAGCAGCAGGGTCACCATTTTGTACGTGCCACTTTTCAAGAAGTCCCAGCGAGTAAAGAAAAATACTCACTGGTGGTAATGTCCAAGAATAAAATAGTGCCCTTTAAATTTTATGTAAGCTCTTTAGGTGGCTCCCATATTCTGTGTTTTAGGAAACAAAACAAAACAAAAACAAAAACAAACAAAAAACAACAAACAGCCAAGTAGCTACATACATAACTTGCCTTTTCATTTATTCAGTAAACAGCAAGATCCCACTGAACACCACTACTCCGAGCTGCATTCACTGCCTTTCATTTTCGAATGCCAGCAGGGCAACTGCAGGAAGATGTCATTCACTTGCTCACTCACCTACGATTCCTCCCACATCGTACCAGATCGAGAGCTGGTCAGCTTCTGCTTCTTTCCACCCAAAGTTGTTGCTGAGGTAGAAGGGCAGCCAGAAGAAGAATGAGTAATTCACCAGTTTCAAGCAGGCATAGGCCAAAGAGTACTGGAACAAAGAGAGGGCCAGCAAGCAGTTAGCACTTGAGAAATGCAAACAGCATTTCTGCTTCTTCCCATAAAGCTCTGTAACCTGCTAAAGCTTTCAGGGGGAAGTGCCTCTGCATTTCACATGAGAAGGCAGCACTATGAAAGCTTAATGCTGAACAAAGAGAAGCCAGGAATAAAAATTAAAAAAAAAAAAAAAAAAAAAAAAAAAAAGGTCACTGTCAAGAAAGTTACTTTCACTGAATGCAATGGGTTAAAACACTTTCAGTGTAATCTTGAGAGGAAATGATACCATGCTTCGAAAAATGAAGGAAATTTAATTCACCTTCTGAAGAGCAGAGGCAACCACATGACATGAAAAAGGTTGGGATTTAGTCATTTGTACGTCACGCTGAGAAAAGTTATGTGAAGTAGCTCCTATGTGCTATCTTTTGCTGTTCAGATGGCTCATCTGCTTACTGCACCCGAAGAGAAAGCTTCGCTCATAACCTCCAGGACACAAGATGAAAAGTTTGACCAAAGCTAAGCACATGCCTCCAAACTCAACAGCTGAAACAACCTCCTGCTTTTGGCTGCTGGGCTCACGTTCTCCTTAGCTAACAGGGGGTCTCCTTCTTTAGAGCTTTCACAAGTGTGGCAAACGTTTGCTCTCTGGGATCACTGGCCCAGCATGCAGCGGGACAAGTCACACCATTTCAGTAAGGCCTCCTGATAATCACTGACATGACAGTTCAAGGAACCCATATTTGAAGAGGTAAACAAGGATGAAGGTGGAAAAAACCTGTTAGAATCACAGCTTTTGAGACTATGTATTTGTGTATGCACACATTTGTCTTTGAATTTCAAAAAGCAGATCTTTTCATATATTAAACTCCACAAAATCTTCTCTTCTGAATTCATATTACTTTAACAGATACATCCTTTTTAGCTGTATTATTAATGCTTTTCTACTCTTAGAGGACACAAACTAATCTCTACCATACACATAAGACACAGGGATGTTTGGTAGAGTTCTCTTGCTCTGGGTGTGAAAAGTGCACTGCACGAAGCGATCTTTATTACAACAGGCTTAGAAACTGTCTACCAGATTGTCTGACTGATTAAACACTGAATTTCTAGAGGCTCAGGGGAAAACTGTCTGTACTAAAACTCTTCTAACATACCACTCAGCAGGAGGAGAGAGGAACTGCAGAAAAAATGTATCAAATAAAAGTCTTTGTAGAATCTTGACAAGGCTTTGGAAGTTTTCCTGGTATTCAGTCTCACTGATCTGACACAGTGTCCTGTTTTTGCTGGGCACTGATCTGACATCAGATAAAACTCACAGAATCAGAGGTGTTCACATTGCTGGGTTAACGCACAGAACACGTCCTCAAAATCCCAAGTACAGAAACAGCAACATCATTTGCACAGGACCTGCTTATGTTCCGGCCGATGAAAAAAGTCACACAACAATGAGGCAGCCTCCATCACTAACAAAATTTGCCTAAAAGTTCTTCGTACATCAACCCATTCTTAACACTGCCAAAACTGCGCCATACTTTCTATGGCATATAGCCATCCTGGGAAAGAACTCAAGATTGGTAAGCTTTCTTTTGCCATCTCTCAACCAAGGTCTTAATAACAGAACTGCGGTTGTCCAGCACTCTAAACACTGACAATCCACTCATCCCTTCCTAGATTTTGTGTTTCTTTAATCACAACCACCAACTGCTTTGCCCACTAGGGGCATCCGACAATACCATCCATTCAGTAGTTCTGCTTCATGATCAAATCCAGACAGTTCACACTGTATTACTGAGTCACCCACTCTGCCCCCTTCCTTTTACTGGTTCTAGTATCCAGGGAGCACACAGCCCACTGACACAGAACGTTAACATTGGTTTTTAATGGCACTGGTTTTAATTTTTCAGCTGAACCAAATCCATGAATTAGGCAATACTGCTGACACAGAAGTACAAGTTCTCACACAAGGGACAGGATGAGGATATGTGGAAACTGCATCACCAGGCCTTGTTTCCAGTTGTTTATAAAAAAAAAAACCAACACCTACTTTGCCACATTACATCATGCTGATTAAGGCTTTTGAGGCCAGCTTTCTGTTTTAAGGCAATTAGAAAAAAAACACCAAAACCAAATATCAGTGCCACAGAGTTGTGTGTGATGCTCAGCTAGCAGTGAAAATCCCATTCCTCAGGGCGCTGTAGCTACCTTCCCAAGAAAGCATCCTACAGCCACCTTTGCTCATGGCTTCCCTTCTAAATCCAGCAGGAAAAAGGGCAGAATCTCTGCTGCCCTTAGTTGGCGCATTACATGCACTAAATGAAGGAGGACTCCAATGGGAAGAGCAACATGCAACCACATACTCAGTATTAAAATCAATGTGCACAAGAATAACAGTCCCAACCCCAACGTTTTAACAGCATAAGAAGTCAAATGTCGTCAACTACAACACACGGTCAACATATTAACAGTGATGTCAACAAATGCTAACAACATAAAAAGTCAGCTTCCTGTTTAACAACATAGGAAGTTGGGTCCCATTCAAGATCTGCACGTAGCAGTACTCACCAGCACCACACCCGGAAGGCAACACGCCTGGAAAAAGCCAATGGCCTTTGGCTGGTTGTCAGTGTCAGTTGCTTGAATAGAGTAATTCCGGTCGTCATCGTCTGCATCATCATCACCCATTAAAGGTCTGTTGGCGTCTTCCTCCACACCACCGTCTTCATCTGCTCCAAGCTCTGGGAGGCCTAAGTTATACAAGGGATATGCAACAGGAACAACAGACAGCAGCCTCTTCACCCTCTCCCCACTCTAAAGCTATGCTCACTTCTTTTAAGCAATTCTCCCTTCTAGCAGTTCCCTTGCTCTCCCATACCTCCATCCTCCTTTGGCTTAGAAACTCTTCTAGATGGTGCTCTGCAGTGTCGCCAGTTTCTACCCTTTGTCTTCTAGTGCTCTTGAAAGTACTCTGTCTGATCCTGGCGTCCGCTTTCTCTGTTCTGAGTGTCTGGCCATTAGTTGGAAGACACAACAAATTAGTGCAATTTCCCCCCCTATTTAGTGGTTGGGATCCTGGGACCTGGCTCCTGGGTACCACCGCCCTTGAGTGTGCAGGCTGAGTGACAGCGGCTGCCTGTCGATGCCTCCACTGGAACAGGAGGCCTAGGAACTGCACTGCGCTTTCTGGGCTGATGTGTGCTCTTACAAGCACCCTTTATGGTAGCTTTAGTGCTACCAAATTTATAGCCTCTGCAGGCACCTGGGAAACCTCGTCCATGGCCCTGTCAAAGCCCCAGAGTTCTTTGGTCTTCATATTACACTCTGGCTTGCCCATCACCTTCTCAGAGAAGGACCATATCCAAGCTGAGAGCTATTTAACCAGCTGCTGGAGGCCTGCAGATGAAAGCACTTTCCCTTCCCACTGCACAGTTACAGCTTCCCGTAGTTTTCTCCTACAATAGCTAGTTACAAGTTTCCCTACTGTTTCTTTAAAAAAAAAAAAAACAACCAACTGATTTTTCCAGGTGAAGGAAAACTGATAATTAGGCACATCCTAACAGAGATGTTAGAGCCAGGCTGGTTTACTTTGCTTTTAAAAATATCCAGATCCTATACACACGATGCACGACAGCATTTAGTCTGATCTTGGCAACAAAAGCATTTTCTCCACTAAATACACTAAAGTGCAACACCATTTCAGAGGCCCTGAGGATATGTGCTGTCAGAACAAGCAGCACTTTTAGTACAACATTGCAGATCTGCTCTCCATGAAGGGACTGAAATGCTACAGCCCTCTTCTACTTACCCACTTCCTTCGGTGACGTCAGGAGCCCAAAGAAGACAATGACTCCACCAGCAAACTGTACCGAAGCAGTCACCAAGAAAGCATACTGAAGATAAATAAAAGATAATTTTTTAAAACACTTTTGGTCACATAGGCTTCCCCAACTAACAAGGGTTTCTTCACATTCCAACCCTGTCAGAGAGTAAACACAGCTACAACAATCCAGATGACATCCATAAAACTTGGAAACCAGTGATCTCTGCATCTCCTGAACAGACTCAGTTCTATCTAGGCTGAAAGACCACATTGAAACAGCTGTTCTAGTGTATTGCGGTGACAGTGATGAGGAAGGAACTCACCCAACATGACCGCAGACCCAGCTGTATTGGAAGGGACTGCTCAAAGAAGGGCCAAACACCAAATTCAGACAAGGTTGCTCAGGGATTTGTTTGATCAGGTCTTGAAACACTTCTAAGACAGATCCTCGAGGCTCTGGCCCCCCATTCCAATGCTTAACTAACTTCATAATGAAATAGTTTTCCAAACATCCAGTTGGAACTGTCCCTGCTTTGCTTTATACTCACTGCTTTTTAGCTCGCTCATTGTGCAACCCAGGAAAGAGTCTGGCTCTGATTTCTCAGCAATCCTCTCACAGGTTTCGGAAGGCTGCTGTTTGGTACCCTAAGCCTCCTCATCTCCAGGGTGACAAGCTCAGCTCTGTTAGCCTGTCCTCACAGGTCACACGTTGCAAAACAGGCTGGTTCACCTACATTCCCTCTATTCAGTTGCATGCCTGCCACATTACAGCAACGTAGCACATGCCTGGCCTAATGTAGAGAAGCTACGTCTCCATGACTTTCAGAACCTCACGACTGTTCAGCGGCAGTGACTTCCGTTAAGTGAGAACCTGTGATGGATGACTCTGAAGAGCACTTCAAGCCACCCAAATCAGAAGACGGTGTACTATGTCACTAGGGCTCTTTGATAACATCAGTCCCATTTACAGAGAAGTCTCATGCTCCTTTCCGCTGACTTGGAAGGGTCAGGAAAGGAATATTCTTTCTATTCTGCCTACTGCTTCCTACCACAGAAACCAGGACGATGAAACTGCACACTCTGAGCCTGTTATCTCTCAGAGACAGGACAAGAAGCTAGTCTCGCATAACCTAATCAGACATGCGGTCCTAGCTAGAAGCCAGACAGCAGTACCTACCTCATAGCCGTATTTGAGAACACAGGATGCAAGGAATGCCCCGAGGATATTTCCCACAGAAGCACAAGCACTCCAGAGTCCAAACACAAAACCTCTCCTGCAGAACAAGGAAGAAAATTTGAAGAAGCCAATGCAGGGAGAGGTGACATTAGGAGCAAGACAAAGATATAACATTAGAGCAAACTTTAACTTATGAATAAAGCTACAGCATCCTCCCAGTCCACTTCAAAGAGACTCCAAGGTCACTTAAAACATAGAATAACTTGGGGGTACCAAACAGATAAGTAAGGAATGTTCTATCCTGAAACACCTGTGTTACAGCAGAGGTGAACTAGCAACACCATGGTTACAAGCTCTGTCTAGAGTGCATCTGCAATACCCCCAAGTGACAGAGTTAAACATATGATATGTCAGTTTGTATTCAGTCTCTTCAGTGATAAGTAGACAGAAACAGGCTTTCCAGTGGCACAAAAATTTGAATTCTGCTACTCTGCACTACAGGACTTTTAAAGTTTGAATCTGTGCTTTTAACACACACAATTGTGTTCACATCAAACTGTTCAGTGGCTCCAGAAAAAAAAAAAAATAACAGTAACAAGTAAGGTATTAATCATCCCACATAACTTTAATTCTGATCTAACAGTTAGCCTTTTTTGTTTAAGACTTTCAGCTCAATCTGCCACAGAGCAGGTCAGATATGCAAGTCACTGAAGAAAACTCAATTTACCCAGCTTTTCCAAACCAGTTGCCCATGACAGCAACCACACAGGGCCAACCAGTGGACTGCAGCAAGCCGTTCACAATCCAGAGACAGCAGTAGAACCACTTGTTGTAGAAATGCAACCATTCTGTAAGTGTGCCAAAGAAAAATACCTAGACAGGAGGGAAAAAGAAAAAAACAACACAGAGGAGAAACCCTGAGGCTACTGCTGAAAGCCAGGCAGGAGTGGGGTGCTAAAAAAGAATTAACATTTGAGGGAGAAGGTCCTCCGCAGGGGCCAGACCATAAGCAGACCTGGCATTGTTTAAAAAACAGCTCAGAGCTAACAGCACCCTCTGCTGAGGCACCGCAGCACAACTCCAGAGCCCAAACAACAGGAGGGACAACCGTGCTGTCATGGCGCTTCCACTCCAAAAGATTTTCAGCTTTGTAAACAGCACAGTTGTAACAGGAGAGGAGGAGAAAGAGACAAATACTTTCCGTAACAATGCCAAGCATACAGTAGCCTCTTGATCTGCTATTGTACTGGCATCCAAATCCACAAGCTCTATGCAAACACAAAACCCTCAGTAGTCATTTATCTTAGCAAAATTTAACATAAATACTAGAGCCAGGTTTCAAATTACTAAGAGCCCCAACCCAAACTAGCCAAAATAAACACATTTTGTGGTGCACTGTGCTTGATGCATGTTTGTGGTCATGTGTTTGCAGAACGCAATAGGCCATAGTGGGGTTTGTAGCCACTGGGTAAATCAAAAGCACTCCACACATTTTACCACTAGTTTAACAACCAGAAAACCACAATGAGATAAATCTCTCTCACACTCATCTGCAGTGGCTTGAATCTGAAGAAAGCTTCTGTTTTAAGTGAACATTCTTTTTTGATACATGCTTTTCCAGCAATTACAAAATAAGTAAATGAGTGCTTAGTGTTGTTAGCATGTCCTTTAAGAAGAGAGCAAAGATTGTGTTTAGAAGCAAAAGCCTTGATGACAACATATGTGGGCTGGGAGAACAGTTATAAAACAAAACAGTATCAAAAAGTCCAAATACACCAGTCTTGTACAAAGGCTGTTCATCAAGTCTCTAGACAGTACCTCAAACTCAGGAATTTCCTTCTGACACAGAATCCATAAATAGATATTTCAGGAAGAGGTGAGTCATCTAGCATAGCTCTGTGTTTGAGACAATGCAGTGAGTGCAACCAGGACAAAGTTTTACACACAGACTTTGAGACCACTGAGGTACAGCTACAGAGCCTCCTTCCTCCTAAAGCAAACCCCCATCCAGAAACCCTAAGAGAGATTTCTAAAGCACACTAGCATGTTCTAACTTACCACTAGGGCAGAGGAACACATGCCAAAAGACAAAACCCAGCGTAAATTCAGGCGATCCCCAACTATGCCACTGACAAAGAGACCCTAAGAACAAAAAACAGCATTAAATAAAGCCACAAGATCTGCATCTGTTATTTGCAAGGATTAAAAAGATGTAGAAGGGTCAAGCTGACCCAAATGTTGCTGTTATACAAATTTACAGTTTGATTCTAACCACTTCTTCCGCCACCAAAGAAACCCTCTCATTGAATTGAGTTGTTCATTAAATTCTTATTTTAAAAAATTTCAGTTGAGAACTCTTGGAGAGCTAGAATTAGTCCTCCCACCCACTGGTGATAGAGACATAAGAAATTCTGAAGTGGTAGTATTTCTTTTGTATTTGTTAACAAGCATCTTTACGTGGGGGACAGGCATGGGCAGAACTAACAGATATCGAAGGAAAAAAATCCGCTCATGAACTAAGCTTTTTAACTGCATTTGTGCTAGGCAAGACCAAGAAGAAGATCCTGTTAGTCCTCTCCAAATGTGGGTGTGATTATGCCAATAAGATTCAACCAAAGCTAAGCAGCTTAGGGTTAGTTTTACTTACCACAGCATAGGAAAACAAAAAGATAGTGTCCAATGTCCCCAGGAAGAGAGTCGCTTCTTCTGCATTTGGAAATAAATGGCTGCTGTTCCAGAGCTACAGAGAGAAAATTTTGACAGCTAAACAGGAAGAGACACAACCCATTCTACTGTTTTTTTATAAAAACCCCAACTCCAAAGGAGAACAGCATCTGGCCCAGTAACCTCCCATTACTCTAGCACTTTAATTATCGAATCAAGAACAATTCTGGCATTATCTACTGCAGAAAAATGCCCACTGCCACTTCATGTCACTTCTAAAGGGCAATCTAGCACATCAGAAGTGAGAAATGCTTGTTCCACCTGGATCGACACAAATGACTCGCAAAATAAACCCTACTTCTAACAAGTATGCAACCGCTAGACAGTTTCTTACACAGAAACACTGATGAGCATCTTAATGAATAATACAATAAAGGCATATTCTGTTTTATGTGCAGTGTCTCTTCTGTACTTATCTTGCTGTCTTCACTAAATGAATAATTCCCTTAAAGTATTTGTGTCAGCAATCATAATAAGAAATGACAGACCACAAACAAAAAAGAAAGAACACAAAAGGAACAAGGGGAAGAAACAGACTGGTTGGAAACTATTTACGATGAACTCCAGTCACTAATGTTGGGGTTTTTGTGTTTACTCTGAATTTCAGTATAATCAAAAAGGAGACAAAGTCTCAGTTGTTCCCAAACTAAGACTAGTGACATTAGCTGAAAATAGCAAGCTTTGAGGATGACTTAAAGAATGAATAAAGTTAACCAGGACAAAGTTTTCTTCCCTCTCCACTGTGCCCCCATTAGAAAACAAACAAATAAACCAAATCCAAACCTGACCTATGGATGTGCCTAACTCAAATATCATCAGTTTTAGCTTGATTCTGCCTCTCCAGTAGAACATGCTGTACAGACAACACTAACTACACATCCACTTAGTTTAAAAGATGTTACATTGGTAAGGCCTACCGACTTCTACTACCAGCTTCTGCTTAAGTCTCATGTGTCCAAGAAAACTAATAAAGAAAAATAATTGTTACCACTTGAGGCCACCAATACCTACTTACACCAGTAGCTTTCAATTTTTAACCCAGAGGTCCACAAGCTATGAAGAGTCTTGTAAAGATAAGAGAATCAAATCTTTTGTTATTGGGCTTAAATCCATTAAACAATCTCCATAGGACTTACAAATCTTTAAAGGCTGAACAGTATAGATCTAAGTTATCCTTCTAATAAAATCATATGAGGGCCTACTCACAAACAATTGCAAAACAATTTGTTATACTTAAATAATCTGAAGTATAACAATAAAGAGCAACTGTAGTCAGAAGATACATCAAAGTTCAAAACTGACAGTACATGACTTCCCTGTTCGTGTCCTTAATCTGTTCTAGTAATTACCCAAAACACATTTTACTGTTAACTGATGTAACCTAAACTGATACCAAAAGGCCCACTTTGACCATTTTTTAATCAGACACATGCACCTCAACATCCAGCAAACACTAAATCATCCATTAAAAAAAACCCAAAAACCAAAAACCAAAAAATCAAAACAGCTTCCAAAATATACTAGTTGTTTGAACGACAGTTAAGCAACTAAATATAAACACCTTGTAGTTCATTTTAGCATCCTCAGATGCTCACTCCTTTTTGTCATACTATAAAATCCTGAACCCCTTGCAGGCGCGATTTAGTGTTTTAACTTATCACTAAAAGTCAGCATTTATCATCCCTCAGTCAAACATTCAAATAACCGATGATTTCTAACGCAGACAACACCCAAGCAACCGACTTGGAACTCCCTGATCTAAGAGATCTCATCGCCTGTGACCAAGCTCTCAATGTAAGATTTTTTCCACTTTTCAAGAGTATTGGGATAAGCCACTGCTAAAAACAAGCATATCCTTAAAAATACTATGGGTAGGAGCCAGAAGGTAGTTCTTGCATCCCCATTTGTGAGGTGCAAGCTGTATACAACTTTTTCTGCAAGCAAACACTGCCAACTCCCATGGCTTTCACTCAAGTTAGGATTTTACAGACAAGGGGTACTTGATGTTCAGCATTTTTGGAAATCAGACCCTTTAGATGCAATATAAAATGTCATTCTTCGGTGTCAATTTAAAATATGCAGCTAGCACTTTCAGATAGCTTTCTTCTCTCCTACTTTGGCTACCCTTTTAAGAGGGTGGCAGCAGCAGCAGGGAGAAAGCCACAGCCAGGGTTTTACAGAGATGTCTGGAAGCCCATTAATTGCTCCCGTTTATTGCGTCTGACACTTCAGAGGTAGGGTCCCCCTTTCCCCCTCCTTCTCCACCTCCTTGCTGCTGGCTACTACAGAGATTCCTGGGGTCCCCATTTCCATTGGAATACTGTCACACCTTGAGAATTTTCTCTCTGAGGACCACTAGGAAAGATTCCACCATTGCCTGATGATCCAGAAGTTTCCACTCACGTTCTGAAGTGTCCCCGATGGACACTTAAAAGGTCCTCTTCAGCATCACAAGCTCAGCATACTGGAAGTCACCCGTCTTTCTTCGCACTTGCCTGTCCCTTGTGTCCTTACCTCATATGGCCGGAGCTCAGGGGCTGTGCTGTTCAGGCAGGAGGGAGTCCACTGGTTGGAAATGCTGACTTTGACATTACTGAATGTCTTTCTGGAAGCATGGAGCAGGGAATAACTGCCAGAAAACACACAAGCACAGGTTGGCCAAATCTTCTCTGGAGGTCAAGCAGGAAAGGGTGGGACTCAAAATACACATACATGCTGTCTAAGTAGGCAGCACAGCAGAGGACTGGTAGTTTTGGAGATAGTAGTCAAAATACCCCAAATTATGGGTAGACACACTGACTTCAACGGGGAGTTGTGAAATCAGGTCTTGATTGGAAAGGACTTCTTTTATTTTCAAAAGAGGAAGCGATTGTGCAAAAGCAATTAAATACCTCAGGAAAAAAAAAAATCCAACCACAATAAAAAGAGAAGACGCACTCATCTGGCTAACTACCGTTACAAGTGCTCTTCCAGAGACAGATTAGGTATCAGCGGCAGCATTGTTGTGAAGACCAAAGGATATCAGCGAGACAAAGTTTGTAAGGAGAGGCAGTACCGTATTCCAGCTGCTGTCAGCTGTGTAACAGACAAGCTTTCAACAAACAAATCCAGCAGACCTTCAGATCTGAAGCAGTGATCTCACTGTTCTAGAAGCCTGTCCACCCTCTGCAAATAGTACTTTCAGGAGAGAAAAGGACCCCAGAAGCATTGGCAGCGTGTTCCATCAGTCAGAACAAGCATTAAATGAGTTCTCAGCATCAGGGTTTGCTTCCTTCCTCATTTCAGCTAGTTCCTCCCCACACCCACCCACAGTCATCCTTCTGCAAACGACCACTGCCAGCTTGGCACAGTCAGCCTCACCTTTGGCACAAGCCCTTTTTGTGGTTTGATTCCCCAGGGGCACAGCACACTTACATCCACCCCTGAATGACTCCAAGACGGGCTAGTACTACTAGTTTTTAAGTTTGTTTTCAAGGCTCACAGCCAAAGGTTAAGACTGTTTACCTGCTTTCATTCTCCTTCTTTGGACATGCTCTCGCTCCCCAAATTCAGTGACATGAACATCTCTCTGTGCAGAGATATACTCAACCTACCTGAAGAAGGTCAGCAGGAACACAACAATATGATGGTGGGTGCAATGGGACACGAGGCCTCTGTTTGCAGGCTGCCTCCGTAAGCTTCCAGGCAAAGCCATCCTCCTGGCAGTCCCACCCCTGCTCCTGCCCTCGGCCCTGAAGGCTGGATCGTGCTTAGGTCATTTTTCTTCACATTTAAACAGAAAGTGGGAGGGGAAGAAAGAAGAAAACATATTTAATTAAAACACAAGTACAAAATACAGGTGTGTTCCCCAAACAGTTGGAATTCATCAGGAACAACTCTATGCCATTCCTTCCTAATTTGTTTCACATCTCTATCCGTCTCATTCCCTGTACATTTCTTGACATCTTCTATGCCCAGTAGCATCTTTTTACTCTCATTCTCCCAGTAGCCCGGTGGTTATCCTCCAATCCACCTCTTTTTTTATTCCCCTCCTAGCAGATGCCACTTGAGTGCCAATCACTGAAGGTTTTCCCCCAGGATCTACCAATTTCCAGTGTTCTCACATTAAAGACCACTCCGCACCTTTTACGTACACAGTGCACTACAGAGTGGTCACAAATAAGCTAACTTGCCACTGCTACCTGCCTGGCTATAGACGGGCGAATAAGTTGAGGGAGCAGCATTTGTTTACTGGTGGGGAACGGTTTTGGATCTAACTGCCTCTAAGATGTTGTTGAAAGAATATTCCCAAGAGTGAACTCGCACAGCTGGAAAAAGGGAAGTAGCTGTGAGGACAGTGCCTGAAATCCAACAGCTGGACTCCCTGCCTATTCATTCTCAAGTCCTACATCACAGCTCCATCTGCCACTTCTAGTACTGCATGTGACAAGCCATATTCTCCTGTCCCAACCTGCAGGGCATGGGTGACATCTGCCTAGACTTCTAGGTACCAGGTACTATCAGTACTGAAGAAACAACTCCACTCCCTCAGCTGTGCTGGTGTGGCCCAGGGGCCATTTCTGAAAAACCGAGTGAGGGAAACGACCCTCCTGGGCGGCGAGGTGGTGGATCTCTCTCCACGTCTCCCTTTTTCTTTCCTTGGCAAAGACCTCTTCAGCCAGATTTCCCTGCCACAGCTCACAAAACAGCTACATAAACACCTGCGCCCGTGCAACAGAGAGAGCAGTGCGGAGAAAGATCCGCTGTATAGTGATGCCTGCTGATTCTGTTCACGCTAGCTGGCGTAAGGCAGCCAGACAAACCAGCTGGTGGAAGCTGTGCCTTCAAGAGACGTTCAAACATCACACACATTCTGAATGTTGAGGAGAGGTAAAATAACCCACCACTCCCGCTCCCCCCAAGAAATCAGAGCTTAAATGACACAACGTAATGACTTCGTGTTCTATTGTATCCACAGGTGGTTTAGTAATGATTTGTAAATCTGACAGAAGAGTTTTCAAGTTCAGCTTCATAACTTCACTTGGAGAAATCAGAAGTTACTGCCCAGACACCCTCTTATCTGAATTTCTGCTGCTGAAAACCCTGTATTTCTCAGAGGCTTTCTGCTCTTTCTTGTAATAACTCCTAAAGGTTTCACCAAGACAACTTTCACTGTAAGAAGCCTTGCTTTCCTGTTCTCTCAACAATGATGCGTGCCTGACTCGCAGACAGATACCAGCTACTACTGGATACATTAACCATCACAGAACCTGAGGTCACATCTGACCTCCAGAGTATGGCAGAGAGATCCTCCGAGTAATACAGATCCAGCTATTACACCTTTGAGACACGGGAGTCACGTTTATCTCACACCACACTTGAACGCCTCCGTTCTCATCCACGACAAATTATCAGGTCTGTGCAAGATCTGACACCGTCTGCATCTGGAAGGGGCAACTTCACAAGCAGTCTTGATATTACCACCACCTAAGGTCCCAGAACATTTCTCAGCGTCAGTGAACGAAAACTCAGCACCCACACAAGTAACACATGGTGCTACTTCCTTCCAGGCAGCAGTAAAGCTGCTCAGGGCTGTCCCCCAGAGAAGGTGCATGAAGAAGAAGGAATCCAAGGCACTCCAATTTCCCAGCACTACGGTCCTTACAGGCCTGCAAACCACACAGTCTGTTGGTCAAACACAAGAGCTTGTTCTCCTTCGCTGCCTCTCCCTCCCCTCCCACCAGGCAAAAGCAGATAACAGAGCTCTCCCCAGGAAAGCAAAACACTGACACTTGTGCAACGCTGTGGGAAAAGTTCCTTCCTTGGGTAATCAGTTCACAGCCTGAAGCACGAGATTTACTACTTGCTTCACGTCAATATATGCAAACACAGATCTTGTTTGCTCAAGATACCAAGTCTTTTTAAGGCTAATACCTGGTTTTGACCTTAAAGTCACCTATTTTTTTAGAGCATTTACTTTTGAAGTTATCTATTCCTCAGAACTTTTCAGTCTCAGCTAGCTTTCTAGAAGAACTTCTGACCCACGACAATACTTTTCACTTATTTACAGTGCAGAGACGAATATGAAAGATTTTGTTTTCCCTTTTTTTTCTTTCTTCATCCTGTCCTTTCTCCCTAGGCTAGAAGAGTATGCAACTAGGAGTTCATCCTTACATATTAGTCTTTTAATTATTCTGACAACACCACATAATGGAGGGAGATCAAAAATTAGGAGGAAGGATAAACCACAGAACTCAAGGCTATGAAGCACAAGCCTTTAAGAAAGGAAGAGAACTGCTTTTTAGGGTGCTAGACTGCCTTGCCTGCTTGTTTAGCAATATTTACCTCCAGCTAACCGGTGTTTTGAATAAGCTTTTGTTAAGCTTTCTGCTTTCTCCCTTATCCCTTCACTTAAGGTCAAAATAAGACACCTTAAGTTCAAAACACACTTCCTCAACACCACCCTGGCGCCTTCCAAAGCCGGCAGGAAAGACCAGAATTATCGTTCCTGGGGCATCCAAACGGCAAATAAACGAGAAAAAAAAAAAAAAATTTAAAACACACTCTTCTATGCCGTATTCCCGAACAGACACAGGAGGCACAAACCCGCCCAAGGCCGTTCGCAGCCACCACAAGCGCACGGGCTGTGCCCCGGGGGTCCCGGCTGGATGCCGGTCGGGAGGAACAGGGACCCTCCGAGCCCCGTGCTGCGGACGCCCCAGCCGGACAGGCCGCCCCAGCCGGACAGGCCGCCCCAGCCGGACAGGCCGCCCCAGCCGGACAGGCCGCCCCGCACGCCCCGCGGTAACCCCGCTCCAGCGGAAGGCGCCCGGGCCCGGCCCGCCGCGCAGGCCGCGCTCCCGCCGCCGGGCACGGCTCACCTGAGGCGGCTGCGGCGCCGGCTCCGCACGCAGCCCCGCCCCGCCCCGCCGGGCCGGGCCGCCCGGCTCCCCCGCCGAGGCAGACGGTGAGGACGCGGGTGCCTCCCCTCAGCGAACCCCCGCCCGGGTCCCGGCGCAGGTGGCCCAGCGGCCACGTCCTCGGCAGGGCGGGGTGGGCGGCGGCGGCGGGGCCCGCGGCGGCTCCGCCACAACCCTTAGCGCACCGCGGCCACTGAACCTCCGCCCCGCGCTCCCTGCCCCCGCCGCCGCCCCGGGGGAAACCACCCGCCCCCGCGTACCGGGCCCGGCGGCCAGCACGGCGCTCAGGAAGTCCGAGGGAGGCGGCTCTTCCGGCGGGAGGGGCCGGCGGGAGCTGCAGTCCGGCCCTCGCCGCCGCCGGGGAGGACCCGCCGGCTCTGCCCCCGGGCGCCACGGGGCCGCTTGCGCGCCTCCCCCCTCGCAGGGGGCGGGGAGCGATCGAGCGGCGCCGGCACCGCTCCCCCAGCTGAGCCCGGGGGCAGGAGGAGGAGGAGGACGACGACGAGGAACTACATTTCCCGCCGGCCCCGAGCGGGCCCGGGCGGGTACAAAGCGGGCGCCACCTGTCCCGGCAGGTGAGCGCCAACAGGTGAGCGGGCGGCCGGCGGGGACAGGGGTTCCTTCCCCGGGCCCTCGGCTGCCGGGAGCGGGGCCAAGGCAGCTCCTCTTCCTCCTCTTCCTCCTCTTCCTCCTCTTCCTCCTCTTCCTCCTCTTCCTCCTCTTCCTCCTCTTCCTCCTCTTCCTCCTCTTCCTCCTCTTCCTCCTCTTCCTCCTCTTCCTCCTCTTCCTCCTCTTCCTCCTCTTCCTCCTCTTCCTCCTCTTCCTCCTCTTCCTCCTCTTCCTCCTCTTCCTCCTCTTCCTCCTCTTCCTCCTCTTCCTCCTCTTCCTCCTCTTCCTCCTCTTCCTCCTCTTCCTCCTCTTCCTCCTCCCCGCCGCAGGCCCGCCCGGGAGCCGCGATGCCTTTCTCCAGCTCCGGCGCGGACGATGCCTTCGACTACCTCTTCAAAATCATCCTGATCGGGGACTCCAACGTGGGGAAGACCTGCGTGGTGCATCGCTTCAAGACGGGGCAGTACAACGAGAAGCAGCAGAACACCATCGGTGTCGACTTCACCGTGCGCTCCATGGACATCGACGGCAAGAAAGTGAAGGTCGGTGGCCGGAGCGAGCCCGGGCCGTGCAGGGGGGACACCTGCTCCCCGCGTCCCTGTCCCCGGGCAGGGGCAGCGGTGGGATGCGCGGCGTCCGCTGCTCGGTCCTGCTGGAGGCAAAGCTGGCTGCCCTTTTCTTAGCGGTGTTGTTGAGGGGAGCTTTCCCTCAGGGGGATGCCCAGGGGGATGCAGTCGCCCTAACTAGGTGTATGGTTGCCCTCGTGGATTCTCTGGATCTACCTCTGCAGAGGGCTCAGGCTTCGCCTGCAGGGAGTTCTTTGCAAGCTGGCTCTGGTTTGAAGAGGAGGTCTCTTCCCTCTTTTAGAAGGGGTTTGAGCTGGAGGCAAACCTCCTGGTTTGCAAAGGCTCCACTTCGATGCATGCTTGATCTGGGGGAAGATGAAGACTTGCAGGATATACACAAGAAGAAATTGTTACCTAGAACTTCCCTCCACATGCTAATGAAAGTTCAGATACCTGCCCTTTACATAGCTCTTCTCTGCCCAGCCCTGCCCCAGGGCTTCTTGGCTCTTTTTCCTTTCCTATTAAAAGGCTGTAATGCCCTATATCTTTTAGTGCAGTTGTTGGAACTGGTTTCTTGGCCTCTTTGCAAAGCTGGGTTTACCCTTGCAGCTTTCTCTTTGGTCTGTGTATATCATCTTTACAAGCATGTAAATGTCTCTTCAGATGCAGAGAGGGCAAAGCCACACTGCGGTGGAATGGAGTGGGCTGGGACAAGTCTAGCTGCCTTCTAGATATGTGGTTTCAAAAGTGTAGATGCTGACTTCAAACACCTAGAAAGCGGCATCTTCCAGTCTTAACTTCCATCCTTTCTCTTGCAGATCCAAGTGTGGGACACAGCCGGCCAAGAACGCTTCCGGACAATAACCCAGTCTTATTACAGGAGTGCCCATGGGGCCATCCTTGCCTATGACCTTACTAGGAGGTCCACATTTGAATCCATTCCTCACTGGATTCATGAAATTGAAAAGTATGGTGCTGCAAACTTGGTCATTATGTTAATTGGTAGGAATCTAATTTTAAATATTATGTTGTATAGCTTTTCTTAAAACATGTGTCAAACCCCCCTCGCTTCCCCCCACACACACTATTTAAAGCACCTATAAACTATGCATTAAAGAAGAATGCAGTTGTAAATAAAATAGATCAGAAATTGTATCAATTTGACCTAAGCTTAAAACTTAGAGTCACAATCTTGTCCTCAAATGACCAAGCCTGTTGCAGTCAGTGAAACCTTTTTATTTGTTCCTTTCCTGCTGGAATGAAGCAACAAACTTGCTGCTAGAGAGCAGGGACAACCTTATTGAGGTTAGAATTGCAGTAAGCCTGGCCCTATACTCCTGTTGTGCAGGAATTTAGCGGCTCAATAATTCAAGACTAAGGGGAATGCACAGAGCAACACAACTCCTTGTTCTCATCTTTCCTGTCTGTTCTTCTGATATGCATGCGCCTTGCTCTGTAATGGGACTCCCATCAGGTAAGACAGTTGATGGGGACATGGCTTATGCAGAGCATTACATTGTCTACTTGCATTCCTCCTCCTTTATTCCACTAGTATTCAGGAAAAATTGTCTCTTGAGGAAAGGAATGGGTAGAAATTGCTGAAAACGGAGTTGGTGGGAGTAGTGTGGTTCCTTCCCTTTCTGTTCCAGGTAGTTATTGCTCTTCCCTCCCCCGAAGAAGAAGCTGCAAATGAGAGAAGTGATGTAGTAAAATGACAGAGCCTTTTCTTTATTTGCATTCCACTGCTTCTGCCTGTTCCACTGTGGCACTGTGCCGAGAGCAACACATGCAGCCGCAGGAGCCCAAACTGGCTCTTGAGGAAAGGCAGCATTGATCCCCACAGCACAGCAGACACAGCACTTAAGCTTCTGCGTGTGCCCCTAGCAAATTACTTACTTCTACCGTGGTGGTTCTTCTTGTTCTTCCTCTGAAGAAACAAACAACAAGTTCTGACCTGTATGTAACTGCAGTGCTTGGAATGAGTAAGGAGGAAAAAAAAATTTGCTGAACTTTGTAGAGTTTTTCTCATTTTTCTAATGAATCTAAAGAACAAGACCTATTTGTGTGTGCGGTGGGGGTTGGTTGTTGCTATTGTTTTGTTTTTCAAGAAATAGATTCTGAAGTTGGCAAAAATAAAGTTTTTTGTCAAGGATCCAGCTTGGTGCTTTCTTCCAAAGCTGGTGCTGTTTACTTACTTTGGCAGGAAGTCTTTGTACATTTAATTACACGTAATCACGTTATACACCTTTCTAGTATGAGGTTAAGTTTAAGAAGTCTAACTTTCCCATCTGGAACTGAAGAAGGAAAGTGGGGGGGGCTCTTTTTAAGAAGGCAAATAACCCTCAAGAAGCTGTTGTTTGGGGGGGGGGGGGGGTTCTTTTGTGGGGCTTGTTTCAGGGTTTTTTTGTTGTTTGTGGGTTTGGAGTTTTTGGTTGGGGGGGGTGGTGTTTTTGTTTTTTTTCTTTTAGAAAAATGGGAAGGCATTTAATGGGAGGGAAGATGGCTTATATATGCTTCAAATTCAAGATCTGAATTTGACAGAAGGTTGTCTTGAAACTATGAATGTAGACTGCAGCCAGGTACTGCATGTGCCAGAACTAATGATAATTCCACATCTGTAGCAACTACTTAAATATACAAAGGTATTTTATCTGAGGCGTTTCATGATTTCTGACAGATTTTTGATTAAACTGCTTTGAGTAAAAGTTTATATGTGCAGAAACTTAAGTATACATTTTAAGCATTAAGGTGTGAATGCTTGCCTTTGACACCATCTTAAAATGACTAACTTGTGTAAATATTTTATTTTAAAATCTGATTAACAGTTGAATGGGTTCTTCCTGGGTTTTGGTGGAGTTGTTTTGGAGGAGATCTGCTTTAAACTAACAATGCTGCAGATCTTCAGAGCTGACTATCCACTTGGAGATGTGTCAAAGTCGCTTGACAATAGTGTAACACGTGGCTTCCACTGAAGGCGAAATAAACCCTTATGCAACATTGCTTTGGTTTACTGTGTGCAGCCACTATAGCTACAGGATTTCTAAGATAAATATTTTTTAAAATATTTAATTTAAATGCTACTTAATGGTTAAAACCACTAGTGAATAGGCACAAACAGTTGCCTCCAAATAATCCTCTGGCACCACTACCTACAGCAAATAATCAGATGAACACAGGTCTTTGGCTTTTGTTTAAACTCATTTGATATCATCATATGATTATCTGCAGTTTTGATCCACGTTCTATGTTTGTGGCTCTGATGGGCTCACATCTTGTTTTTCTAGTAATTCTTATTCCCAACATATTTCTGTTATTTAACAGCATTGAATTAATGTATTGCATTTAAAGATGAATCTTTAGGAGACTAAATTACTGGATTATCTGTTTGACTTCTCTTAAGGGAACAAATCGGATTCACTGGACAAGCGCCAAGTCCTGTTTGAAGATGCCTGCACACTGGCAGAGAAGCACGGGCTCTTAGCTGTCCTGGAGACATCAGCAAAAGAAGCTCAAAACATAGAAGAAGTGTTCACGTTAATGGCTAAGGAGCTCATAGCGCGAAATACCTTACAGCTTCATGGAGACAACCCTCTGAACAGCATCTATCTGGATTCCAGGCCAGTGATTGCCAGCCCAAGCGTGGAGAAGAACCAGTGCCTGTGTTGAAGACAGATTTTGGAAAGAACTTGGAAGTCATCGTTCTTCTGAGGCTGTTTGATTTCCTTTTGTTCGGTTGATGAAAGTGTGCTATGTGGCCTCAAGCCACCTCTCTGATATCTCTCTACCTTGCAGTTTGGCTTGTAAGTATTTTCAGAGATTGTTGTTGCTGTTGGTAGCACAGGTTGCTTTTGAACATGGCAGCTGATACTTTAACAGGAACTTCTGAACTGAGAGGACTTGGGAAGCTGCCAGTCCTTGCCTTAACCAAAGAGAACTGTAAAAATGAATGCCTTTGATTATATCCTTGAATGATTTTTCTGGCTGTGTCAGAAGAAAAATTTGCACCAGAGCTCTGCATTGACTTGACCCTTCTAAGCTATGTTGTGTTTTCTAGTGCGAGCACTTTACTCTTTGCCAGCAGCCTTAAAAAGTCTGACACACGTTTGGGCAGCACTAGCCCATTGCAGCTCAAACTTCCAGTTAGGGGCGGTCCTGATGTCAGGTGTGTAGCCACCCATCCCAAGGAACTCAACATTTGTGAAAGAGTACAAGATTTCACATCTGTTCTAATTTCTTCACCAGACAAACCTGGGGTTTCACAGCAGGCAGAATATTATACACTAGAGTCCCAGCCTTCTGCCTGGGGTGAGAAAAGTTGTCCTTTCACTTTGCTCTCTAATTGTAAGAATTGTTTCCAGTAGTGATCTCTGTCTTGCTACATAGACTTGCTGGTAGTGGAACTTTCAAGGCACCAGTAATGGCTTAAATCAATGCTAGAGTGAAAGGACTTTTTTTTAATCTCCTCTCCCCCACCTTATCTTGGTTTTGATATGCTGATTTTAATCAAAAGCCTTCTGTAGTTTGTGTGGTGGGTCAATGGCAGCTTGAGAGTATGCCTGTAGATTTTCAAGGGAATGTGAAGAAGGGATTCAAGGTCTTGTAAAATCCAGCAAGAGGTTAAGAGTTTAATTATATAACTGCGTCTTAGAGCAGAAAGGCAATACCAGAAAGCTACCCATAGGCAAGAACATATGCTACTGCTATGGAGACTTCACATCCTGGTAGCAATAGAAGGTTTTGTATTGCTAGTCTGAAATGCAAGCTCTGCTTTTGGGGGCTCACTACTTCCATGTACTAGAACTGAATGAAGGGTTTGTTGTTTTGTTGGGGTTTGATTTGTTTTTCAGAAGATGGAACAGGGAAGGAAAGGAAGGAAAGAACTATTATACTGAGGAAGGTTTTGACTACAGTCCACATGTACCAAAGTGCATCACTTGGGTAGTTACTGTTAAGCTATGAACTGAAAATCATACTCTGTAACAATAAACCACAGTCTGGGTTCCATGCACAGATGCCCTGGGAAGGCTGGTACGCTGCTAGCTTACCAGATGGCAGTCCAACCATTTTTCACAGGTTCTTGGAAAACAGGGAAAAAACATGTAGCAGATATTTCTGGAAAATCTTGTTTGAGAAGCACAAAAAATAAAGTAGAGTGAATCACTGATTTACAGTCTTGCAAATATTTCTAATATCATTACTGTTTCTTCTGGCCAGGTTCACACGCAAAGAGCAGGGGTTAATTCAGCTGTGTACAAACTGAGGGAGAAATCTGCAGTGCCAGCCTCTAAGCCTTTTGCTATAGCCTGCTATGGAGAAAGCTTCAAATTCTTCAGGCATTCTCTTTCTGATCCAATTACTTTTAAATCTTAATTTCATCTTCATTTGGTACTAGCCTAGTAGTTGTATTTCAGGTTGCATATTTAAACAACAGTTAACACCATAACCTTTCAAAGCACCTGAACAAGTAACAATCCAGCTTCCAAACAACCAGTTTCTACACCTGTTGTCACTAGGAAAACAGTCAAATGGAAGTTTAATATTCTTGTATGCTTAAAATCCAAGCTACTCCCAGTAGTAGTTTGTAAGGTAGCAGTTTATAGGTTGTTTTTTTGGTTTGGTTTGGTTTTTTACTATCCACACTTAAACTGCTAGCAAACTTTGTTTGTTCTATTTCAGATATACCAGAGACAGTATTTGTAGCAAACACTAATCTTCCAGGAAACCTTAACAGAAAAGTATTTGTGTTTACCTCCAGTTATACTCTTTCATTAGCCAAGAATTAGAGAAAGGATCTTACCAGGAGAGTATTAACCTTTGCATGGTTTATTTGGTTTACTGCCTTAATTACAGATTATTTTGCTTACAGTCAGTATGGAGGCTTCTGCAGGCTGATGCTCCCCTAATTGCCAAGCACTACCAGGTTACAGGATTCTTGCCATTCTTTTCCTGCACACATGGTGCTACTTGCAAAGTAAGTCCTTCCTTGGCAACCTGGGATCGCAAGCTTCTGTTTGTGCTTTGAGCTGCACTGTTCCCTTTCCTTTAATAGGTGTAACAGGCTCCTTACTGCTCCTTCAAGAAACTAGTCTTAAATACCTACCCATTGTGTGACTAAACTGGGAGCGTGACCTGTCTTGGTTGTGTTCAGCATCTTGCACAAGCGCTTTGGACAGTTAGACTGTATGGCATCCACAGGCTCATTTTTCAAGCTGTCCTCATGTGAATGAAGAGTGAGCTGCAGCAATTGCTGACGAGAAGGTTCTTCAGAGCGTATATTAGTAGACAGTATTATTCATGAGGTAGTATGTGAAGAAAGCTATGAACTTAAAACCCCTCTTCATTATAGTATGTTGTTCTATACTTTAAGACAGCAACCACTGGATTAAAAAACAGGGACAGTGTGACTTGTGCAGTTGTGCCTTTCCCCATTGCAGAGAAGACGGAAGTATGCAGCCATGACACAAGTTAACCAAAAAACAAATTAACTGCTATGGAACCTTATATTAATGTGCTTGTTACTCCAGCATCATATGCAAATCCAGTGTGCTTCTTGACAGCATCATGAATGCACTTGGAGAAACCGTAGCTTATTGTAATGTTTACAATACTATTGTTGAAACTACTACTGCCCCACAGTTTTAAGAGCTGCATTGCACATCCGGCTTGATGGCAACCTTATTTATTGAATTTTTATCTACTTGAAGGTAGTATTTGAATCTTAGCTGTTGCACATGACACCCATGGCACATGAGACTGAAGCAGCACCTATGTAACAGGGTAACAAAAAAACCCAGAAGTATTTTAAAATGGAGCAAACTCTGACATCCCCCAGAAGCTGACTGGCTTAAAAGCCAACACAACTGCAACCCAGTGATGTGGAATGCATGTGGCAGTACATACGTAGTCAAGCTTTTCTTCATATATAGGAGACTGGCTCTAAATAACAAAAGCTGAGGTTCTTATCTAATCATTCCAGTTAATGTTTAAGTGTAGTTGGAAAGGAGTCAGAGAAAGCAATTTCCAGGCCCTGAATTTTCAGGGCTCTACTCTGGAGCCTTCTTTCAGGAAGGAGATGAATGCCTGTGCTTTTGGACAGGGAACTGATTCTTCTCCCAGCCAGGTGAGTGTTCCAACCAGTGCACAGTTTAGAGGTGCCCTTTCCCAGCTGTGGGTTGCCAACAGGCAGATTTTTTTTAATATCTCTCCCTTCCCAGAACACCACATTCAGCTCCCAGCAGGGCAACTTCAATACTCATTGCTCAGTGTACTGACTCCTGAAGCCATTTTCAAGCAAGTGTGTTAAGGACTGGAACTACAACAGGCAATGCTGGGATACCACCATCTTTTGAGAGTAGTTTTAGACAGGCCAAGAGCCTCTTCTATTTAAGAGTACTTCAACTTTTAATAGGGACCTGCAGTTTGAGAGAGGTAGGACTTTTAAAAGTCTTTTAAAGCATTTTTTTCTAGTGCTGTTGTTCTAAAATCAACCTTAATTCAGCTGCCTGCACAGGCTATGTCTATGCAATCACATCAAGCTGTTGCCAAACAGGTGCTGACTCTGGCTTGGCTGCAAATGACAAATAGCACGCTCATAGGTAATAGCAGCAAGTAGGGGCAGAAATTTAGCATATTTGCAATCCTGCATTTCCTTGCTGCTGCTGCATCCATGAACATCTCTACTTATTACAGTTTTCACTGCCAAGTCTGTCTAGTTTTGTTTACCTGAAGTGACAGTCACCACAAATATAGTTTAGTAATGCCCCTCTAATGCTAGCATTAGATTAAAACTGACTTTGTAGCAACTTGATCTCTACAGCACAGTCCTGTATTATATCTCAGTCCTAAGGGACCACATGCAGATTCCCTTATTTTAGGCTGCTGCAGCATTAGTAATTCCATCTACACAGGTTTTGTTCCAAACATGAGACATCTCATGCTGCTTGGTATCCTCCAAACAGAAACCTATTTTGTATCTGCTCTAGTGGGAAAGAATTACTTTGTATTTCATTACATGAACCAGGCATCCCCTCAGCAATATTACAATACACCTTGGGCTACTATCAGGAAAGAGCTGTGCTATCAATATTTCAACTGTAACAGCAGAGGTTGTAAGAAGTGCTCTTTGTATGATCACATTCCAACCAATTAGAATGGGCAGCAGATGCTTATTTTGCACTTATGACAAGATGCAAAATTTTATGTCAAACCATATGTATATATTCTTGCATAGGGAGTAAAGCTAAGGCACTTCAAGTGAAGAGCATGTATCTTTTCCTGGAGATTTTTGTTTTGCAATCAAGATTTTGCTGGTAGAAGTTTATGGAGTCTTCATACCTTTTTCATCATGACACCACTCTCATTGGCCTCTTCAGTTTCTGTACCTTAGGTATTTGCTCAAATAAAATGTAGCACAGCCTAAGTCATCTCCCTTTGTATTTTTGCATTAAAAGTTTGCCTTAATTCTCCTGAATTTATTCTTGTTCTTACAGAGGAAAAACATAGCAGCCTACTAACATACATTACTAATTTCAAAGGCCCTTCTCCTTTCAGTCATTCCAGTTAGGGAGGAGGAGGAGGTAGAAATCATAGTGCAACAGGAAGCTTAGAAGCAGGCCTACCATGAGCAAGATCCACACTGGAAGTGACACACAGCAGTACTGCTTGATGAAAAATACATGCAGTTCTTTAACTCAGAGAACAAGAGCTACAGCACGCTTCAAAGCATGAGATGAACAGAAACTATTAATCACTATGTACTTGACTACATCCGTTGCCTTGCAGCTAGATAGAACAGCCGCCAACAAAGCACATCACCCATGCATATGTTTCTCAGCTTCCCCTGTAACTCGTACAGAGGTCAGGTTTGGAAGCAGCAGCATCCGCCACTGTGCCACATGTGCACCCACACAACAAGCAAAGCAGGTCGTGCGTGACCGCTTATGAAGGAAAGCTGATCTGTGTGCTCTGGCTGGTAAGTTCATTATCTTTTTCCTCCTTACCAGCACAAAGCTTTGTTAAACTTAGGTTTGAATGCAGCTTTCCAATAGAGTGTTAACTTTGTCCACTGTGTAGGGGAGGATAGGCTAGTTCTACTTCAAAGCCTTCCTTTTTGTGTGTTTCTCCCCATCTCAGTTTTAAATGTCAATTGTGCAAATTATGTTCAAATCCTTTTCTCCCTCTGCTACTTGCCTCTGAGAAAAACAAAAAAAAAAAACACCCCACAAAGATGGGTTTAGACTGTTCTGTTAAATTCTTCTTAGTCATAGCCCTCAGCATCTGTATATGTTTCTAGTAATTCACTTCCGACTTCATGTATTTCTGCAAAAGAGTGTTTCTGAACACACATAGGCGTAAAGCAGCATGTGGATTCTCAGGAGGTGGCCTGCAGTAATGCTTAGACTTGCTGTCCAAACAGCATTGCAACAGAACCTAACAATAGAATACGCACTGCAATTAACTTTGTTAAGGACAAATTTAATACCGTAGTGCAGAACTTACTCCTGAGAAATCAGGCTATGTCTGTTCCCACTAGTGGCCCCATATATTCTTTCAGCAGTTCAATCACCTCAGCTGTCTGTTCAGAATGCCTTCCTTCTGTTACAGGTTCTTTGTCGGAAAGGTTATAACCAAGGTAAAATTACATATTTACAGAAACACACAAAAATAATCGGTCAAGCTGAAACAGAAGCTTCAAGCTTAAAAGAACAGACAGACATCTTGTTTCACTTTTTTTGATTTTTTTTATTTGGGAAAAGTGCTTCTTACAAAAGGCAGCTGCAAAACAATATGTTATAGACCTCAGAACAATTTCTCATTCCATTTAAAAGTGAAAGGAGAGGCAGTCTAGGGGACAAGAGCAGCAGGAGAACAGATCACGGGGCATCCACAAGTCAATAAAAAACAGCAATAATGTAATGCGAGGTTAAAATTCCTGTGCTGGGGCTTTGGTGGCAAAGTAATTTCTCAATGCAAATTACAGCCAGAAACTGCATGACTGCCTTTGTAAGCAGTAACTCACATAAGCTGAACAGCTTCACCAGGCAACCTGCCCAACTCAGATGCTGAGAGGCACTTGTACCTCAAACCAGCTGAGGGGCACAGCCATTTCCTAGCAAAGCTCACAGCCTATGCGGTTACACCAAGTTCTAAAACTTAGAGAGCAATAAAGCTAGAGGGGCCTCTCTGGTGTTACTCTGACCCCACCTTGGCTAACCGGATTTCTGCTCCTGGACAACCCTAATCATCCACACAAAAGAGAGCTGGTGTTATCAGGGAGTGCCATCAGTTAAGTTAAGCCATAGTTAAGATCAATGCCACAGGCTGGGCTGAGACCACTAAATCAGTTTCATGTCCAATTGGAGGCTAGACTTCATGCACCAAGAGGGGATGAAAGATGGTTTTGTTATTTTTAACTTACACAGAGTCCCCCCATCCTTGAGGTCCTACTCTGCATTTATCTGTATATACACATAGAGAGTTCTCCTTTCACAACGACATTTTCCTTTCATGCTAAACACAGTAAAAACCCAGAACGTTCACACCTGGTTCTGGTTACACAGTAGTAATAGTAATGTGCAAGTAAACAAGAGACCAAAATCACAAATGAAGATGTGTACATGAGGGGGCTGGAACAGAGCTGATGCCAGAAAGAAAGTATTTGTATCTAGCCTGAAATCAGAAATATTGGTACAAAGACAGAATAAAGGCCATCAGCCAATTTACATCCCCACTGCATGGCCACTGCTCATTTTTGTATCTGGGCTCTTCAAAATGAGTGTGGAAGTCCTGTAAACACTTTAACCCTGGAATTGGGTGAACTCTGTTGGGTACACAGATGAAGCAACAAACCTAAGCTAACTGTTTGACAGTTAAATTCATTTTTACAAAAACTAACATTTTAAAGATTTATTTCTTGTTATTTGTTTAAACAGAGGAAAAACAACACTCCTGGGGTGGGAAGGGATGGGAAGGGAAGAGACAGACCCTGGGTAAAAGTTATTACAACAGCACCTGGAATTGATCGGCCTGCCTAGGAGAAACACAGGCACTGCCACAACACCACAGGTAATAGCTACTGCCGGAAGCCAAGACGACAGTCCACACTCCACTGACAGGTGCTATAGATCCAAATCATAATAATCTTCCAGCTCATCATGAAACAAGTCCCACTCATCCTCGGAATCCGTTAGCTCATCGTCACCTCCTGCTGCCAACAGCATAAGCAACATCTCACCAAGCTCAAAGGTCACCACCTCGTCCTCATCGGTCTCGAATGGATCACCGTTCTCTCGCTCCTCGATGAACTCCCAGAACCGATTCCTCCGCTGGGCCTGAAAGTGGAACACAGGTATTTCCCCAGGTGACCAAGCAGTACAAGGTAAGAGTCTTCCCAGAGGCTGACACGGTGCAGCCTCAGTGCACTTTCTGACATGCAAGAAACCATGTCTCCTTGTTCAAGGAGATACCGACCTCTAGTAGCATTTACCCTTACACAGCCCTATGAATGCTGCCCAACATTTCTACTTCTGTATCTTGGGGTACTAGGAAAGTTTTTTAAATTGACTGTTTTCATCTTGGCCTTCAGCGATCATACACTTCAGACTACCACCTCCTTCAAATTCACCATTACAGACGTCTATCAGTAGTAAAAAAAGAGGCGACATTTCCCTCTTCTCAGGGCAACTGATTTAACGCATGGCCCTCTTGCGCTCTCTCTGTATAGAAAGGACAAAAAACAGCAGCACTGACCCGGTATCTACTCGATGTTCCCACTTTGGGTCTCTGTGGCTCCTCTCGGCGGCCATCAGGATACGCATGTTTGTAAAAACAGTTCCCTCCAAACGGGCAGCTCCCACGGCCTTCATCAAAATACCTGCATGGCTTGTTGCTGGAAAGGAAAATATCGCAACCCTTACTCACAGCAGACCCCAGCCAGACTTCAGAATTGCTTTTACCTGTAGTCCAAAAGGGACCTCAGGTACCATTTGGAACCGACAGTATTTTGTCAGTACAACACCTACACGCAGAAATCACATAGTACACCATGTGTGTGGGGCAATGCATGCACAGGGACACCGAAGGCTTGCAGTGCACAAGTTCGTACTACCTTATGGCTACACCACCAGTGTTTTGTGTATAGAAGGGAAAGACTGAGGTCAAAGAACACAAGAATAGCTGTGCAACTGTGTGGTTGCACACATCTGTGAGCAGATAGGTAAGGACACACAACACATGGTGGTGGAAATGAGGCGTGAGAGGGCTTTACATCAAGCCCTTTCTTCTCCAGATGTGCCTTTATCTTTGCTGTCTCAATTTGACAAAAGGCTGCAGTGTTCATACCTCATTGCCTCCTTGTATTTCTGAATGAGTTTCTGCTTCTCTTCCTTCTCCTCCACCCAGTACTCACTTGGAATGACAAAGTTAGATGTGATCCGACATTCTGGGCAGGACCTGGGGAATGAACAGACTGTGCTGCAAAATTCCACATCACAGGGCGCTCTCTCTCCGATATGAGAATTCATGGCATATATCCATCTTAAAAGTTGCACTGTACCCACACACTTGCTGTATGGGCTTTTCAATCTAGATTCTCTCTTACACATGTAGATAACCTAAACTCTCTTCTTTAAGAACACAATGGCAGCTGGTCAGCTTGTCTCAGAAATGCTTGAAAAAACACTTCACACAGACTCCTTTTTCTTTAGAATTAAATAAATTTATTTTGGTTTGACTTCTATATTTATTTGATTGAAACTTTGTTTTTTTTTTTAGAACAGCCTTTAAATGGAGAAATGTTTGGTCAACTGATTAATGAACTGGGGCGGTAATGAATTAAGCAGCATACATTCTAAAGTGGTTAATCTGTTTTCAGACTCCTGGCTGGGTGTCCAAGACGTAAAACAGTAACCACTGGACAACATGCTACTAAATAAATGAAAGTTATTTTCCTACCATTAAGTGAGTTTTGCAAACTTAACCCGTATTAACCAAATCAGAGTGCGAATGTTATTCTTAATCATTTCACTTAAAACTAAGGTCAGTATGCATTAAATGCAGCCTCTGCAGTCTGCATCTGGAAGTCTGTTGCGAGTTGTCACAAGTTACTAAGTTCTTCCATAGTAACAAAGCACGATCAAAATGGGAAAGTGCCTCACTTTATAATCTTGCTCTCAAATTGTTTAGCACTCCTCCACTTGCGGATGCACTTGAGACAGTAAGTGTGGCTGCAGTTGGAGAGGATCCCAAAGCGGCGCTCACTAGGATTAGCTTTCTCATACACCACCTCCATGCATATCCCGCACACCATGTCTTTACTACGCTGGACGGCAAATGAAAGCTCCATGTCCTTCTCGTGAGCTTCAATGCAAGACTGAAAAGGAGAGACAAAGAAAACGACTACAGAGGCAACTGGTCACCTGGTGAAATCTAAGAGGTTTTTAAGCTCGGTTTTACTCTGCTGTTTTGCATGATGAATGGAGTACAATTAAGCTAAAAAATCTTTATCCTCAAAAGAAAAATTTGCTAAAAATAGCGGGGAATAATTAGTTCAGACTTAAAATTCCTTTCTTCAGACACTGCTTTTAAACATAAGAAAGGCAACCTAAAAGACCATCCAGTTTTAGTAGGCAAAGAACAAAGCTTTAGTATCTTTAGGAAGACTGCTCTCCAAGCACAGATAAGGAAACCCAGCTGCTTTCAAATATGGCCCTGGCAGGAAACAGTCCAGTTTACAACAGGAATTTCATTCACTGCCTGACCTGCACGCATCTTCAAATGAAAGGAGATTAGTGACAAGTGATTGCGGGGAGCTAGGAAGCAATAAGTTGAAGCTGTTTAACATCAGACGGTTGCTTGCTTACCTTTATGTGCTGGGATCTCTGTGCAGCATCAATTGGATGCAAGACCTGCAGTCCACACATATCACACACATCCCCATGAATGTACACGCAGTTTTCTCCGTAACGACATTCTCCTACTGCAGCGTAGGGGCACAGCTCCTTCTTTATCTCCACATCTACCTCCTGCTTTTCATATTCTTCCTCAATCACCATTTCCTCCAAGGGTGCTTCAGCGCAGCAAGGAGCAGCTGGGAACAAAATTAAGCTCAGTAAGCAATACATTCAGATCTAAAGCACTGGGAGTGAGAACACATTATTTTAATGCGAAGTAATCTTTGTATAGCCCTGGCTGAAGTTACCCAAAGAAAATAAAAACAATCAAGGTTCATTTCAGTCCAAGTTTCACATACCCTCAACCTGAACTAACAGTTATTTTCCCACTCAGGAAAGCATGACTAATTTCTTTATCCTTCACCACAGACAAGACCAAAGCAACCATGGTTTCAGTGGTCAGATTCAGATCCATTTACAGGCTGAGACGGCACTAGAAAAATCTCACGAGTCCTCAGCAGCTTAAGTACACTTTTATACAAACTCTTGTTCAGCAACAACTAAATAAGTTTACAAATCTCTCACTGCTTTGAGAATCAATTCCACACTGGCTGAAGTTAACAGGCTTTTTCCCAGAAACTACACAGCTGAAGCAATAAAGGTCTATCCAGCATAATAAAACGATAGTATAGAAACACCACACCAGCAGTTCATTCTGTGCAGGTTAACCAGTATGTTGTTATTAAGCCCGAACAAGAGACTTTCACTTCTAGACTCCCATACACCTATATGAATGACATAAAGGCTGTGTTCACACCTCTCACTGAACTAACTCTATTTCTAGATACTTGCCAAAAACCCTGCCCTAAACAGATAGCCCATCTACCAGTCAGACACATAAACCTAACTTTAAGAAACTGAAATTCAGGATGTTTTCACTGCATACTAAGCTAGCCATCAGTTTTTCAAAATCCTAACTAAGTAAATTCCCCTACCTTATTCTAAATTGAACCAAAATCTGTATCATTTCCCTGTGTAGACAGCTTCTGCTTAACACTTCTCCCTGTACCTCTTGAACATATGCTTGTCTATGTCACCGCAAGCAAAGAGACTTTTAAAATCATAAGTAGGAAATTACAAGACAAAAGCAGTCAGTTTGAAACTAAAGATATAGTAAATACAGGAGAACGAGGAATTACTATATTCAGAATAAACACCAGGAAGAACAGCAAATGGACTTAATTTATATAACCAGTAGCTGTTAAAACAGTAAAAAGTCATCTATGCTATCAGAAAGTATAACTTTTATAAGTCATTTAAGCACTAGATCTGGACAAGTAAGCAAAAACTATCAAAGGTGTACTCAGATCAGTAAAAGTAAAGTACAGACTTCTAAAAGAATCAGAGACTGCATGCTCACACTTCTCATTCCTATGGAGCAAAGAGACACAATAAGTATGTACTGGTCTGTTTGCTTTTGGACATATAGAGAAAAAGAAAAAGCAGGTCATTGAGAGAGAGCTCACAGTTTGGGGGGATAAGCAAATATTTAAGATCATCATTAGCTCTCAAAATAAATCTCCTTCCTGAACCATTTCTGACTTTAGAAGTCACTGGCACTGATCTTGGGTTAGTTGGTTTGCTAGAAACATATTTTTCAAAAGTGAGTGACAGAATAAAAAGTCAACTCTCAACCTGCTTGTCTTTCAGTAAGAGATTCCCAGCAAAAAAAATTTTCATTACGTCTTCTTCCTCATGAGTCCTAGTGAGCTGGCACCAAGAACAGTAACACATAACCATATAATAGGCTCTACCTACTCTTTGAGTAGCTGAACATACTATGAAAATTTGTACTTACTAATTGAAATTCCCTTTCCCCAGTTTGAAATCCATGGTCTCCACTTCCAAAATAAGTAACAAAAGTCACAACTACCAGTCAGTTTCTATTCCCTCAACTGTCATTTCTGCCAGTGTTCCCTCAAGTTAATATTAGAATTTTTATCTAGTTGATTCACATGACTTCTGACATCTTGTTTGACCCTTACTGAGGAAGGAGAGTTTAGTACGTTGTAGTACGGATGGGCAGAAGCCGACTAGACAGCTAAACACCGCTGAGTTTCAAACAGATGGAGTGATACAATACTTCTTTTAATGGGGCTGGCAAGATGATCTTTGCTCAAGGCAATCCTCTATCCCTGGAAAATGCAGGCTTTGAAAAAGAGCCACATTTGAAGAGTCTCTTAACAGAAAAGTTGTCCAGAGTCACCTACACTCCTCTGAAGGATACATTTTATAAAAACTCAATTCAGTAAGGGTTTTATTCATAAAAAAAAAAATACTTATTTCTTGAGGTTCTTTGAGAATAAAGGCTTTGAAGTCTTAACCCTCCAGACACCGACTTAGAAACTTATTTATTTACTACGCTGGTTCACATGAGAGAGCAGAGTTTCACATCTTGGCACAAAAAAAAGTATAGACACGTTGCTTAAAACAAACAAACCACCAGGAACAACAGCTCCTTAACTTAACAAGCACAGTACACAGTATAGCAATTAAATTCCAGCCCAATCCACAATACCATCCTTGCGCAAAAAAGTACAATCAATTCTTCATGACTAGATGTCTAGACAAGAAGATGTATATCTATGAATTGTCAGTCTTTAATAATGGCTCTGGGTAATTCTACAGTATGAGAAGGTGGGAGAGGAAAAAACATGCTAAAAGTGACATTAGTTTTCTAGTCTCAGCCTTCTGTGCTGTCCCAGCACTTCCCCTCAGTGAGAACTGTATTTCTATGAAACAAAAATTAAAACAGCATTTCCACTTCTGAATATCTCAGTTCCCATAACCTAAAGCCCTGCATGCATCTCTCTTGTATCTACTGCACTGTTCCTGCTACAGTTTTGCCTCCTCTTCAAGAGCACAATTAGGGAAACTCACAAGCCTCCATCACCTCAGTAGTTCTGAATCCATCATCCCTCAGGGTACCATTTACCTTGCCTTCTGTTCCCAAGACCACTACTCTCCAGCAGGTGGACCCAATCTCTTTCTTCTCACAGCCCAGTTCACAGTCAACAGGGCTACATTCACATGACTGAAAAAACTGGTTCATTACCTTTGATTCACACACCACCTGCTTTCATTCTAGGACACACTTCATAGCATCAAATATGTTCATCTTGCAGCAGCAGGAAACAGCTACCCAATTCAGAATGTTTCTTACATTTCTGCCTTTCTACTCTCAGTTATTCTAGAACATCTAGCAGTAGTAGCAGCAGAACAAATACAGAAGTGTGGTGCATCTGTATATCAAACAGGTGATATCTGACGAATTGTTACTATTTTCTTTGCTAGGCCCTGAGGTCATCTTCAAGATATCAGGTTTAATCCCAAATCAGAGAGCCATCTGCATTAGCAGAATGTCTTGTCTTACTGTAAAAGACAAGCATTATACACAAAGCTACACCTGGGTAAACTGCCAACCCCAAATCTTCAGCATTTGTTAAGACAATTGAAAACGCAAAGGCTTCTAGCTAATCTTGAGAAATAGATTCCATTTTAAAGTTTCCAAGTACTTGTACGTTTCTCCAGGCATTGGACAAGAATATATACTTTTAAGTATACACCGTGGTACACACTGCACACATCTTCCTGATGACTACAGCAAAGTTCTTTATTTCTATAGTTTAAACAGTGGCTTCGGAAAAGTTTTTAAAAAGCAGCTTTTAAGAAGTCACCATGGTGATCAGCATCATGTAGAACTGTTCGGAACAGAAACAGCTGAATGTGTTTGTACATTAAAATACATCAAATTTCAAAGGATACAAACCACAGAATTCGGAACAAGATTCAGAGAAGGCTCTGTTATTTAACTTAATCTGTGGCAGCCACAAGTTTCCACAACAAATAAGCCTGACCCTCTAGAAGAATTGTTTCAGTAAAACTAAGGTATAATGAAATGCTCTTATGATTCAGGAATTTCAGAGAAAGCACCAGCTCTCCTATAAGGATTCAGGCATATTTAAAAGATCTCTGGCTGTTCAAACTATCAATGAACTGATTCCCAGCCATTAAAGGGGCTGAAGCCCATGAAAAGAGATGAACAAAACAGGACTTGTTCGGCTTAAAAAGTGATCTTTTTGTTATCTTCAACTACTTAATGGAAAAGTATAGAAAACAAACAAAACCCAAACAACACAGAGCCAGGCTCTTTTCAGATGTGCACAGGGCAAGAGACAGAAGGCAAGCTGAGACAGAAAATTCCAATGACACATGAGGACAGAGTTTTTCCTTGTAAAAGAAGTCACACACTACAAAGGTTGCCCAGAGATGATGGTGTTTTGAACATCTCTGAGGACAGCAATTCAACTAAACAAAGCCCTTGGCAACCTGACATAGCTGACCCTGCTTTGAGCAGGAAATGAACTACAGGAAATCTAGAGGTCCTTCCCAATCTAAATGAGGGATCCTTTGTCTCAACGAACACAGAAGCCATATTTTTTATGACAGTAAGGTGACAGTAGAAAACAAGTTTTCGTGCCTTTGGACTACATCCAAGTCACAGATACACCAAACAATTCCATAATCAAACTTCTCAACAACACTAGCAAAATGTTGCTCCCATTTCCCTCTTCAAATCAGATCAAAGCAGGCTCCAGTAGCACCCTGTAACATTGAGAAGGTAACTCCTCTTTTTAGATCCAAGAATCTGAGTAGTGCTGTAGAGACAAATAAGCGTAATCTGAGCACTGTATGACAACTTCAAACTCTTCCGGACACAAAGTGCCCATTTTAGATTCATAGCAATAAGTCTTCAGTTTTAGAGAGACAAGTATCACATTATGCTAAAGTAAACACATTCAGCCTGCTTTTCACCTAAATTTCAAGTCTTTGTGCTATCTTTATGCAAGGAAAGCAGATGACAAATATGCTAATTAAACAGTCTGGTCCCACATGATTATCTTCTTCAATTTCACTCTCAATGAGCTGTCACCATATTAGAAAGTCAAGTCTCAGGATGGTAACTAGGATAAATTATTTTCAGGCTCTGGTCATGGGGTTCATGAAAGCAAGCATTAGGTTTCAATTCATTCTTTGGGAATCTGTACCTCCACTTGAAAACCTTTAAAAGATTGGGAAAAAAAAACAAAGAAACACACACCACCCCAAAAAGCAGATTATCTTTCCAGAGTATTAATTGCACCACTAGTATTTTCTTCTCCCATCACATATGCAAACTACACTTCAAAGACAGAGATTCACCAAGTCATTCAGAGCCATAACAGAAGGAAGCCAGTTATGCCCAGCCTGTCTTTATCTGTTTTCAGAACATTAGGACACAGCAGTAGGAACTGATGTCGAACAGTCCAACTATTCAAGTCAGAAAATTCAAGCATAAGTTAAGGAAAGATCACTTGAAGTGTTTAATAAAACCAAACCAAAAGCACCGAAATAAACACGCTGCATATAAACTTTTGACCCATGACAGAAACCTACTGTTATCCCCATGATCAGCTTACCACGTCCACAGTATGGCTGCCCAGGGACAAACTCTACAGCATTCACCCAATCTTCAGCACCTACTCCTGCAGCTGCCAGATCTATATTTTCATCTTCTATCTCAGCAATAAATTCTTCAACTGTTTCAGGGAGCGATGCGAAGTCCGAGGACACTGAGGCATAAATTTCTTCATCTGGATTCACATCAATCATTTCTTCCTGTTTCAGTGGCTTGGTATGTTCGTATCTAAAGAGTTAAAACACATGTCAACTCTTCACAAAAAAATACCCCCACAAAGCAGCCTAAAGGATTGGAAATAAACTGATTAAGATGTAAACAAATTATTTCTGAAGAACAGCCTAGAAATGGCTTCAAGAGAAAGCCACTGATGACCCTTTACAGAGAAGTGCTTCCACTTGTGTCATCTGTCAGCACTGCTTAAAGAAACAGATGGTACTCCATGATTTTCAAGGAAATGGAGCAGCATTGGCAAGTGCAGCCAACACCACACTTCTTCCTTTTGGACCCACCTAACTTTGTGAAAGATCTTTTTCAGCTATGACAACCATTAAAACTAAGCACTGGAATAAGCTAAATTTCGCACTAAACCTTCAGATCACTGTATTACAAAACATTAAACTAAGATTTTCTTTTTTTTAAATGAAGCATATTCGATCAAGACTACTACCAGTAAAAAATATTACTACTTTTAGTGAGAGCAAAAATGGTTTTGGACTGTTAAAATATTGATAAAATAGTGTTTATTTTGTCTTTATTACATCCTTTTAAAAATTTGTATTTGTGTGTATGTTTAATAATGTACATAATATATCAATACAGTAGTAGATATATATAATCTATAAATATATATGTATTGGAGGATGCTCATAAATTTTCTACTGATGGGGTGCATGGTCAAAAGTTCGTAGACCACAGATCTACATGATCAAGAAAGCAACACTGGCAGAAGCCTACAGAGAAGCTTGCTTCTCTTACCTCTCATATATAATAACCATATAATAAACACGAAAGTAAAGCTAAGCATGAACTACCATATGAAGTCATGATGCAAATATTTAATCATACATTAGAGCTGCAACAAGACCATGTTAAAACTCCTGATAAATTTTAATAAAATAAACTTAAGATGATGCAAACATCCCTAAGCCTTTATAAAGCCTTGCTAAACTAGAAAAGCATTTGTTTCCATTCTTCACACTTTTTTTCTTTTGAATATGAAAACAATCGCAGAACCATAGAATCATTTTGGTTGGAAGAGACCCTCAAGATCAGAATCCAACCATTAACTACTCTGGCACTAAACCACATCCCTAAGAAGCTCATCTACACATCTTTTAAACACCTCCAGGGATGGTGACTCTACCACTTCCCTGGGCAGCCTGTTTAACTGCTTCACAACCCTTTCTGTGAAGAATTTTTTCCACATATCCAACCTAAACTTCCCCTGGCCCAACTTGAGGCCACGTCCTCTCATCCTATCACTTGCTATTTGGGAGAAGAGACCAACACCCTCCATGCTACAACCTTATTTCAGGTAGTTGTAGACAGCAAAAAGGTCTCCCCTCAGCCTCCTCTTCTCCAGGCTAAACAGCCCCAGTTCCCTCAGCTGCTCCTCATCAGACTTGTGCTCCAGACCCCTCACCAGCTTCATCACCCTGCTCTGAACTCTCTCCAGCATCTCAGTGTCTTTCTTGTACTGAGGTGCCCAAAACTGAACACAGGATTCAAGGTGTAGCCTCACTAGCACAAGCGAAAAACTTCGAAGGTATAAGTTAAGTCATACTATGTTTTCTTAATGTAGGGCCATTTTGTATAGGCAACATTTTAGAACCTACATGACTACGTTCCCATTACTTTTCCGAAATAGCAGTTTATGTATCAAAGTGGTAATTCCTGAAGAGACAGACACATTCAGACAAAAACACACATATACCACCACCACCTCCCACACAAAACAACAAAACCAAACAAATAAACCACAAAGCCAAATCCTTACCTGTTCGGACTTTTATGATCACTTACGAAACTCATCTCCGTTCCGCCAGTTCAGCTAGTTTGAATGTACCCTCAGATTTCAATTAATTCATCTACTCATGTTATTAATAAACAAAAAATACCCCACACCTTGACAACCAGTATTTTTACAAAAACCAGTTCTCTTGCTTGCTTTCACTTATGTATTTCTAGAGCAAAGAAATGCTATAGTGTTTACCAAGAGAAGACAGTTTGTGAAAATAAGGTATTTTTCTAAGTGTCTGCAGTCGCAATGATAGAGGAAAACACTAAGATTTATTGCCTTTCTCTGAGCTCTCTACGCAGGAACTCAGTGTGAAATAACTCCCCTCCAGGCTGGTCAGCGGAATTACTTTACCTGCAACGATCTCCGTAAGCACAGCATCCTCGCTGATAATACCTGCACACCATCGCAGACTGACTAGTGGAGAGATCATGGGAGTAGCGACAGTTGTCCCCTTCCTTGCAAACTCCATGCATGAAATATCTGTAGGACAGAAGATTACCGTGAATTAAGGAGAAGCATTGAAGCTGTAAAAAAAGCACTTGGATGACAAGTTACTTTATAAATCAAGGTATGCTGAATTAAGACCACCACTAATGACTCATGGGACCACATACCAGTAAAAACATACAAACAGCAATGAGAAAAGATGAAGCCTTAGCTATTCCAGTGAACTGCGCTGCACATTTAGGGACTTCAGCTTACAAAAGCCTGAAAAACACCTGCAAAACAAATGTTATCCTGGGCCATGACACAGAGAGGAAAGAGTCTTGGACAAAGTAGACGACGACAAAGTTTTACTTGTAGCTCATGTGTTCTGACACCAATAAAAACCTTAAAAAAGCCCACCACTGAATCCAAAAATCAAAATCAGCCACACCCTAAACAAGTTTCCTCAGGGCTTAAATCTATTTTGAACTTGTAAATATTTCAATCAGAAGTAATTTCCTTTTCCAGAATGCAAAATGTGTTTGTGATGGATAATTATATCTGACAAAACATACATATTCGTTTTTGCCATAGGAGACAAATAATCAGTAGAAGCACTTCAATACTGTGCTGTCTGTCTTGAAAGAACTGTGTGGTTTCAAAGCTTGTGAGGACAGTTTACTAAACTTTAGCATGTCAAATAAAGCAAGTTTAATTGCTTTATTTGCTTTATTTCATCCTCAAATTCAGCTATTCAAGAAAACTAAACTGTCATTTCCAATTTGTTCTAAATTTTAACCTAAAAGACACAAGCTTCTTTAAATTCAAGGCACTGCAACCAAGACTCAGTATGTCCACATCCACACAACTGAAAACACACATTGAAGTACATCTTTCCCAATTCACACACGAGTACTAGCCAAAAAGGAAAAAAAAAAAAAAAGCCACAACACAAAACCACACACACCCACAAAACAAAAAAAACCCCCAAACCTATGTAAGAAATGAACCTACCAGTATATTTACCAACACTTCAGTTTAGAAGAGAAGCAATGGCTCCCAGATAGCAAGTAAGTTCAAACTCTGAACTCACTGGAAATACAAAGACCTAGTAAACAAGGGAACTTGTTAGGTCTTAGGTCTCATATAAAATACCACTTGAGGGAAGACAGAAGCAGATCCTACCGTTCTAAGCCCATCTTGCTGCTAAATTCTACCCTTCTAAGCCCATCTTCCTGCCCTCCTGTTGCACACTTTCACCATTTTGTGTTGGTATTACCACACCTACACAGGCAGCAGGACCGTGTTCTCCAACCCAGCCAACTGTGCAGCCAGACAGCACTACAGCCAGCACAGGAGACAGAAGGATCATTTTTCAGCTGCCCAAACTAAGATTAGGATAGCTCTTCACAACACAGCACATTCAAGTCGACATTACTAAACTTAAAAGGTGTCAAGTTGTTGATCTCCATGAACTTCCCCATAGGTACTTAGTCTGCTTTATTTTTAAGAAGTCAGATAAATCAAAGTGAACAATTCACCAAAGCTACTTTTGTAGTCCAGTACTAGGGATATATTAAAACCTGAGGTGCATCTTAAGAGGGCTCATAACCCTCCATCCACAAAACCAGTCATGTATTCAAGGTACTAACAAAAAATAAAATCTAAAGTGGTTTTATAAGCCATCAGCTGACACTTGCCATCAGGCTGCAATTCACATTCAAAACAATAACCTGTCTGTACACTGTAGCTGCATAGTAACCAGATAAGAAACATGGTCCTACATAAAAAGAAGTGGCATAAGACTAAGATGAGGCTCCGCACAATATTCACCCCAGAGAGCAGAGTACCCTGGTCAGGTTTGCCAGGTGGCTGTAGGGCTATGCCAGCGCACACCAGAACAGGGTGTTGCAAAAAACCAAAAAAATCTGACACTCCACAACCAGCACTCTCCACTGTGAACAAAAAAAGGGAAAAACCAGCACTCTCCACTGTGGGGAAGGTTTTTCCACATATCCAACCTAAACTTCCCACCTGAGCCGAAAAAAACACCACCACCTATGAACTCGTGGAACCAGAACGTAACTGGAATTTCTGGCTTGCTTTTAAGAAACGGGAGTCACACCAACAGCATGAAAAATAATTCAGGTTGTTAAATGTTTGTTCTTTAACAACTGTTATCTCCACCCTTTGCTTATTTCCACACAGCATTGCTTCCTCCGTGTGTTGAGACATGCAATTTCACAGCCACCTGCTGACTGAGATCAGAAAATGGCTTCAGATGTAACCTGGCATTCCTTTTGCTGCCCCCGTGGTTATTTTTAATCTAGATCAGCCCCACTGCTACTCAAGCCAACAAAGTGCTGGGACACCACCACAGCTGAAATAAGCGACTGGGAGAAAGGCACCAGCCCAAAGTGAGGACTTCTGTTAGAAAATACTTGGGCAACATATCTTAAACACATAAGCCTCAAAAAATCAGGCTCTCCCACTGCTTGTTAGACAGAGGAAAGGGAGCCACAAGTCCTTTTCCTTCTTTCCCAGCTTATATTAGAAAATCCTCTGCCAATACAGGTTCTATATAATTCTGTTGTCACAACTACATCAAGATGGTAGGCTACAAAGGGAAAAATAAGCACACTCACAAGCTCGATTTAATTCACACGTCACTTTTAAAGGCCTGCAATTCTACGCAGCAAAGTCAGCATTATTTGAACAAGGTGGACGGGGTGGGAGGAAAGAAAAATTTATTTCTCTATGGATTACACCAACTTTCACCCCCTGCTCTGCCATAAGGTAAGATTTTTTTTTTTTTTTACTTTAAGGTCACAAAGAATTTAACATCTACGTATGAAATCATTGTTTGGCTAAAACATGCTTGGGTCATGTCAAAAAATAAACAGAGTGCATTATTTTTGGTGAAAGATAACAAAACTTCTGTTGGAGAGCATTTTTACACACACAGTATTCAATTTAACTGTAACATTATGGAACAGCAATACCAGCCTCTTGTTTCTGGTTACAGGAAAAAAAGACCCTTAAAACTGCGAAATACATGAATCACCTGTCTCAGTGGCATGTAGGATAGCTGAAATTTGCATTCTGTTCAAGCACACAGAGAACACATATAATTTCATCTGAAAAAGTAAAACTGGATCAAGACAAGTATATAACTGGATCCTGAGTGTCTATGACGCTGTCATCCAAGAAGCACATATTCTGGCAACAACACTCTCTGTCTTTCCTATGCAGATATGCCAGCATAATTTGGTGAGGCTGCACAGGGAACGAGACCACAAAACTCATCAGGGTCCAAACCCAGATCCCAGTTCAGCATGTATAGAACATGAGTGATACCAACACACAGAGGTAATAATTGCCTGCACTGGCATTTTATAACCGAAAAACATTTCAACTCATGTCTAGTCATGGAAGCCTTGATCGAAACAGCATAACATGATTTTCATGGGATACTTAAAAAAAGAGCATAGAAATCAGGCTTTGCACATCCAAAAGTCTCAAGCCGTAGACAAGGTGGGCATTTTTTGGAAACACATAGAGAAAACATTTGCCCAAGGCCATGAAGCTAATCATGTCTCCAACTCCCTGGAACCTCAACCACTGGTGAGAAGTCAGATGTTACAAATGCTAATTTACCAGAATACTTAAAATGTTCAAGTTTATCCAGGCTTCAGCCACTTTGATTTCCATAATGCTTCGAAGTATAATAATCTACTGAAGATTTTGGTTTCCACTGCTAAAATAGCATTATTTCTACAACCTGTCATAAGCCAGAGAAAAATAATTTGCAGTGTCTTTATCAAAAGGACAATGCAGTGTTAAATAAAAGTAACTTCAGTATAAAATCCTGAACACATACTAGCTTCTTTCAGATGCTTTACCTCTGTAATCCTATTAGTGAAATCAATATGCAATACTTCTTTCCATAGCTTTTGAAGCTTGCAATGGTTTCACTTATTCAGGTGTGGTTTGTTCTTTACTTCAGGTCCACTTAATTCTGCTTTCAGGTAACCCCATTTTGTTTATTAAACTACTGGTTTTGTTGAATTAGAATGTCACACCCAGCAACAAACCTCCTTCAAATCTCCTTCAAAAACTGAGACACTGCCATAACTGGCCATCAGGGAACCTCAGTATGACAGCCAACTGCATTCATTGGCTTCTTCAGGTGCCACACAGAGACTGAGAATTCTCAGGGAAAAACATAGAAGAGGCCAGGCATGCTGTTCCAGCACAGCATGTGGGCTTTCAGGCAAGTGAGTAGTTGACGGAACTCTATACGAGTTAGTAACCTCAAGAAAAAGGAGAAAAAAAAGTAGGCCTTAATAGCATTTATCTCCTTGTCCCTTCTTCTCCATAACCTCGTTCGGCAAGAACCAGCTAAGAAATGGGCAATACCAGCAGGCTGTTAGGAGGTTTGCACTCCACACCTCATCACTAGTACTGCACTGAATTAAGGAGGCATACTTTACCAGTTCAGATTCTTCACATTAAAAGAAAGATAAATACCTGATCTAGGTTTTCTGAAAGAACAGCAAAGATGCAAACAGACAGACAATTCTCAAAATACGCCAAATAGTTGCTAAACAAACAAGTGAAATGTAATCTATTTATGTCAGCCTGATAACCCTAACTATTATTGCCTGACATATGGAAAACACACATCTGGAGCTAACTGCGTCAAGTCTTTGGAAAAAAAAAATGTTGGTTACATCACTGCTCACTAAAAGCACATATCCATCTGAAACTGGAAGCACAGAGAAGCTTGGTAAGGACTACCACCCTTTCTTATTTCCAACATATTGATAACAAAAGGATCAGAATAGTAAATAAAGAGTAGCTATGAATTACAGTTTTACTCCCCTGCAGTTCATTCCAGATTCAAGTATTATAAATTATTACACGCCATAAAAGTAAACTGCTAAACCATAGATGCAATTTAAGAAAATTTTTCATAATCTCTTAAGGAACATGAATTCTTACATTTTACCCTGAGACTTCTAACCTTTAGCTGCAAGAAAAGCAGAAAGGTAACATCTGCAAAACTAGATGTCTAGTAGAAATCAAAGTCCTTCATTTTAGTCATTGTGTCTCTCACTCTGAGATATCAATCATCCACCCCAAGGATATCACACTGGCATAATAAAACTCATTAGACAACCAGTTTATCAGATCAGGTATTCAAAGGAGCATCAAGAACTTATTCTACCGATTCTAAAACTTCCAGTTCTAATAAAGCAGTATTCCCCCCACCAGCCATGAAGCACTAAGTCCTTGTACTGAAGAGACTACAATTTCCCAGAAGTTTTCCAAGCAGCATTTACCTTCACCCGTATGATTCAAGGTAAATAAAGCCTATAAACAAATATAATTTTGCAGTGCTACTCAAAACAGAAACTGCTCTATCTACTATATTAAAAACACACATTTCGAAATTCAATCCCTTTATCTCACAGTTAAATCCTCAAGCTCCCTTGCTAAGGTAAAACAAACTTAATAGTAAGAAATACATTTTATTGAATATTAATACACCCTATTGTAACCAAACTAGAAAAACAAAATTATTCCCAGAAGCTTAAGTCGAAATTGTTAATTTCACTTTAAAGTCTGAGGAAAGCTTGTCTGCCTACAACTTAAGTGGCCCACTAAAAATAAACAAGTAAATAAGAAAGCAATGGGGTAACTGGGAGGATTAGTGAAAAAGAACAATGAATGGGGAGGTTCGTTAGGTCCAAAGCTGAAAACTCATTTTTATTTAAGCTCACATTAAAGCACATTACCCATTAAATAGAGTAGTTTTAACTTCCCACTAGTCCTGCGTGTTTGTAAATAAATATATTCCTTAGACAGGCTCACTGCACGACACATTAAACACTCACTGCACGACACTGATGAACTTGACTGCTTCTGTACTACTGCAGTCACTGTCTTCAATAAATTGATTGATTTTGTCTGTTGCCTGAGAAAATATATGTATATGTATCTCTCACCGATCCATCTAACCTAATTGAGCCTTTCGATCTTCACAAATAATGAGGCAATCTATATAGAGGGAGCACTAACCTATACTCCTGCAGCTCACTTAAAAGCTGAGCTAAGCATCATTCCCGGGCATTTCCTCATCACCGGCCTACGTTTAAGTGCCATGCATCAAATATTAACCCGGTTATTCACAGGCAAAACTCTCTACTTGCAGAAGCACTCAGAGAGAGCTGAGAAACAGTGCTTCTCAAATGGCCACGTTAGCAGTGCATTAACCAAAATAAACAGCGATCGTTAACAGGAATGGTCTAGATACTGCAGGACATGCTTAACAGCACAAAAGAAAGACACAGCAATTGAGTGCCCTGTGAAAGCCAAGCAACGGTTCTTAATACTGCTATTTGAATATGCAATTAGCACTAATGGAAAAACATGCAGAAAAGACCTAGATCTCGCATCAAGATCTGGAGCCTCTTCCGTTCTGCACAGGAGATGGTCCTTTTTGCTTCTTTTTTGCTCAAAAACATTCAGGTTAAACGTAATTTACAATTTTATTTTTAAAATAACTTAAAAAAATTCAGAAGATGCTCCCTGATGCTAATCTTGGATTACGACTTGCTGTCATATAAACTGACTAATATATTTCTATATTCACAAAAGCTGTTTCATATTCCTTTCAGCCAGCAAATAGGCCAGCGTTGTAAGTTCTGGCAAGCTTTACAACATGCAGGATGATTTGCACTACTACATATAAAAGATTTATCAGAAATACAGTTACAGGAAAATACAAACAGAAAATGACGCAGCATACAGAATCTTTTAATGTAACACAAGTAGCAGCACTCCTCACATTTTTCAGTCTATCATGAGTTATTCCCGTCCTCTGATTTAATAAGTAATTCTTGCTATATCAGCCACGAATTTATTTCCATTTAAAAATTTCTATTCGAAACGACAAGAAGTTAAATCATTTTTTATTTCCTGCTATATCGCGTTTTCTGGAAGGCGGTTACAGCACTTCCGCTCCACAGTCTCCTTCACACCGGCCACTGCGGGCATATTTTCACACAATGAGTAGTGGCCTACAGCATCTCACAAGGAGCCGGCAAGGCTTCCAACCCCCCCGCCACGGCAAGGGGACAGTATCCCCATGCCATCTGCACAGCGGAGCCACACGAACACCCTCCCGTAAGGCATGGGCAGAAGAAGGGAAGGGCCATCGCCCGTCCCGCCCCCGCCCGCGGGTTCGGCTGCGGGAGACCAGGCCCGGAGCGCGCCCGACGCCAGCCGGTACTTCCGGCAATGGGCCGCCGCCGTCTCCCCCGCACTACGGCCCCCACCAACTCCGCCGCGGCGGCCGGTTCCGCCCGAAAGCGCGGCAGGGCGCGGTGCGGCCCGCTGCGCAGTTTGCCGCAGGCCTCCCTCAGGGCGCCGGGCGGGGCGGGGCAGGCCGGGAGGGGGTGGGGGGGCGCTGCGGCCGCGCGCTACGCGAACGTGACCGTGGGGGGAGGGGAGCGGCGCTGAGGGAAACGGCCGCGGGGTGTTGGGGGGGAAGGGAAGGGCGACCGCGGCCGCCCCCACCCACACACGCACCAGCTGCAGACAGCGCGTACCTGCAAGTGACCTGCTTGGTCCAGCCGCCTCCTCCCGGCCCCACGGCGTCTGGCGGCACGGCTGCGAAGTCGAAGGCCGCTGCCGTCGCTCCTGCGGCCGCTGCGGCGGATGCTTCTAAGGCCGCGGCCGCCGCGGCGCCGGCCGTTGTTCCCAGAGCCACCGCCTCCGCCATTACTGTTTATCCCACACAGCGGCAGCCCCGGAACTTCCGGGAGCACATCCTTCCGGCCGGGCGGACGGGGCGCAGCCGGGCGGCGGCGGGGCGGAGCGGAGCGCGAGGCCGGGCGGCGGTGGGGCAGCTGCGCCGCTGCGCCGCTCAGCCGCGCGCCGGCCCCGCCCCGCCCCGTCCCTCGCGCGATGCGGGCGCCACCCCCGGCCGAACGGGCGGCTCCCATTGGTGGAGAGGAACGGCCGGGCGGCAGCGCGTGGCGGGGGAGGGCGCCGGGCGTTCGCTGCGCGCGGCGCTGCCGTTGTCCCCGCGCGGCCCCGGCGGTTGGACCCGCGGCCGGCTGAAGGGCACCTTGGCGGCGGCTGCGGGGCCGCAGAGGCCGCCTGGCTTCAGTCGGCCCAGAGGAGCGGCAGCGGCGGGAAGCGGGCCTTGCTCCGCAGAGGACGACCTGCAACGGCAACGTGGAGCCGGCTGCGGGCGGGGAGGGGAGCGGAACGACACAGTGCCGCCTCAAAAGCCCAGACTGAAAGTTGGAGCTAGGCCAAACAGAGAGCTCAGAGCTGCTGCTTTGGGGTGAGGGGCATCACATCCTCCTGCCATAATAAATCCTGGTTGTGAAACTCCGTTTGTCTCATCTGCATTGCGCCTTTGTCTTTCTGCTGCCAAGGGCCTTAAGCCAAATGCTAGACACAGCCCAAAAAGGCAGAGTGAGAAGCAGGGATGCAGGGGCAAAGTGAAGATGGAAGTCAGCCAGGGCAATGCTAGAGATTTTTCACATCTATTTGAAAATAAAATCACACACATCTAAGCCATCAGTCACTTCGGAAAATACTAAAATTAAGCTTCTGTTTTAAATTAGACAGTAGCACACCATCCCAAGATGGCAGGAGCTTAGGAAGTGCACTAGGGGGGTCAAAAGAGGTAAGTCTGTTTCCAGGTTGCCTTGAAACAGTGACTTCAATGCCCTCAAATGACCCGAGGAATGAGCTACTGTGGGTGCACTTGCAGGCATGTTCTGGAGCATGCAGAGATGTGACCTGGGCAAACAGAACTCTAAATAAAAGCAGTTAAAGCATACGTACAGATTACAACAGACTTCAAACTGAGGTAAAGGTATGCATCAGAAAAAAAAGATTGCCAAAAGCTGAACTTCACAGGATTTGGGGGACAGAGGTCAGGACACAGAGATATTTAGTTCTTGGGAGCAAACGCGTTCGATTGTATAAGACCAAGATAAGGAGCTAGCGTCAGATAAAGACCTGGGTCCACGTGTGCTATGTGGCATTGATAGTCAGGAGCAGCAGCTTCCTCTCTCCTGACGCCAGCAGCACAGTGATCAATGCCAGAGCGCTTGTAAATTCAGTTCCACAAACCCCTGTTATGAGAAAGCCAGGATGTTCAATGGAAAACTGAGCTGCCAGAATCAGGAAGACCTTTTTAAAAAAGTTCATATTAATAAGAAGAAACTCATTTTCCATGCCTGATTCCATCACAGAGCATTTTTCATACTGTGCTGAACACTGAAATGTAAGTTCAAAAACCGCACCAGGTTTATATTTTCAGTCTTACTTTCTCTTAGAAACAGCTGGAGAAAAAAATACCTCACGTTAGAAAAAAAAAATTAATCAAATACTTTTTCATCAAGCCATTAAAACAATTTGGAAGGTTGTTTTGGAACCATTAGAACAACGATGATAATCTCCTAGTAAAAGTGCAAGAATGTTAGCTTTTAAAGACAGATTAAATTGCTGAAGATCGACTTTGTCAGGTTTTTGTATTGGTTAGTTTGTTGCCTTACATCAGAGGTGTCAAACTCATTTTCACCGGGGGCCACATCAGCCTCACGGTTGCCTTCAAAGGGCCAAATGTAATTTTAGGACTGTGTAAATGTAGCAGTCCTAAAACTACATTCAGCCCGCGAGGCAACTGTGGGGCTGATGTGGCCCCAAGTGAAAATGAGTTTGGCACCCCTGCCTTACATAGCAGCCCTGGCAAGACAGCCGGTTCCACGCACCACTGTTCACACAAATGTAAAATAAATATATGGTTAAATGAGTGTGTTCCGTATGACTCTGCAAGTCCCTAGTACATCTCCGGGATGTTAGTGGCCTCAAAGCCTTGCAGCTGAGAGACACCAGTAAGGACATTCCAGCTCGCAGAGCTCCTGCAGGTTCATAGACTCTTAGAAATCAGGTACACAGGGAAAGGAAAATACTGTCCTGAGGCAGATGTGCCAGCCTGACAAAATTAATGTGGAGCTTCTCATTTCCCTAATGCCTGCGATAGTGATGGCCCTGAGAGAGAAAAGGTTTCAGAGGAGACAGTAACTCAGGTAGGAATCACTCACAGATGAAAATGTAAGGGTGGCCCCAAGGCCCAGCTCCCAACAGGCAGCAGGACTTTGCTGTGGACATTTCTTTGTTCCCAGCTACTCCTGTTTTACCCAGCAACCTATTTAATATTAACCTCTGCTGCTGATGCCCGGAGGGGGAAGTTCCAGCAGCAAGCTCCCTTGGTCACAGCAGGCAGGCAGCACTGGAAAGTCAAATGCTGCAGCAAGCTGAGGGGTGATTTACACACAGCCCCCGCGGTTTCCTACAAAAACTAGCGTCTTCGGCAGTTCTCTGGGGCTTTCTCTTTTCCCAGTCACTCTGATCTTGTCACCCTAGCCACCACATCATCATCAGCCATACATCCCATTTTGGAACCATGCTGGGAACAGTGTGGCCAGCCTGCTTCTCAGGGACTAGCAGGGTCAAACTGCACCCTTCTCTTCCTGGTTTAGCAAGCCTCAGTGGCTTTCCTAGTAGAGCTAAAGACGAGGTTAGCCCTTGAAAATTGCTCAAAATAAAGCTCTTGTATCTTATTTCTCAAAATAAGCTTTTGTTTTCATTGTAAGAAACTCAGAAGAAAAATCCAAGAATTCAAAACCTGGGATGTGTGAAAGACTGGAGGAGTGCCATCAGAGAGGTTCTCGAGCGGCCCTTTTTCATCTCAAGAGGCCTACAGTTTCATATTGGAAAGCTGAGCTAGAAATCCAACAGGCTGGTTTTCCACTTCTTTTAAGGAGAAAAACAGCAAACAGGGCAACACACTCTAACCCCCGACTTCATCTGATACAGCAGACTGAACTGGGTGCCCACTGCACAGGATCACATTGAGATGATCTTGATCTTGAGAGCTGGAAACTGTGTGACTGACTGGCTTGATTACTAAATCATCATCTGGTAGCGTGCCAAAAATGTGATAGCCCAGATAGGTCCCTGCAGTATTGCAGTCTTTCCAAACAGATCTAATTGAAATTAAAATGATGTCATTATATTTTTCAAAAATATAATTTTACCTGCACATTTTCTTTTCACTACATCTGGCTACCCATCACCCCAGGAAAAAGATACCATTCACAAATTCTTCAGCATCCATTTATGGTATCTGAGGATGCAATCTATCATTCCTGCAATTAAATTCCCTGCAGACTGCATAGCAGAAGTCAGAGGTGGATTGTCTTTGTAACTTACCAAGCTTTGTTTGAAGTTTCCTTGAATGTGTTTACTTGAAAAGATTGGAAAGATGTAGAAAATAAGATTACATCCATGATTGCAGAGTTAAAAAAAGTTGCAGACAACTTACTTTGAAAGGGACAAGTTTAAAGTGTGAATACTGCTTTAACAACCCACGTTTTACAATTTCCTGATGAACAGATTGCAGTAAAATCGGTTCCCTGATACTGATTACTTCAACAATACACTAGCAATTACTTTAGCTAGTTTTATGTTATGCATGGAAGTTTTATAGAATCATGTCTTGTCTTTTATCCCATAAATCAATCCCTTCATGGTCAGCCATTTAACCCTGACCTCTCATATTTTCTGCAGAATATAAAATTGAAACATGCATGATATCAGTGCATTAGATCTCAAAGTATCATGGCTTCCTTGTGAGGGGATTTATTAATTTCCAAGTCTTCATTCAAGGCCACTCTAAACCTATTAGAATAGACTGTCTTTACAGTAGAATACTGGAACATTTTTTCTCTGTGAATGCAGCTTGCGTTCTCGGTGCAACCAGGTGTCTGCGTCGTGCAGCGTATTGTCATGACTGGCCTCAGACCTGCAGAATTCCTCACTGGGGAGGCCAAGGGCTGGGTAGAGCTCTAACTCTGAGAAGAAAGAGCTCAGCAGCTGCATTTGGTGAAGTTGTGGGAGCAGCATGAATGCAATTCCTCTGCTTTTTAGGAATAAGTACGAAGGTCTCAGTCTGTGGAGGCATTGTTTTAGTGAGCAATGAATTCCCTGCCTAAAAAAAAAAATTAAAAAATTTTAAAAATCTAGCAGCAAAGGAATCTGAAAAATGAGACATCTTTTTAAAGAGTGAGGGGAAAATCTGGCACCGTGTGAACAAAAATAATCACAGCAGCTTCCCTTGCCCGGTGGTGAAATGGCCCCTTGCATCCCAGGCAGGGAGGAGTTGCTGAGCTCAGCTGCGCCTGTGGTTAATAATAAACGGGCTCTCCCAGCCAAGAGCTGGCCCGTGCACCCCCTTGCTGCTGCCGGCCCCCCAGGCACCGCTCCAGCAGCCACCAAGCCTGCCTACGAGAGACGGACACCCGGAGGTAAGAGACACGCCAGGCCATCGCTCCATAAGGTCAGATGCACCGATCGATCCCGAGGGGAGGCGAGCAGGGACGATTTTGAGGAGGGAGGAAAGCCAGTCTGCGCTAGGGCTGCCCGAAACTTGCACTGGGAATCTGCTAAGTTTCGTTACGAGGCGAAAGGTCGAATGGGTCTTGCTGCAAAACTTGCCAAGCTTCAAGAATCTTCCAGGCAGCTTCAGGCTGAGCGTTGGCTGAGTTTCCAGTGAACATCAGCTAATTCATATTGGGTTTCAGGTGGTGACCAGCTGGGTTTTATCCACAGCTTGGGCACTCCTGGCTGTTACACTTCAGAGTTTGGGAGGTTGTTAAAATTCAAAGCACAGCTCGAGTAGCTCAACCGATCCTTAGCATAACCTTGTTGGCTTAATGAATTTATTCCAAAGCTGACTTTGCCCCAGAGAGCGAGGGGTGTATACACGCACAGAGCAATGCCAGCACATTTGCATGAACTTCCCAGGCAGCTGAGCTTAGCACAGGCAGAGGTTGACAGCATGTAACAAGAGCTCTTGCCACTTTTATGTCATTATAGGATTCCATAAATTTAATTAAGATTTTTGTCTTTAAAAAGGATTTCTAAAGTGGAAAAAACCCAGTTTTGGTCAGGTTTTTATGCTTTTTATGACAACAACTGTCTTGATGTCTTGAGAGATATCTAGCTGAACTGGTCCTTCTTTTCCTGTATTACACAGCCCAAGCTGTCCTGTATAGCTGAAGTCTTCAGATTTGGGCAAAAATACCCTTCTTGGGTATGTTTCTATATAGCTGCAGTGCCACACACTGTACCGAGATCAGAGCTGTGTTCTGCTAAGTGTAATGTGAACACAGTACTGTATTCTAATTAATTTGCTGTGTAAATTAACAATAGGTACAAAGGACTGAAGAAAGAAGTCCTTTCCTCCCGTGGAAGGGGCGAGGAATAGAAAGGCTTGAGGGATATGACCAAATTCCCAGGGAAAATATGTGAAGTAGCCTGGCACTGAATGAAACTGCCCCAAGGCCCAGACCAGTCTCTCAACATTCACAACTCTTTCTCCCTCTTTCTCTGTTTGGAAATGCATTTAATTAAAGTGAATAGAGTTGCTAAGAGACCAGAGGAGTTCTAGAGTTTGTTGCTGGGGCTGAATTGCCATTCTGCTTCCAAGGCTTTGCACTGAGGAGGATGACCCTACATAAAGCACGCCCAGCTCTAGGAAAGGCTGCTATTTCCTCCTTGTAGTTACAGTCTGGTTACCAGTTCTCAGAGCCTTTCTTTATTTTACTGAACTGCTTCTTTCCTCCCAGACACTGGCAAAAACTAGGTTTATCTCTTTATAGGATTCCTCTGCCTGTGTCCGCCCTGTAGATTTCTCTGTGTGATCTTTCAGGTTGGAGATGGCACTGGCTGAGCCTGTGATTTGTCATGAGCAAGTAGCTTTGGAAATTAAAAGGTTGTTATTTCTAAACTCTCTCTAGTTTGTTACTCCTCACCCTTTCCTTTGCTCCACCATGATTTCAGCCCAGCGCTGACAATGGGCCAGGTGAACTCTTCCAGCTCCATTTTTGCAACTTAACATTTTGGTTTGACACCCTGGCTCATATTGAAACACCAGGAATCTCCAGGCAACCTCCTGGGCAAGGGTTATTTACCTTCCAAGATCAAGGCAAGAGATGGTATGTTTAGTTTCACACGGTCACATCATTGCTAAATTACTTTTCAGTTTTACCTGACCTTTGTTATCTCAGGACAAGCCCTACGCATAAAATGATTAGGAAGATAACGTACAGCCTGGGAAGACATGTGTCTGCTGCAGCATGTGGGACCACCCAGGTGAGAAGACTTCTGCATGGTGAGTAGTGTCTTCTGAAACAGTTCCTGGGCGGAACAACTTTTCCTCATCTGAATGCAGCAGGGACCTTGCTGGCAGTGCTCTGGGAGCAAAGCAAAGAGCAAAAATAGTCTCGATGCACGATGGTCTTATAATATATTGAGTTACTATGGTATCCTTTGTGCTTCTGCTCTTTTCAAGCACATTCTTTGGGCATAGTTGCAAGGCTCAGTTCGTTCACAGTAACATTAATTTAAAGTAATGTCACTGGAACTAATGACAACCCAGCAGCAAAAACGGTAGCAGAGGAGCACTCAGTGTTAATGAGGAGGATTATTACTCATAGAATGTGCGATAGTTATTTTCTCTGACCTAGAGTAGAATCATGGAATCATAGAATGACTCGAGTTGGAAGGGACCTGCAAAGATACTTGAGTCCAACTCCTGTCCCTGCAGAGGACAACCACACAGTTCACACCATGTGTCTGAGGGCTTGTCCAGTCTCTTCTTGAACACTGCCAGGCTTGGGGCCGTGACACCTCCCTGGGGAGCCTGTTCCAGTGCTCCACCACCCCCTGGGGGAAGAACCTTTTCCTAATGTCCAACCTAAACCTCCCCTGGCACATCTTCCTGACATTCCGTCAGGTTCTGTCGGTGGTCACCAGAGAGAAGAGATTGGCACCTACCCTTACTCATTTTAACAGTAGAGATGTTTTGCAAATATTTCATTCACATAAAACACAGCTTTAGTCTTATTGAAGTTATTTGTGAGCTCACCCCAAAGAACAGCTGAGGAGGGGGGTAAATTTGTTGTGAAGATGACAATTTGTCTTCTATAGAACAGCTCACTAGTTACTGCAAATACCCATGCAAATAATTCACTTTTCTGTGTTTATTCCCAGGTGCTTATTTCAGGATTCAGCCTTCCGTACAGGAGGCCCTGATGGAGGGGAGAGCAGTCGTAGCCTTGGAAAGCACCATCATTACACATGGCATGGCCTATCCTCAGAATCTGAGGTGGTGGATTTTGATGTATCTCATTCAACAAAGTTGTAAGAATGAGGCACATAACTGGTGGATCAGTACTCAAAGCCCTTGAAAGGGCAAATGGAAAAGTCACGTTGCGAGGCACGCAGAATATGAGCTCCAGTGTAAAACAATTGTATTTGGTCTTCTAAGGACACATATGGGGTACCTGTTTATGTCCTTATCCAACACCTTACATTTCTGGCTTCCTTTAAACTGTGGCAGCAGGTAATGTCGTCACTTGCTCCAAGAGAAAGCTACCAGCCTTTTCAGCTGCATAGCTTGTGCAGACATTGAAAACACTCTGCAGTTTCTTTTGGTATATCTTTTGTAATGCAAAAAGGACTGGAACACAATTGTGAAATCTGTTCCTTAGCACCACTTGGAGCAGCTGCTGTGAGAACTGCTGGCTGCTCTGTGCCCTTCTGCCGACTTCTGTGCCCTGCACAGACCCCTCACCCATGCCTCTACCCTTTATTTATTGATGTTCAGAAGACTTGTGTTTCAGTGAGTTACAGTACCAGAAATCACCGCACTCTCCCCTCCATCCTTGTGTCCAGAAAGCGCGGGAAGGTTTCAGTATCGACTTTCTGTCTTGCTTTTTACCTGGCCATTATTTTGCCTGATATTCTGCCTTAGAATGAAGGTCTAAAAATTTCAGTTTGGGGAAGCAGGTAGTTTCAGGAGTTGAAGATTGCCTATGAAGTGTGCAGCTAGCTCAGAAAGGGAAAAGAAGCTGCTCTTAAAAAGGATAGTGTACAAATGATCAAGTATAAAACCTGCAAAGCTTAGGAAGACCTAGTCTGCAGTGCTAGAGTATCCTCAGGCTACAGCTTTTTGACACTGTTGTTACTCTATATCTAACTGCCTGTACTGTGAAAAATATATTCAAATCGTTTGAGCAGAGCGTGAATTACCTGGGGTTTCTGTGAAGGTCTATGATCTCAAGGAAGTAACTGGTAACAGATATAGAAAGATCCTATTCTGAGAAGATCCCTGTATTCAGTAGTCTATTGTACAACCAGATTTGCCTGTAAACCAAGTGATTTTTTCTCAAAAATGAAGCTTGGGCACGGCTGTCCTGAAAATGGGAGCCCTGCACTTCTGCAAAGTCAAGTGCAAAGACTTCTGCCACTAGGGAGATACAGAAGAGGAACTGGACTTAGGTGAAATCACAAGAATGGTATAAAACTGAAAACGGTGAATGATGGCCATCAAACATGGCAATTTTCTTGTCTGATTGTTTGCCTCGCTAATTTTGTGATTGCTGTCTTGTTTATCTTATTCTAGCATGGCCAGAGAGGTGGAAGAAATTGTAACAGCAAATGGAGCAGTTCCAGCCACTGTAGGTATTTTAAGGGGTCGAATCCACGTGGGACTCACAGACGAGGAACTTGAATTCTTGGCAAGCAGTAAAAATGTTGTTAAAGTATCTCGGAGAGATCTTCCTTTCATCCTCAGCCAGGTGTGGTATGCAGACTTTCTTTTGTGCTGTTTTCTATGCAGTAATAGTACAGTGCTCTCCAGCTTCAAGCCAAGGTGGCTTTTAAACCTCTTGAAAATGTCACATAAAGTGGTATCTTGTTGGTAATCTCAAATGTGGTCCTGTCTGGAGTCAAAATACAACAGAATAAGGGAATAGCAGTTGTGAAATAGGGCTCCTGAAGAGTCATTCTGGATTGGCTGGCAAGCCATGAGCACTTGGCTAAGAATATTCTTCTTGGCATGATAAGGCATCGTCATGTTACATGTAAACTATGTGACATGCAGGCCATCCTGAATACCGCACACAGCGCTTAAGGTGACACTAGCTGCCTGTGAAGCCTTCTGGTTGGAAAGCCCTGGAGAAGGAAGGCCTTTGCTGTCATCAGGGCAAGAATGGCTTACGTAGCGGGGACAGTGATTCCTCTGCAGTTTTGCCTAACAATATCTGGATCAGAATTTCACTTGTCAATTGGTGACAGCAGGCTGCTGTGATGTTGCTGTGTGGTAGACCACCACCATAGCTGCCTCCATGTGGTGTTCTCTGGGCCATCCCAGGTGCTGACTTTGACCGGTTGTCCCCTGACAGGGCTTGTCCGGCGGCACTACCGTGTCTGGAACTATGATTGCTGCACACAAAGCAGGAATCCCCGTATTTGTGACGGGCGGCATAGGAGGTGTCCATCGGGGAGGAGAGAATAGTAAGAAAAATCAATACATTCTACTTTTCTCTGTGTTGCTACTGTTTTGTTTAATTCCATCTTTTTCCCTTTTCCCAGTCTGTCCTGCAGTAACTGTCTGCTCAGAAAAATAATCGTTCTTCTTGACCATACTGTGGTTGTTTTCTCCCCAGTATCTCCTTTTCAGAAGCTTCAGAATACTCCTCTTGAGCACTGGCCAGTTGTTAAAAGGGTGGGAGTTTCTCTTTATCCTTTGCTTACACAGGTTATATAGATATTGTTTGCTGGTGCAACAGGAGCTGACTGTACCTCTCCCACTTCGCAATGGCTGGATAACCCGATACTGGCTACTGAGCACAGTGTTGTTATCAACTCCCTCTCAGCTAATGAGGAGGGGAGTCTCACCACAAAAAAGCTTTAGGCCCTGGTCCATGCTCCTCTCTGGAAAACAGCCCAGCCTTGGCAGTGTAGTTTGTGACCTTTAAGTACATTCTTCTCAGTCACATATATTCCTATTACAGCTTAAGTGCACTGCCGTGTTGGATACCATCCCTTTCAGATGTGATGTAAATTCCAGACCAGAAAGTTTCCTGAGGTCAGCAAAGCTCCTGTGGTGCTTTTTTTTTTTTTGCCAGTGATGTCAATACCAAAAAATCAATATCTACTGAAATTATATTCTATCTCCTTTAACTTGGTCCTTGCTTTATAACACCTTCTTCTTTCTTTTCTACCAAATTTTTGCACACTTTATCAATGTGATCAAAGAGCTGAGAGATACAGTGCAAGGCCGCATCTCTGCCCTAAGCCATGCAGCTTCTTTTTGTCAATATCTGATGATCTAAATCTGTAATATTTGTGGATCTAAATGGTTACAAAAGCAGGCAGTGGCATCCCAGGCAGTTATAGCATTTTAAGAGGGCAGATCACATCAGCTTGGAGCACAACACAACCACCCACACAACGGCTGCTTGTCCCTTGACAGCTCTGGATGTGAGTGCCGACTTGACAGAGCTGGGACGAACTCCGGTTGCTGTTGTATCTGCAGGAGTCAAGTCTATCCTTGATATTGGCAGGACACTGGAATATCTGGTAGGTAGCATGGGCTGCTGGCCTGAAAGCAAATAATGTTCTACTTTGGGTACACATAGTGGTGTTGGGGCAGGTATTAAGCCTGAGATTTTTAGAAATTACTGTTGAGAGGATGTGAAGCCATATTTACAGTTCTCCAGCCCTGGGAGGGTACAAGGACTGAGCTGCTCCCTAACATCAATCTAGCCATGCCCAAGGGGCTGTACCAGCAGTTATTCCAACTGAGGCCAAAGGCAGCACTAGCCATGCCCTGTTTCTCTGGCCTTAGGTTTGGGAGAATGCTCCAGAACTGATGGATCGTGCAAGCTAGATCAGTCAAATACTAAAATAAAATCAGAGTTAAAATGGGAATTGATGATTTTCAGTATAGTAACTTTTTGAGGTTGGGTATGTTGGAAAACATCAGGGCCAGCACTTCAGGTGACAGCCAATGTCAATATTTCTCAATCACAAACAGAACTCATTTATATTCCAGTCAGCTCATGACATATCTTCAGATCACAGGTTGTTTCCTTGGGCTCGGTATTGCGCTAATGACAGCTGCATGCCTTTTGGTTGGTTCCAAGCACAAGCAAAGGACGTGCAAGTCTCCTGGGTCTCAATAAGCCAGATTCTGCCTAACCAGTTACCATATTTATCTCTTGCTTTGAAAAATGTTGGTGATAGAATGGAATTAATAAAAATAACAAACCTCTGTGCCTAAGAAAGGTGGTTTTCTAGCTGGGTAGAAGGAAAAAGTCACATTCATTTGGTGTGTCCCCTTTTCCTCTGCTGATTACCTGCTTGTCTCGCCTCCACTGCTGCAGGAGACCCAGGGAGTCTGTGTGGCTGCCTTCGGGGAGTCAAGGGAGTTCCCAGCCTTCTTCTCACGTCAGAGTGGCTTCCAGGCACCGTATCATGTCCGGAACGAAGAGGAGGCAGCTGAACTCATCGGTGTGTTTCAGAAAGGAAAGGCCCAGGGAGGGCCCTGGAGAAGAGGGACATAAAAGTCACCTTGGATGCAGCACTTTCTTTTTTAACTTTGGAGAAGAGTTTGTCCCAAAAAACAAGCCATCTCATGTCCCCCATTCCTGCGTCAGTGCTTTGAAAATAAAGGAGCAGGGAAGTTCAGTGTTTACAGCAAGTTTTTTAGCTACCTGCAGCCACCTTGACATGCTCGTACATGTTTTGTTCACGCTGGTGAAGTGAAGGGAACATGTATGTTAATGTGCTTACAAAAACAGCTTCTGGGCCTTGATAACCAGAATCGGTTTTCTTAATATATATAGATATAAATTTATATATTTCCCCCTTTTATTGTGCAAACAGACTCAAAATAAATAGGCAGATGTAAATTGATTGGTAGCTGGAAAAGACCCTGTCCTTGGGTCAGGTAAGAACAGGAGCTCCAGCTCTGTGGGTTCCTTCACCCTATGCACACTCTCCTCTATCCGTTTCCTTCAGCATTCGATTTATCCCAGGAGAACCACTAACAATCTGCCCTGTCCCCCCGCAGCCAGCGCTTTGGGACTAGGCCTGAGCAGCGGGGTGCTGATAGCGGTGCCCTGTCCCCAGGAGCGAGCTGCCTCAGGCCAGGTCATCGAAGAGGCCACCCAGCAAGCTCTCAGCGAAGCCAGGTGAGAAGCAACCTCAGCCCTGTCCTTTCCTTACCCGGCGGTCTTGTGGAAGTAAATGACTTCAGGGACTCAGCTGCAGGGGCCGTAGCACAGCTTAACCTCGAGCATGGGTGGGCCCACAACATGCTTTCAACTGTAGTTTTATCTAACCTGAAGCTTGTTTGCAAGGCTTTTAATGGTATGTGGTTATGGAGATAAATTATCTGCTAGCAGCAGTTGTTCTCCTCTGATGCTGTTTCAACTCAGTCCTTCTCATCTACAGGCGTTTTCTGTACATTTGCAGGTCCAAAGGCATCACCGGCAAAGAACTGACTCCTTTTATGTTACAGAAGATCAACGAAATAACTGATGGGAAATCGCTGGACTCCAGTATCCTTTTACCGAAGAAGGGAACTACTTCAGATCTGTTCTGATAGTGCTTGGTGGAAAACGCTGTCACCTTATTGACAGTGTAGCAAGGAGCAAACACTTCAGTATCTGCAAACAGAGGAGCTTAGTGACTGCATCCTGCTCTTTGAGGAGCACCCTTACTGTCCTCATCCACCTGTGCACGAAAAATTGGAGGCCAGCACAGACAGCAGGTGGTCCAGAGCCCACAGACATCCCGCAGATCTGATCCCCAACCTTGCCCACTCCATGACGGAGTCTCAGGATGCTGTGGTGGGGTTGCTCACTGGGAGGTACCTGAGCTTCCCAGAGCAGTACATCACACCACCTTCTCCAGCTCTTCACGTGGGGGCAGAGTAAGAGAAATGTGGAAGGTAAAGCACTGTGGGTGAGCAGGAATTCTCTCTCACAGGCAGCAGAAAAGCAGATCTACTGGCTGGGATGCCAGTGCAGGGTCTGGGAGAGCTGGGTTCACATCCAGGCTCTGCTGCTAGCCCTTGAGAGACCTGATCAGTCAGGACAGGTTGGTAGAGGCATTTTTGGATATTAGAGGTGTGTGCATCTTTTAAAGCCTTTGATACTTTGCTCCCAGTGAAATTGCTAAAAAAAAAAAAATGCTTATAGAGATTTGGCAAAAAATCTCAGTAGGCCTCTCTTTCTGGAAAAGCTGGTCAAGATCCTCTGAGGATTTTAGACTCTCAGCTCTAGTTTAAGCACTTTACCTTATCTTTTCTCTATGAATCCTTTGCTTCTGTTCCCTGTCTGTCAAATGGAGATGACGGGCTTCTTCTCTGTGGACACAGGGGAACGAAGGTGAAAAAAATTTTAAAATTCAGGGTGTTCATGCAGTAGTGTAACCCAGTGTATGTGATCCCAAAGGATTATAGTATAGGGGGATCAAATCTATCAAGTCTTACAGCATGGATAGTCTGCTTTCTCCCTCTAGGCAGTTCCTACGTAGGCTTCTGACAAGTCAATCTTGCTGGTATTTTTTCTTTTCCTCAAAGAAATGCCGAACAGACCTTGCTCTGATCCAGAACAATGCCAGAGTAGGCAGCTGCATTGCAGTGGCCCTGAGCAGACTACAGAAAGCCAGAAGGAAGGGGAAGCTGCCTCAGCGAGGGAACACAATCGCACCTCAGCCAGTGAGTCCCCTGCTGCCCTCCGTATAATGCCTCTCTGCTGACAGCACAGGATAAATTTGTATCTGTTCCCAAAAGCAAAAGGTGACTCAGACAGAGACCAATCTTTCTGCTTAACGCTGGCGGACGTTCTCTCTTCAGTGCTTTTTATTCTTCTCAGATAAATATCCTTTCCTCCTCTCCCTCTTCACATTTACAGGGAATAAACACCGACAGTGGCCTAATCCCATTAAGTTTTAGACCACCAAATCCATTAAAACTTTAATCACCTTTTCATCTTTTACTGTGCCCTTACGTACAACTTCAGCTGTATTGGTCTCAGTGCCAGGGAGCTCGTGACTACAGGAGTAGACCTGGAAGAGGGTGGAGGGAGATATTTTCAGCTGCTAAGCCATATACATTTTATAAATATATCTTTTTGTTGGCCTGGTAGCGATTGCCAAAATTAGCAGAGGTACACAGTATCCCAAACAAGATCCATTATAACCCAAGTACTGTATTCACTGTCTTGGACTTCGTGTGTGCCTCATAATTTACAGGAAATCTATTTTAGGTAGTCTTTAGAGAGCTGAAAAAATTTTATAAAAGCCATTTGCAATAGGATTTGTCAACATAAAAGAGGGCAGTGACTCCAGAGGCAATAACCCAGCATTTGATGGAATGAGAAAAAAGAGCTGTATGATGTCCCCAAAGAATCTGGAAACTTCCTGTTTGTGGAGCTGTACTGCATTTTCTGGCTTTGTGAGACAATAAGACAGTGATGCATAAAATGTCACTGGGTACAGCAGTTCCTCCTGGGAGCCTGCAAGGAACTTCTGCATTTTTCTGCCCACTTTCCCCCCATGTTATTTTTACTCAACAGTACTTGAATGTTTTTGAGGTTTGGTATGTCAAAAATTGTCCTAAGAGAGGTGGCTTCAAGGGCACTGACCTGACCAGAACCCTGCAACTTCTTATATTACTCTATCACCACACAGAGAAACTGCCAGCACCCACATGCATACGCAGTAACATCCCACCTGCCATGCTGGGGCTGGCTATGAGCAGGCATAATTCAGAAAGCAACATATAGAAGATATTTCCATTCTTTCCAATCAGGATTGTACAGACCTGTGTCTAGCCATCCAAAATAAGCACAGGCCTTCAAACTGTGAATTAGATAGCTTCCAAGAATGTGGGAAAAGTGACTAGGAAAAGCAAAAAAGACTTGGAAGATTTCTCCTCAGGTCTTTCAACCACTTTTTACCATTTTCTTCCCTATTAAAGGTGGTGATTGGCGGTATCAACGTTGACTTTATAGCCAAGGCGCTGAACCCTGTCATCCTGGTACTGTATCTATAATAGCTTTCTTGGCATCTCTGCCATTTCCAGGTGCCTTTACAGGGATGCCAGGCCTAAGTGGGATGGGGGGAAGGTGGTATCCATGCATAATATCAACCTGCCCATATACACACACATACGCAGACCTGGGAAGTGTAGTGCTGCATATTTGGTGTGTTTGTCTAGATGGGCAATTGGGTGATACACACTGACCTACTCTGTTCCTGTGCTAAAAGTCCCTAACCCTTCCACTCAGGACTGAGACAGAGCAATGCGTCATCCCTACAATTTCCACATATGAATCTGTCTTCTATGGTCTGTGTTAAGATGCCTTGGGGCTATTCTCTGATGCCATAAGCCCAAAGAGCTCTTTTAGTAGAAGGGCTGCACAGGGCACTCTAAAGCACACATGCAAAGAGCTAGAAGCAATGGGTAAAGACCCTCACTGTGCTATGACAACTTCTAATTCAAGGACAGACCCTATAGGGAGGAAATCCCCAGGTAAGAGCCAGTTCTGGCTGCTTGGGACTGTCTTAGCTATGCAAAGCAGCATGAATAGGAGGAAGAGCCTCCATACAGAGCAACCACAGTGGTAAGAAACCTTTGAGAAAAGTAGCACTGGCACAGTTACAGGTAAACCAGAGACCAAACTTCCCCAGTCATAAAGGATTTGAGTGGCAAAAAAGAAAAAAAAAAATTGCTTTAAAAAATAGAACATTTTAAACATCACCAGACCCTCTCAATTTGTTTGACTAAGAAACAACCAAGAAGCTGAAGTGGAACAGACCTGGGACTTCTCCATGCATATGACAGCCATTTGTATGGCCTGTACAATTTTTGTTGAGCTATATGAAGTGCTACAGATGGAGGTGGTGAAGCTTGCTCAAAAGTTGTTCAGTGTCTCAAATTACTCTGTACTGACTGCTGAGGCAGATAACTCCTGCCGTCAGATTGGGCAATCTGTGAAGACCTCTCAGATAGCAAAAGACGTGCTGGGGAAGCTGTCCTGAAGGAAGCTGGCCGTTCAGTGATACAGAGGCCAAACAGTATGATAATGGTCAAGGGTGACACATGCTGTGGCATCAGCTATGAAGGCTTGCAAAAACAAAAGTTCAAGTGCTCCAGCTGTGATCTAACTGATAACATATATACCCTACACAGAGCTGTCAGGACAAGGAGCTGTGTCCAAAGGTGGGCAGCCACCTTTTGGCGTGTCAGATGTGAGTGCAGATCCCTGGACAGCCCATGGCATGGTGAGGGGCCAAGGGCAACTGTAGAACTCACTGGGAAGAGCTGACAGGGGAAAAAGGAAAATGGAGATTTTAACGTTGCATGAAAAGGCATTAGCTGCCCTTCTGCACAGCAGCAAGCCCTAGAGCTGATGGTCCCTCGCGGCAGCCACCCAAATGCCAAGCTGCATGAGGATTCAGGAACTGACAGCCAAAACATTCCTGCTGACAGCTGCTGTGGTTGGGCACAGAGGAAAAGGCACTCCCAACAGCATTGCTTTGTTTTGGCTTTTAAGAACAGGTTTTTTCAAAGGCCTCAGCACCCAGAGAGTCCCACCCTTAAGCATGTTGGATTTGTTGCAGAGCACTGGGGTACCACTCACACCTTATGGTGTCCCAGTTAGCAAGAAAGCAGCTGTATTCTGTCCTGGTTGTAATTCCCACATGGCTTTCAAGGCTATCCAGAAGGAAAATGCTTTATAAGTAACTATCTAACCTGCAGAGAAGGACACATGGTCTTGCTCAGAGAAAGGTGCTAGAAGAAGCATTATGGTTATAACTCTTTCAGGATACCCAGAAGTTGAGCGGAGTCTCATTTTTACGCTAGGAATTCAAACCTCTTAGGACATGGAAGAAGGACCCAGAGACTCTCTTGGTTCTCCGAAATGTGGCCAGAAAGCAGCAGCCCAGTCTTATTTTGAATCAGCCCAGCAATCCCATTTTCATCTAAGTTCTTTCACCTCAGGCAGCCCCACCTGAACACAATGTAGAAGAGATAGCCAGGTACCACTCAGACTTGAAGTTACTGGCTGAGCTGGCAAGGTGCCATGAGAGCCAGTCATTTTTCTTCAAAAAACGGGCTGCTAGGTTCTCTCTCACGGCACCCACCTGCTACTTTGAAGAGAGATTTAGCATCTTCATTTCTTTCGGGCCCTGTGGGGTTGTACAACAGCAGAGGGCACCCACAGCTGGGTCCCTGTGTGGGAGGCTGGTAGTCTGCTGTGAGGGCAAGGCTTGGTGTAAAAAACCTGAAACTCTGCCTTTGGGTTGTGCAGGGGACTAAAAGAGAAGAGCAGCATGCCAGACAACAAGAGGAGCTCATAAGTATTTTCAACATTCCTGCAGGCATCAGTTTTGAAAAACAGATAGTAGAACTGCATAAAATAGAGTTTGTGCTCATTACTGACGACAGTTAGTACCCTCTTTTAATATTGAAATAGTGGCCTGTCAAAGCCACACTGTTTGACTTGCCTAAACAAGCATCCTTGCTTTTGACTTTGGAGTATGGGTTTTTTTCCCCCCTTGGCTGCTTCTATTATGGATAGTGAGCTTGAGAGTTAAAATAGCCAAGCTCAATGCTTTTGAAATCTGCAACACTCAGCAGGAGACAGTTGCAGATGGAAATATCCTCATTCCTGGCAGTACCAGTGGCAATTCCCATGGAACATGAGCAAATGTAGCGGTGGGGCATTTGGGTTAACAAGGAGTGACAAGTAGTGGAAAGATGGACAGAGGCCATAGGTTGCTTCTATGCAGGCAGTTCTGCTCAGGTGGTCTGAGCACTTCAGGGCTCAGAGAACTGCCAGACAGAAAAGCAAAGGTGTCAAGAATTAGCACCAAGTCTTACAGACTACAGAGCCAGTAAGAGTCAGGGCAAACAAAACCATCTCAGAGGTCAGAAAAGAGTAATAAAATTTAGATGGGAGAGCAGCCTCTTACAGTGGCAGGGCTGGAGGCAGAAGAAAGCGTTGTGTGCAAAGGACAGAGGTACTGCTTCACATGGAGGAAGAAGTGTCCTTGGGGACCTCCAGTATGACTTTTGCGAATGCCCAAGAGCAGTGGTGGGTTGAAGGCAGAATATTTCATACTGTGAGATGGCAATACATTTACTTGTTTAGGATGGGTAATGGTGTTTACAAGCAAGAAAAATGTGTATGTGAAGGGAGCTGCTGTGTACAGACATGCACACACTTCAGTGGTTGACACCCAAATGCTCAACGCAGCCTTGAAAGCTCTGAATTATCCAGAACTGCGAAGATCACTATGAATGCCTGTGGCAAGTTGTCTTCAGAAATGGAAAATATGTTTCAGGATTTTATGAAGCAAGAGCTTTAAAACCATTTGATGACCAGATGAAGCCCAAAGAAATCTGAGCATTTACTAGTGTAATTCTTCTGGCAGGAGAATTAGAAGGAGGAGATGGGTGAGGGACTACTCATGTTCTGACAATTCTGCTGCTTGTGACAGACAGATAGATGGACAGAGGAATGGAAGGCAGATGCAATAGAAAAGAGAAGTTGATAACCACATAGGTGGAGAAGAAGGATATTTTTGATGGGGAAGATGTTTGGGAAGAGAAGGATGAGTGAAAAAGTATTTAGACACTGAAATAGATGCAGCCCTCCCAGTTTTGCCAATTAACAACTTATTCTTCTAGGACGGTGGGCAGACAAATGCTGGAAGAGTGAGACGAACCTTTGGCGGCGTTGGAAGAAACTTGGCAGGTGCCTAGTGCTTGGGTTTGCCTGTGGGTGTGTGCCAGCTGTGATTTGTCCTTTGATATTCCTTCAACAGCAGCAGCTCTTGAGCTCTGTTCAGATCTGGGACACATTAGGCAATATACCAGTGGGCAGACTGCCTGGAAAAAGCAGGGGCCATCCTAAGAAAGAAGAGGGGAGGGAGCTGTGGTCAGGAAAAGAAAGGTCCACAAATAGGAAGTTAACTAGTACGTGACCCCAAATCAAAGTTAAATAATCATCAGTGATCTCCAATGACTACCGAACAGCCTGGCCTTCAGCGTTGACTTAGTGCCAAGTTATGGTCACAATAGGAGGATGTCTTGAGCAAGAATTTTAAAGGAATAAGCTTATTCAGACATCATCATCCATTCACTCTGGACAAGAGGAACTGTGGCAGAGGAATCATTGTAGAAGAGAAAGGGCTACAGTCCTTGGCAACAGGAAAGGGTCATGCTGTGCCTGGTGCTCCACCACAGGCAGCAGCAGACCAGCGTTTGGGTACTGGAATTAGCAGGAGCAGACTACAAAATGATTTTACAATTATTCTGGCTTTTTGACCTTTCCCAAATCTTTCTAACACAAGTCTACTATTGCTTCAGATCACAAATGGAGAAGCTTGAGGGAAAATAAAAAATGCTACCCATGCCGGCCACTGAGGTATAACTTGTGGTAACTTGAAGGGAGAGGAAGAAGGGTTTCCTGTGAATCCATGCAGATTCAGTGGTTCTAGTGAGACAGCATGGTGGGAACAGCACTGTGGGAAGGCCAGCAGCAGGTAAGGTCACGCACAGAAGCGGTGTGGGAAAGCCCGCACGCCTGCAATGGTAAAAGAGGTGATGCCAGTGAAGGGCAGAAGTTTCTTCCCCCTTCTCTTTTCCTCCACTCCCAGATGTTCCAAAAAATCCAGAGAATTCAGAGTGTCAGTGCAGTGGGCAGACATAGATCGGCCCACCCAACCCCAGCCAGTCATTTGCAGTAGCTGTGGCTGAGTTCATCTTGAATGTCCTTCTAGGTGTGGATTGATGAGGATTAAGCTTTCCAGGAGAGGGCTTTCCTACAGACACTCATCCTATACAGGCTGTCACTGTGCTCACAGTACTCCGATGGATTTATTAACATGTTATGTTTCCATTTGCTTTTAGACTGCTTAAGCCGTCTTGGGCTGACTCCGCTCTTTTTATCAGCCATAGGGAAGGATGAGCATTCAGAGTCTCTCCTGAGCTACTGTCGCCACATGGTACGTTGCACAGTAATGGCACCTCAGAAGCATGGAAGTTATGACATTACACAGTGGGAAAGTCTTCTCAACCCTAGCAGACATAAGAGCCACCTTCCATCAGGCTAAGACTAGGAAAAATTCTGTGTTCCTTTGGTTACAGACAATTAGAAAACAAGGAGCCACCCTGCCAAAACACAGGCTAGATGTATGCACTGCTTGGCGTCTGAACCACGGGGTCTGAATTCAGATACAGGGAGTGGTCCCTGAAGGAGAAAGAGAAGTAAATCAGGAGGAACCATGAATGCTTCTAGGAAGGACTAAGCACAGCCAGAAATATACAAAGCCTGACCCTGAGGATAGACAAAGCAATACCAAAATCAGCCTGGCTTGGGTAAAGCATAAGACACAGAAAACCTGGAACTGGGATCCCAGACTGGACACCTCCCAGATTCAGAAAAGTTGGGTCCTCCACATACCTTCACACACCCCTCCCTAACTGTGCACCAGAGGAATACCTGACGTCAGCAGCAGCTTGTCCACCAAGGCCAGGGAGCCAGGAGCTCACTGGGGACATCAAAGCAGAGCATCACCACCCCCAGCCGGGAGCAGAAAAAGGCAGGAGAGCAATCTCACCTAAGACATCAGGCACCTCCATGGTGAAGAGGCAGGGCTGAAGACAAGCCAGGGGTGTGGGTGGAGACCTCAGGTGAGGCTGATCAGGACCATTAAGGACCATTAGTGCCCTCAGGACCCTGGTATCCAAATACAGCACATGGGACCTTAGTTCTGGCTACCTGAGCAACTCAGTAACAAAGCAATAAGAGCAAGAACTGTTTTGGTTTATAAAGGCTTCATAGTGGCAGGTGTATAATCCCTCCTCTACCCAGTGCAGTTCATGCCGTCAAAGTGAGCGGTCTCCCAGACGAAGATAGACTAGCTGGCCAGCCACCAAGAAATGCTTGCCTGTAACAAAACACATTACCACCAGTGTTGGAGAGGACCCTTTCCTTAAAACCTCCAACTTCCCTGTGAACTACTGAAGGGGCTGCATTTCTCCATCCGCATGTATGTTCCAAGAAATGCCCTGAGTTCTCTCAGCAGATCATTCACAAGACCCACAGAGGAAGAACACCTCATAGCTATGCCTGCAACACTTCTTCCTGTAAAAATGGCCCAGGGCAACCCTCAAAATCAGGCTGTGCAGTCAGCGAGGTGACTACCAAACCCACTAGCTGGAGCAGGCCACCGGGACTCGCCCAGTGTCTTGGCAGACCACCGTAGTGTCGCACGAGCTATGGCTGGAGCAGGCAGGGCTACAGACCACTCTTCCATTAGCACAGAGACACAACCAATGGAACGGCATAGCAGAGAGCTGTCACTCTCGTTTACTAAATGACTTCTTTAACCTGTGGCATTCGTTGCATTGCAAATATTAAAAAAATAGCCATCTGTCAGCACTGTCTAGACTGAGATACCTCTGAAATGTTGCTTATCTCAAGGGAGAAGGGAGGCTGGAGGGAGAACAGCAAGCTGGGCTACCACTCAGGTGAGCACAGTTAAGGAATGAGCCGAGTGTGGCGGGGAAGAGAATCATGGTCCGTGTATGACTGTCCTCCCTGTTGTAGGACATGAGCACCGTCCTGCAGCTGGAGGGTAAGAGCACAGCCACGTACTGTGCTGTGGTCACCAGTGCTGGGGAGCTCAGCGTCGGCTTGGGAGATATGGACATCCACCAGCAGATAACAGAGCAATACGTAAGCACACCATCTGGTCTGTAAGCTTTTGCTTGTGAAAAGGAGCTTGGATTTGTGACAAAAGGCAACTGGCGAAGCTGTACATAGAGGGAGTGGGTGTGCAGAGGGAAATCCCAAAGTTAACCCCAGGCTTTGGCCACTGAGATAGCAAAATGGCAAGCTACCAGAGCCCTCTGTTGCTTCTGACCCAAGTGGAGCCTCTATCAGTTTCTGCTCCATACAGTATCATCACCGCTATCATCCCATGACATGTAGGCCAGAATCCTCTTCATTAACCAGTCCAAACTAACCTATCATTTTTGGCATCTTAAAGCCAGCAATAAGTCCAGTCCACCCGCAGAAATGGTATTTCTCCCTTTAGGGACAAAACAAAAAAAAAGTGGACAGAACTGCAGTTAAAGCAAGCTCTCCAGTTCCATCCCCTCCCCACCATCCCCATTGTTTCTACATGCTGAGCTGTATCAACAGGCGCTGCTGCTCTGCACATCCAAACCTTCAAAACGTCAGGGCTGATGGAAGCTGTGAGTAAAGACTGATTCAGTGAAAGCCCCATCACTATACACTCCTTCCCTACTCATTCTTTTGTTGACAGAACAAAAGCCTCTGCTTCATGACTGACAGCAACATGGAAGTTAAGTGCAATTTACTTACTAGTGGGATCCCCACAGGGTGGAGACTTCCTAGGGAAAAAAATGGTCATTGCTCCCTCTTCCATCCCCACCCTGCCTCTCCCAAGCTTTAGCACAGAAAACCATTGCATGACAGATCAATTCTGCTGAGCTTAATGAAACAGTTGTGGCCAGTGGAAACTCTCATCCCGTCTTCTGCTGTGAAGTGTGTTCTGGCAGCCCTTCTTTATGTCAGGATTAGCAGAGATGTGGGAGAGATGCTGCACGGGTGTCTACGGTACTGACCTGACCTTCAGGCAGTGGTCATGCAGCCTCAGGGAGCCTAAGGAGGGAGCCGCAGCTCCGCTGTGCCCCATCCCTACGCGATTCAGTGGGACCTAGGAGTAAAACACTGGTGGACAACCTATCTCAGGAGGCATAATGCACAGAGGATGTTAAATGACATGCGCAGCAAGCAAAGGTGTAGTCAAGCCAGGCATAGCACAGGGAATCCTACAGTGACACTAAACAGCAGCATCCCTTTCCCTGTAGGTCTCTGACTGACTCACGGGTACCACAGCAGTCCAGTGAGGATCAACAACTACCTTTCTGTGCTGGAGGGGCCCTGCTGGTTGAGTCCAGCTCTTGGTGGCAGGGAGCAGGGGAAGGAGAAGGGGAAGAGACGAGACAAATGGAAAAATCAGTTTTGCTTAAGGAATCACCCTTTTAGGTTTGTGCCTGCATCTGAGGGGCCGCAATATGAGTGAAAATCCTACATCCCAAGCCTGAATAACAATCAGGCTCTGGAGAGACCTTATTGTGGCCTTTCAGTACTTAAAAGGGTCCTATAAGAAAGATGAGGACAGACTTTGTAGCAGGGCCTATTGCAATAGGACAAGGGGTAATGGTTTTAAATGAAAAGAGAAAATTCAGGCTGTACATGAGGTATAAACTTTTTACAACGCAGGTGGTGAAACACTGGCCCAGGTTTCCCAGAGAGGTGGTCGATGCCCCATCCCTGGAGACATTCAAGGCCGGGCTGGACGGGGCTCTGAGCAACCTGATCTAGCTGAAGATGTCTCTGCTCATGGCAGGGGGTTGGACTAGATGACCTTTGAAGGTCTCTTCCAACACAAACTGTTCTATGATTCCATGATTTTGTCCCTCTGCAATGACTCGAGGTGTTTCTGTTCTGTGTCCTGAATTTTCTCTAGGTGTCCCAGTTCAAGGAGAACCTGTGCCAGGCCCCTCTAGTTTGCATTGATGGAAATGTGCCTCTTTCCACTATTCAGTATGTCTGCCAACTAGCTAGGGAGCATCAACTGGCAGGTAAGGAGAACTCACCCAGCCCTGGCCCCATAGCTCCTAACAACCTGTGTGCCAAGACACTCCACATCCCCTGAGCACTTGCCACTGCTGCTTGCTGGAGATAGATACCCAGTTGTTTGACTTGTTGTGTTATTCAGTGCTCCTTTCTGTATGCTGCTGCTTTATTTCAAACGGATGAAACATTTCTACTTTCTCTGAGTTTTTCTCATTCTGCAGCTAAATCCCATTTCCCACAGGGTAAGAGCTGTAGTCCTTGGGCACTGCTGTAAAGCTGCTCTCTTTGCCTTTAATCTCAAGGCAAGCACAAATGTATGTGCTTCTGCCAGTTTGAGCAGCAATATAGTTTGTTTTTCAGAATAAATGCTAAAGAATCTTTTGAGAGGATTTCTCTCCCATTTCCTGTAAAATACATATTCCACTCCCCTGGGGACCCTTCACAAGGGTTCCTAAACCTTTGGAGTTATGCCTTCATTTTTAAAAGCAAATCCTGAAGAAGGAGACAATGTTCTTAAAACCTGGCAGAGGCTCCAAAACCAGCTAAAGGAAGTAACAAACCTGAAGTCTGGTTATACCTCTGAGGAGCCAGAAGCAACTGTGTCGTTGCTGAGCACTGGAAAGGAAACCTTGGGAGACCTTGTGCCCCGCATAGGGGAAATATAATAGTATTCGTTTCTATAATAATAAATTACACGCATAACCTCAGTTATGCAGATCATGCTAAGCCTTCTACACTGCATCCTGCTCTGCCGTAGAGATGAACCACTAATTGATAAATTAACTAACCAGTTGCAATGTTGTTTTGAAGTGTGCTATGAGCCGACAGATGAGAACAAGGCCTCTAAGCCGTTCCTCTCAGACAGCTGGAAAGCACTCACATGCATTTCCCCCAACCTGCAAGAACTAAGAGCAATAAATCGGACCCTCGGGAACCCTCTGCCAGCAGGTATTGAATACTCAGAAGGGTCAGTCGCAATTTTAGGTAACTTAGATCCTGGAGAAGAGCATTTTCCACTCAAACCTCCATTTCAAGCAAATTGGGTTATAACACAGTGGAGATTCATAAGCATTCTTGGTGTTTTCTACCCTACAGCCATCTCTGTGTGGGTTGTACGGCCACAGCCAGACTGATGATCTGTCAAAGAGCACAGTAGGCTTGGGATGGCTCCTTAACCAAAACCAGAGATCTCATTTTCCTCACTTCATCAGCTAAAGAGGAACAATCTCTGGTTTGTAAATGTCCCTAAAGCATGATGCTCTGAGGGCATCTGTCCCAATGGTACCACCCTTTGCAGAAATGAAATACCCCACCATATGCAGGTGGGAATCCAACAGCGTTGAGACAAAGAGGTCATGCTTCATGAGAGATTTTTGGTCTCTGCAGACACATGTTTTGTCCCATGAGGGATGGTTTCCTCAGCATAGGATAGAGGTACAGTATGGAAGTCTAACACTGGAGAATTCCATGTTTCTCATGATTTAAAGAAAAAAAATCATATCAATCACATTTCAGAAGAGCTCATAAACAGTAGCACTCATAAATGTGGTGGTGGTGCTCATAAATAGCCTGGTAGCCCATAAAAAGGCCAGTTGAGGACCTTAAAAGTTATACCACAGTGTTTCCTCTCCACTCTCTGAAGAGCTGCCATCCAGGTTGGAGGATGTTCTCCAGACTGCAATGGCCCTGGCTCGCCCTTTGCTGGCCCACCTGCACTGTGTGGTGGTGACCCTCGGCGCTCACGGTGTCCTCCTGTGTGGCAAGAGCCTGGGAGGGAGCATCTCGCTTTGTCCAGGAGCTCACAAGCAGGTAAGGGCACGCAAGACAACCTCTGAGCTCTCCGTTGCTTCTTTCTGGGACCATACAGCGCTGTTGCTATTTCTGGTGGCACGGCAGCAGTCCTGGGAAACCTGGCGTCACTGCTGGCGAATGTTCACATTTAGGAGCGTGGAATACACAGATCTGAAAGAAAATCAAGTTGTCTGTCCATGTACTGCTGGCTTCCTAGCAGCAGCGTTTATAGTCAGTGAGTTTTAAATGTGCTTAACTATGAATATTCATGAGCGCAAGCTTCATTTTCATGAAGCTTCATTTAAATCGCCGATCTCTTTCAAAATGTGAAAAAATATTATTGCCTCCTTTTTCCCCCCCCCCCTTTCTTTTTTTTTTTTTGCACCCATGTAAGTCTGGGTGGCATCAGCCACATCAGGCCTTGTCAGCTTGGGCAATTCCCACCAGCTTCCCTTCTATCCCTCTACAGACTGCTGCCGCCAGCCTCTGTGCCACCCACTACCCCGCCATCCACGTCGGCAGGGAGGAGATAGTCAATGTCTCAGGAGCTGGTGACAGGTATATTGCTCTCTACTTTGTCTTCTACAGCTAAGTGTGGAAGGGCCATAATCAGATTTCTTTGAAATTTTACGGCAAATGACATTCTGCTGCTTGAGGAACAGACACTAAGGACACAACAGGGCTGGTTACTCTGATTCCTTGCAAACCTTCCTAAAAACGTTCCCCTAAGCATTTTGGAAGCCAGTCTTGCTGTTATTAGTTTTGCTTTTCTTTAAGATCCAAGCCTTTCATGGCAATCTAGTAGTTCTGGACTAGCCCGGGCTGAGCTGATAAAAGCAAAGTAAACCACCTTACATGAAAGCTGTCTTACTAACGACTTACTTTACTTCCACGCTTCTCCAATGGAAGTAGGACTGCTACTCAGCAGCTAAAAGTGCCTTATAAAAGCATTTCATCAGGTTCTGCCTTTGCCTCTGGCAATAGCTCATGCTTCAAAAGAGTCTGCTGTATAATTCGTTCACACAATGCTGTACATAGGAGTAGGAAATGACAGTTATTATTCCAAGTCCCACTGATCAATTCTCAGTCTGTCAGAGTAATACTTTAGTATGCTCCCTGTTAACTTGTCAAACTATATGTCGTAGTCAGGTTCTTTTCTTTCTGGCTTTGTATAGAACAATAACTGATTCTATCCTTTCATTGCCTTGGGCTGCATGTGACAGATACTTCCTTTTATTTTTCTACTCTTACCTACCAAGAACTCAACATAGCAACACTTCTTCTTTCTTTTATGAGTGGGTAGAATGAGAAGTAATTTTTGAAACCTGAAGCATTCTCAGTATTCGAGTTAGGATCAATCAATAACTTCTTGCCAAGCTAGTTAACCCACCTAACACCGGGACACACTCCTTGTGTCTCAGATCATCTCTGAGATGAGTTGGCTGCAACTGCAAGCTGGTCTTCTCCAAATAAGACCAGAGTGTCGTTCGGAGCAGTAAGTGTAACAGCAGAGGAATGGGGGGTGGCAGGAACCTCGCAGGGTCAGCCTGTCCTAAGGAAAGCTCAGCTTTGCTCACTCATTCTAGTATATGTAGCCAACCTCTGCCAGCCCCTCCAGGGACACAGCCTCCTCTCTGCACCCTCTGCTCTGTACATAACTCCCCCTTACTACAGGACAACTTTTTCTAGAGGCTAATGTGAACTAAACATCATCTTTAGGGTTTCCTTTCCCCTTTCAAAAGCTTAATTTAAGGGAAGACCAAAGGTGAGATAGAGTGCGCCACTGCCAAACACCTCCACTGAGTTACACAGGAGTGCCTGAAGTACGTTTTTCCTTCCAAAGCTATCTGAAAGCTAGGGACCCATTACTGCTCCCATTCCTGAAGTAATATTGGTCTGGAAATCCCATTCCCCACAGTCCTCAGGTCCAGGTGGAAATTTTCACAGTCCCCTTGTCCACACAGGGATGTCCTTCCTGGTGACCCTGGCTGCTCCAATGAGCTGCAGAAATCCCTGTTCTGTAGAATGAGTGCCACACCAGGCTGGAAATGCTGGGACACTACATTGATGCACATGCCATCGCTGCAGCATATGAACTGGTAGAGTCACCCAAACCCAGCCTGGTGGCACTTTCAAGGGACTGTGCAGCAGGGTGTAACCCGGGGCTGTAACACCTTCATGGCTCGGCCCCTGTGAACCCCCAGACTTTTGAAGCACTGATCAGGGGATGCTGCGCACCTAGAAACACCGATCAGGGCACCTCACGCCTCGCTTCACCCCTGCAGCTACCCTGCATCTCCAGAGATGCTGCTCCAGGAGCTGTGCGTGTGTGCGGGGAGCAGCAGCTCTTTGCTCCGGGCACCCGGCTGCCGTGGCAACACAACACCACATGCCCTCACACAGCATCGCTAGGGGATGCTGCCCCAAATATTTACTCTGAGCTTCTGGAGCTGTTGAGAGATTGAATGGTTTATGGAAACCATAATCTTGTGTGCCTTTGTTATGGATAAAAGTACGTTGAGGTAATTAGTCAGAGTGCAGGAAAAAAAAAAAAAAGCAGTCTTTTTCCCTTCCTCACAGATTGACTCATTAATCCTCCCTCCCTGCCATCACATTTTCTTGTCTTTGCTTCCTTCTCTCAAATGTCATTACCTTCTCCCCCCACTTTCACTTCTCCTTTGTCTTTCTTAGCATCGCTACTGTATGTAGCTACGAATAAACACTAGTCGCTCCCCATCAGTCACAAACACCACCCTGCACTTATCTGTGCCTCAACAGAGCCTTCCCTCTCAAGCCACGCAGATGGCAAAGTCATCCCCTTCTCCTGGTGGCCTCCTCGGTGCCTCGTGAGGACCTGTGGGTCACTGCTGTCGTTCCAGGCACACGACATAATTTTTACTGAGAAATCTCAAAGTGGAAAACCACAGCTAAAGTTTACAAAAATCTGCCTCAAAAATCTCATTTCAGCTTTGGATTTCTTCTTCCAGCTGTGTGTGTTGCCCCCCTCACATACGTGTGTCCCATCCACCCCTTCCCAATGGGGGAAAGGAGGGAATGTAACGAGGCGCCAGCAAGGAGCACAGAAGTGACAAAATAATTAGAGAGTAAGGGAGAAAATAGATTCCTTTCATTTTAGACTCCTTTCTTTTCTCCTGCCTCACCTGGAAAACTGGGGAAAAAAGAAAATGTGGTGGCTTGGGAAACTACGTTAACTTCCCAGAAGACAAGCAAGTAAAATGCAAATAAATACCACTATTTGTTCCTCCAAGGTTAAAAATAAATAAAACAAGCAAAAAAATTAAAGCAAATCTTCTCGTTACAACCTCATTCATCCTGTGTGACATATTCTGCTTCTGTAAGTGTTGGTTTGGGTCCAAATGAATTCTCTTACAAACGAATGGCCATGTTCTCGAGGTCAAAGGTGTTCCCCAGTGTTCAAAACTGCCCTTCCTTCTCTCCACAGCTTAATGGCAGGAATCCTCGCAGGAATGCTTACTCAACATGACACAGATACCTGTGTCCGGATGGGTCTGCTTGCTGCAAGCTTGTCTCTCCGTTCCTACGAGCCCATTTCCCCAGAAATCAGCATTTTGAGTGTCAACCAGGAACAAGTCAAGAGCAGGAGCTGGCCAGAGGTGCAGGTATGGAAGATGGACTAGGGCACCGTGGCTTTCTCATCGATCACATCCTCACACTTCCAGTATTGCTATTTCCAGGAACTGGGCTGAGTTTTGAGCTTCGAGCTCAAATGCTGGCCGCTGAACAGAGGACTTAGACTTCTGGTGCACGCTACCTTTTGGGAGGTGAAGTGTCAATGGAGTGCGTTTGGTGACAACTTGTATTGCACTTTCACCCTTATGTTTGTCCACTGTTGTTTCCTTTCTTTTTTTTTTTTTTTTTTTTTTTTTTTTTTTTGGTGGGTTACAGCAATCACAGCTTGGTTGTTCTGTCTATTGCCTTTTGATAGTTTATCTCACCTCCTCTTCTAAGGAGAATGCTCACCTGTTTTGGTCTTGAGTAAACCCTCGGACCGCAGCCCAGGGAACTTCTTTCAAAAGTTGGTTTCTGGTCTTTCAGACCTCTTGCTTCCCTGACCCTCCAGCCCTTCTAGATTTTCTGTTGAGGGGATTTTCCCTTCTTCCACCTTGTGTCACTGTTGTCTGTTTATCATGGTAGCTCCTCTGTCACCAACTCCCAGATCTTTAGGACCATGTCTCTTCAGGTGGGCCCAGCAGCAACGTCCTCTCCTGCTGCTCACTCCTGGTTTCTATCCAAGAGGTCCCATGGACCACAACCCATGGCAAGGTGCAGCTGGCAGGCACATAACACTGTGGGACAACTTCATCAGTCTTCCCAAGCCAGCCAGCGAACGCTGCACTTTCTTGCTCTGAAGTCCAATGCCCCTGGAGAAAGCAGGTAAGACTGATCAAAGATGGGTAACCAGGGGCTAGCTGGTGGCCTTTTGAAGACGACTGCCCCTTGTTTTGCATATATTCATCTAAACATGGCTCTTCCTCCTTGCTCCTCAGCCCAGAGTGTCAAGAGCAAACACCCCACTCACCCACATGCACACCTCAGAGCGTTGGAACAAGCCCCTTCTCTCCAGGCCTCCATTTCTGGCCACCTGGCAAACCACTGGGTACTTCACAGAGAAAACATCCCACACGTGGCCAGCTGGAGGGGAGCATTGCGTGCTGGGACCAAAATGTTCCATCACACTTTCCCTTCTCTCTGAAATGAGAAGTGTCATGATACCGTTATTGAATCTCAGGCTAAGGATTTTGTTTCCAGGGAGGATTGGACTAGATGATCTCCAGAGGTCACTTCCAACCCTAACCATTCTGTGATTCTGAGGAGGGGAAGCATAGCCCTTGTCTACAGGTGGACACTCAAGCTGTATAGTTCAAATGACTGCCAAGTTCACAGTGAGCCCCCAGCAGAGGCAGGAACCAAGCGGAGCTTCCTTCACCCTGTCCAGGCGAAAGCTGCACAGTTATCCCTCTACCTTCAACTCCTCCAGCAGCTTTATTAGCAAGGACGTCTACACTTAGATCAGTTTTATACAAATTAAGTCTGTTTCGCAGCCTTTTGACAATTAGCTAATGTAGCCAGCTTGGCTGTGGAAATCAGCTTCTCACTCGTCTGTTGTGTAACTTACCTTCTAGAGATACCCCTTCTAGGTGTCTTCCAGCCTCTGAGCAACTAAACTCGAGGGTGGGAAGACACCAGCTCTGCCTCTGTTTTTTTGCTGTTATGCAGGACCATGGGTGGCTGACAGGGGAGTAAGAAGGGCTGGCAGTGGGCTGGTGGCAAGAGGCCTCTGCGAGGGTCTCACGGGGATGCTCGCTGGCTCAAGGCTGCTCAGCCATTCCCACATCAGAGGTGAGAAAGCCAGTAACCACAGCTGATCCACAGGGGAACATGCCCCGTGCAATTACAAATGTCAAAATGATGTCTGGGGGAGGACAGGACACAGAGGGTTCAGCACAGGCTTCAGGTACAGCGTCTGAAACAGCATCCCTTGCCCTTACAGCCTCACACCAGCTGCGGTGTCCCAATTCGTTGTTACAAAAACTGTGCATGAAAATACCTGTGTTTTGCTAGGACACCTTTGCTGCCTGTACAGAAAACAACAGCAGCAGATGTGTAGATATCTGCTCTCTGTTCCTACCCAAATGCTGTGTCTCAAGCCAGCGCTGCCAGCCACTCCTCAGCAGGCACACAGAATGACACTAAACAAAAAGCACCTCTACACCAGCCCCATGCATGTGCACGTGTTGCCTTTTGGTGGGTGAGGAGCCAGGGCTCAGTGGAAAAAGGCTCTGGGGGTGACCCTCCCTGCTAGTGAGTGGGGTTGAGAAGTCCTGGTGCTCGGGACCATCACTACAGACTTTTGGCCGAGAGGGTGCTGATGGGGAGGTCGTGACGTGGTGGAGGGTTCTGGCCCTTCCCCATCCATGAGAGATGCCAAATATTACAGGGCAAAGGCATCTCCCATAGAAGCAAGGAGGAAAAGTCACCTCCTCTCTCCCAGAATGTGATATGCAGGGGTTGCCACCACGGCCACTGTGGGTACTCAGCCAACAGCTCGGTGAACACTGAAACGCATTAAAACTAATTTCCAGTGGAGATGGGTCTTGGTGCTGGCTGGTTTTTGAACCAGATGGATAGTAAGCCTGGAGTATGGACTCACCCTTTGTTTCATATAGACGTCACTCACCAGGAAGTACCCTTGACTGAGGAGCAGATCACTGGTGTCTGACACGGCGTAAAAGCCGACCCAAGCTTGTTCAGGTCAGCTCTAACACAACTCTCCGGGCTGGGCTCTGCTGTTTAATGAGGAGTGAGCTCCCACTGCAGTGGATGGAGGCATTAATTGGGTGTCTTCCCTCTACTCATACCACTTTCACCAGGCTCGTAGCAACTCCTTCCCCCTGAGCCTTTCCATCAGATTTGGCTAAGGCTGGGTGAAGAGCTGAGAAGGTGGGAGGGGTGGGCTGGAGAGCTGACAAAGCTTTATCACATCAGCATTACCTGCCCGAGAAACCGAAGTGAAAATATAACAGCTGCCTTTTCAGAGCCTGAAGTGACCCGTTTTGATCGTACATATCCCCTCTCCCTCACGCAGACATTTACTGACAGCCTCCCCTTCACAAAAGCCCTCCTTGCAAGCATGGTTTAGCTCAAGCACGGTTTAGCTCAAGCACTCTGTGCTCGCAGTTGGGAGACACCGTGCGCCCGTGCACGGGCGTGTGTGCACCCATCACGCAGCAGGGACGGGGTGGCCGTGGCGGGAGGGTGCAGTGGCGTCTGGGAGTGCAAGGGAGGGGACAGGGCCCACGAGAGCAGCTGGGTTTGCTTGCAAGCGGGGAGGTGGGACATGGCAGGGGCGGGGGAAAAGGGCTGTGCCCCCAGGGTAGGTCCCTGTGCTATAAAAATGACTTCAGCTGGATTCAGCAGCAGGGAAGAGAGGCAGAACCTCCGTTCCTGCCTCCAACAGCATCTTCTGGGCAGGAGGACCCCAAGCGAAGCCAGGCCCTGAGGATGAAAGTCCAGGCGCTGACGGTCACTGTGCTTCTCCTGGTGTTGCTCTGCTCAGCCCCAGCACCATCTGAAACACTGGGACGCTGGGCCAGAGACCTGGAGAGGCAGCTGAGAGCTGGGACCGCTGGAGAAGACCCTTGGCCACCTGCAGATGGGGGGGACAACCTGCCTCGGCAGGGCTCAGATGGCAGCCATCCCCTGGCTGGTGCATGGGAGGTGATGGAAGAGGTCCCCCCCGGCTCCACGTCCCCCAGCAAGGCCATGACCAAGCCCGCTCGGGGCAGTGGCGGTCACGACCTCTCCAGGAAGCCCCGGAAGGTCCCGTCACAGCCTTCCCGCAGCAGGAGCCTGGGGCTGAGCCATCTCCTGGAGGGCTACGGGAAGTTCAACGGGGACACGGTAAGCATGGCCCGTCCTTGGTCAGCAAGGAGGAGGGTTTGAACCGGGGGGGGCTTGCAGGGGGACAGGGAGCGAGGGGAGGTGCCGGTCCCCTGCTCCTTACCCCAGGGTCAGGCAGCTCCCTGAGCCCCTTCAGCTGACCTGTCTGTAGGGCTTGGGGGGGCTGCGCTTTGTGGTGTTAGGAGCCTGTAACGAAGAGGATGGAACCAAAGAAACGGGCCCTTCTCTCCACTTCACAGATCTGCGGGTGCATCCAGGTGGGTGGGATGTTGCTGTTCCCCAGAGCTTGTTATAAGAGGGAGCCAGCAGCGGCTCTGGCAGTTCTGTGCAGGACAGAGACACCCAAGCCAGGCAGGACAGCCCCAAAACACACCACTGCACCGCAGTGCTGGGAAGGAGAGCATCCTCCCGGCACAGTGCTTGGACCAGAGCTCCCAGCACTTTTATTGCCCAAACGTTTGCAGTTTGGCTGTACAGCCACGCCAGGCAGCCAAGGCTGGGATTTTGGGAGAACAGGACTGGAGTGGCACCTCCGCTCCGGGCAGAGGGTTACTGCACCTGCGTTGTGACCCGTGGGCTGCTGCTGTCTCCCCTCACGCTGGTGGCATCTGCCTGAGCAGCTCAGCCAGCTCCCCAGCTTCAAAACCAGGTCCCCCATGCACACGTGAGCCCCAGCACCCCCACGCAGAGCCTCGCTGGCCGGCAGTCCTGCTGGCACCGTGGGGACATAAAAAGCAGATAGGACTGAGGGCAGCAGGAGCAGCTGCTGAGCATGCTGTGTCCCAGCAAACCTTGGGTGTAAAAGCCACTTTTGGACCATTTCACATGAGCTGAGTGTGAAAGTGCCAGCCACAACACGGCCTTACAGCGCTGTTTGGCTTGTGGTGCAAAGGGTGGTGGGCAGTGACAACCCTAAAACCCCATCTTGTACCTCGTGAGGCTTAGAGCGGTTTTGACAGCCACGCACACGAGTGGTGGGCAGGTCAGGAGGCAGGCACAGGTCTGGGTGTGTGTCCCAAAATGCTGTGCCCAGGAGGTGGGCTGGAGGCACCCGGCTGTGCTGCACGGGCAGCAGTCCTTCAGCCCCGGGGGCCAGCCACTTAGTGTGCTTTCTGCCAAAAGCAGTAATGAGCTGCCCCTGAAATGGCATCCTCCAGCCCCGACTTCTCCAGCTCCTTGCATGAAGCTCTTGCTCTATAGCCTGGTGAGCAGCTTGTCCTGCTACTGCAGGTTTTACTGCATTATTTTACCTTTCCAAGTGGAAACTAAACATCCAGCAGGAAACGCGCATCCCAGTATATCATATAATCTTCTGCAACTTGGCTTTGCTTTCTAACGAGAGCTTCTCCAGCCTAGGGCCCAAGGGAATGTCAGGAAGATGTGCCAGGGGAGGTTTAGGTTGGACATCAGGAAAGGGTTCTTCCCCCAGAGGGTGGTGGAGCACTGGAACAGGCTCCCCAGGGAGGTGTCACGGCCCCAAGCCTGACAGTGTTCAAGCAGAGCCTGGACAAGCCCTCAGACACATGGTGTGAACTGCGGGGTTGTCATATGCAGGGACAAGAGTTGGACTTGATGATCCTTGTGGGTCCCTTCCAACTCAGGACACTCTGTCATTCTATGATTCTGTGAAGAGGCTCTTCTGAGCTCATCTCACCACCAAGGCATCGCACCACTGTCAGCTCCAGCATGCCAGGGCTGACAGCCCCCCGCAAGCACAGTCCCAGGGCTGAGCAGTTCACGTCGGTCCAAAATGACTGACCAGCTGTGGGGCAGGCATAACACAACAAGAAACCTCACTTCACGAGAAGCTGCTCCCAGGCAGAAAAGATCTCTTTGAATACAGCACAGGCTCCTGTGGCTGGGGCTCTCAGCAGTGTGAGCACAGAACAATGATACGGGAGGGGGTCCCAGGTCAGGGCTGGGCAAGGCGGGACACTGACCCCACAGCCACGTCTCTCCCTCCCCCTGCAGCACTCCTGCCCCGGCATCCAGTCCCGGCCCTGCCAGAAGCCTTCCGACTGCAGCGGCTGCCTGGGGCTCTACACCTGCAAGCTGCCTGCTGGCACCTGCCACCTGAAAGCCGTCTCTAGGCAGAGAGGTAAGCTGCACCCCCCTGGCCGCCGGCATTAGGACCCCCCGACATGTAGCAGCCTGCAAGCACAGCCTTTTGGCTACCCCCCTCCAAACCCCAATCAGACCTAGTGTGTGCAGGGCAGCGTCTTGTCCCCTAAACTCGGCTGCACAGGGGTCAGACTGCCTGTCCTGCTGGCACTGACCACTGCCAGTGACAAACAGACAACTGTATGATAAAAGGGACATTCCCATAAGTTTCTGTACGGGCTGGGATTTGCCCAGTGCCCTGAGCCCTCACAGGACGCCAACAGCCCGTGCGGGGAAGCCAAGGAGGGAAATGGGGCTCAGGCTTTAGCTGGTGGCCTGGGAGTCAGTAAGGGCAGCCCCTCCGGGCATCACGGGCCCTGCAGAGCCACTTAATTAACCAGGCACCATCAGGGAGCAGAGCTCGTGGCTTTTAACATTTAACTGCGCAGAGCAAGTGTCCCGGTTCTCCAGCACCCCTCGGTAAACCCGTACTGCCCCCAGACTGGCCTCTTGCCTGAGCAAGCTTGTCTACAGGCACATGCATGCAGTCACAGAGGAGAAACTCATCCAAGGCTACTAAACACACAGACACCAGCTGTGGTGCGGGAAACCCTTGGCTGTGGGACGTACAGTAGGCAAGTATAACGTCTTGGGCATATATAGTATATATAGTGTGTGTGTATGGTTATAGTATAGAGGGTGTACCCAGTATTATGTGCTCTGTTCACACAGTCTGCTCTGGGCACCTGTTGTTGGCAACCTCCTTGGGAAGACAGGTGGAGCCATGCTCAGACCCAGCACAACCAGTCTTGGGACTTTTCTTTGCAGGAAGATTCCTCCAAAGCATCCAGAGGCCTGAGGGACATGGGGTCCTGTTCATCCTGGGAAAGCACGGCTCAATATGAAGCTGGAGAGGCTGTCTGGCAGCTGGAGACCAATGTCCGAGTTTCATTTAAAATCCTTAATGAGACAGTTCTAAATGTTTCTTTCACTGCACTTCTCATACTGCTGCTTTTTCACACCCCCTCTCCTTGGATTTTGTATGCTACGTAGGTTTGAGTCCCACTTTCCTGAGAGCTGCCAACACAAGCAGTGAGTGGCCACAGAGCCCTGTGCTGGCAGAGCTCACTTGGAGCCCCCAAATGAGACAAACGGGGTTATTTCACAACCCGTTTTAATTTGAGCTATTAAGATGTTGCAGGAAAAGCTGCCAGTATCTTGGCACACTCACCCATGAGTCCAAGCTGAGCTAAGGAGCCCGTGAGCATCGGGCATGCCGGCAAACCCGCCCAGCTCCTTACCACGGCTCCCATGAGAAAGGTGAAATCCCACACTGTTGAAAATGTCACTTGGGAAGGGGAATGCTGAGCCACCACGCAGAGGCTTCGTGCTGGGGGACCACGTAGGACATCTGCTTCTGGAGGCCTGAGCTGAGCCACAATGAGCTTCACTCAGCACCACACAGAGCTCTGCAGGCATCCTGGCTGCCTTTGCATGTGTGGGTGCCTCCCAGCTTTGCAAACTCCCATTTTGCTACCAATAAAAACACCTTTTAAAAAGAGAACCAAACCACAGCATTTGAGTCACCTCAATCCCCACCGCAGTTTCCTTTGGTGGGCCACCACCACCTCCTGGGACACACTAGACTTTAAGTAGCTCTGATTTTCGCTCAGCACATACGAGGGGCAGCTCCTGACACCTCCCTCATGGCCACCCCTGTGGGACCCCAACCCTGGGTGGGGGGATAAATGCTGCTGCCTTCTCCAGCCCCCTCCATCACTGCTTCAGCTGTCCCCACATGTGATTTGGGGAGCACAGAGTGGCAGGTGCTGCCTTCCTCGCCCCTGCCTGGCCTGGCACTTCTGCTGTCCGGCATTTACGGTGCTCACCACAGAATCCCAGAGGGAAGGGACCTCGGGAGGTCATCTGGGCCAACCTGCTCTGCTCAAGCAGGGCCACCTGGGGCAGGCTGCCCAGCTTATCTGGTCCCCAGACAGTGGCACATGTCACAGACATAACAAGCCCCATTACACTGGGAACCAGCAAAGCACCGTCTCTCCAAGCACTGACCCCTCCACCTCTCCCCCCACCCAGCTGCCTGCTCCTGCCACCACCCGTCACAACCCGTTTCTTCTGTCCTCAAACCCAGCAAAGGAAGAGGCTGCCACTGCAGGAAACACAGGCTTCGAAAGATTCACGGAGCAGCACTGGACCTACAGCTCCCTCTCTGTTGCCGAGTGGTGGTGAGCTCCTCTGAACCCCACTGCTGGTAAACAAGGCCCTCCTGCCTGGGAAAGCCCACAGGGGCACCCGGACCATTTTCAAAACCTCTGGCAGCCCTGTGTAGCACGGCTGCCCACAGCAAAGGTACTCACACGCAGCTCTCACCCTGCAGTCCCCTGACAGCTGGAGAAGAGGTTTCCCTTTGGGCTGTAGCAAAGCTGCCCTCTGGCTTCCTCCTCAGGGATGCTCCAGCTGCTCCGAACTGCGCCCTCAGAATCAGTGCAAGGGAAACGGCTCTCACACCAGCTGGAAAAGCACTCTCATCCCCACCCTCAACCTCCACATACCTGCCCAGAAACCCCCTCACCAAAACAGCGGAGAGGCAGGCAGGAGGGGATCAACGGCAGGTCCTACCTCCTCCCCCGCCAGAAGCACAGAAGGCAGCAGCAGGTACTCTACCCTTACCTGCTTCCTACCACACTCCCCAGCAGCAACACTCCAGATGGGAAAGGAGAGCCCGTCTGACCTTTGGTAATTGGGTCTCCCAGGCAAGACCCCCCAGGTGAGCTCCACTTTGGGCTCCCCCTGCAAGCAGCCAGGCAAGGGAACGAGGCCACCCAGGCTGAGAGGCTCACAGGGAAGCTGAGGGCTTGGCCAAACCGAGGACTCAGCTGCTAGATGTCCCCTCCAGCTCGTGCTCGGCAGCAGGCAGGCTGGTGGGCAGACACAGCTCTCTCCCCTCCACAAAACACCAAGGGTCCACATGCCTTTTACACCGTTGGCTTTTAATTACACTGCATAAGGAAAGGCCTCTCCTTGTGCCAAGACCCCCTGGCACAGCCACCTGGGTTGCTGGCTGGCCCATCAAGTCCTCAGTAGGTTTAGTGGTTCCCCCTCACCCTTCTCCCTCGCCTGGAAGCTCCTCCTGGTCAGTCCACGCCATCCCTGCAGTCCTCAGCGTCCTTGCTTTGCAGAGATCTGTTTCCATATATCTCTGTTCCTCCTCTCCTCCATGCCTGAGCTTTGCCTGCTCAGTCCCATGGGAGTCCCACTTTGGCCTCCTGCAGCACCAGGCAGAGAGGAGGCAGGGCAAGAGTCATCGGTTAATAATTCTCCTAACCCAAATATAAATAGAAAAATACAACAAAACAAAGAATTGACTAGCTAAGAGATCCACTGGGATGCCTGCAACGTGCTAGTGCAGAGTTCAGAGAGTGCTTGGTCCAGTGCATGGTACTGTAGATGTCCAGAAACCTGTCCCGGCAGCCTCGCAGCCATCAAATCCTCCTGCGGCACCACACGTCTGCGCAAGCACATCCCGGCCGTGGTCAGCTCGCCCAAGGCTGTTGGCTCCTGGAAGTAGGCTGAATGGGAATGGTTGATAATAGTCTGATTTATTGCTGTTAAATGGTAAAGCCATTCTCTTTCGTGGAATGAGGATGCGCTTCACTCTTACTTTTTATGGAGGAATTTCATTTTGCTACCTGGAGAGACAGAGAAAGGAAAATGGACAGGCAAAGCAAGCGTCATTCCTCACCGCTACGCAGAGAATCGACCCCCTGGGAGCAGCGCTGCAGACTGGGACCCTGCAGACCCCCGTGCACACCCTCCAGAGCCCATTTGCCCAGCGGTCCTGGAAGGTGAACGCATTACTAGCAGTAGCTCACTTGGCCAGAGCGTACCAGCCCCACAGACACGGCTGCTCTTAAATGGCCAACACAAGACAAGAGGGCCAGGGATGCGACCTGAGCAGAAGATCAAACTCTCTTAGCCGTGATGTCCAATGACTTGTCAAGGACTTCTGACCTCAGTCTGGAGCTCTCCTCTAGCCCCACTTACAGTGGAAAATGGATTCAGCCTTAGGATACTCTTGGAAAATTCCCACCCCTGATCCCTAAGGGCAAATGTGAAGGCACAGAGACTGTGTCACCCCTCCCAGCAGGAACTGCCTCCACCGCCCCCAAGTCACTGGTTGCTCCATTGCCTCCTCACATGCACCTGCTCCCTTTGGAAGACACAGACACAGCTCATGGCCCAAACTCTGGTTCCCCACCATCCTTCAGACAAGTGGCAGATGGGGGGGCAGAGCCAGCAGCGTGCCAGAGCAGGGACACATGGCCAGGCACTGATCACTTGAGGCTCAGAGCACTGCTCTGCAAGAAGCCACCACGGCCACTAGCATGGTCCAACCACCCTTCAGCAACTTCTCTGCTGCCAAACCTGAAGGCAATGAGAAGCCCAAACCTCCTGAGAAGCCAAGAGTTTTGCTAGTTCCTTACCTAGGCCTTTCAGGAACCTATTGACGCCACTCTGCTCCCCACTGGGAAGTGTTTCCAGGTACTCTTGAGCCCGTACCTCAAACAGACCTGCAGAAATAAAGAAGTCAGCAATGCCTATTTTGCTTCCCTATAAATAAAAGAACGCTCATCTGAAAGCACAATGTCCCAGCTTACTAAATAAACTATCGCACACAAAAGGAAACACCCCACCTCCTCCACCAGCTGAACCTGGATCTGGGACAGGAGATTGGCTCCTCCTCCTCCCTCCCCACTGCAAGGCTGACTGTACCTCACACAGGGAGGGACAAAACCTCCGTTCATTCCGCTATAAACACAGTAAGTCCAGAAAGTGAGATTATTGTGGGATTTACCACGCTGCAAAACCTCTTTTACTAAGCCACCTGTTCAAGTGTCCACTGCTCATTAGTGCTTGGGAGGAAACTGCTAAACCAGTGCTGAGCAGCAGTGAGGATGAGAAATTTCAGGTGCCAGTAAAGCCCTCGGGGCTGTGGGATAACGGGAATGAAATAACAGAAGCAGCTCTGGGAAGGACACAAGCATCCATATTTTCTACAAGTCAAAACAGCCATGACCAGTCCAGCCAGTTTTTCCTCCAGGAAGGGGGTGTGAGGTACTGCAAGAATAAATGTCATTCCAGCAGTGTACTGTGACAGTCCTGATGGGAATTCAGCAAAGAACAAAGAGGCACACACATAGAGGACATTGCTTATGCCCCTTACTTCAGCAGTAAAGTGCGCCTGTAACCTCAGCCTCAATGAGAAGCTACCAGATCATGCACACTATGTCTCACCACGTTCCTGCGAGGTGATGTGCCCCTTTGGGGAGATAAAGAAACAGAGACAAAAAAATCTCCAAGTGACTTCTTGAAGGCCACACATGGGTGTCAGATGAAACCATCAGCCTGCGCTAGCGCTGCCCTACCACCTCCTTCCTGGCATCCCTGCACGGACACTGCAGCCTCCAGCCATGCAACTGGTGGCTGGTGAGCATCCCCTGGCTCTCACAGGAGCACCAGCGGAGCTTCCACGACTGCAGAACCCAGGCAGAGCCCCTCACCTCTGACCCCCTGCTTCCGCAGCTCCCGCTCCTGAATGAAGCCCCCGAACATCTGCGTCTCCATGAAGACCTCCAGGAAGCGTCGGAGGCTCTTGGAGGAGACGGACTTGCGGAAAGCCTCGCGCTGCAGGGTCCGCTCCTCTCGCTCGGTGGGGGTCAGGAAGAGGGAGTAGTGGCCCACGATCTCCACAAAGAAACGGACAAAGGCCTCGGACACCACCTCGTTCAAAGGGCTGGTCTCTAAGGAGAAAACAAAGAGGCAGCGGTGAGGACAGTGCTGTAAGGATGTACCAGGAAAAGCCCTGCGTACAAACTCCCTGGCTTTTTTCAGATCCAGCCTGAGCAGAAAAAGCTGCTCAAGAGAGACAGCATCCTAGGAAGTGCTTGCCAGGGAAAAAGACTGGGCTGCTACTACTTTGAAAGCCATAAAGCTTTTTCTTGACTCCCCTGCAATGAGGAGATGCCCATATTGTCCCTCAAAGAGCTGTCCCAGCCCAGTCGCCTGTGAGCCACATAGTTGCCTCCTAGACTGCAGCTCTGCAGGGGGACCGTCCCCCGGGGGAGCCTGCATCACTCGCATGGTCAGCAGCAGAGGGAGGCCTGTGGGACCAGTGTCTGAAAGGAGTACAGGTGTTCCCTGGCACTGTAAGGGAGGGACAGACAGAGCTGGGAAGGGGTAAGTACTGTTTCTTGTCACACAAAGACAACTGACCCAGTGCAATGGAATATTTAATGAAGATTCAACCAAAATCATGACCTACCTCCAATTTCTGTGGTGTTAAATTCAATACAAGCCTAGTTCTCCCCTAGGAAGTGACAAGAGAAAAAAGGGCAGGAAAAGACGTGTGTTTAAGCTGAAAGGCATCGTGCTTTACCCTGTTTGCCATTGACGTAGCCCTCCTCCTTGTCACTTGCCAGCTCGTTCCTCTGCTCCAAAATGTGCTCTAGGGCAGCCTGCAGCTTGCGGGGCAGGATGGAGTCCTCATCTTCCATCTGCAAAACAGAGCCACCTCCTCAGGGCGCGGGGCTGGGACATGGGTCGGCCTCTGCCCTTCTCCTCACCAGCTCCTATCCCGTCCCCAGCATGGCAGGGGGAGCGCTAAAAACGAACCGTGAGGAAAGGAAGGGGGAGAGCTCTGATACATTTGGCATGTCCCCAACACCTCCGAGTGCAGGACTACCAAGAAGCACGAGAGAAAAGGGAAAGCGGGTGTCTTATCCCAAACATTCTCCTATTCTGCAAGAATTTCAGGTGTCCGACCTGAGAGGCTACTGAGCAGTGCTCACCCGTGGCCCCAGCGTCTGCCTGCAAGCACCCGCACCACCACAGTGGGGACGTGTCTGAACGATGCTGGCCTGCAGCCAGGTGAGCACAACCCCCTGCTCAGCTCTGCTGAGGCACCGGTCGCATCACGGACGTGTAACAAGTTCCCATAGACCAAAGAACTGCCGGTGACTGTGTGCGAGCTCCTACCAGCCCTGGCTGAGACAGCGTGATTTAGCTTAAACCTCCAAAGAGAGGTGCAAGGTAAAGCACATCCCTGCAGCTGGGGCAGCTGGCAAGCGAGCACTGCGCTGCAGGAGTGGCCTTCACCCACACGCTACTGCCAGCATCAGGAGGTGCCCTTGTCTCATCTTTTCCCTGGAACCTGAGGCACGGCAGCAGCACTGCTCAGCGATCTGCCAAAGAGCTCCGGGGCAAAACCAGCTTCCCGGGCCAGGAGTGCGTTCGCTCAGCTATGCTCTTCCCTTCAATATCCCGCTCTTCCTTTCCACAACAAAGGGAAGTAAAAATCAGCTGGCGATCTCGTCTGCAGAGCAACATGTAGGGTCCCGCATACTGGCTTCCTGCTTGTGACCCATCCAGTGCAAGGACTGGGGTGAGTAACCACAAGCCCCTTGAACAGAGAGGATTAGACGAAATCATCAAAGCTGCCTTCCCCAACTCAGGGCCGGGTATGAGACAGGAAATGGACTGACAGATACAGGCTGGAAGAGCCCACACTTCTCCCTAGCAGACAGTCCTGAGCTGAGGCTTTCCAGCTCTGTCCTCACCCTCACAGGATGCCACTTAAGGACCCACAGTGCCCAATGCCAGCATTTCCCCTCTTTAAAACTAAAAAAAGCAGAGAGAGATAATGCACAATGATTCAGTCCTCAACAGCGGCAGTGTGGGACCCCGATATTACATACATACACAGCAACCCCTATAACGCTGCCAGCCACAAATCCTGCCTCAGTTTGTGTGGGCAGTAAGTGATTCAGCCAGGCAGGTAGGTCAGCAAACACAGATGGAGGTAGGGTGTGGTGGAAGAATGGGATGGGAAATGAAGGATACGAAATAGCTCCGCTCACCTGTCTCAGAAACCGGTTATTTACAAGGTCAACGACGAGGACCTAAGAATGGAAGAACAAGAATAAAAAGGGGAAGTCATTATTTCCATAATCAGAGTTTATCTTAGTCTGTAACTGCTCTGGAAGAAATGCTTTGGCCCTGGCCCCACTCCTCCTACCTACCACAGCTGGAGGAGGCACCAAGCATAAGCCAAGAGCAGACCCCTTGTTACAGCTTCCTAATGACATTGCCACAAACCACAGAACAGCCTGGACAGCAGGAGGCTGTGCTCTGAGCCCAGCCCACCGCTCCCCACCACCATGTCGGGGTCAGAGCTCCATCTTTTCTCCCTGCGCACTGCAGGTGGGCAGGGAAAGAAATGCTTCCCTGACCACGTTCATCCTTCCTGCATTCACCCTTGCGCACCATGAATCTGGTTCTTAATTATTTGTTCCTTTAGTTAGGCACCTGTGCTAATTAGAGGGGCAGCTATCCTGGCCAATTTGTAGTAATCATACTTCAAGCCTAGCAGATTTTGTGCCTAGCCCCTAGACAACATTATGCAGAAACCAACAGAAACTTTAATAACACCATCTCCTACCTGCAGCAGCACCACGGAGTGAGACCACAGCCCCCCAGCCTTCCTGAACTACAGACAAGGCAGAGCGCAGACCTCTGCCTCCGTGGGGGTGTCCGTCTCCCCCCTCACTCCAGGCTCACAGGAGCCAGAGGACAACAGCTCAGCACCTTCACACTGCCAGCTGCCAAGGCAGACTCTCCAGAACAGCCTTTCTGGGACATAAGACAACTCAGCCCACTGGAAGGGCTTGCAGCCCAGAAGGCCAATCCTGTCTTAGGCTGCATCAGAAACATGGCCAGCAGGTCAAGGGAGGTGATTCTGCCCCTCTGCTCTGCTCTGGTGAGACCCCACCTGGGTCCTGTGTCCAGCTCTGGAGCCCTCAGCACAGGAAACATGGACCTGTTGGAGAGGGGCCAGAGGAGCCACAGAAATGATCGGAGGGCTGGAACAGCTCTGCTGGGAGGACAGGCTGAGAGAGCTGGGGTTGTTCAGCCTGGGGAAGAGAAGGCTCTGGGAAGACCTTATTGCGGCCTTTCAGAGCTTAAAAGGGGCCTATAAGAAAGATGGAGACAGAATTTTTAGCAGGGCCTGTTGCGATAGGACAAGGGGTGATGGTTTTAAACTAAAGGAGAGGAGATTCAGGCTAGACATGGGGAAGACATTTTTTACGCTGAGGGTGGTGAAACACTGGCCCAGGTTGCCCAGAGAGGTGGTCGATGCCCCATCCCTGGAGACATTCAAGGCCGGGCTGGACGGGGCTCTGAGCAACCTGATCATGGCAGGGGGTTGGACTAGGTGACCTTTGGAGGTCCCTTCCAACCCAAACTGTTCTATGATTCTAAGGAATGGAGAGCAAGGCCACAGTGCAGGTGCATGGCTCACCTCCTCCACGGGGAGCTCCTTCAGGCGGGGCAGGGAGCTGGAGAGCAGGCCGATGAGGAAAGGGGTGGGCGAGCACACGATGTCGATCATGGAAGGCGGCAGCACGGGGATGTAGGTGTGCTGCCAGGTGAAGGGGTACAGAAGGGCCACGGTGGCATGGCAACACTTGGAGAGAGTGCTGGAAGATGAAACACAACCAAGGGCAACAGCTGGTCAGTCAGGCACACTTGCTAGAAAGCAGGACTCTTCCAATTGTTCCCTGATTGATCTCTGTAATTACTAGGGGCTTTCCCGGTTTTCTGACCCCATTTTTCAGCTTCAGGAGCAATGACTTGAGGTAGGAGCCCAGGTTATGAAAGATGATCCTGGTCCATGCACATGTGATATGAGATGGGTCCCACCGAACCCAGTATCTGCTCCTCCAGTGCCCTTATGGGAAATACCAGACAGATGTGAGTCTTCCATGCCACTGATTTCATTAGAGAAGTGAGATTGTTCTCCCACAGCATGCCTGTGTGGCTGTTCCCATGGGAAAACCCCTGGTCTGAATGCACAGGGGCTACACTGTCCAGGACAGACAGCCCAGAGCTGTGGGACACAGAAGACAGCTCCAACACCACAGCAGCTATCTGTTGGGCTGCACTGTGGCCCACTTACCTGCTGACCATACTCTTGGCCTCATTGGCACAGCTGGGTGGCCTACTTGGAGATCCCCTGGCAAAGCCCTGGGCACAACCTGCAGCCACGAGGTCCCCAGGTGTTCCTGCAGGTCCATCCGGCCATGATCCACCCCTGCCCCTTGGCTTGCTACCTGTTCAGCGTACATGCTTTGCCTTTGGGCAACCCTTAGCAGGAATAATTGCATGCCAGCGTCACATTTTTGTATTGGTCCCAATCATAATGATAGCTCCTAGCAGCCAGGCTGGATTACAGAGGAAAGGGAAGGCAGTGGTCTCCAGCCAGAGGCACCTTGCAGCCTGTGGAGCCTGCCAAAGCTATCCAGAGACACGGGAAAGTGAAATCCCAGGAAGACAGCACATGCCCAGCCTCTGTGGGATGCACGAGACCGCAGCCTGCCTTCTTCACCCTTCAAATGCCACCAGCAGCTCGGCTGCAAGTGCCTTTGCTGGCAACTGCCAAGGGGATCTGTGCAGAAACCCCACCAGCTCTCTGGCAGGAAGCAGGCAGGGTCTGCAGCCAGGCACGGCGGAGCTCGCCGCAGGGCACCAGTTACTCATCCGTTCTGGGTCTGGAAGCATTTGTGCGCACCAAGGGAGGGGGAAGGCTCACCACTATAAACTCTGTGTGTAACGCCGGTTTGTTTTTCCAGCATCCACACCTCATAGGGCTGGAGGAGGGGAGGGAGGCTGGTGCAGCCAGGAGGATTCATGTGGCTGAGGAAGGGCGCACAGCTGGCTCCTGTTAAACTCCATGAGGGAATTTACACTCAGCAACCCGGATCAAGTGGTTTATTGCTAACTTGAGAGGGAAGGGGTTTGATGGGTGTGGACCTGAGCTCTCTTGGAAAAGTGAAGCCTGCTTTCCCTCTCCCTGGCTCCAGCTATATCTGGTGGATTTGAATCCCTGTGCCGTAACACTAACACACGGCGAGCAGTGTGGTGTGGCTGGGCTTTCAGCAGGTGAGTTCAGTTTAGCAGAACACAGTTATGGTTGCCAGGACATCAGTGTAACCGTATGAAGAAATCAGGCAGTAAACATTGTTAAACACATGACGCTTTTTGAAGATAAGTAAATCCCAGAGGAGGGGCTGGAATCTGGTAAACATGAGAATTTTATCTAGGACTGCAACAGGTAGGGAACGGGCGCTTGGGAGGGACGCTTGGGACATGTGCGCTGAGAAAGTCTCTTCATGAAAGGGGGACAGTTTCCTCTCCCTGCACTCCCTGAGGCTTGTCTTTTCTATAAAAACAGAGGAAGACTCATCAAAAGCTGTGTCACAGACTGGTAGCTTTAAGCCCTCGGCTCCACGTCCTTGTTTAGGAAGGTCTTAGAGTATTCCCTTCCCTTCTCTGCATTCATTCCTGCTGGCTGCCCCGAGGTTGCTGCTTTCAAGTGGTGCCCATGCCTTGCTGGGTCTACCACGCATGCAAAGTAGATAATGAATCTGAGAGAAACAAAATGAAAATAACAAGAAAACACAGAGCTAGTAAGAAACAGGAACATTTACAAAAAAACCAAACAAACAAAGAAAAAAACCCACCCCACAACCCAAACCAACAAAACAAAAAATGAAACAAACACAAACGAAAACCCATAAATAACAAAAAAAATCCATCTAGAAAACATGTGGGAACAATATCATTGTAGATTATTTCTCTTGTATCTTTCATGCAAGCTATTCTTGAACAGAACTGCCACAAAAATGAATGTGCCATCTTAGAAGTGCACTCCAAATTAATGAGATCCTTTAAAAACTTGTACGCCCATACATTTCAGGCCATGTCAGCAGATGCAAAAGCTGGGGCATCTCTTCCCCTCCATTACTGCAGAGCGTATTTTCTACTCCTCAATTTCTGACTGTTAACAGCCTCAGTAATAACACCACCACCATGGTGAAAGCTGAAAGACCTCGTCCTTTCATCACTCCTGCACAGCACTGTGGCCTTGCTCTTAGATCACCAACACTGGACTTTGTCTTCTTTGAAGAAATGTTGAAGGTGAAAGTGTTAGAAATTTCACCTTTGTTACAAATCCCTGATCTTGAAGGCACATCCAACTTCCCTGCCTAAAGGTGAGAACTGCCTTCATAGAGAGCAGTTGAAAACGAAGGGAAAGGATCTCTGTGATCCCAGGTAGCTTCACAGAGGAACAGCGAGCAGCTGAAGTATGTGGTTATTTATGGCATGGTGAGATATTACGGCATGCTGTCTCCTACTATATTTATGGTGGTTTGTTCTTCCCTCAACCCTGCTCTCGAGTCCCAGCGAGTACACATGGTACGTGAGAGATTAAGTGGGAGGAAAGATGGCTGAGGTCCAGTTAGTGGAACATGCTGACAGAGCTGTGTAAGCCTTAAATTGTATATACCACGCAGTGGGAAGTGAAAAAAGATAGCTTCCCCCTCCACCCTTCCACCTGTGAATGCCTCATCACCTCCAGGATGAATCCTATTGATCTGTGCTCTGCCACATTTCTCACCATGGAAGACATTTGCAGGGAACAATACTAATAGGGTTGAGGTCTGTGAGCCTTCTTGGAAGGCAGAGCAGTTCAGAGATGGACACAGAGGAGGTAACACTGAGGTGTCTCTTCCACATGTGATCCAGTCAGACTTGCGCTGCAGATAGTCTCAGGGAGCTGCAGCTTGCCAGGAGCCCAGGAGAACCTCAGTCCTTTGGAATGACTCAGGCCTGAGCTCTCTCCTTGTCTTGCGTACAGCACTGCAACAAGCACTATGGACCTGTTGATCCACACCACAGCTATTGAGCCTTGCAAAAGAATCCAGTGTGATAAAGTCCTTTTATGCCACCTGTGTGATAGTGTGCTCTTCAGCCAGCAGCGATGGGGCAGACTGCCCGAACCACACCACAGTCGTAACACAGCAGGTAACCCTCTGTGTAGAAGGTGAATACGGCCATTGACGTTCTGGGCACTCCTCAAGCTGGATGCCTCTTTCTGCGAGATGTGCACATCCCTTGACACAACCTGAACTTAAGATGTGCTTGCAAAGTACTGCTTATTTCAGTGTCCACCAGCTCTTTGAGAGCTCTTACACCAAACAGGCAGCCAGTGACTTTGGGTAGCTATAGCCCATGTCTCTACTGAAATCCTGATATCCCAGGGCGTACGTGCCATAGTCATGACGACAACTGCTGCCATTGGAGTAACACTGACACACGGTGCTGTGTTTTGCTTGGAGATGCCACCAAGAATTAGGAGATGTACCCAGTGTGATTGCAGCACATTCTAGGGAATGCCGTGCACTACTCTCAGTTCACTGCCAGTTGTTTGAATGGGACACAGAGACCGCTTTTTAAGGCTTTTGATTTCGGCAGCTAATCCTTAAAACACTGCAGGTCTTTAAAGTACACTTTCAAGACCCAAAGCACATTTTCACGGGTTCATTCAGCCTCCCGTAGGGATCATGGCTGAGCTGCATGTTTGATGTTACCTGCACAGGAGCTTGCAACAGAAAGTGAATGAGATATCTCTAGTATGGAGGCTAAAAAGTACTGATGTACACAAAGGACCATGTCAGATCTGTCCCTAAAGAGCTGATTTGGACATAGGCTGACACACAGATTTCTCTGGCCAACCACTCCCTTGGTCAGAACAATGATATTGCAGCTATTTGTGACCTGTGTTTGCCCAAATGACAGGCCTCCCCATCACAGAGCATCCTATGCAAAAACCTGCCACATAGCAGCCTCTGAAGCTGCTGCTTCTTGGTATCCACCTTGAACAGAGATGGCCAATAAGGATTCTGAACACGACAGCTGCAACTACATAGAAACTCTTCTCCTGGGAAAACTTTCTCCAAGACTAGCTTGACTTGCTCTAAAAAGACACCCTGACAACTTGTGACAGCTTCTAAGGAAGGATACAGGCTGCTCAGTTTGGTTGCTTTCCTCCCAAACTTTGGACTCACGACAGGGTTTCCAGCTTTCTGCTCCAAAGACAAGCAAATATGCAAAAAAGCCCCCGAAGCTGAATCCCTCTTTGGTTTTAGGGTATTTCATGATTTCTGAAAACCACTATTGAATCAATCAGCCTTTTGGAGTTCAATGCCAGGACGCCCATTGTCCCCTGAACTAACCAAACTGCTGAAAACATGCTGGCATTTGGCAATTTAAGACAGTGTTTGATTATGTGGGTTTTTTTTTTCTTTTTGTTTTTATAAGCTCTCCTACAGCAGGATTCATTGCACAGACACCTTTGGATTTCTGACACAGTATCACATCTGAATTTACTTGTGATGGATCGCAGATCTGGTTTACAATATTCAACAGGCGCAGGAGCTTCCAGACTTTGCCCTGTGACTTCATGCAGAGTTGCTGCAAATCCCACCAGGAACGATGCCAAGTTCCACCAGCTGTGGGGACTGCCACTACCTCCCACCTCCGTGGGAGCATTAAGATGCTCTGAAGAAAGAATGCTATCACCTGACATCCAAACTTCATCCTTGGGTTTCTTCTTCTCCCTCTCCACAATACCAAAAGGAGAAATCTGGGAGGCTGGGATTCACTGTCCCAGATTTGTTTTTGTAGCACATGGAAAAGGCTTCTTCCAGATGATTAATTACCTTTTACTAGGGGTGACCACATTTAAAGTGTCTACTCCGAATCTTTCAGATCTGCTTTTGATAACAATGACCACTTTGTGTTGTTGACACAGCTGTGGTTTCTGGCAGCAACAGAGACAATCGCTTGAGTTGTTCAGATCCACAACAGGCTTTTGAGGAGATCTGGAAAAAAGGTGCCTTGATTTTAAGCCCGTGTAAGTTTTCCTGATTTAAAAAGCCCTCTGAATCTAACACATCTCTCCCTCAGGCCAACAAAAACTGTCCAGGCTCTAGGTACCTTGTGAAATCAGGCCACTTTTATTGGGAAGATGCCTTCTAAAACGTTGATCTTCAGTGCCCCGGACTGCATGCCAGGCAGCATCACTTGGAAACAAAAGCATTTGTGGTGTTGCAGTGCCTGACCCGCGCCGTGGCCTCCGCTGCCCCAGGAATAAAGTTCACGGTGCAGAAGTGAACAAAAGCCGGGGAAGACTACACAGACCAACATAGTTTTAACAAAGTCATTTTCCTGGGTTGTGAGGCAATGTATACTCCAGTTTCCATAGCGACAGAGGGAACTAAAAAAAACACCCACAAAAAAACTAATAAACCAAATTCTTTCCTTTTCCGCTGCCAAGCTTTGGATTGACAGGTCTTTGAAAAACACTCAATGTTCATTCTAAAGATGGAAAAGACAAAGTATTTCACTTGCTGTACACTTGTTAGATGCATTTTTTGGCTCAGCTTGAAAACATTTCAGAGTTCACACAGTATTTGGCAAGACACCTTTCAGCTTTCTTTTCCCACAGACTGATTTTATAGCAATTAAAAGAGGTAAATAAATTGCACACATAATTTTCTCTGTCACTCACACCCAGGCACACCTTTACACACATGTACTGATAGCTATTGATAGTGCCCACATGAAGAACTGCAAAGATTAATGATAAATGTAATTTATTATGCATCTTTCGCCATGTCACCTGCACTTTCCCTGTTAATCCATCTCAGCTGGATTATTTCTAGCATTCCTAACCTCTGAGCAGTTTCCAACAGCTGCTTTCATAGGTTTTTTTTTTTCTTCTCTTAAGCTATTGCCAAAAAGAGTTTCTTTTTTTTTTTTTCTCTGAAATTGGCATTTTCACCCCTAAAGTAAATACTACTTAATATTTATTGAGTTCAATGTGTCCCAGAAAAAGTATCATTTGGATGGAATGATCCTGTATCTACAATACCATCAGTTTTCAAAACGTGGAATTTCCACTAACAAGTAGAAGACACTGTTGACCTTATGAAAGGTTTACCAATCCAGTGCACTCAAGTCACTGGGATGGATTAAAATATAATAGTTTACTTAATTTTGAAGGCTATTTTCTTTGCTTTCTGTTTTTCAAGCCTTTAAAGTCCTTTGAGGTAATTTTCAAGTTTTTTCTCCACAAAAACAAGTCAAAGAAATTTCATATTCTGTTACAGGAAAAGACGACGACTCTCCTGAAATTGCTCAGTGCAACATCTTCTCAGAAACATCAAACATCAAAAGTCTTGTAGAGAGCTGGCAAATCTACAGTAAATATTTGAATCTGAGCCCTGTGACCTAACAGACCCTGGATCCTTAAAATGTGCAATTCTTTTTTTCACAGAAGAAAGCTGTATATGGCGTATTTAGAGATTCTAGAAACTATGATTCTATAGCTCTCTCCCATTCTCTTTATAGGCCTGGGTAGTTGGATTCATTCCTAAGGACCCTGGATATACTGGCAAAAGATACAGGTGAGAAGAAAAAGCCATGAAAACCCATCAAAGTGCTTTGAATTAGAGATATTCTGTAACACACACCATGGTGGTGTGCTGTCATAAAGATGTGATAGAAAAAGATCTGGTAAATAAAGGTTCGTTTTAAAGTGATGCCTAAAAAAACCCCAAAGTTCCCTATCATACCGTTTACTCTTACCACCCAGCCCTCATGTAGAGATTACAGTGTCATCTGTGTCCTTAAAGGATTTTCTCAGAATGTAAAATTTGTCCTACAGAGGAGGAGAAAAACCTTTGAAAACAAAGCCTGCCATCATAAATTATCATGTAAATCATATATGCTAAGTAGAAATACAGAATTCGGATGAATTCTCTCATTTTCAATGCAAGTCTGAATGCTTTGCATGAAATGTGTGGTTTAAGTATCCAGAAAACCAAATATCTACGCACATAATGTATCAGTGATGATAAAGAAGCAAATCTTCCCCTCTTTAACCCAAGGCAGCTGCCAAAAACTGCAAGCAGCCTGGATGCTACAGCTTCCCTCTTCCTGTGATGAGACTGCCTGAGCTCTGCTCCCAGAGAGCCCCCGATTCCTGCAGGATGAATTTTTCCCTTCACTTTCCTCTAGAAGGGGCCTCCCCATTCTTTGCTCCAGTGTTCGGTCACAGAGCTGCATTCTGCTGCCTGGAAGTTGTGAAAACAGACGGCTTAGGGGCATTGTACACTCCTGAAACCTGAGCGTGCTCCGAAGTGTCATTACTCATCCAGGCAGCTTTTCTTTCCCGGCCTCGGCAAACTCTCCTCCCTGAATCCTCAAGTGCTTCAAGGGCTGGAGAGCTGCCAGCCACCAGCTGCACAAGATCTTAAAGAAACCTGGGCCCGTTTCCACAATTTAGGAGAGCAAGCAAACAAACAAAAAAATTTTAAAAAGCATATTGAGCAGATTCAAAATAGAAGAGGGAAGTCCTCTGTCTCATCTCCCCTCACTGCATCCTTTACTTTCATCCCCTGCAAGAAAAAAGTCTTCAAGGACCAACCTTAAAATACAAGCTGAAGATTTAAGATTTTTGTGACATCAGAGAATAACCCAGAAGGGAAGGCAATCTCTGCTCAAAGCTTGATCCCTGGAAACTCCAGCACAGCTTAGTGGGGAACACTGCAGCATCATGGAGCAAAAGGAGGAGTTTCACTTCCTTAGCACCAGGCCTCTGCTCTAAAACCATCTGGAGGAAAGGGAATTTGGTTCTCCTTGGGGACAAGAAGCAGCACGCTTTTTGCAAGCTGCAAAGTGAAATTATGCTGCATAGCCTGAGTTCCTCACTCCTGGGTAGTACAAGCTCTACTCACATCAGATAAGAAGTTGGAAAAGAGCAGAGAAGAAAAAAGAAAGCAGAGAGATCAGTCACTGCAGTCTTCTCAGCCTCCCCTTCATGGCAGCAATCGGTTTAAGGAAACGCAAGAGGGTACCTGAGCTTGTCTGCGATAAAGATCACTCTCCTTTCCAGGAGCAGGGAGGCGAAGACTCTGCTCAGATGCCGCACGCTGAGAGATGTGAACAAGGACTCAAAATCGACGTGCTCAAGCCTGGAGTCAAGAGGTCGCCGCAGCTCGATGACCTGATGGAGAGAAAAAGGCCCCAGGTTGGCTCTCACTCTCCACCTGTACTGTGGTGGTACTGACTGGAAATACCTGACTGGTATTTTCACAGCGTTACTGGCTGTGCTGGCAAACACCGCACAGCGTTAAGCCCTCAAACACAGTCTTTCCAACAAATTCCCACAAATCCTTTTTCCAGATGAAGATGATCCAGACTCCATTCCAATGGGCACAGCATGAGGCCAACCACAAGTTCTCCCCACTTGGACCAAAGACAGGGAGCTCTTCATAAGGAGGAAAACTAGTTTGTGTCCAGCTAGGAGTGGTTTCCAGCCCTTCTGGCATTCAAGCAGCAGAAGGGCATGGAGCCTTTCAAATTTACACTCCTATTTTTACAGTTACAATTTATTAATTTTTTTTTAACTGCAAGAATCTGGATGCTTAACGTACTAACAATAACTTTTTTCTATGAGTTACAGAAATTACTTAAATAATTCCCGTCACAGCACCTTAGCACTTCATACTCCTTATCGTAGACAGAAACTTATCTAAAATGTTCCTGAAAGCCTCCAACACCAGATAGTTCATAAATCCTATGAGAAAATTACTCTAGTTCTGAGCTACCCTGACCAACACTAAGCCTGCAGCTGAAACATCTCAGTGGCAAATTACTTCAACTGCTTGATGTCTTACTGTCAGTATACACTCACAGCAATTGGTCATCTTCCTCTCTGTAGGAAACTTCTCATATATTGGAAGGTTATTATCACATGCCCTCCTTTATCCTTTGTTTTCTATATTAAGCAAACGATTTTCTCAAGCTTTGCCTGTATTTTCTAAACCACCTAATAAGCAGAACTACTCTTCTGGGGCTTTCTCCTAGTGCTTGCATTTTTTGGAAAATGATACTCTAAATAGTTTTCTGCCAATGCTGGAAGGCTTTTTTTTTTTTGCTTTTATTTATTATTTATCCCTTCACTTTCTTTCACAATGCAGGAGTTTGTCTAAATGACACCCTAAGTTACTTCTGCTCTCTTCATGGCCTGCTATACCACCAGGGCCGTTTCTGAAGCACTATTGCTCACTTAGTTACTTTCATGTCCTATTAGACTACTCATTTCTTCTTCCCAGTGTTTTGCTCTTGTCCATATTGAATTTCAGACTAAACCTTCAATTTAGCAAGGTCATTTTGAATTTTAATCCCTTACTCTCCAAAGTGCCTGCAACCCATCCCAGTGCTGTCATCTACCCATTGTGTAAATGTGGGGTTTATGCCATCAACTAGATAATTAATGAACATTAGGGATCCTAGAAACAAAACAGCCAAATCATTCCCACAGTGCACCATCGGGACTCTGCTCCTCAAGTGCAGATTTTTAACCAGCTATGTGTGTGCTCTGCAGTAATTTCATTTAGTTTGGATCGTTTTCAGTTTGGTTGAGGAGAATGTCATCATACAGCACTATGCTGAAAGCCCTCAGACACAACCTCTATCAACTTGCTCACTTCACTCTCTCTCACGTTCAAGGCATACCATGCCCAATAAGACTACGTTCAGTTTGGCTCCCTCCACTCTCCCACAGTCCTTCAGTGCTACCCCCAAAAGCTCTGCACTCTTAAAACCCTCCCACTGTCCTCACATCACACTGTGGGAGACGCAAAGTGCACCCTCACGTCCATGCTGTGAAAATGCCATTCCGAAAGGCTGCAACACTGCCCTGGTGTTCTGTATGGCGGTTCTCTATGAAGGATGCTGGAGCACATGCTGTGAATCCTGTCTTCAGGAAGTTATGTGAGGGGGCCTTGAGCAGATCCAAGATCACGTGCTACGCAGCACAAGAACCACCAGCCTCTGTCACTTGGTCTCAAGGCCAATGCCCCATTTCATCTTGCCATATTAGCACAGCTCGTGTGTTCTCACCTTCATCTTTACCATATGATTTCCTTTTTGATGGTCACTGGAAAAGCCTCCACGCCACCTCGTCTGGATCTCTTACTTTACTCCTTAGCTTCTGCCATCCCACAGCTGCCAGACAATCTGTCCTTGAAGATTCGCAGTGCTATGCCCCAGTCCCAACTTGCAGTCACCAGTCCCGCACCATTTGCTGGCTTAAGTGTCCCTCTCTCTAGGGTGGTGTCTTTACCTCTGTTCCTGAGCCTGGCAAGAAGTTCTTGACTGTAATTGTCCGGCCCAAAGCTGGGAAAGGTGCCTCCATGACACTCCTCATGAGAGGCTGCACCAAGGCTGGGGAAATGCCCCGTCTCTTCTCAACCTCATCCAAGATCTGAAATGAAGGCATGAAGACATAAAAACGTGTAAATCAGGAGGAAGGAGGTAACACCAGGAATGAAACGCACCAGCATCTACGTTCTCTCCTTAACCCAGAACTGACACGGAGCCTTGAATCATAAGGAAGAAGCTAAAAGGTGCCGTTGAAGACACTTAATTTCCTTCAGCAAGAGAAACCCAGCTCCAGTGAGGTCACTGGAAAACTTAATATTTGCAAACTCCCCACCACCCCTTGGAGTCAGGACTCCACCTTTTAATCTCTCAGTGCTTGTGAAGAAGGCAACAGCTGACAATCTAGTTTTCCTTTTAACTGTGTTTTTGCTAGGTTCTGGAATCAGCATGTGGTTGCCTTGCCAACACCATTTCAGGCCCTTTCTTCAACCATCAGCTTCCCTGATCCCCATTCTTCTGGTCTTAACTTCACTCTCAGGTCCCTCTTAGCCTACAGCACAAATTCCTTCTCTCTCTCTCTCCTTACCTTAGAGAACAGATTGAAGCATCCAAGGCGACTCACAATGCAGTAAACTTCTGGGAGACGCTTCCCTTTCCCACTGGGCTTTCAAGACAAAGGCAAATACACACACAAAAACCACCAAGAAAATGTCAGAGTTATAACTAGTGCAAAGATAGAGCGATTGGTCTCTCAGTTCTGCAGCACACTGCTGGCTCAGAAACTGGCAGACATTTGACAGCATGCTCCTGATGACAATACCTTAAGTCTGGCTCAAACCCTGGTACGCTAGCAACAGTGGGGAGAAATGGGCACATTCACAGTACAATCCCAGCCTTCCAAAGCCAAAAGACTAAGGCAGGGCAGAGTGCTCTACACAGACAACTCTAAGCCTAGAGGACCAGCACAGCTGGTTGCTGTTTAGTAACTATCTAAACCTTAGTAACTATCTAAACCTAAGGGAGACAAACCCTGTCTTCAGCTTAGTGGTAAAACAACAGTCCATGGTCATAATGTTAAGTGCTGGTGTAAGGAAAAGGTAAAAGAGCTACGTCTGGAGTGGAGGATGGTACTCAGAGAGGGACTTTGGCACTAAGCAGAGCAGAGGGGAGCAAAGCTGCTCTGCTGTCATTCTTTCTTTCCATACTGAAAGAGAAGAGCAGCAGCTTTCCACTTTTCAGAATGAGTGCCAGTAATACCAACCCCACAGAAGGCTGCATCTCTAGGAAAAGAAAAAAAAAACAACCCGAAACAGGCATAAATACCAGCAGCCTCCTACAGTATCCAAATCGCCTGCTTCCATCTTCCCCCGTCAGGACAAATGAGAATGTTTCACTGCAGAAAGAGAAACCATCACCCACATTAGAAGTCTCTGACATACAAACCAAATAAACCCACAATATTTTTGCATTTCCAATACACCCCTCTCAGGGCTCTGCCTGATTTCCTACCATAATAGCTCTCATATTTAACGATCTTGATAGAGAAGTCTGTTTCTCGTGAGTCAGGATACAACATCCAGTACTTACCTCGCAAACTGATGGATAGGGGCCCAGTCCTTTGCATCAGGGAAGCAAAACTGGGGAATAGCTTTCAACTGGTCTTCTGCTTCACGCATGAATTTGAACGAGCGCTCAAGCTAGCAGAACAGAGAGAAGGAATGTTTCCAATTAGTCATATGGGGATGGAATGACTTCAAATATTTTTCTTGTGACAAATGAAGAGGTGATGACAGAGACTAAGCTTCTGCCTGGAAGATATTAACATTTCTATGATTCTGGCTCACCTAATCTTTAGATATGTTAAAGTAACTCTGTGTCCCCAATTCCACCAAGCTCTGCATCTGTAGCACCTACCCCTGCTATATTGTGCCTTTAATCTGGAAGACACCTTGCAGCAAGCAGCCAGAGAATTCAGGTTTGAGGGGACCTTTGGTTACAATCCCATTTACAAGCACGCTGTCACACTGGCTCTGTGTTTCTCCCATTCCTCTTTCCCCATTTTGAGATAGACTATCAGTGAAAGCTGTGCCTTCCCTTTAAGAACATGTATCTTCTCCCAAGTGTCAGTTTTCTCTATAGAGAAAAGGGGGAGAGAGGTAATAGCTACATAAAAGTCATAGCCATGGGCAGCAGAAGATGTAAATCAGCTGCCCTTTCAACGTGACAATTCTCAGGGGGTGACTGCAGAGCCTCTATCTTCAGTCTCACTGAACACTGACACAGCAGAAAGGTTACTGATATAACATGCGGTCCATAGAGAAGCTGTGGCTTCTCCAGCTGTGCAAGTGCCCCACATAATGTGAGACATGTCAACCAAACCTTCCCAACTGGCACCGCACCTTCAACGGGAACTGCTGGGTGACCTCAGGGACGTAGGCAGCCCCAGCCTGCTTCTTGTGCAGTGACACCACGACGAAGTACTCAAACAGCTGCCTCTCTTGATATTCGATCAAGTCCCGTTCCAACGTTTGGTACCGCGGGGTTTGCTTCAGGCGAGATTTCACATGTACCAGGCGCTGGCTGTGAGCTATGAGGAAAAATATTAGAGATTGTGGCTTTGTCTAGCTCTGCACAGAGCACCAACAGCACTTTGCAGAGACTTAAAAATAAACTCAAAACCACCTCACTGCATTCACTTTGTCAGTGGCTGAGTAAGAGGTGGGAAACATTTGGAACCTGCACTATAAGTACTGACAGAGGCAAGACGTAATCTTGTGAGCGCCATCACCCTGAAGAGCTTTGGCAGCAGAAGGATTTCATGGATGGCTTTTACAGCTGAAGACAACCCAAACTGAGATCCATATGGGACATGGCGTAGCAGATAATGTCTGGGTGTTCATCCTAACACTCATGTCTGCATCTTTCGAAGCCAGCACAGTTAGGTGATTGATCACCTTTGTTCAGAAGAGGCTGTGAGTAGCAATCCCCATGGTTTTACAAGACCGGCACTTGGGCCAGGCTAAGGCTCCGCTAGCTGAGTAATGCTGGGGACTCCCAGCTTCAGTAAGGCAGGCTGGGCTATAGGCCAACAACCAAAAAATGTGAAAAGAGGTGCAAGTGAAAAAGGCTGGCTCGTGCCAGTCCTTCCTGTGCCAAAAACTAATCTCTGAGCGCGATGTTTCTACAAGTTCACCCAAGACAATGGGAAAACAAGAAAAACTGCCTAGCAAGCTGTAAGCGCAACACACATGAGCTTTGGGACAATAAACATTCCAGCATGGAAAGTAATGAAAAGCTGCCTGCTGAGAAGAGACCAGATTTTCTAAGACCACCCCCCCGCTTTGTTTTACAGTCACATCCCAAATTAAATCTCCATGATGTCTCCCTTACCCCTACTACAAAAGAAAGAATTAACTACAAGCAGAGACTACAGTGCATTCTCAGAACTGTGTTTTTTGTGAATGTGGGTGGCAATACAACATTTTGACAGAAACAACCACCACAGGGATGCTGCAGGAACTCCAAATACATAAGATGTCTGCTTGGGAGACAGCACTTCCTGAAAGATACTAATATACTTCAGGACAGACTCTTGGCCTTTTGTCTGGTAAAGTTGTGCCACTCATGGACTATTCCAGACAACATAATCTAAAGCAATCTTGAAGTGCCTCTTAAAGCAGAGAGTGTAACAATCTCTGGGCAGTTAAAGCCCTGGAAAGTTGCCTTAGACTCCTTTCTCTCAACACCTATTATGCTGTTTGCTCTAAGGCTGTAATTCTTCAGAAGCTTTCAGAAGTGGTTTCTGTTTTACCAGGGACTTCAAAAGGAGCAGTGTCACAGCAATGCTGAGTGCTTCTGAAAAGCTCGCTCAAGCTCTGCGTTGTTTATATTCTGTGCAACCTACTAAAGATACCAGGATTGTACTGCGGTCATTATGGCAGGTTTTGTCTCTGAAAATTTTTCCTTCCCAAGAGTCAGCACTTATGGCTCTGACATACAGTCTGATGATTGTTGTCTGAGGATTTACTGTGTCTCAGATGAAGTACAGTGACTTGCTAAGCAGAGGCTGGTGTGTTTCGCCTGTTAAGTAAAACACACAAAATCAGAAGTCCTAGATAAAAGAGACCTGCTGAATTATCTCACTTTCCTGTTTAAAAATAGGGAAGTCAACAGTTCAACAAGGCATAAAGCAAAATACAGGTGAAACTAGAGCAAACAGCAGGTGCCACAGCTCCTGTTCTCAGTTATGTAGACTTGCACAGTCACACAGATCCAGGTATGGATCTGGATATTGTTCCGAGTCCAGTGCTGTTGGATCTGACGTGACTTCACACGGTCTTCATCATCTCCTCTATAGGCAGTACCTAGCTGCAGTTATATAGATCTTACAGAGAAACACAGGATGATGCACATGATTCACTATGGCAACCAGTAACAGACAAGAGTTTGAGTCTTCCTGGCCACATCCACACTGTCTTTCTCAGCTACATCTGAATATGGACTACATTTCACAACATCATGTTTCAAGACAGTTGCGAATGTAATTTCTGCGCAATCTGGGCGCAAACTCTCTCTCCCTGCCTCCAGGCTAGCCTGAGAACCTGTCAAAAGGTAGGTGGTGGCAGTGATTTTCAGCTTGATCTGCCAACACAGCAGTACAGATAAAAGATTTCCCAATGCAGAGGAGAGCAAGATCATACAGTAGTTCTCGTGTGGGAAGCTTTGCTCACAAGAGGGAACTCAGTCTGAGCTTCCCGTTCTAAAAAGCTGAAAGAGGGCAAGGACGAGCAGCCCTAAACACAATGCACTGTGGTTGACAAAGAGCCCAAGTGCTGTTTATGCCCATCTTTTCAGCTTGGGAACTGACCCGTTACCCAGATCAGGTGTGCATGTGAGTCAGGAAACTTTGGAATCTGCGTGAGTTTCCATCTTGCGTTCTAACCCTGCCAGGACTTTCAATTTGCCACAAATTCCCAAAAGATAGTAATGCCACCAGGATGTCACAGGGTTAATTACCAGTACAAGGAGGTTCGGAAGCATATTATGGAGACCAGTATACCATATCACTCTACTGGAGTGAAGCACGTGATGCAACGCCTTATCCCAACTCAGTCAACGCAGAAGAGTTTAACTAGCAATAGATCATATAGTGCAACTCTGTTTTCCTAGCTAGCCAGTCTGGCTGGTGGGTTTTCTCCCTTAGCAAATGTTTTGTGAACACCCTGTCCCATGCAGTGCTGCCTCTGTCAGCCTGCTCACACATTTGTGACTGTGTCCTTAGAAAAACCTCACTGTATTTCCAGTGTCCAAGCCCTCTGCCAGGAAAGGCAGTGCAAAGAGCTTTGGTAGGAATTGGAACAGATGTTTGTTTTGGACTTCTGTAGTCCTCTGCCCATGGATTTTCTTCTACAGTATTGAGATCTTTGTTTTCTCACTGTGTTCTGAGTGGAAACAAGCTCTTTCTCCAAAGGCAGAGCATAGAGAAGTGATCTTGACCCAGGATCTCAGAGCAGAGTTTATCAGGAGCCATTTGCTCTCTTCACACATTTGCCTTACCTTTCAGCTTCTCTTCAGTATCACTGTCTGATTCACTGTTTTCATCTGTAACTAGACAAAAAGAAGGGGGAAGACAACGTAAGTAAAGCCTATTTACAAGTGTGCGCTTCTTATCACTGGCATGAGAAAGCCAGGCCTGGCAACTTCAGGGGGGAGAGAGCACAGATCCCAAGGGCCTTGTTCCTTTCAAGGGTGCACATACCCACAGACATTTAGCTTACTAACCCTGGTATCTTCTCATTCGTTCAGGGAATTAAAAATAATAATTTAAAAAAAATCAATTTTGCACAGCCAGAAGAGTTGCATAAAGAATAAAATGCCAGAGCAGTATTTTATCTGACTCTGTATAAGCACAACACCAAGGCAAAATACTGATTAATATGCAGTAGTTTGCAGGTTAAGGGACAAAAACAAGCAAACAAACAAAAAAAACAATTGCCAGACCGAATCAGTCTATATGGTCCAATAGCCTGTTTCTGTCAGTGCTGCTTTAGATGCTTCAGAGGCGGGTATAAAAAATGATGTAGAGACAAGTCTGGGATGCGTCCCCTGAAGGTTCATATAAACACACTCATCCACCCTGTGAGTGTAAATCCTATATAAAACAAGATAAAGAGTAACAAGTAATTGTGGGAAACAAATAGAGCTGGTGGTCACTTTCTTTTTGGAAAACAGGTTTTTTTAAATAAAAAATACTATGTTGGAAAGACATAATTTTAAGTTTTACAGAGAAGAGATGTTTAAAAATAATTGCTCTGAAGTACTTGAACGCTTCTGGCAAGTTGTTAATTGACAGTGGGAGGTTGAAAGTCTCTATTTTGATATGATGGAGATGGTCCTACAGTCAAGTCTAGAAACTGATTCCCAACTGAGGCTATTTGTTTATTGGGATGCTGAAGGAACCAGGACTGTTTCAAAATCTACTGTCTTCCATTGGACAGTTCATTTAAGTGACACATTCCTGCAAAATATTATCTCAACAAATCAGAGGTTTTGGACAGAACATTCCTCTCCAAAGCTTCCAGCCTGTTCCAGAAATAAACATCAAAAAGGGGGGACATTTTTGGTGTGACCGACAGGGTTGTCATGTAAAGCCATGGAATGAAAATGAAGCAAGAAAAATAAAAAAGTTCCATTTTAATGAACGTCTTTTGGGCACAGGAACAGCTATTATCTTCCTAAAAGAAAGGGTGGAAGCCCCAACTCAATCTCACTCTGGACTGGAAGAAGCACTAGAAGACATCACATAAATCACTAAGCCAGCCTAAACTCAAAGTCAAGTCCTCAAATAGTCTTGTATGTATAATGATGCAAAGTTCCTTTACCTTTCCCTGAATTGCTCTCTGTAGACTGTGATAGTCTCTTGACACGTTTCTTCCCCCTTCGTGCCTCATAAATGGCATTGATCTTCAACACGAGCTGCTCAGCAAACACACAAACAAACAAGGTTATTTTCCTCCCCAGGCAAGAAAGAAAGTTAGAATTTCATGCAAAGTGTTCTGTTTCCCAACCCCAGCCATACTGAAACTCTTCACTTGATGGCTCAGGACTGACATTTACCATCATCTGCCTTCCACAGCAACAGGCACCTGTGCTGCCAATGGCCACGCTCACTCTGATACAGCAGCAGCTCAGTCATGCTGGCGTGGCAGGAGCCCAAGGTAACAAGCCCTGATGAAAGGCCAGGCCTTAAGGCACTTCCACACTGTGTGGCCATATGAGGTCACTGGTGCCCACCTGCACCTCTCCATACAATGGCCCATGCTCCAGGGAGCACCAGAGGGTCCCTTGGGAACCTGTCCTGGTCTGCATGTTTGAAAGCAGAAAACTGGATGGAGGATGAGCTGTGGGATGTGTAGAAAAGCCTTCATACCAAGCACGAGAGAAACACATCACACAACGAATGCTAATGAAATTGGGATGGGTGGGAGCCAATGATGCTGAAGTACTTTATACTAGTGGTTTTCCTTGTAAAACCTTTAATTCCTGGCCTCCCAGCTGACCAGGAGAGAGGACATTTCAGTGTTGGGCATGGCTGGGCTTAGCAGCTCATTCAGTGCCTCTGGTCTTCCTATCCATCCCTAGAGGGGAGAGGAATTGCAGAAGGACCAAGCCAGCCTTCCCTGTGCCTTCTAGAGCAGAGCTGCTTCCTTATCAAGGTTCCAGGCAGGAGCAGCAGGGCATGGCCACAGCATTCAGAGTTATTCCAGAAGGTCTGTGATCCCTGCACCCATGTTCTGAGAGCTCAAGATAAGACAGGCCCATCACACACTTGGTCAGGGAACTCTGAATCCAAATATTTATGTGAGCAGCAGGATGCTCTGATGTGGAAGTCCAGCCTCCACCCAGCCACCGCAGCTTAAGTCTCAGGTTGATCTTGCCACTGACACAGAAAATCTCAGTTCTGAGCTTGCTCTTGCAAGACTGCTCAGTGGCACCACCTGGTAAAAATATACTTGTAATCTTCCCTTCAGCTGACATAAAATTATGTGTGAGCACACAGATAGAGCTCAAGCACATGCACAGATGTGTAGGCATACTGGGGAAGAAAACCCTAGACATCTGTAGTCCTCAGCTCATTCCTGAAGAGCTGAGGTATACAAAGAGGCCATTCAAAATCAGATACACAAACATTAACATAGATCTGACAACCAAAAAACAAAGATGATACACAAACACATCCCTTTTTCCCCAAATGAAAATTGTGGGTTCAGAAAAAAATCACCACAGGCAGTCCCTGGTAGCCTCTGCTTGTCCTGCAAAGACTGGGATAAGCAACTGTGTTTTTATAACTGTGTTTTTGAAACATTCATTAGATAGACTGTTGCCAAACCTCATTTGGACTGAATACACTTCCTGCTAAGTCTGAAAGAAAATAAAATTGAAACAGAGTCATGCTGTATCCAAATACAAAGTAGGAAACATTGCTCCAGAAAATGCTCATGACTACAGACAATTCCTTCTGCCACTGAAACGTCGGTATTTTCATTGTTCACCTACAATTGCACCCTACCTTGAATCAGAAACAGCCAATGCATGAATCAGACCTAGTAAAAAACAACAGATTGCCAGGAGGTAACAACAACACAGCAGACAGACAATTTCTGACTCTCATACCCATGAAGCAAAGAAGGAAATATGATGGGGTCTGTCTTTGCAAAAATATTGGGTTTTTTCCTCTCTGACAAACTTCAACATTTATCCAAAAATTAAAATGCCTTTTAAAAAATGGTTATTATTTTATGTCTCTTGACAATCATGATTTCTCAGATGGAAAAATAACTTCTTCAAAACTTGCAGAGATGTTTGTCAGCCTGCTCCTTTAGGCAGAAAGGAGGTTAAACATAAGTCAAGTCAAGTGCCAGGACAACAGCTATAGTGCAGGGATGCCGCACTGGAAACTAAAGCAAGCATTCTCTCATACCTTCTCTCATTCCTTCCCGGAAGAAGACACACAAAAGAGAGAAAGCCCTTGATTTACCTTGGGAATCTTCCTTCTCCTCTTGCCATTCTGAGGGTCTCCCAAGGAGAAGAAGGTGTCATCTGGACTGCTGGGGGTTGAGGGAGGGCTGATTTTGGATGGTGACCCAGTCCCATCACGGCTCAGCTTCCGTATGTCTGGCAGTTTGAAACTCCGCCGCTCTGAGTTTTGTCGGAAGAAAATGGGCTTGGAAAGCAACTGGAAATGGAGGAGAAGGAACGAATGAACACAGCACATCATGTACCTTTGCTTCATTGCTAACGTTGTCATGGTGGTAAATCCAGTGGGGTGGCCACAGCCCTCAGGTGGCAAAACAGAGCTGAGAATGCTGATTTCCAGATTTCTGCACAAGCAAGGAACCCACTAGGCTAGACCAGGACTATCTTGACCAGCAATTTAACCATCTCATATTCATTCCAGACCAGAATGCAATCTCAGGGGTTGGCCAAGAAGCCTTGCTCCAATGTGAAAAACAATCTCCCAAGGACTTTTGCAATCCAGAGACTGGGACTGTAAACAGGACAAGACCAACAAACCAGCCAACCACAAGCATTTGGGATAAGGAGAAACTAGCCAGGAAGAACACAGAAGCAGTGAGGCCAGACAAAAAGCACTGTCAGTGTGGGTGTCTTTGACGGTAGCCAGGACTAAATATTTCAGAGGAGGGTACAAGAAATGCCATGATAGACAATTATGGAGACTGGTTTCTTTCTAAGCTCATTAGCAAGTTCAGTGGGACCACAACAGTAGATATTCAACTACCAGAGTAAAGTTCTTAGATTCCCTGATCAAAAACAGCATCAGAGAAGCAGAAAGCTCAGCTCCAGGTAAAGAAGGGCAAACCACATCTCACCAGAAAGATGCTCAATAAGAACCGGTTTTGCCTCCTGCTACAGAGTTTTCCTGCAGTTATAACAAAGTTAAGTCACACCTTTGGTGGGCACTGTATCTGCACTCCCAGAGGATGTAGCTACATGGCACTAAATGATGTGGGGGAAGAGGTATCCAAGCTAATTCTGAAAAAGTCACAGCAGCCCTGTAGCCAAGGCAGCAGAATGGTCTGGCTCCATCAACAGACACTCAGCAGAGTTATTAGCCAGACCAATTCATTCATTCAGGTTAGCTCAGGTGTCTCTGGATGGTTTGGCAGAAGATACTCAACTCACAGAAATGCTCACCACCCAGAGAAAAGTCACATGTTAAAATGAGGCTGGGAAGAGCCTTTGCACTGAAAAATCTCATCCTGCACCAGTGATTATAAGCTACTACTGAAATTCTGTCCAGACCAATTCCCCATCGGTCTCTAGCCTGGGCAGGCTCTCCAGCGCGATTTGTGCTGCAGCTGCAAACCCATTAGTTGCCAAGAGAGCTGCAGTACTTCTTTTCTGACTGATGCAGATCATGGCTTCTAGATGTCAAAGCACTGTGGTATAACATAGTAAACAGCTGAACAGGAGTAATTAAGTGTCTTCTGCTGGGAATCATACTTATGGTGAAAAGCATTCCTGTGTAACCCTGCAGCCCCCTTTTGATAGCAGAAGTGGGAAAACACAGAGGACAGGTGATTGCAAAGCTCTCTGAAGCAAATCGACTCCATCCCAACACTCATATACAGATCCTTGCTGCTTTAGACCTAACTAGCAACAAGAATGAATTGAGAATCACTGAACAATTTTCACTTTTAAGTGTTGGATTATTGAAAGAAACCTCAGTTGCCGATTAAGCTGTTTGGAAAGAGCAACATGTGAAGAAACACTGCACGTCAAACTTCTGAAAACATTGGGTAGCGGCTCTAATAATAGCTACAACTTGGAGAGTATGGGAAAACCCTTTACTCAGGGAAAACATGTTTAGATCCCTTCTATCCACTCTGAACCCGGTTGTTGTCAAGATGACTTCTGCTGTCACACTGCCTCTGCTGTTCCAGGCTTGGACTATCTAAACAGACAACAGGAACCAACCAAAACTGCTCAGGAGGCTGAGAGCAGGGCTGGCCTTGGTAAGCCCTGAGCTCCGAGCAAGAGGTGCAGACCAACTTTTTACCTCTTCTTCTGGTTTCACTGCCAAGGAGGAAAACAGCACCAGGCTGTGACCTGTGCTGCTGGTGGGAACACCCTTTTGGTATTGGCTTCCTAACCAGGGGTTTGGCATTGCATTGCTTTGCATTGCAAGAGCTTTTAAACTAAAAGAGGGGAGATTCAGGCTAGGCACAAGGAAGACATTTTTTACAGTGAGGGTGGTGAAACACTGGCCCAGGTTGTCCAGAGAGGTGGTAGATGCCCCATCCCTGGAGACACTCAAGGCCGGGCTGGACGGGGCTCTGAGCAACCTGATCTAGTTGAAGATGTCCCTGCTCATGGCAGTGGGTTGGACTAGATGAGCTTTGAAGGTCTCTTCCAACCCAAACTGTTCTATGATTCTATGATAAGGGAGGGGGCTGCAGAAGCATCTTGGCATCAGCGCAGGCAGGCTGCTTACTGCTCACTGACACTGAGCCAAGACCACTGCAGGGCTTGATTACTCAAGCACTTAAATGTCCTCTTTGATGGGAAGAAGACCTTTCTTGCACTATATTAGCAACACATCTTCCCCTCTACTAGGGGAAGGTAGTCCTTGGGTGAAAAAAAGTGAAAGCCAACAAACCATTTGTATAAGAGAATGCTGTGTTTATTTACCTTCTTAAAGGGCAATAAACCGCCTCTCATCACACTGTACTCTGTGGTAAAAGACAAAAAGGAAAAAACCCTGACATGATGAAAGTCATTGGCAAAACTTCACTTTTTCCACACAGGACCTGAATTTCACTCAAAAACCTTCTGAAGCAGGAGAGGTGGCCACCTGAATCAAAGTACCTTAGTGGGAGTCCCGGGTACAGAAGAGGTGGGGGATGCTGGGAAGGTCAGGACACATTTCTTCCCCAAACAGCGGCTGTTGGTCTCAATGTCTTCATAAGGGTTTTCCTTCGATGGTGGATCTGCAGCAAAAAGCCATAAGCAAGAGGTTTTAAGTGCAGAAAATTCTCAAGGTTTGCCATGAAAATCTGTTTGGGGATCTGCTGGCCTTCTCCCACCTCCCACACCAGACATAAAGACCTGTTCTCAAGCATTCCTGCAATTGCTTCATTCTCTCCATAGCCCTAGAAGTCCAGCTGCTTGCTGGACAGTGTCCAAACCCTGACACTGACATATGCAGCCATAGGAACATATCACACGTACTACAGATGGAAAAGACCCAGCAAGTCCTCAAGTTCATTTCCCTGTCTTCAGAGGAGCTGTGAGGTTCTCATGCACACCAGTCCATAATTATATTTCCTTCTTTCCAGTCTTCTGCTTAGAATTGTCCAAATGAAACTGTAAGCTGAAGGCTAGCATAAAAGTCCTCTCTCCTCTGTGTAAAGCCCATGTTTAGGGGAATCTCTGGTCATCATTTAATTAGGGCTGAAGTGAAACACTGCTCTTGGCCTCACCCCTGCAGAAACATTTAATCTACTCTCTGAACATGGATGTCTGCCACACAACACAGGTTTTCAAACATACCTACCAGTCGTGGATGCCTCAATCCCACAGGCCCCACTTTAGAAAGAGGGAAGGATTCACCTCACCTAACCCAGGCCATCCAAAGTCAGGAGGCTCTCTCCCTTAAGGACGGGAGCAGCCCTGGGAAGGACACCTCTGAAGTAACATTCAGCTCATTCTTACCTAGGATCCCCTGAAAAACACAAGGCTTGAACGACCACACAGAGAGGTGAACCTTTCCACTGATTTTGGAGATGAGGCACACAACTAATCCCAGTTTTAAACACCCAAAATTACATATAATGAACTCCTTACATCCCCACTGTTCAGCAGTGCTGGGAAATGCAAACATAAGTGTGCATGTCTTACACACACTTAGACACCTACAAGTCTATGGGGCCAGATGAGATCCATCCAAGGGCACTGAGGGAACTGGTGGAGGCGCTCACCAAGCCACTTTCCATTATTTCTCAGCAGTCCCGGGTAATCAGGGAGGTCTCAGTTGACTAGAAGTTGATGAATGTGACGCCCCATCTACAAAAAGGGTCGTAAGGAGGATCCGAGGAATTACAGGCCTGTCAGTCTGACCTTGGTGCCCGGGAAGGTCATGGAACAGATCATCCTGAGTGACATCGCATGGCACATACAAGACAACCAAGTGATCAGGTCTAGTCAGCATGGGATTATGAAAGGCAGGTCCTGCTTGATCAATCTGATCTCCTTCTATGACAAGGTGACCTGCTTAGTGGATGAGGGAAAGGCTGTAGTTGTTGTGTGCTTAGACTTCAGTAAAGCCTTTGACACTGTAACCCACAGCATTCTCCTGGAGAAGCTGGCAGCTCATGGCCTGGATGGGTGTACTCTGTGATGTGTAAAGAACTGGCTGGAGGGCCAGGCCCAAAGAGTTGTGGTGAATGGAGTCAAATCCAGTTGGTGGCTGGTCACGAGTGGTGTTCCCCAGGGCTCAGTACTGGGGCCAGTTCTGTTTAATCTCTTTATCAACAATCGGGGGAAGGGGATTGAGTGCATCCTCAGTAAGTTTGCAGATGACACCAAACTGGGTGGGAGTGTTGATCTACTGGAGGGTAGGATGGCCATACAGAGGGATCTAGACCAGATGGATCAACGGGCTGAGGCAAATTGTATAATGTTCTATGAGGCCAAGTGCCAGGTCCTGCACTTGGGTCACAACAACCCCAGGCAGCGCTACAGGCTCGGGGAAGAGTGGCTGGAAAGCTGCCTGGTGGAAAAGGATCTGGGGGTGTTGATTGACAACTGGCTGAACATGAGCCAGCAGTGTGCCCAGGTGGCCAAAAAGGCCAACAGCATCCTGGCTTGTATCAGGAATAGTGTGGCCAGCAGGACCAGGGCAGTGATTGTCACCTGTACTCAGCACTGGTGAGTCTGCACCTCAAATACTGTGTTCAGTTTTGGGCACCTCACTACAAGAAAGACACTGAGGTGCTGGAGAGAGTTCAGAGCAGGGCAATGAGACTGGCGAGGGGCCTGGAGCACAAGTCTGATGAGGAGCGGCTGAGAGAACTGGGGCTGTTTAGCCTGGAGGAGAAGAGGCTGAGGGGAGACCTGATCGCTGCCTGCAACTACCTGAAAGGAGGCTGTAGCATGGAGGAGGTTGGTCTCTTCTCCCAAGTAACAAGCAATAGGACAAGAGGAAATGGCCTCAAGTTGCACCAGTGGAAGTTTAGATTGGTTATGTGGAAAAATTTCTTCACAGAAAGGGTTGTGAAACACTGGAATAGGCTGCCCAGGGAAGTGGTGGAGTCACCATCCCTGAGGGCGTTTAAAAGACGCATAGATGAGGTTCTTAGGGACATGGTTTAGTGACAGAATAGGTTAACGGTTGGACTCAATGATCTTGAGGGTCTCTTCCAATCAAAAGGATTCTATGATTCTAAGTGTGTTCAAAAAGAACACACAACTCTGAAAAAGCAGGCTGTGACACCTCCATCAGAGCATCTAAGAAACCAGTGACAAAGGCTTAGCCCAAATATCTGCACAGGCAGACTATTTGTTACGAGATTTCTCTCTTCATTGCCATCATTTCATGCCATCCCAGTGGACCTAAAGCAACTGCCATTCTCTTATTGTCATGCTTGGCTGAGAGCAAAGACTGGAGGTCAGTGATGCTGCAGGCCTCTGGAGCAGGGACCGGTAATAGCTGTAGGATCTGTTCAAGTGCCGTGCTCCTACCTGCCTGCCCTCTTGGGGCAGGAGTGCAGCTGAAGGACAAGGACAGAAACCCAAGTCTTACCCAAAACTCTCTTTCAGCTGTGCCTTGGTGATAGCCAGCACTACAGTGGTGGATCTGAATTCACCAAGGAGGAGATGGTTAAGCATGTGTGACACCAGCACAGCAAATCTGCGAGAACATTTTGTCAGCAAACATGATCCTGTCCCTGAAAGTGGCTTCACTTTCTAATTCCAGTGGCACACTTCACTACTGAAAATATACTTCAGCTGTCACATAACTGGGCAGACTGGAGAAAAAAGAACAAGCCTGGGTTCTGTTGCCTACCTCATCTTCAGACTGCTCAGCAGTATGTCCAGTTAGCCCCAGTCTGGAAGAAAGAACATCATTTCCCCCTTTTTGACAAATAAACCTTGTCATCCATCTGCCCAGTGAAATTTCCAATGTTCCAGGTAAGCAATAGCAAATGGGTAAAAAGACGGTGCATGAAGGAAATCTGTGTAATTTACTGGGAAAGGGAACGGCTCTCCCATCAACAGCTGAACCTTCCATAAGTCATGCATATGAATGTGGGGTGTATGTCTGTGCTTGCAGGCCCTGATGGACGCACATGACAATCTGCGGGTCAGCACTACTGTCCTGCAGCTGAAGCCTTGGTTCCCTCTCCATTGGTGTGGTTTTCACATGTTGATTATGTTTTGTGGACCATACACAGCTGTGGTCTCGTGAAAAACAAAACAAAGCTTTTTTTGAGTTATCCCTGTCCACCCCTTTTTTCCAAGCTCCCATGGTAACACCACCAGGCCTGCAGGAATCAATTAAAGATCACTGGATCTGGGCAAAGCCTAAACAGGCAGCAAGAAAACAAAAAAGCAAACATACCCTATTAGCTGACAATTACCCATAACTTTGTTTTCTTTTAATCTTTGCAACTAAAAGCTGATGGGGAGAGGAATGTCAGGCTGATATTCGAGTTCAATACAAGCTTGGGACACTGGGGTGTACTTGTGTTTGAATGGATGGATTTGTCTATACAGGCACTCTGTAATGCTATCCATGTTATTCCAGCTGACAAGGTGACCCTTAGTCAGTGGTTTCTGAGACCTCCCACTATGCCCCAACACATAAAAACCTCAGCAGCTGCTCAGGCACTCCCCATTCCTTTCGTCCCCCAAGTAAAAGGAAGAAAAAGGTAAACACAAGCCCCTTAGCTCCACAAATGAGGCCAACAGCTTCAAAACGTCAAAAAGGACAGATTGGCATCACCTTGTCTGCCATCAGTCCCAAAGGAACACAATTCCTTTGAGAGATCTTTCTCATCAAGTATGATCAGATGTTTTTCACATCAAAATAATAATGCCTTGCCTGCTCCTGAGAAAGCACAGCTCCCCCCATGCCAAACAACACAGATCACCTTTGTAGGATTACAAAGCTATTTTCTTCCTATTCTGCTAAACTCAGCCAAGAGGTTTACACAGCTCCAGCCTACAGCTACTAAAGCTTCCTGAGGCTTTTTCAAGAGGCATGCTTCTATTTTATGTTCCATAAAAGGCCATCTAACTGGTAACGTTAAAAAACACTACATAAATTGAGAGTGTTACAGGAAACAATGATTAAGATGGCATTGATCTGCTACCAAAATTAGAGAACAAAATAAAACTCAGTTTTAAAGATTGCAGGACCCAGTTTCTTAATTTCAATGGTACCTGGATCCATACACAATTCTATTTCTGAACTGTGGAATTGACTTTGAGGCTATGTTTTCAGACTGGTCACATTATCTCAGCGGTGACAAGCTTACCATAATGGGCAGACCAGAGCTGTGAGAATTAACCCACAAGACAAAAGGAAGATAGAGGAGAGACGCCAGCAAAAAATGAAAGCGAGTTCCTACAGGCCTCAGTTTCATCTTTGAAGGTGATGAGTTTTGAAACATTCCACCCATTTTTCTTATTACTTGCCAATAATCTCTGTAAAATATGTCTTGGTTTGTATCTGGATAATAAACATACTCTACTCAGCAACTCTGGTGAGTGCCTGTTGACCACGAGTCTTCTCAGTTACTCAGCATGACCAGTTAAATCCCTCCCCTGTCCAAAGCTCCTACCCAGTATGTCCTGTCCAAAGCTCCTACCCAGGATGTCTTCATAGACGTTCTCCTCAGATAAAGTGCGTGTGAGGGCCAGCTTGGTCTGCGCATACCAATCCACCCGGCCATTCTCAGATGATGACTGCAGCAAGTCTTCAAACTCATACGACTTCCTGCACCATTGATGGGAGGGGAGAAGGAGCAAAGAGGAGAGCGATACAGTTAACCAGCATTTAGAACCAAATCATGGCTAAGACACTTCTCCAACATGCCAGAGAGTTGGCAAAATGAATTACTGAGAAGAGAACGTTTCACAGCCTCATCCTATATAAAGCATAAGAAAGTAACACTGAGATCAGTTATTTTATTAGTCACACAAATAAGGGCATTTTGGGGATGCCATGGATAATCTGGGTTGTCATGGTAATAGTGCACTGTGAAGATGCAAGCGTTAAATGGCACATCCTGCAACACGGTACAGAACCTTGGGCCATAAGAGGTCCCATTTGCAGCACAGATCCCACCCTTGGCAGGAATGGGGGGGGGAGGAAATCAGCTCTCTTTGCGCAGTACAGGAAAACAATACTCAACTGCAGGATGGTAGAAAGGGTAAAAACAATTAAGTGTGCTCCGCTAACAAACCCGGAAAGTTTTGATTTCCTTCCTGCACCCAAGTCAGGAACTTTTAGGTGACAGTTTATGCAGAGGGCACTAGAAACAGCTCTGCATTTTATGCTCCCCACCCCAAAACTGTGTGACAATCATGTGGGAGGGGAGAAAAGGCAAGAAAGCACTCCAGAAGGATATATACACATCAGAATTGGTTAAAGGAATAGGTTTACTATGAACAGTGAAAATGCTGTGGTAGAGTCTAGAGATTATCATTCTAGACCCTGTTCCAGACCAGCTGTAGTAATTTTGTAATTAAATAGATTTTCTGCTAAAAAAAACCCCACCCAAAACACCAAAATCCTCAATCCTGAGTTTTCAGGCTAAGCCATATAATACAGTGACCTTAAAGCCCAAATCTGCCATGACTTATCCCTTCACAGTTATCCTGTGAAGCTGAGTTGGCCACTCATATGTTCTCAGAGAGATGACTCAGTGCTGGTTATGGCCAGCAAGGTGACCAGGGAAGATCTGTGTCCCCCAGAGAGATAATGGGAAGGCAGGACTCCACCATCAAGACCAACACCATTGTGAAACACAGCCCGAGTACCTGTGGTCAGCGTTGTTCTTGTGCTTCCCGCTCCAGAGCCTCCTGCTGACAGCTGATGGAGGAGGAGAAGAAGGAAGAGGAGGAGGAGGAATGGATGGCAGAGGGGGTAAGTTTCTTTTATTCCTGGCTGCTGGTACCCAGTCCTCTTCTCCCTCATGTTTGAAAGTCCGCCGGGGCTTTGGCAGGGGGTTGATGAAGGGTTTCCTCTCTGGCACCCCTGGCTCTGTGTACACGTTCTCCACCGTGCAGTCCTTGGATTTCACACGAGAAGTTCTTATCTCTTCTAAAGTTCCAAAAATTGGCTCACTGATTTCAGAGTCTAAGCCAAGAAGTCTTTTGTTGAGTTCAGCCCCACATATGCTCTCATGGCTCTCAGGAGCACTGTGTCCTTGTGTTGCCTTCTCTTGCAAGCACTGTGGGGAGTAGTAAGTACCAGGCAACTGCGGCTGCAGCTCTGCTGAGCCTTCTTTCAAAGCCTGCTCTAGCTTCTTGACCTGACTAAGCACCGAAAGATTCTCTTTCTGGACCTCCCACTTCCCACCTTTCACCTCCTTGCATTTTCCAGGGCTGAACTCCATGCCCCCATCCCTTTTGCTTTCCCCCTTTCGCTCTGCTGCCTGCTCTGTGCCTTTCAGAGTTCCCACTTTCCGCTCATTCTCTTTGCCTGTCCCTTTACGCTCCATTTCCCAGTTCATAAGTCTCTTGGTCTCCACTTTCTGAGTCACCAGTGCTTCCCCACTCGTCTTCTCAGTTACACAGGGCATCTTGTGCTCCTCTTTAACTCCCTGTTCCTCCTCTCTGCGAGGGGCAGACTTTGTTTCCTTTTTCCCTTCCCATTCTGAAATTTTGTCCTTGATGCTGAAGGACTTATTCCTCAAGCCAATTTTTCCAGGTGACCGTATATTCTGACTGTCTCCTATCTGTCTCCTGATGATTTTACTGTTTTCTTTAACATTCAGATCCACAGATGGGTCATTGATGATCATTTTGGGACTAAGCATGTTCTGCTGAAAGCAGTCTAGCCTTGGATCCAGCATCAAGTTCTCCAAGGCTCCCAGTGGGTTCTTCACCACAGAAGAAACTGGTTCAGCTTCAAGTGTTAAGCCCAGGGTGACAGAGGCACCTTCAGAACATGTCTCACTCCACAATCCACACAAAGGTCTTTCTAATTCCTTCACAGCTGCTGTATTGTTTTCATCTGCAAGCTTGATCCTACGCACCAAAGACAAAAAGAAAAGAAACATTCACCACCCTTGGTCTAGTCCATCAGCTCCACAAGCTCTGCTCATAAAGCTGGTAACAGCAGACGATGCCCAGACCAAGCACTTGAGACATGAGCGTATGGGGAAGGACACTCAGGGAATGGTCCTTATGGCCAGAACACAATGTTCTCCTCTTGTTATAAGTAAGACAGAGTTTGAAATTAAAACCTACTCTGTAGCAGAAGTAGGTGGCAGGTTGGAGAGGTAATTTTTGCACCTCAGACATGTCGATATCAATGAGAGGTTCGCCTACATTTTTGTGTGTGTGTTTAAAAGTGCAGTAGTGTTTTGGACACTGCCAGTGCATTAAGCAGGTCCATTGCAAATAAATTCAAAATGGACCATTTGCAAACAATACCAAAAATGCTGCTGTTAAACAGGAGAAACCATGTGATCCAGTTGGCATTCCTCTAGTGCCTGCTCAGAGGATCTCTCTTGGTCCATCCAAATGCTCCCCAAATGCGTATTAATGCACAGAGCCTGCACTCTTATTACATTGCTATGGCCCTGCCATTCCAGGCAAAACATGGGCTTGGGCTCCCGTGCACACTCCTTTGGCCTAGAGCACATGATGTAGCACCCAAACACCGGATTCAACATTCTTATGGCAAAAGATTAAACGTCTTCACTGGTTGAGTCCAAACTGCACCAAAAATCCCTAATACATTTAGTCTAGGGATTTTGAAGTGTGTGATATCACAATATCAATATTTTGATATTTTATCAATACAGTAAAGTTCCAGCTGAACAGACAGTCATTTCAACACAAAATGTTTCTGAACCAAAGCACTTAGCTGTCTTTGGAGTTTGCCTGGGCTTAGGAAGGAGCACCAGGACAACACAGTGCAGTTAATGGCATGAAAATCCCTCTCGTTAGTCCCATTTAACCATGACCCCAACACTGAGATTCAACTCAGGAAATTATTCTATTAACTTAAATGTACCGAGTGTGCCTCTTCCAGACCTTAGCACACTTGTAGGAGCATCCATGTGGATACCCTGCGTGTTGGCAGGCCTCGAGCTTTGCCCTAGAGTCAAGCAAAGCGGGCAGCCATCGCAGACTCAGTTGTAGTGCAAATTGAGTCTGGGATTGTTTCTGAGCAGAAATAGGACCTGAGCCAGATACTGCTCTTCCCTGGCCTCACAGGTATTTAACTCCTGGCTGCCTCAGTGACAACACCATGCTTTGGTTAAGAGCTGGCACTGTGAACACCATGGCCTTTCCCAGGGAGCAGGGCATCGCAGTGCCAGTGGTGGCTGGACTGCGCAGTAGAGGGACACCGGGAAAAACCTGCAATGGATGGGGACAGTAGGGCTTGTCTGAAGAGTCCATGGAGTCTACGAATTTCAAGCGCAGACAAGGCAAACATTGACAAGGATGTCATGGGCACAAATGGTCTTGGCCTTGGGACAGATCTCTTCCAGCACTGTGAGTCTAGGACATTATCAGTCTGACTGGACGCTAAAATGCAGAGTGTTACAGTGCTGAAATGACAATGAAACCGCTCAAGTCATACAGAGGCGTGTTTTAATGTGTGAAGGAGGAGGGACAGTGCAGAGCAGAGAGAACATTTCCTTCCTTTGATTTTCTTTCTGTTGGGGATAATAAACGCAAGCAAAGCACCCCAGCACTGAAACATGGAAAGCTCTCACCTCTCAACAGACTTGCAGACGCTGCTTTCAGACTTGCTGCTCGCATCGGCCGCCTTGCTAGCTGTCATCATGTCAGCACACAGCCGGGCAGCAGGTCACCTGCAGACAGACACAAGGAAAAGGTGTTGCTCTGTGCTCAGCATCCTTCTCTCTTCCTTCTATACACATGCACACGTTTCTCGTTGAAATCCAGGAGAAGAGCAGAAGACAGACATGACAAGCTCTCTGAGGACAGCCTCTGTTTTCTCCTCCATGAAATGGAAAGAGGGGTGGTAGCGTTACCCCTCAGAAGCCCAGGGAGGAGTCAACAAGTTTTGAAGGCAAAAATTATCTTTGACTCAGCATCAACTGCTGTACCACGACTTGAATGAATGTGGAGCACATTTTACAAAGGCTTTTATTATTGCCAAAATCTCAGGAGATTTAGTACTGGTGTTTTTTTGGTTTTGTGTTGGTGTGCACTTTTTTCTTTTTCCCCCCTCACCAAAGAATAACACAAAAATGATTTTAAAATGATGTGTGTTAAGGCCAGATGACCTAAGAGGTCACTGTGGATGCAACACTGTCACAATGTCCCCATCTTAGGACAGAAAACTTTTTTAGGCTGTAGAGACACTGCACTGCAGCAACTGGTTACCTTACGTTTTTCCCTCTGGTGGGCCGCGCTAGGCTGCTACTGATCTGTATTCAGACAACAACTCCTTGCGGGGTTAAGATAAATTAGTCACAAAAATGAGTCATTCTGTTTGCCTCATGCTTTCTAGCATTCATGGAGCAAGACTGTCCCTCTCTTTCGTTTGAGTACTGCTGCTACCCGGTCAATGCAGCAGACTCCTCCTTGTATTTTATTACCCTCTTACTCACTAAATACAAAATAGAAGAATTACTCTGATGACACCAAACTAGGAGGAGTGGCTGACAGGCTAGACGGCTGTGCTGCCAACCAGCGAGATCTCGACAGGCTGGAGAGTTGAGTGGGGAAAAATTTAATGAAATATAAGAAGGGCAAGTGTAGAGTCTTGCATCTGGGCAGGACCAACCCCAGGTTCCAGTATAAGTTGGGGAATGACCTGTTAGAGAGCAGTGTAGGGGAAAGGGACCTGGGGGTCCTGGTGGACAGCAGGATGACCATGAGCCAGCACTGTGCCCTTGTGGCCAAGAAGGCCAATGGCATCCTGGGGTGGATTAGAAGGGGGGTGGTTAGTAGGTCGAGAGAGGTTCTCCTTCCCCTCTACTCTGCCCTGGTGAGACCTCGTCTGGAATATTGTGTCCAGTTCTGGGCCCCTCAGTTCAAGTAGGACAGGGAACTGCTGGAGAGAGTCCAGCGCAGGGCCACAAAGATGATGAAGGGAGTGGAGCATCTCCCTTGTGAGGAAAGGCTGAGGGAGCTGGGGCTCTTTAGCTTGGAGAAGAGAAGACTGAGGGGTGACCTCATTAATGTTTATAAATATGTAAAGGGTGAGTGTCACGAGGATGGAGCCAGGCTCTTCTTTGTGACAACCAATGATAGGACAAGGGGCAGTGGGTACAAACTGGAACACAGGAGGTTCCACTTAAATATGAGAAGAAACTTCTTCTCAGTGAGGGTAACAGAACACTGGAACAGGCTGCCCAGGGAGGTTGTGGAGTCTCCTTCTCTGGAGACATGCAAAACCCGCCTGGACGCCTTCCTGTGTAACCTCATCTCGGTGTTGCTGCTCTGGCAGGGGGATTGGACTAAATGATCTTTCGAGGTCCTTTCCAATCCCTAACATTCTGTGATTCTGTTACTCTGCAGCACCATCTCACCTCCCTTCTCAGGGTGGTATGCCTGCTCTGCAGCATTGCAGTGACAAGGAGCTCACCATCTTGTAGGCAATACTTGGAAAAACTGAAGTCCTCTCAACTCTGTCCACTTGGCTGGTCTGCCAGATGCTGCCCCACCATGCCTAGCATTTGGCAACAGAGTGAGCGCCTCGGGAAATTTAGTAGGTTCTTGTTAAAAAAACTAAACCCATGACACCAGAAACAGTAAAGAACAAAAGGATCTCTCGTTTCTACTATTCAAGTATTTTGGGCAGAGAGAGGAAAAAGAAAAAAAAAAAAAAAAAAAAGTCTTGTTTGTTCCCGGTTTTCTTTCCCTCCCTTTATTCCACGCTGGCAACGTTCCTGAGGCGAGGAGTGAACTCTGGGTCAACTCAATGTGTACACACTTGGGGCAGCTCATTGCTAACCATTTAGCAGACTCTCTTTCCCCAGACAATAAACCCCCTTGGCTTCTCTTCCTCGTTAGTAACTGGAACAAACACTCACTTCTAGACACAGAGCAGCTTTGCAACGCTGTCAAGAAAATTTACCAGCCCTAGGAACAAAATCTATTCATCCACCCGTTAACTGTTATGGATCAAGAATAACGAAAAACTAATGATCGCTCATGTCCCCAGCCAAAGAATGACTCACGCAGGCAGCCAAAGCAGAGTCCTGTAAAGCTGCAACAGCGGCTGCTCTGCACTTGGCTTACACTGTCCCCAGAGCAGGGACGGTCTCATCATTTATTTAGTGCCTCACACAGCCAGGTCAGCGGTGGAGCTCCTCGGCTCTGCCTTTAGCAGCAGGAAACATAAGGACGACGGCAATCAGCACACACACAACCCCTGTGGCTTCGCTGCCACACCGAATGTCTGCTTGGGATGAGCTCTTCTGTCTTGATAAGATCACACAATTTCCCCACCAGAAAACTCCATCTCTCAGCCTTTTCCAACAGCTCCTTCACAAGCGCTGCCTTGAAAACAAATATCTCGGTACGAGCAAACATGTCCTCGTGCTCAGCACAGTCACCTACCTCATGTACCTCCTGTGGGAGAGGTCAAAAGGGAGATAAGACAGAATAAGAGGTGCACTCACTTCTTCATCTATAGTAGACGGGACAGACCCCATTGCCTTTGGTGGGCAGAAGTGAGGCACAAAGCAGTTGCTGAGTGCTGCAAAAGATTCTCCTGTGAAAGGAGCACTGCTGCATTCAGCAGATCAGCAGGACTTGGAGCTGAAGCCAGAAGGACATCTGCCCCCCCCCAGCCACTACGTGTGGCAGGAGCAACCAAAGCAAGGCACTCACACTAGGCAGATTAAAGAGCCGACCAGAAGCTTCCAAAGCAGCAACATGTCAGATGCTGCAACGTGACAACCACCAGGTACCTGCTGACACTGACACCCCAATTGATGACACACGCTGGTTGGGGAGTAAAGTCATGCCCAGGAGATGCACGGATTGCTGTGCCTTCACTCTTGAGCAGCAGGATATACAGGGTGTCCTCAGCATCGCCGAGGGGATTATTGTAGCGCATTAGCTGGTCCTGCCCAAAAGAATAAATATTTATCCAAACACACTGGAAAACACGAGGGGAAAAAAAGAGTCACCTCTGGAATAAAATAGCAGAAAATAATAAGGTACCTCTCAATTAGTCCAACAGTCAGATAATTTGCTTGGGGCCAATCCCAAGCCAAATTGAACTTCAAAGGTGTTTGGGATCACCTCTTCCATTATTAAGATCACCTGAAATGACTTGCAGGCCTGACTCACAGACATTGCCAAGACCTGACAAGAAGAAGCCGGGAAGGCAGTGACAAAATTCCTCCAGTAGGAAAACAAAAAGTAGATCTTCTCTAGCGAGGTTTGGCTCCACAAGGCACTCAGAGTTAACACGACGGTTCACTGCAAAGGGCAAGGGGAGCTCCTATTCCTCCTGTCTCCCCACATCTATGCTACAATCAGCCACACACTACCCTGACTTTTGTGCTGGGTTGGGCTCTCTTTGGAGCACTTCTGTGAACTGCTATAGCTCACTGACAGTTTTAGACAAAGCAAAGGAAGGGGTCCAACACACACCTGATCTGGTGCAAGGGAGGTGATGGGACTGTGTGGACAGGAGGGAAGGAGGGAGGCAAATGGGGAGAGGGAGCATGAGAGTGTGTGTGTAGGGATGGGGAGGGGAAACTTGCCAGTGGCTCAGAAGAGTTATCCAAAATGCTCTGCTTACCTGCCTCATGTGCAATGTGACCAGGGCCCCAGAGGAAACAAACAGGAGACCCAAGAAGGACATACATACATCAAGTTGGTGCTTCTTGACCAATTACTGCTTTCTCTAAGAACCACACAAGAACTTTCTACTGGCAAAGGGAGGCACAGCCCTGCGGCAACCCGAACCCAGGGCCACTGCTCCTGGCACGTACATCCCAGAGCAGCAAGGACATAAAAGAGGAGAGAAGATGCTGAGCCCCATTTGGAGAGCCTCACCACTGAAGTGTATTCAGTAATCCTTGCCATTGTTTGGGGGAACAAAGCAGTCATTTGATATCCTTTCAAAATTAAACTGGGAAAGGAAGGAGAGGGGAGGAGGCGGGAGGCAAGAGGGATGGGAGGGAGCTCTCAAACCTGTTGGCCGGACCCTGGGACGGATGTGAAGTCTCCCAGCAGAAGCCTCTCAGCGTATCTCCCACACGCACCCGGCCTCCCAGTTCCCAGGGCCATGTGATAGGGGCTTCCTGCTACCAAGCCAAGTGAGACCTACCCCGACCCCTCTCTTCCAAACAGAGTTCCTGCCTGCTTTGTGTTCACAAAGAGGCGTTTGTTTACTGATCTATCATTGGCACGCAGGAAACAGCCTTGAAATGAGCTGTAATCATCTGTCTCCAGCAATAGCTGTTTGGCTTTCTTCTAATTTAAGTTTTCCTCCCACCTCTTCTTCCCCGATGCCCTCTTCCCCACTTCCGACCAAAATGCTGGTTGGACTACACACATCTGGTTCAGGGCACAAGATACTATGCGATGTTTCCAAAGAAGCCAGTGAATAAAAAAAAAGAGGCGCTGACAGTAGGCACGCTCCCACCCCCAAAGGACAGAGAAGTCTTCCAGATGAATACAAGATAAACTCCTTCAGGGAGAGGAAGAAACCAGCTTTACCCACTGTACTTGGCGCAGCCACCAGATGATGACAAAAGGCAGAGGAGCACCCAATGCCGTGCAGTCCACATCAGAGACGTACGCAGCCAATGTGCAGGTAACACACATGGAGTCTTACCTCCGATAAGGTCAGGCAGTGATGGCAGCAAGCCTCCCAGGCCTCCCCTTCTTCACTATTTAATTTGTAGGGAATAAACCAAGAATACATCAATGGGGCTTGTGGTTTGGAGATGGGTATTACCGCTGCCGTGTGCTGGAGGCTGTCTCTCAAGATTTTCTTTGCTTTGTTTACTCTGCACCTCGCTCAAAAATCAGAGCCAAGTTTGCAACTGGATACTGGTTACACCATGAGTGCATATAAACAATAAGGCTTCACAGCACCAGGAGTGATCCGCAGCTGGTAAAACTTTCCTTCGAGAAGAAAAAAGATAACGCTGCGTTTAAAGCCCACGCACACTTTCTTCTCCTTGGTGCTCACAGAAATGGTGTCTCCAGCTACTTTCACAAGTAACCCTGAGCAGCCAAAGCCTGCAAGTAACACCTCTCCACTCCTGTGCTTTACAGAACAAAGGACGCAACATACAGACAGCAATGACCAGACAACAATATATAACATATTATACATATATAAAGAACAGGAAGGATGCCAAGAAGACAAAACACTAACAGGAAAATCATGAGTAAGGGGAAGCCAACAGTTAAAGCCTTCAAGGCTCCCTCCCCCAGCCTTTGCTCTGCTCAGAGCCCGTTTCCCTTTGGGGGAAGAGGCATGAGGACGCGTGCTTGTGCACGAACACACACAGCCCACCACGTGGGCCCCTGCGCACAGTCCCAGCACCAGGCAGCGTCCCTGGGTACAAGCACGCTGCCTTCCCGAGGTCCCCAGCAGCTGCGTCAACAGGGAGGGCACCAGCCGAGCAGGGCTGCAGCTAAAGCCCAGAAGGGCAACAGAACCCAAAAGCAGGCTCCCTAGGCAAAACAAGACTCTTGCAGTGCCAACCCAGTACCAAAGCAAGGCCAGCCCGCCCTGCCCTGGCTGCCTGGCACACAAAGGCCTGACCCCCGGCTCGTGCTCCCCTGCTGTGGCTCCCAACCCTCCGCGGCCCTGGGCTGCTGCCTCTTTCCCTCCACCGCAAGGGTTCCCAGGAGCAGGAGCTCCTTGCTGCAGCCCTGGGATGTGCCCACAGGGAAGTGCTTCCCTGGGCTGGCCTCCCCAACCTGGCCTGGTGCCTCTGGGCTGGGTGGTCTCCTCCAGCAGGACACCCCAGGCCCACACGTGTCCATGCTGGTCACACAGCCGTGCGCTCCAGTCTCACGTACCAGGGTGCAGCAACTCAGGACATCAGCTAATTGCCCTTCTGCTGTTTCCGGCATGGAGAAGGGTGTTTGCAGGCAGATAGAAAGAGTTTTCTGAAACTTGAGCTCAGAGCATTCAACCCAAAGCTCCATGACACGTGTCACAAGCCCTCCCCAGGTGCGAGCAGCAAGCTTCTCCTCTGAGGACTTCTTTCCTCTCCCAGGCAGCCCCGCAGATGAGCGTACCTCTGAGAGGACGGGCTACCTCTGGACCAGCAGGGCTTCTCAGTGGCATCCACTGGAAGGACTATTCAGCTTAGGCACAAGAAAGAACTTTTTTTACTGAGAGGGTGATTGAGCACTAGCCCAAGTTGCCCAGAGAGGTTGTGGAGTCTACATCCCTGGAGATACTGAGAGCCAGACTGGATAATGTCCTGAGCAGACTGTTCCATGTGACCCCTGCTCTGAGCAGGAGGTTGGACTTTGCCATCTTTGTAGGTGCCTTCCCACCTCAGCTACTCTGCCACTCTGAGCTGGGCATGATTAGTTTGAGGCAAGGTGAGCTGTCACCTCTCTGCAGGCACTGATTGTCCTGGCCATGAAAGTCTCCTGCAGGCCATGGAGACTGAAGACACTAACGTCAGGATTGTTCAGTTCATCACACTTGTAATGGGATCCTAATTGTAGACTGCCAGGCCCCAGTCATTTATTAAAGAAAAAAAAAAAAGAAGCAGGAAAATCTTATGTAAACATATCCATGAAGGGCCAGTGACTGAGAAGCAATTTGCTCCTACGTTATCTTTTAAACCCAGATCCTACACAGCCTCCTGCCCACCTCGCCCCACTCTGCCCTAACTTTTCCTTTTTATCTATCATATCTTGCACCAAAGGGCTTACATGGGGGTCAGGAGAAGCCCATGTGTCAAAAAAAACTGTATTTTCAAGAAACCCAAGTGGAATCGATGTACCGTAACCTCTCTCTTTGTGCTTGCGCCCCGTGTCAGAGGAACAATGCCGCAATGCAAGGAATGCAGACGCTCACGGTGTCAGCGTTCAGCCTGTGTGCAGAAAAGCTGTGTTGTGTGTTATGATATGTCTTTAATTTTATGATATAATTTGTTCTACTGACCTTCTCCCTCTCTAAGCCCAATGAACAAACTCTGCCCACTTATTTGTCACTAACCTGATTTAAAAGACAACTACGGTTAAAGGGACTGCCCTGCTTCTCCCTCTCCCAGGGCCCCTGCTCCTCCTTTGGCTGCCAGCATCGTAGTTTCATCCCTGTCTTTGGTAAAGAACATGCCTAATCAGATCTAATAGTTCCCATTGACTAAGGATGTGCCCACTTTTCCCCTCCCTTCTTACTCCTGCTTCCTTTTTATCAGCACCAATGCTTGTAAAGCCCTTTCTGAGGTTGCAAGGGCTAGCAAGCTAGCTAGTTCAAGTCACTAAAACACCAAAGAAATGAGGGAAAAGGAAAAAGATTTCTGCTCAGATAGTGACATCAGTCACCTGTCATAGAAAACCTGCTGAGCACTGAAGCATATGGAAGGGAAGGGATGAAATATTGCTGGAACAGAGTCAACGAATATTTTGTTTTCTCCTCACTGCTTCCCTTCAAGGATATTTGCTGCTCACCATATAACCATATAAATGGCAAACTGGATTGCATAGACTGCAGGCAAAACTAAAATTTGCTCTTAACACAGGGATCACCCAGCCTTCATTTTTCAGACTGTTCCAACTGCAAACCCCACAGACTTAATGAGCAGTGGTGGGGCCAGCCCCATGGCCCCACAGCTGGTACCCAAGTCAGGGAACACACAGCTGGCTACAGCTGGCAAAAACTCTGTTTTCAGGGTTTGTCCAACATTGTGGCAAACTCTGGGGAGGGCAGTTGAGGAGGTTCCCAGCCATTTCTCTTTCATTACCTGCCAAATTAAGCAAGGTACCCTTGCAGGCACCTATTTCACCAGCTACACTACCCTGACCCGCCTCCAGAGCAGGCCCTTTCTGCTGCACTGAAGGAGATCACAGACGTGACAAACAGGCGACCGTGACCTCCTAGCCAAGCCTGACCGCCACGGCACACACGTGTGGAAGGCACAACTGAAACGGCGTGGACAACCGTAAATGTGGCACTTCTCAGTTCCTGAGTGCTCTGCTTCACAAATACAGCAACTGCATTCGGAGAATACAAACAAAGCTTCAGCTTTGGGTTGGCTGGTTTGGTTTAAAAGCAAATGAAGAAAACCACACTGTAGTCCGATGGAGTAGGACGGCACAGAGTCACCAGGACAGCTGGATGCTTTGGCTCCAACACAGGGATCTCCGACATCTGAGTTAGTGGAATAGGTTGTAACAGCAGGAGCTCCTGGAAGAGGATGGGACAGATGTTCTGCCAGGGGTTTTGCACACACTTGCCAGCAGCACAGGGACCTTCAGGAACCTTGGGCTCTGTTCCAGGCTTTGGAAGGAAGCAGGTTATGGAGGGCACGCCACTATTTTTAAGTTTGTCCTCTGTCCTCTCACCTGCTCCCACTAGAATCTTGTTACATGTTGTCTTTCTCACCTATTCAATAGCTGTCCCAGATTCTCAGGTCTCCCTTTGCCCAGACAGCCCAAGTTTAACTCTCTTAGGTCACTATTCAACTACCAGTTTTCTCACCCACTGCTAAACTCATGTTCCTCCCACTCACTATCAGCTGTCCCAGCCAGGCCTTCTGTGCCCTTCCCCATCACCTTTTCCCTGCATGCCTCCCTTTCCAGACTTGTCCTGTCAAATCGTTGCTTAGCCAGTCCTTCTTACCCATAGCTAGCCCAAACACCTTTCTTCCATCCTCAGGACTTTCTACGATGGCTCTTAGCTGCAAATTCTTCCTTCCCTGACTTCTCCCTCCCTGCCCAAACTAAGGGCTCTCCCAGATCTACCCAGCGCTCAGCCCTGCCTCAGTTTTCCTCACCCACCCTGTCCTACCGCCTTGCTCCACCAGAAACCGCCTCCCCTCCACACCTCCAGCCTCAAGAAACCTCCGCCAGTCAATCTACTACCTTAAAAGCTGCTTCCCTACAGCTTCCAGTCTTTTTTGACCTGCCCCCAGGCCTAGTCTCATCAAAGCAAAGCCACTTGACACCAGATTAGCTTGAGCACCTCCTTTCTGCCCACTCTTGCAGGGCAGAACTTGAGGACCTTGCACATTTCCAGAGGTTTTAGATCCATTACAGCTTTGTCCTGGTTACCAAACATCCCCAACTCCTGGATACAGCTTCTGTATGTTCACAGTGCTAATCTGAGACACTTGCCCTATGCAGACCATTTACACCGACGGGCTGAAGACATTGGAATACATATGTGCATTTCCACTGTCAATACCCTGAGTGGATCCCACACCTCTCTCTCATTGCATACCCACGCATACACAGTGCAACAATTATTTCTTTAGAAGCAGAATGACTGCATCTTTATGTCCAAATCATTGACTTTGACTAGGACCGAGGATCTTTCTTTTCCTTCCTTCATAGTCCAGGCTTTGCCTCTTCCAGATACTAGTAAATTAAGCCATTTCCACCTCTCTTCTTCCACGCTGCCAGTGGAATAATCGATGGCACAGGAGAAACAAACTCCTAGTAATCTAGTCCACTGTTCCTGGGCAGAGATTTACAAGGAGATCCCACTAAACCCCAGAAACTTACCCTGTACTGCTGGCTAGGTGGCCAGCCTTTGGCTCTGAACTGCAGTTGGCATGTATCCTTCCACAAACAACTCCCAGCTTGGGGCTTTATGACAGGACCAGCCTTAGGACTGGGTTGGCAACAAGGCTCTGCTTGGGATGAAGCTCACCCTCAGCAACGAAAAGAGGGGAGCCACCAGGACCTGCTGTGGTCAATACTGGTGGGTCACCCTGGGTCTCAATTGCATCCTTAGGCCATCCCTGTTCTGTAGTAAAGCAGCTGGACACCTGAGAAACTACTCACATCTCCTCTCCATTACTTTCCTCCACCACCGATTTGCTGAAGGTTGTAGGTCAAGCTCCACAGGATACACCAGCTTCACCTGCCTGGCACAGGGAGCTAGAAAGCACATTTAGGAATAAGGTAACTACTGAAAATTTTAGCTACTAAAAGTAAACACCTCTGCTGATCACGTACCAGCTGAAATTTTCTTCCCACAGAGCCCTGGAAAAGTTAAGGTAGAGGTGACACAGAAGTGGCAAAGGACAAATTCCTGATCCAAACAGCATATAACACTTCTGTTTCAAAGCACAAGACCAGCCTTAGCAAGACAAAAGCCTGATGTACTTTCTAACACATGGGAAACAGCATATTTTTCTCCCCAGCTTCACTCTTTTAAACAGCTGAAACATTTTGGCTTTCAGAAGTAATTCTGCCAGAGGCAATGCTCAGCATGGAAAACTGCAGACTGAAACAAACAATAAAATGACCTGAAGACAGAAATTGAAAACAGTGCCTCACAATGTGAATTGTCTTCTGTTAAAGGTGGGTCTCGTTGCACCCACTATTATTAGGCTTGTCCCAAATTTCCCATTGTCCTATTTTCCCTTTGTTCCTCCCTCTAAACACACAACGAACAGAAAAAAAAAGCTCAACAACTCAAAGGGTATTCCGACATCCCTCCAGTTTCCTTCAGGCAACCACACCCTCAGCTAGAAAACATAGGGTCAGCCCTGGGATGTTACATGGTCCTGTCAAACAAAACAGAAACGCTCTTTTTCTAATTCACTGCTCACAAGCACAGATTAAGTCCTGTACGTACAGACAGTAAATACTGTTATTCCTTGTGGTGGCAAGTATGGTTTGTATTGCTGCTTAGAGACATAATGAGTCTTCACTCCTGCAGGTAAGTTAACAAATACTAAGAAAAAAATCACATGGAAAGGAAAAGAAAGAGCCATTATTTCCCAATCTGGCTCCTAAAATGAAGTCTAATTACAATGTTTAATGGAATTACATGTTTCAGGCTAAGCTTTCTACAAGGAAGTCACGAACAAAAGATTAAAATATATAATTCCAGATGAAGAAAACCAAGACCCTGGGAAGTGAAGGCAGGAGTAGAGGACAGCTCTTCTGTGATGGTTCTTGGCAATGCTAGATCATCTCCTTGTGTTTTAGATCTTGCATTAGCCCATGTGTGCACACAGTGGGGTTGCTCAGCCCCTTTCAAAGTGGAATAATATTTACTTATGGTTTGCAGCCTAATAAATGAAAATCCAGTTACTTGAAGTCAACGCTGAAGAAGACATTAGTGGTGAATCCTGTGTTACTGAAGTGAACACGAGCTTGCAGATGACATCAGTGGAGCCAGGATTTCATACCTGTTTTCTTTGGCTTTGAAACAACCCACATACAAGACGACTGTAGTCAATACGGAATAAAACAAAAGAAATATGGACCAGATTTACACGAGCATGCGTTTGCCAGCAGAGTCGTCTATCAGCCACACTGAGAGGGAGGATTCCTAGCAGATGCAGTGGAACTGGCTTCAGTCCCCAGCAAAAACGAAACCATATTGGCAAATACGCCTTTCTACCAGTGTAGCCAACTGGTGTAGATACTTTCTCTCCTTCGATAGGAATGCTGTGTTACAAATACACCAGCCCTACTGCAACAGCTAATCACCTCTAGTGTAAAAAGAAGGGGAAAGAATTCAGGGTTGTTATTATGCTTATAAGAAACGCAAACATTCGACAGCATAGGAAACAACCTGCCACTAAAACACAGTGTCCAGCTCATTAGCCACACTGGAATTAGTTTTCGATGTGGTAAGATAATGTCTGCTGTTCTAGCATAAACGGGACCAAAGAGGTCCCTTCGAGGAGCAACTCTGCAAAGAGTTTCCTGGCAAAAAGACAAACTGTCTCACATTCGGAAAGGAAATGAGAGCATTAAAACGAAGAACCTCAACTTCATCCAAAATAAGTTATCATCAGGGAAGACAAATGGAGCCTCAGCAAATCTCTCCTTTGGTGGCCTTCACCCTGCAGGATGCTGACTCCTGCCCCTCCTGATGAGGAGTTAGCACACAGCTTCCTGAAGTATCTATCACCACAACCTTGGGGCACCATCTGCAGAGCCCTGGTAGCTGTGTGCTCCAGGAGACCTTCCTGTACCTGCTCCAAGCCCATGAACTGCTGCTACAGTCTGTGTCCTATTAAGCGTCACCTTCCAAGCTCCAGCAGAAAGTCACCTGTAGATTGCTTTTTGGTTCTGGAGACCTCCCTTCCCCCTGGCCTTGCTCAACCTCTTCTTTCCTCCCACCCTCACTCTCCCACATAACTTGGCCATCACAAATACAGAATCTGCTTATTGCAGACCTTATTTCTTATTGAAATCTTTCGACTGCAGCACAGCACACCATCCCCTTGTTCAACCCTCCTCAGCAGAGAGCAGGGCCAGGCAGCACGCAACCTGCCACAGATTTACCCATCACAGGGAGGAAACCCACGTAGCTCCAAAGAAGAAAAATCTTTGCAAAGAGGGCTTGCATTTGTTTGTTTTTCCAGGAGGAAAGCTGCTCTCTGTGGCTGTGTGCGTGCGTGTGTGTGCTTGTCAGGACAATAGGAAAAAGGACACTGGAGCGGACCTGCCAGGAAACAGTCGGCCATCTGCCCGCATGGAGAGCAGTTTTTCCTTTTCTTTTGTGCTAAAAGGAATGTAGCCGAGAGCCGCCATCCGCCCGCGCTGGGAGGAAATCTGAGCGCCTGTGCTCTGCCAGGGAGAGGAAGCGTGGGGGAGGCAGCCAGCCCGGGCCATGCGGTTAAGCGGTCATCGCACTCACGGCCAATAAAGGTGGAAAAAAAAAACCAACCCTAACCAAAACCTCAAATCTTGGGGAAAAAGAAAAAAGAAAAAAAAGAAAAAAAAAAAAAGAAAAAGAAAAAAAAAATCACTCTTCCTTGTCTGGCCTTTAACTCTCACGTGCGGTTCAATACTCTCTCCCTCCCAGGGTGATCCCGAGCACAGGAACCGCTGAAAGGGCTTGACAGAAGAGTGTGTCAGGAAGGCGACAGCCTGGGGAAACACAAGGGTTTCCTCCTGCTCTGACACTGGCACCCCTGGACAAGAAAGTAACACAAACAGAAAATCACCTCACATCACCGGGTTGCTCAGCTGCCCCCATCCCTCTCAGTAACCAGGCATTTAGCAATCCAAACGCAAAACAGCTTGGGGAAGGATCCTTTACTCTTTGGCTTCCCAACCCACCAGACGAAGGTGGAGTGTGAAGAGCAAGTCTACTGCTTATGACCATGAATACAGTCTCCCATATGGGCTTTGGGGCCACTTCTGACTATAAAAGAAAACTATTTAACAGGAGGGAAAAAAAGATCTGACCTTCTGGTACCACCAGGCAAAAATGCTGGCACAACACCATGATGCCTTGGTAGCACATTCTTCTGCCTCTTTGGTGACACAAAAGCCCTGAAGAAATCAGAAAAGGTAAAATTTTCAGAAGTGACTGCACAACTATGAAGTTTAAGACCCATTTTCAAAACTGTTGAGGATCAGATTCTTTTTTTTTAAACAAATATAAAAGCAGCTAACATTTTCAAAGAATAGTAAGCACTCATTCTTTTTTTCACTGGTTGCAAGGGGAGACATCTCGGTATTGCTGGTAAAACTGAGAAAACACCTGTCTGCGCCTTCATACGCCTACATGTATTGCAAACTCTGACACTTACCAGGTGCCAGATCCAGCTCCACGGAGCTGCAGGACTTGTTAATGTGGGAGATGTCTGAGGTAACAGGTCATAGCCCTAAAAAAGGTACCCCCAGAAGAACTGATTAATCCAGACATGGTCTGAAGAGCTTCCTCATGTCCTGGCAGCTCAGGAGATGGACAGATCGACCCAGTGACGCTCTGCACCCAAGCGTGTCCAAGTCAGATCTGGACTGCCACCCACACGCCCCAGTCCCTTTCAGAAAACAAGACTCAGGTTTCCACATTCTGTCATGACTTTTTGTAAAAACAAAACCATCGGTGCAGCACAGTGTGTGACCTGAAGCTGCTTTCTTGGATGCTTCTCTCTTGAACGGATGAGAGGCAACATGAACAAGTGTAAACACTGTAGAGACTTTATATGAGTAAATTTTCTTTTTTCACCATGAATGTAATACAGCTCTGGAATGGCTCTGAAACATCGCTGAAGGTTTTCAAGACCCAACTGGAAATGCTCTGGACTCAGACCTAAATCTCTTTGAGCAGGAGGTTGGAGTAAAGACCTCCTGCAATCCCTTCCAACCTGGATTATTCTACGATAACCTGTCATCAATTACTGTAAAAGAGAGATTCATTCTCATTTTATCCATGGGAAACGCAACAAACAAACCAACCATAAAACTGCAAAAAAATCCCTTTCAAAACACTATTACTAGGTGCCTTTGCTTCCCCAAGAGGTATTTTTTGCCTTTCACCAACTGACCAGCAAGCAAGCAGCAAAAAATGGCTGCCAAAACAAGATAGACAATTATGCTACCCCTAACTGGTAGCCTTCTATGATGGTATGACTGGCTGGGTAGATGAGGGAAGAGCAGTGGACGTTGTCTACCTTGACTCAGCAAGGCTTTTGACACTCTCTCTCACAACCTTCTCATAGGCAAGCTGAAGAAGTGGGGGCTGGATGAATGCATAGTGAGATGGATCATGAACTGGCTGGATGGCAGAGCCCAGAGGGTTGTGATCAATGGTGCAAAGTCTGGTTGGAGGCCTGTAGCCAGTGGTGTTCCCCAGAGGTCAGTACTGGGTCCAGTCCCATTCAACCTGTTCATCGATGACCTGGGTGAAGAGACTCAGTGAACCCTCAGCAAGTTTGCTGGTGATACCAAACTGGGAGGAAGGGTTGATACACCAGAAGGCTGTGCTGCCATTCTGTGAGACCTGGACAGGCTGTAGGACTGGACAGAGAAAAACCTGATGAAATTCAGCAAGAGGAAGCGTAGGGTCCTGCATCTGGAGAGGAATAACCCCAGACACAAGTACAGGTTAGGGACGGACCTGCTGGAAAGCAGCACTGTAGAAAAGGACTTGGGAGTCCTGGTGGACAGCTGGTTGACCATGAGCTAGCAATGTGGCCTTGTGGCCAAGAAGGCCAACAGTATCCTGTAGTCCATTTAGAAGAGTGCGACCAGCACGTCGAGGGAGGTTATCCTCCACCTCTACTCTGCCCTGGTGAGGCCGCATCTGGAGTACTGCGTCCAGTTCTGGGCTCCCCAGCTTAAGAAGGATAAGGAATTACTGGAGAGAGTCCAGTGGAGAGCTACAAAGATGATTAGGGGTCTGGAGCATCTTTCTTATGAGGAAAGACTGAGAGAGCTGGGTCTGCTCAGCCTGGAGAAGACTGAGAGGGGATCTTATCAATGCTTATAAATATCTCAAGGGTGGGTGTCAAGAGGATGGGAGCAGACTCCTTTCAGTGGTGCCCAACGATAGGATGAGATGCAACAGGCACAGACCGAAACACAGAAGGTTCCATCTGAATATGAGGAGAAACTTCTTTACTCTGAGGGTGCCAGAGTACTGAACAGGCTGCCCAGAGAGGTTGTGGAGTCTCCTTCTCTGGAGACATTCAAACCCACCTGGACACATTCCTGTGTGATCTGCTCTGGGTGAACCTGCTTTAGCAGGTGGGTTGGACTAGATGATCTCCAGAGGTCCCTTCCAACCCTAATCATTCTGAGATCACACTTCCACAGTCTTTTGTCCCTAGTAATTCTGTAGCCTCTAACAAACTTCAACAGTTCAGTGGAAGCGATTAGGGAGGCCATGAATCCACCAATAAGACTGTCTTGGCAAATACCGATGAGTGCTGTAAATTCTCACTATTAGAAAAAGAAAATATTTTCTTCCCAAATTCATTCTGCTTTCAGAGAGAACAGGGTACAATTTTTTGAAAAGCTTAAAGTTACTTCACAACTAAATTAAAAACCAAAACAAAACTGAGAAATACTGAAAGCGTTTATTTTGGAGATCTGGGGTTTTTTCATTGCTGAAGCACTTCTTTGGGTTTCTCGTGGCAGAAAACCTAGAAACTGGAGTTATCAAACAGGCATATATTGCTCACTATTCTCTTCCAAGGGATGTGCTAAAGGCAATACATACTCTAGAGGACTTTAATTTCCCTTGTTCACTTCCTTTCACATCCATCAAACTATTCAATAATGGAGCAGAAGCAGAGCACCCATGTACAATTTCCTCCATTAGGCCCTTGTCTCACAACCGAAGCAGAGCTATCGTTACAGAAGCTTCCAACCTGGAGAACATGCATCCAGGTTTTGTATTCCAGGGTAACCACAAGGGCATACTCCACCCAAGATGTTTGAATGTTGTCCTGGACTGGGCCCCGCTAATGTTTATTGTGCACAGGAAAAAAATCATTACTACAAAGCGGCCAGCGCTGAATGCATTTCACATGGGCGCATTTTACAGGACTCAGAACAAAGTATCGGAGGAGGAGTCTTCTGGAGTCAAACCCTTGGCGGAAGTCCTTGTCCCCTGAACGATTCAATAAACATCATCCCCTTTCATCTTAAATGCTCATAAACATCTCGTTTCCAGTCCAACATGAGGCAAAATCCTAGCCCTACTGGAACTATCGATTTGACTCTAGTGATTTTGGTGCAGCTTGCATTTCACCCACAACTGCCCAAATTCACCTCATTTCTGCTCCTCACCAAAACAGGTCCACAGAAACTCAAGCAGAGCCCCCTCAGCTCAAGTCCAAAAAGTCTTTCCTGAGGGGACAAGACTTCAGTTTTCAGGTGGTGGTAAAGATTACAAAGGTTTCCTGCAGGGTGAGCAATGACGTCTCCTTCAGCAGATGACCAGCACTCAGAGACAAATGACCTTCTCAGTACAACACCCCAGTGATACGCAGGTTCTTCTGTGAAGTTCCCATCCCCCTGCCCCAAAAATGTCAGCATTACACACTCAGCTCTAAAGGTCCGGCACAGGAAAGGCTCCTCATAGATGTTTTCTCCACGCAGAAGATGGAGATTATAACAAATGCCTGTGTTCTCTAGATTAGACTCTGTCCAACTGGCTTGTTCGCACGGTGAGGCCTCACCAGAGCCACCTCTTTTATGCAAAGGTAGAAGCTGCGCTGTGTTGCTTCAAGTATCCATGGCTAAACACAGTGGATCTTTTCGTAACAACCAGATTTTTTATTGAAAAGAGAATGTCTACAGACATTACTGGCAAACTAAACCTAAACTCGATCTTTTAGGGGAAACTCCCCAAACGTTTTCAACTAGAGGAGGCACAAGAACAGCTTATGTAATGCTACACTTGATTTACCCCTTGGTTGGTAAGAAAAATGTTTGACATTCAAGTGAGCATTCTTCTTCCCATCTCTTCCACATATAAACAACTCAAACATTCAGATTGGATAGCATTTATTTAATAAAAATCTGTTATCCACTTCTCCAAGTGGGTTCACTGCATCCATATTTAAAAGAAAAATAACACAGAGAAGAAATGTCGGCACTAGAAATAGGTTAGAAATAAGTTATTTTTGCTGATATGCCTTCCCAAACAAAAGGAATGTTAGAGATGTATTGTGTTGTAAATAGTTATCATATAAAACTAAGAAAACACTTTTCTTTAGACTTTCTTCACTTGAATCTGACTTTTGATGACAGGTAAAAATGGTGATGAATAAGAAATCAGTCCTACCTCTGGTCTGATGTTTGGCAATACTGACTTTTCAAAATATTGTGCACTAAGATAAGAGTAAGCAGTTTACATGGCAAACATTCTCCTGGATACCTCAGATTAACAGAATTTTCTATGCAGGAATTAAACTAGAACAATGACCAGATCCATCTCAACTAACTCTTGATATCCACATGTGAGCCACTTTTTTAGTCTCTTTAATACTCAGAAGAGGTAATTTGTGCTCTAGAAGTACTCTGACTTCCCAAGGCATCTCACAAATTCTGAACCGTACTGTAAAAATGCCTATTTCTCTTACTTGACAGAAAGGGTGCAGAAACTAATTTATCTGGGTGAGGTGCATCCTGCTCACGTAACCGAAATGCAGTTGCATGGTCTCAGCAATTCGGTTTGCGTAAATCACAAACAGGTTTGAGTTGAGGAAATTACTTGTGGTTTCTGATCAACCAAAATAATTTTTGCCAAGTTCAATCTAAATACAATGTGCCAAAAAAACCCCCACAAAACAAAACAAAAACCAAAAAACACGAGATACTTTCAAGAAAATATTTGATGCAATCTGAAGGAAGCAGACAAGAGCTAGGTTCTTTATTTTAAAATTACATTTCCCACCAAAATTCAGCTAGATTGGGGGCATGTATTTTAAACCTTTCCTTCAAAAGGAGCTGAAACACTTTGTTTAGGTTTCCCCTCCTTCCCTCCACATATATATATCATTTTTTGGAAGGGAAAAAAGCAGGAGAGGGAAGAGGTGGGGCTACCCTGCCACCTTTCTCCAAATAGTTATTTCTATAATTTTTTTATGCAATCACGAAACTGAGAAAGAAATACCACAAAATTTCCTTCAAAGCACCAAAAAGCCCCAAGCCTCCCTTCCAGGTCATTGCTCATCTAAAGTTAATGGAGCGACAACAGCTGACACCACCTTGTGTTTCTGGTGATCTCATCCACATACAGCTCATTGTGCTTTGTCAGTGTATCTCCAAGTTGTGCTGACTCTGTGAAGCGACCGATTAAGAAAAGTTGCATTATACAATCTTTTGCTTAATTCTGCATTCAAGGATTTCATGGCAAGTCATAGCAAAATCTCCTCTATTGCAAAATACCATTCACAAGTTTGGTTTTGTTTTTAAAAAAAAGCTACATGTGCAACAGAGACCAAGAGACAGCTGACCTCCTTCAGTCCTTCAGGAAAAAAGAATGGGTTGGTGATTACCTATTTCCATGCTTTTTTGAAAAATGTCTTTTTACTTAAAAGCAGAAAGAAAAATCAATGTAATCCAAGGTCAGGGTTGGTTTTTCAAATAGCAGATCTTTACCAGGAGCCTGAAGTAAAAATAAAATACTGCTACTGAATGCATCCAGAGGAGGGCAACAAAGCTGGTGAAAGGGCTGGCGGGCACGTCCTGTGAGGGGCAGCTGAGGACTTTGGGGTTGTCTAGTTTGGAGAAAAAGAGGTTGAGGGGCGACCTCAGGGCTCTCTACAGCTTCCTGAGGTGTGGAAGGGCAGAGGGAGGTGCTGAGCTCTTCTCCCTGATACCCAGTGATAGGATGCGTGGGGATGGCTCAATGCTGTGCCAGAGAAGGTTTACATTGGGCGTTAGGAAGCATTTCTCTGCTGAGAGGGTGGTCAAACACTGGAACAGGCTTCCTAGAGAGGTGGTCGATGCCCCAAGCCTATCAGTGGTTAAGAGGGATGTGGACAATGCCCTTAATAACATGGTTGAACTTTTGGTCAGCCCTGAAGCGGTCAAGTGGTTGGACTAGATGATCATTATAGGTCCTTTCCTACTGAACTGTTCTACTCTATTCTATACTACTAACAATCATCATAATAAAAATCTAATGGAAGTCTGCCTTGAGCATGAACGAGCAGAGGGGCTGGGATCGGTGTATGTGAATAGTTTGGTTTGAACAACAGAAAAGCTAGAATTTTTATTCCTGCAGGGATTGCTGGTAAGAGTTGAAGTCCTTCAGTGCTCTGACAGGGCATGGACTCTGTTTCTGATAATGTTTCGAGATTCCTTTGGAACAGAAAAATCATTTAACCCCATGCAAACACATATTAAGCAAGTGGGACATGAAGCAATATATTACATGTCAGAACAAGTTAGCATAAAAAAAAGAAAAAAGCACCTCAAATTCTGACAACATTTTAGGAAATTTGTGCCTTTTAGAAGAAATCCTATTTTTCCTTGAAACACACTCAAAAGCATCTTTCTCTGACTAGTGGAGGAATTTAGGAATTTAACAGGAGAAACCTTGGTTTCCCACTGAATTTGTGTACACTAAATCATCCTACAAGGAAAGTTTCCTACTGTGCAAACAAGAGGATACTGATGGGGCAAGCTTTAGCACAGACTAAGCAGCAATAGCCTACAGTGTCCTTCACCAACACAAGTACAGGACTGTTCTATGTAAGGGGTGACACCATGGCAAAACTTCAGTTTGGGGTCACTCATCACAATCTTGGGGGACAGAGACAGAAATCAGACACCACATGTTGGTTTCCCAGCAGAAAACCTCTCAGGCCTCTCACAGAGTTTGACAAAGCTGAAAAATGGCAGCCAGCTAGATAAGGGATTCTTACAACATCTGGAAAAAGCTCAATACCTTACACATCTCTTTTCAGTAAAATATTCTCTTGCAGAATTTGACTACAGATTGCTGCACATACAGCCTTGCATGTCAAGGCAGGGAAAGACATTCTCAATTACAGCCTGATCCCAGGCTCCCTGAATTCACGGAAGAGCTCCCATGGACTTCAGCAGACCGTGGAGGATGCTTCGGGGTCTGTTTTTGGCCAGATGTTGATTTCTGAAGTGCTATGTGTGCTGGAGAAGACACCCTACTCTTCTTGATTTTAGTAAGAGGCATTTATTTCCATTTGCTACTATGCCACTCTGAGCTCTGGATAACCCAAGACTTGCCTGTTTCCCAAAAGAAAACTTGAAGCCTATATTCACAGCATGCTTCACAGCTGAAACACATTGTATTTTTGCATGTGGAAAACATACCTATCTTCGGGGTGTGTGTGAGGGGAGCTTAACGTTTTTAAAGAAAAACCTCCAATAGTCTGAAAAGTCTCTAGATGGTATTTCCTTTTTAATTTACCAAGGTAGAGTTTGGCTGACACTGGCAAGCAAACTCATATTATGACGTGCCCTCACGGTGCCTTGTGTAATTTGCCGTTTCCCTCCATGACAGTCAGCGCTATCTATCATGAGAACATAATCCCCCGAGACAGTAGACCTGAGCCCCTTCGCTGCTCTGCTCTGCAAACAGATGTGTGCACGTTCCCCAGCTCTGTAAGTCACGGCCGGCTTTTGGCAAAGAGCTTCAGCAGCTGCACATCTGCAGAGGGGAAAAGTTTTCAGCAAAAAATACAGAGGGGGATCTCATCCTCCCCCTGCCTGCAAAGCAAGCTCAGTGTTTGTTTCTCTCCAGATGACACCCTGATGGGCTTATTTAATCACTGACATGTGTGCGCCTATTCGCAATGCTAGCAAAATACCAGGGCTGTGACAGCATCTCACCTGAACAGCTCACAGTAACACGGCTTGTCAGCAAGAACTTGGCAAGAAGTCTCGCAGGATATTAAGAGGAAAGCAACGTTCAAGGACATTGCCAATATAAAATAATCCTATTGAATACAACTGGGTGTGTGAGAGACCACTCGTGATGAGGAAAACACCTAAGCAGGTGTTTAATTTTAAGTCTACGCTCAAAGCCCACTATCTTCAATTAGTTTGCATGAAGTCCAGTCCAAACTTCCCTGAGCGAGAATGATGTACTGCACTGGGAGCCAAAGCACTCTGCTGGGTGGATTTAAGCATGCGCTTAGACCTACACGTCTGCTTAAACGATTTGCCAAACTGGAGGCACTGTACAGAATATTTAAGTGTAGCAGGATCACAGAAACACTTCACCACTTTTATTCCCAAAGGGAGATTTCATTAAAACACAGAGCATCTAGCCATTTAAAATTATTCTTGTTATGAAGAGCAATAAGTCCTTGCCCCCTGAAACAGTCTCTCTGGTGGATTGCCAGAGTCCCCGGTAAGTTTCTGATGACAAAACTTACTTGCCTGAACTTGGTCAGGAGCCATCTGCTCTCAGGGATCTGCAGGATCAGGAGTCTCAGTGCCTGGCAAGGTCCCACCCAGAACTCTTTTGTCCACTTCCAAATGAGGTGGCACCTTTCCCCACTCGAGCTGCCCCTAACCATCATCCACTCTCGACATTTTAAGTGTCTGTGCCAGATTTTCAAACAAGCTCAGAACCAAGCATTTCTGATTGCTTCTCTAAGACCAGATTTTCTGCCAGGCATGGTCTCCTGCACAGATATCTAACCAAGGCAAGACTCTTCCAAGCCAGGTCAGTACCCCATATGCTGAACTATTCAGAAAATCTGATTACTTACCATAGTGTCTAATGAGGAGCTGGGCATAGGAAAATACAGCTGCCAGCATCTACTTGCAGAACCTATCTTAACGCTCTCTGCTGTAAAAGGGCTGGAATGAACAAGACCAGCGAAATAAACCTCCATCAGCATTAGCAATACTATTTTACAGAGGAGACAAGACTTGCCGCAGTTAAAGGATACCACAGATGGGAACAAATTAATGCCCCTCCAACAGCTCATGCAGCAGCATCTGCCTTATCAGTGGAACAGCACCAGCAGCAGCCCACAAACCCCACTTCAGGCACCACAGGTAGAGCCGAAGAACAGCTAACTTACCTGCCTGGCTTCCTTCCTTTTGTCTTTTTACTCTGATTTTCCATCACGTATCTCAAAACGATCCATGCCCCATACCCGCACTCCTACATGAGACCTCATCAGTGCTGCACATGAAGCCAACTGCGTGAAGAACCCAGGGGGACAGCCAGGCCCATCTGTTAAGAGGCTTTTCTCTGCGTGGGCTGGTGTTTTTATTTTAAACTCCCTCTGCTTCTGGGCCCCTCTCCATCTCTCGCCCCTCCCATCTCCCTCTCTCTGCTCATGAGGACAGAGTTTTTCCACCCTGGCTCTGGGCCAGCACATGTATGGGCAAAGGCAGTGCTCAGGAAAAGCCATCTTCTGCTCCCTTTCATCACAGAAACACTGCCAGTTCCCAGCCCAGGAGCACAGGGCTGAGCAAGAGCTTTGGTTGCAGTGCAGGGGGACTGAGGACCAGCAACTGAGGACCAGGCTGAACACGGCAGCCTGGCCTCCCATGCTCCTGATGAGCAACCCCAGGCTTTACCCCAACCGCCCATGAGCTGCTCGTCAGATGGCCAGCACAGATGTATCTCACGTTCAGCCCAGGACAAGTGTAACAGCACATAAAGATAACAGGTAACATTCAAGGCGAATTCTCATTTGCACAAATGATTAGACAAAGAAAACCAAAAGACCCCAAGAAAATCTGCAAGGCAGCATCCCAGCCATGGGATGATGACCTTGTCTAAAAGGTAGGAGAAGGCCTCCATGATGTACTAGCTTCTAACAAGTTTAATTAGTAAAAACTGACCTTTAATCACCACTGTAACTATTGAATCTGCCCTGCTAAATCCCTGGAACTAACAGTGTGCCAGCTGCAGCTGGTTTCCCTAACCTCAGGAGGGGAAGAAGCACTGAAAGAAAGGATAAAGATTATACTGGCACTCACAGCATTCGTTCCAGCAGGACATTACTGTTTCAAGCTTCTATCTTCCCAGCTATGCTTGACTTCCCCTCGGCTTTACCGTGGAACAGTACTATTTGCAGAAAAGACAGAAACAAGGTTCTCAATACACATTGTCTACATTGAAGAAAGGAGTCCGAGTGTTTCAAACTTCTTACAAGGAAGATTTCTCATGACTTGCATAAGCAGCAGGCAAGTGTCCATTGCTTCCATCAGGAACCAGACTGGAGACTCATGACTTTCACCTCATTAGTCCTGTGTCTGTAGACACAGAGTACCTTGGCCCAGTTAGGTGGTAAACCATGTAAAGGCTGGAACAGATCTTGAATAGGACTGACCTACAGGACCTTAAAGATTTACTTATGTAAGACAGCGATGATGCCTTCTAGTGCCACACCGACAACAGAGACCTTGAACTTGTCCTCAGCCTGTTCTCCACCAGGCTTCCACCAAAGACATGGCCCTCTGTTGAAAACCCAGGCTGCAGCGGGTCAGCAGCTCCGAGGACTCTAGCCTCTCTGTCTTAGCCATCCAACTTCTAGATCACCCCAGGGCCCTGTGGAAGCCTACATTTCAAAAGCACAGGCTTCACAAAGCCAGGAGCCTGGAGTTCAATCTTATGGTGTACACAGGCTGACCATAGACACTGAGAACGAAAGCGGTCTCTGCTAAAACCTGGGCTGAAACCACTACCGAACAGCACGCATATTCACACATTTAAGCCTTCGCTTTCATTCCCAGTAGCTGGTAAAGCTGCTTAGAGGTGAAAACCAGAGAAAAATCCCATAAGCAAAATAAGCATGCTGCTGTCCTCTCCACTGTCCTTCAGAGCTACTATCAAGAAAACTCTGTCTCTTCTCCAGGCTTGCCTGGGTAAAACAGCACTCACAGATGGGTACCCCCTTAGATACAATGTTATTTGAGCTGTATCTAGGTAAAACTGAGCTCACTCATTTACTATCAGAACTCGAACATAACAAAGAATTTCTTTCTAGCTGCATCGCACTCCCTTCTTCCCTGTGGAGAGTCTTCTCAGTCCTTAAGGAACAGCTATGCAAGTTCATTAAAAGTCTTATTTCAGCATTTCCCTCATAGCAGAGGCCTCTTCCAGCCAGCTCTTGGGATCCTGCCAACAGACATATCAGCCACTAGTACTTAAATCCTTCCGCTAAAAAATGCTTCCCTAAAGAGCTTATACCCCAGTTCTGGATGCTTAAGAGAGCTGATCATCAAAATTAACCAGCCTCAACAAGAGCTTAAGAGAAGTTCTTCTCCACTCTCATGGGCTTAATGGTGCACTACAGAGCCTTTTCTCCCCTTGGTCTGGCCTCCACTTAGGAAGGGGCAGCTTCAGCACAGTTCCAGTCAGGAAATAAATGTCAGGTGCCACAAAAGGAAGAGAGAACCAGTTGCCTTGGATGTTTTCAGGGGGATCCAAAAGAAAACGACACTTATTGGGCACCTCTGAAATGCCCAGTATCTCCCCATGTTTAACAGTCTGTCTCTAATGCATGAAGATCTCATTGTCGAACTTCTTAAACTTGGGGCAAGGATTGCATTTGCCTCTGTGCCTCTAGACCACCCAGCAAAACAGAGGTTTAATTCCTGTCCATATTAATTAGTTATTACAGCTGATATTCAGAAAAACTTAGTGGCAAAGCTCCTACTGAAGTAGGATCGTCTTGGAAAACCACAGCCTTGCAACTTATGTGGTCTTTACTTATCACCTCCTTGTCAAAATGAACATTTCTAACATGTAAATACACCAGGCATGGGAGAAAGACAAGCATATTGTAAGTGCTTGATAAAGGATCTAAATGCCCTTCTTGTTTTTGGAGAACAGAAAGTATCATGTGGTTGTCTCTGCAGACAAAATGTCCTAAAAGATTTCCCAAGGCAGCGAGCTGGGGACGCTACTGAAAGCAGAAATTCCAGACACTCCACTTCCACTTGTGGTCAACAAGGAGGATCATGCTTGGGGATATGAGCTGATGAACAGGGAGCAACTTCTGCGTGGACTGTCAGGACGGGGATACGCCAAAGGTCAGCCTGAGCTTCAGCACACAACCTTCTCACCCAGAGGCAAAGAGAGGTTCCCAGCTGAGCCATAAATCTTCAGCTTGCTTTTTACATCCCGGGTCACTCTAGCGCCCTTTGTTTTCAAGTGCTTTCTCTTCCGTTTCTCAAAGAGATGCTGTATTACCCTGGGAAATCCTGTGGCTTTCCTCTTATTTCCATATTTAAGAGTTTTTCAGCTGTTTCTAAGTCTGTCCCAACATGGTAGATACCCGTTCTCACATGACGAAACACTGTTTGGATTATTTTAAAAACCCAACTAAACAAAACAACAACAATGAAAATCACCAAACCCCACAAACACTACCCCTACAACAACAATTCAGAATATAACACAAGGGTCGAGGAAATGCATTCCTTTCCTCTGGCAGGATGCAGCGACGACTCCCTTTCTGGTGGTTCAGAAATGCAGCCAGTACACTTTATTGGACTTCACTACCACACACCAAGAATGAATGGTCAGTAAGGTGACTGCCAACACAGAAAACAGCTTTTTAATCCACCAGCAACACCAGCAGGTCCACTCCCAGCAGCAAATGAAAGCCCCATAGAAATCCCTCTGCCCCTCTCTTTATCCTCCCTGCTGAGCTCCAGGCTGGAGATGCTCTTCTCCAAAACCAACAACCCTACTTAAATGGCAAGAGCAAAGGTGGCCGGGAACAGCTCCCATACAACTCGCTGACCCATCCAGGAACAAACTGTGCTTTTGTGAAGAGCAGGATTAAACACCCCATGCTTAGCATTCACTACTGTGAGGCTCCAGTGCAGCCCCAAGCACTCAGAAATCCTCAGTCCCTCCTAGACCATCCCTTTTCCGGCACCAAGCATCATGAGCCAGGCTCCTTGGAGACTCATCAAATCAAAACTTCTGAAAGTGTCCCAAATACACCTTGCATGGTTTACTCTCCAGTTTGCATTTGACACTCTGGCACCATGGCAGCAGACAGCTGTTAAATTCTTCCCTGTTCCCTTCCCAACCACCGTTCCCCTCCACCAACTCCATGCCTAACCCATTAGCACCCATCATCCCTGGGTACCACAGCGGGAAGGCAAGTTGGCATGTCTCCCCAGGAGAGGTGAATATTCTTATGGATCCCAAGCAGGAGTCAAAAATGCTGTCTTAAACTAAAGGCTGCACCCAAGTGCAGACATTTCCTCCTGCTGAAAGCAAAGCAGAAGAAAAACTGGATATCTGGTTCAGAAATAGAGAAATGCAGAGCTATGATCACAGAGAGATTCAGGGCTTTGCTGAAACTGAGGAGGACTCTGAGGCTTCCTCCAGTTGGGCCTGCGTTCCCCCCAAAGAATTTGCTTAGTGTTTCCTCATCTTTTTTGTTGCTGAAGACCGAGGCAGGGCTGAGTTCACCCAGGGGCTCCATGCTGGGCGGCTAGGCTGCCTCTGCTCCTCCACCCCACCGCTCCCGAACCGCTTGGGTCGGCTTTTTAGCAGCTCCCCACGTCCCCTCGGCTCCTTTCCCACCGGTCCGCGGCAGAGAGCCTCTCCGGCAGCCGACCCGGCCCCCCCGCAGCCGGCGGGGACGGAGGGAGCGGCAGCCCTGTCCGTCCCGGCGGGAAAGCGGCGGGGGCGAGCGGCGGTGCCCTCCGCGGCCGGGAGAGTGGGAGACTTCGGCTCACATCCCCCCGACTTCCGTCTCAGCAGCCGAACGCAGTACCGAGGGGGAAGAAGAGCCAATTTAGGGGCTGAAGGGAAAAGGGAATTAGCCATTTTGTGGAGCAGCACCGACCCCCCGCGCCCCGACCACCGCCACGAGAGACGAGCGGGCGGCGGGCGCTACCTCCCGGCACCTCTGCCCGCTCTCCCCCGGTAACCCCCGCTGCTGCCCCGGCCCCCTCCGCAGCTTCCCTACCTTCCTCGGCGGGTGTGTGGGGCCGTGTCCCGGCATGGCGGCGCCCGGCGCCGGGCTGGCGGCGAGCGGACGCGCGGCTGGGGGCTCCCCGCCCGCCGCGCCATGCAGCGCCGCGCCGCTGCCACCGCCCCCCGCCGGCACCGGCCCCGGCTCCGGCCCCGGCCGCCCTCCGGCGGGAGCCCCGCCCCGCCTCGCCCCGCCCCGCTCCACGGCAACGGCGCCCACCCCCCCTCCTCCCCGCTCGGGGGAATACCGCGTCCGGTGCTGCCTGCCAGCCGGCGTCCCGCCGGGCGAGGGTGCGCCGAGGTGAGGGGGCGCACGGAGGGGAGGGAAGGGGGACTGCCGGTGGCAAGGCCAGAAATTAAAAAGCCAGAGGAGGTGCACAAGACGCCTTTCTGGTTGCGAACAGAAATATCCGAGGGAAGGGAGAAAAGCCTCTACTTGCTACCGAAACGGCACCGGTTACTCCGGCGGGTTCCCGTCGCTGAATGAACCGGTCACAGCACCTGGTGGGCTCACGGACACGAGAAAGTGGGGGGCCGGGAAAGGCTCAGGCCCGTGGAACAGCTCCCATCAGCAGAGCCGCTCACCTGCGCAGGGCCGCGATGCAGCTCCCTGCTGGCACAGAATTTCACTCGGTCAGGTCTGAGCCACCCAATATAGCGAGGGAGGAATCTGGATCAGAGAGTGGATCAATTCTTCCTACAGGTTTTCAATACCCAGAGTACATTAAAAACGGTGGGAAGGGGATTTTTCCTCTGAGTAGAAGTAAGCAGTTAGTAACACACACCTAGAGCTGGGAACCACCCAGACTGTAAGTGTGAAAGGCCACAGCTCCTAGCACAAGACAGTAGCTTTGCTGAAAAGCCACAATGGCCACGCGAATGGCAGCATCACCTTTGCTGTGGCTGCCCCCTACAACACGTCCTTTGATGAGTTGCGGTTACATACACAAAAGCTCCTGAAAAGGGTGAGATGGATGATGTTGTCCCCATCAGCTGCATCCTCAGCAGTGGGTTCATTAGTTTCGATTTGTAAAAGACACGTGTCCTTTGTGAAGGAAATGAGCAACCCTCTGTAGCTGCGTGATTGCGGACGAGGTGAACACATTGCCAGCTGACTCGGGCATAAGTGGGAGACCTGACATTGCCATCAGCAGGCCCTCCGCAGAGCCGAAAGCCCAGGGTTCAGAGCAACTCGGCTGTACTGAACTATCACCATCACCTCAGCAGGCTTTTGCTTTTAGTTTTAATTTATTTTACTAGTAGTGATGTGTTGCCGTGTGCCCTCAGATGCTTCCATTACTCAAAGCACTGATTATTCCATTCATGCCCCTCTAAGGAAATCATTAATAATCGCAAAAATTCACCTACTGGTGCCAGGCAATACCTCAGAAAGCCTCAGATTTTGCTTAAAATTAGGTCATTGCTAATTTCTCTTTTTATAGGAAAAAAAAAAAAAAGAGAGGCAACTGCCACCTTGCAATGGCTGAAGTACTTTTTGCACTTGTCAGCCCCTTCATTTCACCTGTAGAATCATAGAATGTCCTGAGTTGGAAGGGACCCACAAGGATCATCGAGTCCAACTCCTGTCCCTGCACAGGACAACCCCACAGTTCTCACCATGAACTCCGTCCCGACCAAATCCAAGGTGGCAACAGCCCACCTCAACTGTCAAAATGGACAGAGATGTAAAGGCCGCCAGCCCAAGTGTGGGCCCCTTCTCTCTTGTCGTCCTCCGGCACAGCCCAAACCTGAGGGGACGCGCCTACTCAGGAGGCTACAGCTCAGTCACGCCCTCACAGGGCTCAGATACCATCTGTGAGGCGAGAAAACTCACTTCACCTTCGAGGCTCCTGTTCCTTTAAGGGGCGGAGCCACCGCCGCCCGCCGGCGCTGATTGGCTGGCCCCGCCTCCTCCTCCTCCCCCGGCCGTGGGCGGCCGTTAGGGGCCGGTAACGGCGGCGGGTGGGTGATGGTGGCGGGCGGCGCTGTGCGGCTGCTGCCGCTCCCGCGCCCCCTCCTCGGGCGGGCCGCCGGGGCGAGGGGGGCGCTGTCTGGTTGGGCGACGGCGGGGCGCGGCGGGCTGCGTGCCGGGCGCTGGGTCGCGGTGGCCTTGGCGGTGCCCGCTGGGACCGGCTGGAAGGAGAGACCGAGACAGCGGGGACCGGTGTGGGTGGGGGAGCGCGGCCCGGAGCGGCCGCCCCGGAGGTTGCTGTGGCGCTTGGGTCTGGCGCTCCGGCTTGGTCTGCGGGCTTGCGGGTTGCTGCTGCGCTTTGGCCCCCTGCTGTTGCTCTACCCGCTGAGCCGCCTGTGGCCCGGCCTGGGTGCTGTGTGGCTGCGGCTGCTGCGGAGGGCGGCCGAGGCCGCCGGCCCCACCTGTGTCAAGCTGGGCCAGTGGGCCAGCACCCGGAGGGACCTCTTCTCCGAGGCCTTCTGTGATGAGTTTTCCAAGTTGCACGTTGAGGTGAGCCCACACCCGTGGGGCCACACAGATGAGCTCCTCAGGAAAGCCTTTGGTGAGGACTGGACGGGCATCCTCAAGTTCCAAAGCCAGGAGCCGGTTGGCTCGGGCTGCGTTGCCCAGGTGTATAAAGCCTATGCTGACCTCACGGCTATCACCGGCTCCCAAGCCAAGGAGCTAGCACGACGCTCAAAGTTAAGGTCTGCTTTCGAAGCGTGGGAAGTGTCAAGCTTTAGAGGCCTCCTTAGGTGGCTGAGGAGGTGGAAGAGCGAGGAGATACGGGTTGAGAGGAGCAGTGAGGAGCTGAGCCCAGCAGACTGCTCATGGAAAAGTCCTGTGAATGGGACACCCCCTATGGAGCAGATGGCCAAACCACTCCTGAAAGCAAATCCTTTGTCAGCCAGACATCTCACGCCTGTAGCCATTAAAGTAAGTTGTACATCTGACTGGTAGATGTGTGAAAATGGAGCGTGTTGGATGAGGTGGATCAGAGTTTAATTCCCATGGAGAAGAGTAGCTGGCGAGGTCCAGGCAGAGTGGGAGAAGGGATGCTTGTCACCCTTGGTGTCTTTTCTCAATGCTTTGGTTCCAGCCAGCTGCAATCCAGACTTGCTGTGGCCCCAGCTCTTCCCAGCCCAGGGAGCTAGAGTACGCATACTGCCTGTGGCACCATTTGATCTGGCATGTGGATACTAGAAATGCCTGTGAGGGCTCAGTTTTCATTAAAAGAATGAACATTAAGCTTGGTTTCACCTTCCAGAAAATGAAACCCCTTCTTTGCTCACATGAAGAAATCTGGAACATATAAGTTCTTTCCAGGAAAGCTTATTTAAAGAAATCTTCTATTCGAGCTGCTCCAGGTACTAGTCAGTACTACATGGCGGGGAGAGGATGGGAGTGTGAAAGCGTTGGACAATGGCATTGGATGAGATTAGTCTCCAGCACAGATATATTCCATTTGACAATTATAAAATGTTTCTTTACAACTTAATTCATGGCAAAATGTGAATTCTTCTGAGGACTAGCTGGGGAAGCTTTGTTAGCTCCCAGTCTAGTAGGCTGGGTTCTGTCTATTTGGAATGTGTCACTTGAGCTGATTGAAATGGGACTGTCCTTTTCACACTGTTTAGGGTGCTGATCTTGCCACCATTTGTTCTTGTGCAGGTTCTGCACCCCGGGCTGGTCCACCAAGTCCAGATGGATCTGTTTCTCATGAAGATGGGTAGCCACATCATTGGACTTCTCCCTGGATTCAAGTGGCTCAGTTTGACAGAGATTGTGGAGGAGTTTGAAAAGCTTATGATTCAGCAGGTGTGTGCCATGCCATGGTCCATGTGTACTGGAACAAAACTGCCCTTTGTCTTGCTAGCGGCTGGCTCTAGCCCTGTTCATACTGCTACATTTTAAAAGGTTAGACGAAGGCTTGCTTGTCCTTGAGCTATTAGTCTTTATTCTAATCAGTCACGCAATGTTACTGCAGAAAAGCTTATATTCTGACAGTAAAAAGCAAAGCAATGAAAAAAATTAACACTTTTTATTAGGTTTGAAAATATTTTTTAGACTTTGATTATGTTTTCTAGTGAACAGCATGAACGGCTAGCTAGTCATAGTCAACAGTCCTTTGTGCAGCATTGTGAAGGATGAACACTGATGAGAGACCTCTCCTTAGGAAAAGAATCTCTCCAAACAAGTTCTCAGATGTGTGTTTTCTCTTTAATCCTACACATATGTTTGTAATCTGTACTCACTGGTCATGTTTGTTAGCACTGAAGTATATATCTTGGCATAACTAATATATTTTTACATAAATTAATAATACATTCTAAATTGTACTGTCATTAGACAGATGGTATTGGTAAAGTTAAGCTTTACTAATAGATCAGAAAACGTGTCCTGATTCACTAATGCCTTCTAAAAACATAGTCCTGAAATGTCCTTACTTCCAAACTTATCTGCTAAATGCATTTTTCTGTCTAGGTTGTAGAAGTCTGAAGTTTGTTATAAGCTTTTGAAAGCTGTAATTCTTTTCCACTATTGCCAAAAATCTACACAGTAAATCCATGTTGTAAACTGTTGACTGTATTCAAGTGTGACTTGAGGTCATTGGTACCAGTTTAGTTCTGCAGAGCTTTTTGGTGTATACTCTGAAGACTGAGGATTAGGAAAGCATCTGATAGGCCTGTCATCATTTTGTTTCTCTTTGAAAGAACAAGAAATATTCCTGGGATATATGCCATTGCCAGATAAAGGAGGTGAGGCAAGGTTATCCTCCCTCCTGCCTCCTTGAGCAGCAGCAGTGGACAGAAGAAGGTAAAAGAATGGGCAGGAGAGATGCCCTTGTGTCAAGGCCCTGCATCACTGAAGAGCTTGGGCCAGGGCTTTGCAGAGTGGATTATTTTGTATGTGTTATGCTAAATTTCTTCCTGCTATGGCTGTTTATCTGTCAAGTGAGGCTAGGGCTACAGTTCTTCTACTCTGTCTGCCTGCCCACCCTGCTATTTGGACAGTAAACTTTGGTTCAGGATCTGTCTTACCTTTGAAAATAATGCAGTCCTGGTCTTTTTTGAGGCATCATGCCCACAGTAAGAGTAACCTGTATTTCAAAGGTGCTGGGTTGTGGGCCACTTGCTACCCAGTCTGTTGCTCTGCTCTTCCATCAAGAAAGCTATAAGCATGTAAGAAGCACCACTCTCTATTTTGTTTTCATTCTGGTTTTCTGACCAGTTTTGTTGGTATTGAGTATTGCTCTGCACAGTCACATCCTCATACAGGATCCTGAAGGTCTGATTCTAATTGCATCTAATTCCCAAACTCCTTTTTGTTTCTCTCCCTTGAGATTGACTTACGCTACGAAGCTAGAAATCTGGAGCGCTTCCGACAAAATTTCCTAGATGTCGATTTTGTGAAGTTCCCAACTCCTCTTTGGCCTTTGGTAACGACGGATGTTCTAGTGGAAACATTTGAGGTAAGAATTGCAGGGTCTGGGAGTGGTGGTAACAGTGAGAAGGCCCTTAGGAGAACATGCCAAGGAGGAGTTTTCTGAGGAGCAATCAGAGACAGAAGGATGCTTTTCTCTTACTTGCTTAAAGAAATTGGTGTCCTTCCTCAGTGTCTCTTCCACTCTCTTTGTTTGTAAACAGTGCATCCCAGAAGACAGGTGGCAGACAGCTCCATATAGAAGTGAACACTTGGCCTGACACCAAGCAGACCAGCAGTGTGTCCAGACACCATGTGCTTGCCTGTACTTTGCAAACCAACACCACCCTCCAACTCTCCTCTGTGGTGGGTCAGAGCAAGGAGCTCAGCAATCTGACACTTTCTGATGCTTGCCTCACTTCCCTTGTGGATGTTTGAGTCACAGGCCAGAGCTTCTCTCAGCCTTAGTTTTCATGCGTGTGATGCTGGCAAGAGTATTTCTGCCCCAGCCTATATCACACCCTCTTGCCAGAGAACAAACCCTTGCTTCTCTCATGTTCTCCATCGCAGTAGGTACAGCCTCTACTGAGCAGGTCCCTTCTAGGGTGTTCTTATTGCCTTCCCTCAACTCTGGGCACTTAAGTAATGGTGCAGTTGAAGGTGGGACACAGGGTGTGCTTGACTCCAGCTCTGTCTTCATTTCAGGAGAGTGAGCCTATTTCGCGCTACCTGCACGCCGAGATTGCCACCGAGCTGAGGCAGAGACTTGCAAAGATGGGCATGGACATGCTGCTAAAGATGGTAGGCACTTGGCTGAGGCTGGAAGTGAAGCTTGTTTTCCTGCAGAAGCTATTCAGCTGGGGTAATAATCCGGCTAAAGAGAGAACCTTTTTGCTTCCCACGTCTCCTACCCTTCTCCCCATGGACTCAAACATTAAGTTGGGCCTTTTGGAGCCAGCATCTGGGTGCCAGGTATCTTGCAGTAACGCAGGACTTGGGCTGCCAGGGCACCGTGCAGCTCCCGAACTGGCAGAGTGAGGGTCTATACTTTGCGTGCAATGCAACACAAAGTCTTGAGTAAAGCCTGGGCTAGATAAACCATTGCTGTAGACTTCGACGTGGAGCTTCTTCCGCTGCAGAAGGGCGGTCTCCTTGCACACAGTAGGGTCTTCCTATGCAACTTGATCAGTGCATTGCTTACGAAACCCACTAATCCATGTAATGAATATTCACATATTGCCCAAATGCTGTGAAGTGCAAAGTAATTAGAAAATATCATGGTCTCTGCAGAAACTATGGATGCAACTCATGGGGAAAACAGCTAGCTAGTTTCTTCATTTATTGACCACTCCTACAAAACTGCCTTTTTTAAGGAAGAACTAAATATGGAGTAAAAAAACCAAACCTGGCCAGCTTCAGCTTCTGACTGTGTAGGTCTTTTGTGATCGCGATAGTCAGAGATGATCTGGAAAGGGAAGTTGAAAGGTGACACAATTGGTTTGTGAGGAGCCATGAGAACTAGCAGCAAAGAGTTGCAAAAGTACCTCACGGTACTGAATGCATGGGCAGTAAGTGTGAGATGAAATTCAGTTGATAACTGCAACATCATGCGAGGGCAATGGCAAGTCCTGCAGTTCTGACTCTGCAATATGACAGCCTCTGAAATAGCTTTTAAAACTCAGAAAAGCAATGGTAGAACTATTAATAGGTTTACGCTAACACTGGATTCAATAGTTAGGAGCAAAGCAAAACTCTGAAGTTTTAAGAGTAGAAAATAAAGAGCAGAGAAACAACATTATGGCTGTAAGTAAAACAAATACCTGTTTCTTAATACTCTGTGCAGTTCTAGTCCCTCACTGTCCAGAGCCCTCCAAGGGCTGTAATAGAGCTAGAAGAGGTGCAGAGGAAGGCAGATGGAATGATTACTGGTGTGGAGTTGCTTCCTTACTGAAATGGTGAAATAATTTGGACGCAATTCTGGAAAGCAGAGAACTTAGTAGCTTATGACAGAGAGATATGGAGTCATGAGTGCATGAGAGTGAGTATGGACCTATTGTATATGGTTTCTCAGAACAACAAGGATTATCAGAGGTCATTTTTTCAGGCAACACCTAAAAAAAAAATTTTTTTTCACACAGCTCTAATTATTTACGTGACAATTGGACAAATTTGTAGGATAAATCCATGAAATGCAAAGAAAATCTCCTTGGGGCAGGAAGTCCTGCAGCCCCACATGATTAGGAGGATTAATGAGGAAGTACTACCTTGTGCTTGCCATCTTGCTTGTCCTTTCTGCTACTAACTGCTAGCAGGGGCAGAGAAGTGCTACATACATTTGTTTCCTCTTTTTTCCATTTTCAATACAGTTGTAATGTGGGTTGATGTCCCGGACTGGGCAAACTTAACCATTCACTTAAAACCCAGGCCACTGAATTGCAAATGGCCTATTACTGCATTACTTTGCCAAGACCCACCAGCATGCCCCCAGTTTAGAGTTAATTGCCAAAGAGTACTACTGGTCCCTGCTGGGACTCCTGGCTGCCCGACCTGATGTCTAGGAAACACAGAGGATTGCTTCACGCAGCTCTGATGACACCCCCAGAGTGAGCAGCACCCGTACCATTTCAGGACAGCTGGTCTCCAGCAGAAGCCATTTGCTGTGCTGCTGCTGCCAGTGTGATGCACATTGGTAATGACAGGAAACAGATCAGAAATGAACCTCTGCTATATCATAGAATCATAGAACAGCTTGGGCCGGAGGGGACCTTCAAAGCTCATCTAGTCCAACCCCCTGCCATTATTTTTCCTGCATGTCCCCTGCAGGGACATCTTCAACTAGATCAGGTTGCTCAAAGCCCCGTCCAGCCCAGCCTTGAATGTCGCCAGGGATGGCGCATCTACCACCTCTCTGGGCAACCGGGGCCAGTGTTTCACTACCCTCATTGTAAAAAATGTCTTCCTCATGTCTAGCTTGAATCTCCCCTCCTTTAGTTTAAAACCATTACCCCTTGTCCTACCACAACAGGCCCTGCTAAAGAGTCTGTCCCCATCTTTCTTTCAGGCTACTTTTAAGCTCTGAAAGGCTGCAATAAGGTCTCCCTGGAGCCTTCTCCAGGCTGAACAACCCCAGCTCTCTCAGCCTGTCCTCACAGGAGAGGTGTTCCAGCCCTCTCATCACCTTGGTGGCCCTATTTACCTGGGAGTTTTGGTGTGGGCACATTTGGTTGGAACAAGCTGCTCTAAGACTTTTCCATCCTCTAGGTCTTTGTTGACAACTTTGTCCATGCTGACCTGCACCCTGGGAACATCCTGGTTCAAGGCACGGCCCATGTCGGCACCAGCTGCAAGGAGCAGACAGCCATCGTGGACCTATGTGACACACTCGTGGTGGAAGTGCAGCCACCCCTCAGGCGGCTCTGCCTGGTGCTGCTGGACGCAGGGATCGTGGCGGAGCTGCAGAGCGCTGACCTGCAGAACTTCCGGGCGGTTTTCACAGCTGTGGTCCAGGGCCAGGTGAGGCCTCTGCCGTGGGGCTGTGGAGCTGAGGCTGTGGACAGCTGAAGAGTCTGATGGCCAAACTGATGGTTTGGTCTCTACTTCCCCTTACAATTCTCCCTAAGAGGGGAGAGGAGACTTGCTAGCGTGGAAGCTATACCAGACACAGAGATAAGATGTTCAGCTAAAGCAAGGAGGCTGCCAGCGTGGAGAGATTTCCGTGGCCCAGGAAGTGGAAGCTGTTAAATGGGAAGCATAGGCTGCCAGTCCCTGGCTAGGAGTGCTTCTGATGCAAGTTAGGACTGCTCGGGAGCTGCTTACATTTCAGAGCCTGTTGCAGAATCTGCCAGATTTTGCTAGAGAAGACATTAACATCTTGGTCTTCCACACACGTTCCCTTCTGCAGCCTTGCTGCTGGAAAGCTCATACACCATCCTCCATTTTGCTGTTGTGTCAGCATCTGTAGAGAAGAGGAAGCAAAATGCGTGCAGGTTGGGTCTCTATTGCTGGAATGGGAAAGCATGGCCCTGGGAGTTCTCCCTGCAGTGTGTCTCCTCCAGGGACCTTTGCAGCAGAGACCTTCTAGGGACAATGATGTGCAGCTCCTTGTAGGCCTGATGGTATCAGTGATCAAGTTTTGACTGTGTTTTTCAACTCGTTTCACAGGGGGAGAGAGTGGCAGAACTGATCCTTCATCACGCCCGCACGAACCAGTGCCAGGATATCGAGCGATTCAAAGCTGAGATGGCGGAACTAGTGACCAAGGTCCGGGGGAACACAATTGCCCTAGGAAAGGCAAGTGCACACTGTCCCACTCTCACTTACCTGTAATTCAGTGCAACTTGGCTTTCAGAATGATCCATGTGGAAAGGCTGCTTTGATCTCATCAGCATCACCAACCAGTACTCCCTGTAAGGAGCTGCTAAGCCTGATGTTACGGCTTGCATCCTGTTAGCTAAGGCCAGCCTGGGCACTTCAGAGAATGTAGTGTGGCGGTATTGAGCAAATTAATGCATGTTGTGTATTGCTATGAGGCCAGACATTCTCAGCCTTTCTGGGCTGGCAGGTAAGCAGAACCATGGGTCACAGCTGAACTCTTCATCCAGGACAGGGTGAGGGGCATCATACCTTGATGTTGGCTGTTGTCAGCCCAGTAATCTTGTTCTATCACCAGAGCCAAATGCTAACAAACACTTAGAAGAATCCTGCCTGACACTCACACGGCTCATTCTTCTTGACAAATGGTTTTTTTGATCAGTTGTTAACTTCTCCTTTTGTATTCCAGCTTCAGGTGGCAAATCTCCTCTCCAATGTCTTTAAACTATTGATGACCCATAAGGTGAGGTCCTGTCACTGTCTGCCCTCAATAGTAGGAAGTTCACCTGGGGAGGGAGAACTACTGGGAATGTGAAGGGCTGACAAGGAGGAGGACTGACTTCTGAAACAAACAGCTAGGAGGGGGAGTGTAGAAATGCATCCAGGTGTGGCGGGGTTGCTGTTTCTTGGGTCTTAACACACACCCTACTGAGATCAATTTCTGTTTTGTTGGGGTTTGTTGTAATATTGCATTTAATAGTTGGTATTATTTACTAAAAGGAATAATTCTGTAATGCATAGTTTTTTCCTATCCTTTTGAATAGTTCCTTAGAAGCAAAAATTGAAGTCTAATATATGTTCCTCTTGTACATCATTATGTGCTTTCTTCCCTGGACCTCTTTCTTGGTATGGGGTTACGTAACAGCACTGCTCCATTTTACTGGTTAGTTAGCGTGCTCAAAAGTGAAGAGTTATTCACAGAACAGATTCCTTCTTATAACTGATTGTATTTGGGGAACAAGTTTCCATGGTTGCAAACAACTTTGAAAATCGATGGAGCTATGGTAGCTTGAACTAGAGGAGATGAAAAGGTTGTCAGCTACAGGGCTGCCCAGCCTGCAAAGGAAGGGTCCCTTCAAACATTCCTTAGAGGTTTTTGTCATTAAGCCTCATTAAGCTGGTTTCTCATAACATGAAATGTAATTTAGGCCCTTAAAAAGCAAGTCATCCCAATTCCATGAATTCTTACTGCCCTGGTGTGCCTTGAAACAATCCTGGTACCTGGCTGGAAAGTGGGCAATAGTTTGTTCACATGCAGAGCAGAGGATTGTTTCCTCTGTGGGAGTCTTTTGTGGCTATTCAGAAGGTGAGCTCCCCCTTACACAAGTGTACGTGCTCAAGTATATTGGATACTACTGCAGCTTACAACAACATGTCAATGATGAGCTCTCCTAAGCTCTTGCTGTTCCAGTATGGAAGGAAAAAAATCCCATTTCCCTTCTTGGAACTGAAAAACAAGCTCATGGGTTCCCTTAGGGCATTTACCCTGAAACTGTTGCTGCCTTGTTGGGCCTGCAGCTGCATTTCAGTGAGTTCTGAAACTCCAAGTTGCAGTATAGTTTCAGGTGTGTGTATGCTTTCTTCTGCTTTTTCCCTTCCCTCTCAGCTTAGCCAATGCTGGTACCTCTGTAGAATGGGCTCAGAGAAAAATCAGGTCCATTTAGTCTCTTGTGGTTCTAGGTGAAGCTTGAGAGCAATTTTGCTTCCATCATCTTTGCCATCATGGTTCTGGAAGGCCTTGGTCGTTCACTGGACCCTGAACTGGACATCCTAGAGGCAGCTAAACCACTGCTCATCAAAACTGCAGCTTCTGTCCTCAAATAGACTCCTGTGGCTGCTGCGCTCTCACCATGCAGGGTTACCCATGCAGTCTGTGAGCTGACAAGAGAAAGAAGCTGAAGGTGAGAACTCACATGTGTCTTGGGGACATGCCATGCAGTGGTCACTCTCCATTAATGTTGCCTTTAGTTGTTTCGGCCAAGCATGAGGCGTGGGATGATTAGAAGGACTATTCCAGAAACCAGGAAGGCTTTGCGCAATTGAAGAGTTCTGACTCATTGCACAGTTCTGAGGGCTAATGTGCTCTGGTAGTTTTTAAAGAAACATATCATGTAGTTCAGGTGTACAAGATCACTGCAGCCTGATGAGAAAAGCAGACTTGCTTGTCTAAAAGTCTTTAAAAAGATGTTCATTGATCAAGTCTGTTTTGAAATATATCAGGTTAAATATTTAAAGTTAATTTACTGATTTATCTGCCACTGTGATATGAGAAATGATGTTCTAACACCACCTAAGCAACTAATTCTGACTGAAAAAAGCCAATAAACCTTTTTGTCTTTTGTACTTTTAACTTCTACTTTTATTGTAGAAGCGTCCTGAGATCCTGCATGGAGTTGTCTGTTGTTAGTCATTTTGGATGATAAAAACAGACTAGTCAGTTTTTTTTTTTTCCAAACTACTGTACTCTAGCACAATACTATAGGAATTTGGATTATAAACAGCAAAAGAAAATACTTGCCTATGCAGAAAATCAAATTCCATAATAAAAAACAACTTTTGGGAATATTTGTACTGGTCTTACATTTTGTTTGTTTGTTTTCCTGAAGCTTAAAAAAAAGTTTTGTTTTGTTTTTCCTCCATGTGCTTCCTTCATACTACCCTCCCCCCTGCTCCCCTAGTCAACTCAAAACCTGAACTAATATGCAAATGCTTGGGGTTTGTTTCCAGTAGTTTGCAAAACAAGGAGTCCAAGTATTTTCCTAAAGGGTGGAAAACACATTGAGAATGTTTAAAAATTAAACAAAGCCTGCAAAAAAGCTAGATCATACATGGCTTTTACAGTCAATTATTTTAATAGCAGTATTAAAATTACTTTATGGTTGTATTCTAATGAATATGAATGATTTGAAATACTGTAATACTAAATACATTCCCAGATCCGCTGCATGTGAAATTGCAGCAGCACAGGGTGTCTGCAGTGGTCTGTTTTCAGACGATTAAGCAATGATGAGAAAGTATATAAGCAGACAATCTGCTCTTTTATAGTGATTATAAAGTAATGATTAATGACATATAAATGAAGTCTGAAAACTAAGTTTAGATTCCGCTGAATATATTTCATGTACTTTCCTTTAATCATCACATATTCCATTTCCAAATGCTTAAGGATAAAAGCAGTAATAGAGTTTCATATCTTTTAAGCTTAGGCTTGTTTCTGTAAGCTGACTTTAAACTCATAACTAGGTATACTGTTGTCCTAACTAGCATGTGATTTTGTGTAAAAGAGAACTCAAAGAAGAAGAAAAGCAAGCAACCCCTAAAGTTTACATTGAAGAAAATCTCCATGTGCTGCCAGCACCCACTTTCCCTCAGTAGCGTGTGTGCCCCCTCCCATTTCCACCCAGCTGGGGGGGTAGACAGCCCTGGCACAGCCCCCTGCAGCGTGTAGAGCCTGGGCCCAGGCCATCAGTTACGCAGGTCTTGGGCGCAGCCACCTGTGTTCTTCCTGTGCAAATTTCAGCCAACTTTTCCAGAGGCTAAACAGAGCTCAAAACAAATGATAGAATTCCGTGTCTAAAATGCGAAATTGTGCTTCATGTGTAGTTTCCATATATGCAGCGTTATACTTTTTCAGACCTTAATTTAAACAAAAAACCCAAAATGTCAAAGCCTTCACCTTATATATAGGTTCATCTTTCTTTCCTTTTCTGCTTTTTTTTTTTTTTTAAAAAAAAAAGTCTCAGAATGGCTCATGCATATTATGGATCCTAAAGTTAAAAATACCCCTTTTAGCTATCAAGGCAAACAGTTTGTAAATATCTGGATGAGAGACTTAACTGTCTTTTTGAGGAAAGCTGAAGACATAGCCCCTCAGTTCTCTCTGGAGGAACACAGTCTGAGATTTAATGCTAAGAAACTGCTGGCCACTCAAAAGATTTAGCAGAATTTCAAAGGCTCTCCCTTTAAGAAGTTTATTTTATTTTTTTAAAAAATGCTGTTATCACTGGTGCTGTGTTCCTGTAAAAGGGGTGAATTTTTATACTACTTCTGCTTTTTGGTCAGTGGTGTGCCAGAAAATGTGTAACATGTTTCTAAGTGTATAGAGAATGTCAGGCAACATTTAAGTTTCATATCTAGGTATTGCTTAAAAGAAAGTATCTCAAATATTATATATATTTTAGGATAAAATTGTGTAAAATAAGAACACCCTGCAATATATTATAGTTCTGAGTGTTCCAGCAAATAAATTGTGCCATGTCCATTCTCCTTAAATACCGCTGTGAAAGGAACAGTTACATTTCTGGCTACCCAAAGCTGCTGTATTTTGTACCTCTGGTGGTATGAGGAAGAGGGGCAGCACTTCAAGATGTGACAAGCGTAACCCTTTTCCTCCCTGCTGTGAAAGAAGGCACCTCCACTTGTTGGAGTATAGTTCATTAAAAAAAAAACCTCTCCTGTTGGAAAAAACTGTCTCTTGATGTGCCTTACTGTCTCAGCAGAGGGGAAAAGCCTGTAGCTTGTCCACAGGAGTGGCTGACATCACAGGCTTTGTTAAGGAGAATCAGTAATGCGCTTATAAAATCAGAGGAGTCATGAGCAAGTTGCATGGAGGACTCCAGGTGGTTACTATGTTTCACCTTATAGCCTGCATGGTGAACTTTTCTCCTCTTAATAGTACTACTGGCTACCTTGGTTTCTTACACAATTTAACTGTCAAGTTACCAATTCATTTGTCTTTGTAGCATTGTCATCATTTATTCATGGTGAACAAAAAGTATGTTTAGCCTGACCAGGCACCTTCCCTGCAAAGATATTGGAGTATCTTGCTGACATAAGGTTACCTTTTTGAGACTGCCAACCTCAAAGCCTGTAGGCAAAACAGACCCCCAAGTCCACCACTGGGTTTGGTGATTCTCCAAATACAGGTATTTCACAGAACAAACATTTACATATTACATACAGTACATGTGCCTTGACAGTAGAAGATCCACACTTAAACTGAAGCCCAGGCTGGAGGGTTCCATGCTGTCTTCTCAGGTTTTCTGAAGCACCTCTCGTGTCACTGGATCCCTGCCCTGCCCCTACAGCAGTTTTGGCAGGAAGTACCACAACCGTGTCATGGATCTCTGCAACTCAGCGTGCCATGGGACACTTGCAAGAGTCGGTTGTTAATAATGGAAATTGCAGTAGATCACTTACATTGTATTTTAGCACATACATTTTCATTGCTGCAGTTTGTATGTTTGTTTGGTTTTTAACATCCAGCTGGTGTTCAGCTCTCCTTTCCCATATTTCGTGTAAGGTTAACACAGCAAGGTAAGTCGCGTGACAGCATCACGCAACTACACTTCCTTGATCTTAAAGAAATTATTTTCTGGCACTGTTCTGCAAGAAACACAGAAAGTTCCCAGAATTCAGCTGTGGAAGCCTTTTCAGGCCTGTATTTGATTTGCCTGCAGGTGCAGGACATAACCTGTGCCTGTGCTTCCACCATTTCACTTGACATAGGTGGACTAGAATAGCAGCTTTAGAAACAAAGGCATGTAAGGATGGAGCAGTGAAAATGCACGCTGCCTGCAATGAAAGGGGGATTAAAGAATTCTCCAGAATCATAATTCCACTTGTCACAACTGCACTCAAGCACCCAAGCTCCAGCACGCTGACTCACACCTACAAGATCCAGAGCAGGTCTGTGAACTGCTCAAGGCCCTGCTTACCCACTCTGCAGCTTCCTTATGCCAGCAGTGATGCCCGGAGCATCAAAAGATTCTGTTCTCTGAGGTACTGCTGGTGGTCGCAGAGTTTTTGACCTTCTTTTTCCATCTTCTGGCGTGAACGGTCTCTGCTCTGGAACGCTCTTTCTTTGGCAGCCTGGTGCTGTTTTTGCTGCCTGTCCAGCTCCTGTGATTCTTGTTTCAACACCTCCTGCCGTGACTGCATTCTGCTCCTGAGAAAATCCTACATAAAAATAAAGACATTTACAATTGTACAGCCGGCCTGCATACTGAATTTTATCCACAGTTACCACTGGCAGAATTCAGAAACTGTTATAATCTATAGAAATGTATTCCTTGCATGCAGAAAAACTTTCGGTCACAGAGATGGAGAATTTTACTTCCCATCTTTCAACTTTATACATGCATTAAAAAAATGTTACGCTTCATTTATCTCTAAATGATATTATTATATTGGATATGAAACAGGTGAAAGGTAAATACTCTGGATGGTGCCACTGCTGAACACACGGTAGTACGGGAAAAACATTTCTGAAATTGCCCTTACCAGCCTTTCTTTCTCTTGTGCAAAGCTCCTTTCATTGCGTTGTGCCTGCAACTCCTCCCTTTGCAAACTTTGTGCCTTTAAGAACTGCAGCCTCTGACTTGCTTTTCTCTTCTCCTCCTCTTGCAAGAAGGATTCCTTCCTGCTCCTCTCTGCCCCAGCAGCCTGGTGCAGTGCCAGGTGCTGCAAAGCTCTGTGTGCTCCAGCTGTTTCTCCAGCCCTTGCAATGTCCTCTGATGCAATCGCTGCCTGTTTCCAAAACAAAATTTCTCAAGTTTCTCAGAGAGAAAGAACAATAACAGAAAAAGACAGTGCATAAGACACAAAACAGATATTCTGGCAATCTGTGCTCAGTTAATATTCCAGGACTTTTTGTTAGGTTATGAGAGTTAAACCTGTGTCCTGAACAGAGGTGGCAAAACCCCCAAATGGGCCGGTGCCTGATGTCAGCTAACTGCAGTCATCTGTTCACCTGACTGCATAACCTGGTGCGGCTGTGAGTTCTCAGCCCTGAAGACCAAGAACCAAGGAAATGGATTGTGCAGACAGGGCCATAGGACTAATTTGGACAACTGGGTGGTTACGTGTATTTGTGGTGGGAGTCACACGGGCAACAGGAGAAATGGAAGGAGGTGGGTCATGGGGGCAAGGACCTGCTAAGCTTAAGTGGACTATGAGGTCAGAGGCAGGGATCAGGGGTTTGGGAGGCAAAAGGACTTTGGGTCTGAGGATGAAGTTGAAGAGACTCTGCCCTTGGAGGTAACACTAAAGGCGATGAGTCCATACGTACCCACTCGCCCATATGTCGAGCATCAATTTTATTTCCATTAGCAAGCCACCATGGGCACTCCACAGAGACTATCGCAAGGCACAACGTGTGATGTTCAGAGACTGAATGAGAGCACCAGGGAGTGGACATTACCAGCCTTCCGACATTTACCACAAAACCCATTTAGCTCCTAGGTATTACCTCTGGTTGTCCCTGCGGAGCTGGCATCGGATGCCATCTGCCTCTTGCTGCTGCTCCCTCTTCAGCTGCCTCTGTTCCTCTTGCCACCTTTTGTGCTCAATCTTGGCTCTGTTGAAGTCCATCTCTTTCCATCTCTCCTGAGATGCACCATGAAGGATCGATTTCTAAGAGAAAAAAAGCAAACCAAACCCTTAATCTCATCAGTATGTTTTTCTAATGCAAAGTGTAAACCTACAAAACCAGAACAGCTTAGTCTTCTAATGTCACTCTCCAGCTCTGGAAGCCACACTTCCTCGTGAATACTATAGTGTCACTTCCCACCCATGAAAATACTGAGTACGGTGGTAAAGCCTGTACAAAAGATTAGGCTTAAACAACACAGGGGTGCCTGAAAATCCAAGTATTTTAAGAGCTCTTTACATGTCAGTAGGCTGTGCTGTTCTGATTGTTCCAGCATTGAGCCAGTGCTTAAAACAGACATTACATTTTACATTGCTAGAGCCATTTGGGGCTAGAACAGAATTTCCACAAAATATTTTCCTCTCTCAAATGCAGTAGGCCTTCTCCTATTCCCAGCTGCAATTAGCATGTTCCTGCCATTAGCTGCTCCTCTGGAAACAGAATGGTTCTTTCCTGAGGATATGTTTAATACCACAATCTGGAAAACACTACAGGACCTTCAGATAATTTCCCTGCCAGTACCATGTAGCATTTTGACTGATTTCTCCCAACACATTGATCTGTATGGCTTCCATGGGGCAGTAAATAACTTTATTCTCCAGTGTATTGCTATTCTTTGCAAAATCTGTACCTTGTCGGTCCTTTGTGTTTAAGAACATATAGAAGGAGAGATCAAAGAAAGAATCAAAGGTGTTTTATAGGTGGCAGGTAAACAAATGGTGTCATCTAGCAGGTAAAAGACTGGCCTAAGGGTTAGGAGACTTGAAGTTCCATCCCAGCCCCGACATGCACTCCCTGCTATGGGACTCAGCTGACTACCTAGACTTTCTTTTTTTTTTTTTCTTTCAGTATCTGTAAAAGAGGAATACTTTTTCTTGCTATCTAGTAGAGCTGGCTGAGAGGTTTATTTAGAAAAATTAGATCTAAACTAAAAAACCACTTTATCAAAAGTGCTGAGTAAAAATAGCAGAAGTTCTCTGTTCCTGTACAACACTAATTCCCAAGTGGAAACCTCATGTTTCTATTTATCCATAACCATTATACTACACAGGCATAATTTTTGTTGCAGTAAAAATCTTTGAGAAAGAGATCAAAGGAGAGTATATTCTCACATGACATAACCAAATCGCTTGATCCTAATAGCTAAATCTAGTTTGGACCAAATACTTACTGTAATGCTTTTGTCTTTTAGAAGATTTAGAAGATTTGTGGATCTCCTGGCCTGCACATTGGAGGTTCTGTGTGGTCTCTGTACATGCAGAGCTGATTTTATGCTCAGGCTGTCTTTCTCTAGTGATTCATTCACTTGGTCAAAGAAGCTTTGGCGCCTGAAAGGAACCAAAGCTCTGGTTCCCAGGGAAGGGCTCCTTTGGGAGTGCTGGATTGGAGCTTCTACCACTCTGGATTCAAAAACACCTTTCACATAAATTAGGGCAGGGACATAAGAGGTTATAGTCAGTTTACAAAAAGAAAGCAAATAAAAACAAAGTCTTCTCATATGAAATAAACTCAAGCAAGACCTCTATAACTTAATACCAACATTTTCCTCTGAAGAAGTGGGACATGCTTTAGTTTCCACAAAACAAGTCTCAGCTTTCAAAAAACGAGCTTGCCATTGCAGTCAAGCCAGAGTTTTGCCTGGTAATACAAGATCACTGATGGTACTTGCAGCTACTCGGGCTAAGGGGTTGTTTACATGGTATTTCACAGACAGACACGAGTTTCTTCTGCCAATACTCTGAGATAATAAAAAATTATAAATTTCTTGACAAGGCAAAGCCTGAGCTACACATCCTGCTGAGAGACAAGAGAAATTAGCTGGAGCACAACACTGTGCTAACACAGTTTTTGGGTAACTGAGAACATAGATAGTTTGCTTGCACCTTTCTGCTAAAGACAGCAGGGACCTAAGAGGCAATTGCTGCATGGAATGATGCTGAAACACCAGCTGGGAGGAAATGTGCACTCCAGTTTGACTTTTAATTCTCCCTCTGCCAGCAGTGACACAGAGCAAAGCAATAACACTTGGAGAAAGCTTTAGGCTTTCAGACTCCTCACTTAAATGCCTGTAATTTTCATCAAACTAGTTTAAATGAGAACAGCAACTATTTGATTAAAATCATGATCCAGCCCCTTTTGGATGATAAGGGAAAAAAAGTTTACTCAATGCCATTATAAAGCAATCATTTTCAGCCCAGAGAAATGTTCTGCAGAACGGTCCTGGTAAAACCTTTTTGCTATAGGCAGTCATAGTTAATGTTACACATTAATGTTTAAAGTAAGGAAATTTTATAAGATATTATATTTATAGCAGGCATTATGATAAAGGATAAGAAAACATAAAAGCTGCTACTGCAGTAGGTGTAAAAGCCAAGAACCCCGAACTTCCATCTGAAAGTACTTTCACCTTGAGAAGAAGATAAACAACTACCATTAATATCTACATGATACCACATTATGGTGGCTATATTCAGCACGGCATTATGGCATTTTCTTTTGAAACATCAAGAACCATGGCAACAGTTCTTTGACATGACGGCCTGCTGCACTGATATTGTGTAGCAAGTCTTACACTTGGATAAAACAGCTACAATTTCAATACCATGCTCATGTTTAACATTAGCCTCGGTTTCAGCATCCTGCTGTCTTCTGTCTGCTTCTTCCTTGTGGGCTGTCTCCATTAACCAGCTGTCTGTGTTGACAGCAGTATCAACCATAGCATGAGCCATATGCCTCTGAGGACTCTAGAAATAATAAGACATGCAATCTTAATCCAGAGCTGATAAGAACAGGTTAGTTTCATGAATTTACAGCATAAGACTTTAAAATGCAACTGAACTTTCAGAAAGAATAAAAAAAAATCTGGGGGAGTTCTTTACTAAAGAAACAACTCCTAAGTAAAATAATTTCTGATCACTTTTTGGGTTTCTATGCATCTTCAAATGACCTAAAACTGGCAGTACATCTGCCTGGAAGGGTCCAAACTGGTACAAAAGAGATCAGGCCAGAGGAACTCTGGCTGAAAGATAGTTACTTTTCTGGCACGTGCCAGAAATGAAGATTCTAACTCTTGCAGAGCAATGGAGAAAAGTTTGGCAGTAGCTGGTGCACATTACCCTCCTCCTTACTGATCCTCATCCAGTGCCCTGTTCACAAGTACCAAATCAACCACCAAGGATCACAAGTGTCTTTTGGTCTTTGACTGGGAGAGGTGATGCATCTAACAGGGTGGAGAAATATCTTAACAGAATTATGCCAGGGACTGCCTTGGTATGGAGCAATCCTTACTGCAATCCTTATCTGGTGTAAAGTCTTCTGCCAGACACCTCTTGCTGCCTTTACCTCTTTCACGCAGAGGCAGGATGTAGAGGAACTGGGCTACGCAACACTTCTCATGTTCTGCATCCATGGAAGAGGTTCTAGGAGTCTGCTCCAGCCAGTGACAATGGGAGTTTCTAGCTCTTTGCCCGGTCAAAGGATCAGAAAGACAGTACAGAGCAAAGCCTCTCAGTTCTTTAGCAGGTGTACATAAGGGTCAGGCCTAAAACCTCTAGTAATTTTTTGGTACCAAGAGCAGAAAACTTGGGGTAACAAAGCAGGCGCTATACAAATAGTAGAAAACATGTTACCAGAAGAGCCAGGGTGAAGCACTTTTTACCTTCTTAGGTTCTATAACCTCATTGTCCTCTTCCAAACAAGACTGAACATTTTTTGGAACATTTTCTGTCTTCAATCTCTTATCTCCCTTTTTCTCTTCCTCTCTAGAAACACTTTCTGAAGATGAAATCCTCACTTCAGATAGTTGCTCTTCTATTTTCTTGCTGAGCTCTTCTTCAGTCAAGCTTGTTCCCGAGACAAAGGCACCCTCCTGCTGCACTTTGCACCCTGGAGGCTGTGTGGGTTCCCAGGCTGCAAGGCGGCAGCGGGGAAGCGAGGTACAGCTACAGCTGCACTTAGCACATGGCTGAGTCGAACACAGACCCCTTGGCCAGCAGTTTAGGTCTGAGTGACCCTGTCTGTAAAGGCCTGAGGCTCTGTAACCCGGTGTCACGATGTATGGGTAATCCAAGCTTGAATCTATAACCATCTGCCTGGCTGCTAAAGGCATCTGCAGTTCTAGGATGATGCGTTCGCTTATGGGCAGAGGAATCCACAGAGCTTGGTCAGAAGACACCTCTTTAGTCTGTCCATTCCAGAAATTCACAAGTACTCCCCTTCTGTTGTGTGCTGTGCATATTAAAAAAGGCAAAGAATGTATTAGAAGCATTTCAACCTGTGTGATTTATCTCTTAGAAAGCAGAAGATAATAGTAACAGATTGTGTTTCAGACAATTTTGTAACAACTTCCGAGATTTTTTTCTTTATAGGTTTAAAATTTGACATTCTTTTGAACTTCCTATGAAGAGACAGCAGAGAGCAAAATTCTTGCTTGTCACAGCAAACCAGGATTTTACCCTGCAAAAGCTGGAAACTTGACTAACAAATAATCAGGTGAATACTCATGAGGGCCAGGGACACTCTTCTCCTTGTGTTAGGATGGTGCCCCCCCTCTGCCCCGAACTTTTTAAAAGTTTCTACTCGCAGAACAAAGACCAATTCTGGGAGCTGCATTAATTCTGGGACTAAAAAAGAACAGGCTGCTTAGTGCCAACAACAACAAAAAATGAGATGATAAAGAGAACCCAAGCAGCAGGTGGTGAATTCTCCATGACTGAGACCATTCACTTTTCTGTCTAGTGACCAGCAACTGTGGCGAGTCTAGCACTATTAAGAAAGCAAATATCACGTACCTAAATGTGCCTCCTTGTTCTCTGTAACCTTTAGCACAGTGCCTGGGCCAAAACGTTCAGCTCTTGCCTCCCATGGTGCCAAGACCCTGTCTCCTGGAGCAAGAGGCTGTTGCCTGGCATCTTCGTAGTGGAGAATGTCATAGAGAGGGGTTTCTTGCATACGAAGCTGTACCTTGCCTTTCAGAGCGTGAATTTTGTCAAACTCAATTAAAAAGCGTTCCCTGGAGCCCTACAAGAGTAAAACATGTGGTTTGCAAGACAGACATCTGGGTCCAATTAACAGCCAAACATAAGTGCTAAGAGAGAAGTGGCAGAAATCCCGGGAAACAGAATGTGATCTGGGAATGTAGCTTTCCTCTTCTACCAGGTTTTTCACTGTACTATGTCAATATTGGACTTTAAAAGTAACTAAAAAGCTGGAGGTTAAGAGGTTGACAGCCTTTCTCTTCTTTTCATTTGGGACTTGGATTTTAGTAAGAACTAAAGGCAGAACTTTAGCAGGAAAACCTCCCATCAGAAAAAGAGTCGCCAAAAGAAACTGCTGTCTGATGCAGTTTGTTACATAGTAATCAAAGGGATAACAAAGGATAACAAACCAGTAAAATGTCATAACTGTCATAAATTTAAATGTTTAAATTTAAACCTTCAGCAACAGGTGTGGGGAAGATCTATACCCAAAATCTCAGCCTTCTCTGCAGATCTACGAGTTGCACTTACGCAAATAATGCCATCAGCTCCTACTCCAGCTAACGTCATTTGTGCCATTAGCTGTCCCCATCTGTTCCACCCCACGCCGGAGCTTACAACCATCCTCACCTCTACTGCCATCGCCATTTGACTAACCTTTGAACTGCAAAATGAACTGGATTTTTAAAGAAAGCCTACAGAGGGGACTTCCTGTCTGGCATCCAAAATCATCTCACAAATCCTAGAAAGATAGATGGAAGAGAACGAGGAAGGCTCTCAGTTCAGTAAGGGGAAGGTGGTCCCTGGAGGCAGACATTTTGGATTACTATTATGCTGTTCAGCTAATTGACTTTGCTGCTTGACTGGGCAGAAGTAGACAATAGGGATAAGCGACCTGTTTTGTTTGATGGTCTCTGAATAACAACTTATGAGAACTACTAAAATTTATTGATTTCCAGGCTGCTTTTGCTTGCAGGACTCCGCACAGTAAACAGCCAGTCATCATTGGGAAACAGATGAAAATAGAATTACCAGTTATGAAGCACGTTGTGTCACAGGAGAACCACCCCACAGCAAGGGCAGGGCACTGGTGAGGCATGGGAAGAACAGGGAAAAGGCACACAGATCCTCTAAACACCACAGTTCCCAATAAATAGCTGCCTTCACCTCTCGGACAATGTGGCCCAGGTAGTAATAGCCATCAGCTTCTCTCCTTGCCAACACACGAGCACCTCTCACCAAACTGGAAGCCTCTGGGCATGAATCAATGACATTCCTTTTTGCTGAGAATATCAAGGGCATAGAAATGAAATCTGGGTTCTGTGCACAAACAGGAAAGCTGTGGAAAACAAAAACACAAGTAATGAAGACCTTGGCAATGGAACTTTTGCAACTTGCTGCAATGAAATGAAACTAGATCCACATGGGACACCCACCTCGCAATAACCGTCTTTGTTTCCCAGCTTTTTTCTTCCCTGCATTTCCACTGACCCATCTATAGATTTTTAACTTACTGAGTTACTGGACGTCTTGGCCACAGAAAGCAACAGGGATCTTTATTAGCTGTGTGACAACACTGGACGCATGAGATGGACATGGAGCTTACCTGGAAGGAGGAAGGAGGAGATGGAAGCAGAAAATGAGGACAATTTTTGAACACTTAAATCCTTAAACAGGAATATTATTTTAAAAATTGAAATTTATTTTCCAGTATGTCACTTCTCTCTTTGTTTTAATTCTTCTGTCATATCTTGTGGTGTTATGCTGTTTATCTGTAAGCTCATCACAAATGTTTTTGATTTTTAAGAAACCAAGCTTGGAAAGAAGAAGTATTAAAAAAAACTCCACATAATAACTGTCTTCTATTCAGCCACTAGATATATAGCAAGCATATCACTGTTTCTTCAATCATGATGAAACGTGTTCTTCAAAGGACGTGTCATTTCAAGTATACACAAAACTATGGCAGATATCCATTTTGACCCATCTCAGATACTATCATAATTTTATTCTACTGTGAAGGAAGCACTAAGCATGTGACTCTTAAATCAGACCAGTTTTTCTTTCTTACTTATTCTTATGCCTTTTAGTTAATTGATTTTAGTAAAGAGTTTTGAACCTGGAAAATACACCAATTTCTCAGGATGAGGTGCTGCTTGGAGACAGGGAACAGAATGGAGGCAAGGGGAAAGTTCTGGAGCTGCCTCTCCCATCCCAAGGAGCAATGCAGACATATCAACCCTGCTGGCTTCCTCCCAGCCTGTCTGCCCCTGGCTCTCAAACCGTAGTTGATGGGCAGCCGGTTGTCACATGAGCATTGTCTCCTCTTGTACCCTGCTTGTCACACAGCTGTCCAAATTCCTCAAGCAAGCAAGAGCTGTAAGGTCAACAAAAGGAGATGAAGTTAAGGAAAAGTGAAGAAGGTGGGGACTGAGAAGACAAAGTTGCCTTTGCAGGTCAAAGCCAGCAGTGGAACCATCCAGCCTGAGCAGGATGGAAAATGTGAAATGTTTGAGAACACTGACACAGGGAACAACATGCCAGGGACTACGAGAAGGGAGAAAGGCAAAATGCAAGGGGGTTGGAGCCGACAACAAGCAAAATTATGAACCTTATATTAAAGCATTCAGCTTTTATGGAAAAAGATAAACTCGTGTTGCATTAATTGTGTGTTAAGTAAAAACAATGCTTGAATAGTTTGCTGCTATTCCCTGTAAACTGTTGCTGAAAGTATATTAGGGTGTCCTGGTTTTGTTAAAAAGAAGTTTCTTTTTTAGTGAATTTTTCCCTGTCAGCTAAAGTCCTCTTACTAACTGCAGTTTTCCTGAAAGTTAGGTACATGTTTTGGTAGACATAGCAATGGAATGCAAAGTCATTGATAATGATGCATCCCGCGAGATGTGCAGGCAGGAGGTGAACTGAAAATTGACCAACTAAAGTATTCCATCCCATTCACATCATACTTCATGTAAAAGTGGGAGATCACGAGGATCTTGTCCCTTTTTTTCCTTATGGCCGACATTGGGAGAGGAGCTTGCGAGTTGTCCCTGCGAACTGAGGCCAAGTGACAGACTGAATCCAGCTCCGGTTGGCTAGAGAGTCCAGTCCAGGACTTCGGGTGCCACCCTACACCTGCCGGAGCAGTTGCCGGGACTTTCAAGATTGGTTTTGTATATTTTGTATTATTTTCTCTATTTTTATTGGTAGCATTAGTAAAACATTTTTAATTTTTCCAACTCTCTTCTCTCTGTCCTTCTTCCCCTCCCAATCTCCTGTCCTTAGTGGGAAGGGGGGAGAGGGAGGGGCTGAAGGGGGAAGAGGGGGGAGAGAGGGTTAACAATACATCTGCCGTGGTTTTATTGTCACCCTGCAATCAAACCACGACATTGGGCTGTTATGAGATTCAGAAGTGCAGGGAACTTAACATCCCTTAACTACAAGGATGACCACAGGGTACACATGCAAAACCTATGTTGCTTCAGCTGAGGACTTCAGCTGTTTGGGATTGTAGCAGATTTAGAAGATACTGTTATCTAAAAGATGGTATTCGACCACCCCCACCTAAGAGTAAAACAACATTGAAGTCTCTGAATTAGGATACACTGTCTGTAGACAAAGCTGTACAGTCATCTAGTAAAGATGTAAAGAAATGTAAAATCAAAGTAAGGCATTTGTTCTTTCCTTTGGGATCTTCACCTTTAGCTGTTAGAGAGACATTTTTTCAAATGCTGCTTTGTGAAGTTCAGTGAGATCAGTTTACAGGGTGAGTCTTTCTGTGCAAAAGTAAATGGAGCTAGACCAAGATATACCCAAATTTGAACCCAAGTGTTGGCGGTGATGCCTTTTGCTCAGGGTATATGTGAAATGCTCTTTCCTCAAAACTGAGATTTAAGTTACAAGTAATATACAATTAGAAGGGTCTATACGCCAGCTTGGGATGTCAGGTATAGCCCGTCACAAAGATGCTAAACCTATTTTAAACATTTGTCCACAGACTGCTTTGTTTCATAAGCTGCCAGGCAAAACAAGGTTACCCTTCCAGAGGGTCACACAAAATCTTCCTCAGTTCTACTTTGTGGAATGTCATTCAATAAAGATTCAGGAGGAAATAGCTAGTATACACTAATCTTAGTGGTATATCTTTTCAGAAGCTGTAGTGGGAAGCCTGAATGCTTGAAAGGACCCCCCGGAACGTCTGGCTGCTTTCTGCTTTATCTTTTGCTTGCTTCTTTCACGATCACCTGAATCTCCCAGAAGGCACACGACACGCACTGGACCCAACTTGACCCCCACAAGAAGCTGGCAGATTTCCTCCGACCCTTGCTCCGGGAGCAGGCCGGAGAGCAGACACACCTGCCGGCAGGCCGGGTCTTCAAACGCCGCGGCCAAGCCGCTCGCAGCATTCGCGCCGTCTTCAAACCGCAGGGACGGAACCCAGGCCGCTGCTTCGGTGACGCCGCTGAGCGTACATCTCACGAGGCAGTTGCGCCATTTTAACACCTATTAAAAATAAATAAATGAAAAAATAAATGAATAAATAAATGAATAGGATAAAGAAGGAACAAAAGCCCGCCCACACGTGCAGCTCTTTCCTAGCGCAGGACAGGTGTGAGATTCTCTATGGCGTATTCCTGCGCGCCCTTCCCGCCGCAGCAACCGCCCCCACGCCGCCGTTAGCGCTCGCGTGCCCCGTTGCTGCGCAACCAGGCGCTGAGGGGCTGGACCAACCGCGCCGCCTGGGCGGGGGGGGTAGAAAAGAAGTGCGGGTTATTTCTATAGTCTCCTCCTTACAGACAAGCAGCTGGCGCCGCCTCCTCCCCCCCCGCTCCGAAAAGAGCGTTTCGCGCGATCGAAGAGAAGCTGCTAAATGAATGTACACTGTGATTAAGTTACAAAAGACGTGCCCATCGTTAACCTATTGACATGATAAATGCCGTCTGACCACCTGCAAAACGAGGGGATATTTTTCAAGTTTTAGATCCTTCCGCATGACAAGAGGGAGACAGAAGATTAAGGGATACATTGTTTAGAAGCAGAGTGCTTAGCTTATATTTGACTAATAATTAATAGATGTATTTTAAGTAAGAAACTAAACAATTATAACTAACATCATCAATTATTTCTTAGTACAGATGTACGTCAAAATTTTCAAAAATTGTAATGCATATGTAATAATTATGTGAATATAAGCAACGCAAGAGCACCCAGTCTTGGGAGCGCTTATGGAGGATGATCCCCAGCGTTCCCCGGCGCTGATAAAATAAAGAATGCTGCTTAACAGCATAATTGACTCTGCTGTTACGTTTATTTCTTCTTTTCAGAGTATTTGGGGTCGGGTGAGAAATGATGGGGACTTATAATATTATTATGATTGTGACATGTTGTAATATTGTTATATAATTGTACTATTATTATGATTATTGACATGTGTATTGCTTATAGTCATACCCTGTCTCCCCAAAAATAAGACAGGGTGTTATACTAATTTTTGCTCCAAAAGATGCTTTAGGGCTGATTTTCAGTCTTATTTTTTCCACGAACGTCAATCTACATTTATTCTTGAACAAAAAAACCCAACATTTATTCAAATATAGTCGTCATAACATTCTGGAATATCATCATAGCGCTCCAAACCCTGAATTCCATCGTGAATTTCTTGTGACTCTATTTCCTTTTTCCATGTAAAACAATCTGTGTTTACCGATACTCATGAGTGAAATTCAACATTTATTCAAATACAGTCATGTCATCATCTTCCAGAACATCATCATAACTGAACCGTAACTAGGGTTTATTTTTGCAGTAGGGCTTCTATTTCGAGCAGCCTCAAGAATCCTGAAAAATCGTGCTAGGGCTTATTTTTGGGGTAGGTCTTATTTTTTGGAGAAAACAGGGTATTGCACTTTAAGGTCTGGCTCATGATGAAGCCAATAGCTCTAATGCCATCTCCCGAGGTGCTCCTGCTCACCACAGGAGGAAGATAAAACCCCCAAACCTGAAAACCTCCCTACAAAAACACTGAGAAACAATCTCAACAGGATAAATGTTGATGGGAAGAAACCAATGAGCGCTTTGGGGAAGGCTGCGCCCCTCCCAAAGGTGGCGACTTCAGGTTAAAAAGATCTAAGTGAGACTTACTCGAAATGCGAATTACTCATGTGTGTCTCAAAGGGGGCGTTTGTTGGAGGTGTTCAAGGAATAAAGGACATTGATCCACCTTTGTGAAACAGTTGACGTTTCCCTGGCAGGAGGAACAGGACGAGGCCAAGCGAGGAAACACCACGAGAAGAGTGAAGGTAGAAAGGCCCAAGCGAGAATCACTTGAACTATGCGTGAACTGGCCCAATTACGGCGAAAACCCTCGTAAACATCCCGCCCCCGAGCGGCGGCGCCCCCGCCCGGAACGCGCCTCCTTCCTGGCGCAGGCGCGCGGAAAAGCGAGGGCGCTGTCACTTTAAGTAGAGAGAGAGGGGCGTCGCAAGAGCCAATGGGAACGAGGGCGGCAAAGCGTCATCGTTAAAGTGCCGGTAACCGTGGCCCGGGATGTATGAGCGTTGCTCCCGTGACGTCACCACCCGGCTCTGCGCAGACATGGGATAAACAAATCTCTCGGCTCTGTCTCGAGTAAAAAACTCGCAGTTTTTGGACAACACCCCCCCCCGCCCCCCCCCCCAGCACCCGCAGTTGGTAGGCGCCGGGCGGCGGGGCGGGCCAATCGCCGCGGCTGTTGTTGGGAGGTGGCAGGGGTGACATTGGGGGCGCGGGGAGGTGGTGGCGAGGCCGCCATCATGTTGGCGTCGCTGGGGCGCTCGGCGGGGCGGCTGCTGCGGGCCGGGAGCGGCAACGCCGGGCTGCGGCAGTGAGTGAGGGCGGCGGGGCGGGCGCGGGGAGCGGGGCGGCCGGGAGCCGGGAGTGAGGCGGCGGCGGCGCCGGGTGCGTGTGTTGCAGCGCGGGCGGCGGGGTGCACATCCAGCCGCGGTACCGGCAGTTCCCGGAGCTGACGCGGGCGCAGGTGATCCGGAGCGAACTCCTCAGCGGCTTCATGTGGTTCTGGATCCTCTGGCACTTCTGGCACAGCTCGGACATGGTGCTGGTGAGGCCGGCGCGGCGGGGTGGGGGTGGGGGTCGGGGCCGGGGCCGGGGCCGGGCTCCGAGCGGTGTCTCTCTCCCAGGGCCACTTCCCCTACCCCGACCCTGCGGCCTGGACGGACGAGGAGCTCGGGATCCCTCCGGACGACGCGGAGTAGGCGCCTCCAGCCGCGGGTGCCGGCAGCACCGGTACGGATCCTGCTGCCCGCCCGGAACAGCCGCCCCGGGGCTGCAGCTCGGCCGGGCTTTGTTTTGCACAACCATTTGCACAACTCTATCCATAGGATAGAGTCACAGAATAGTCTGGGTTGGGAGGGACCTTCAAAGGTCACCTAGTCCAAGCCCCTGCCATGCGCAGGGACATCTGCAACTAGATCAGGTTGCTCAGAGCCCCGTCCAGCCCGGCCTTGAATGTCTCCAGGGATGGGGCATCGACCACCTCTCTGGGCAACCTGGGCCAGTGTTTCACCACCCTCAGTGTAAAAAATTTCTTCCTCATGTCCAGCCTGAATCTCCCCTCCTTTAATTTAAGACCATTACCCCTTGTCCTATCACAACAGGCCCTGCTAAAAACTCTGTCCCCATCTTTCTTATAAACCCCCTTTAAGCACTGAAAGGCCGCAATAAGGTCTCCCTGGAGCCTTCTCTTCTCCAGGCTGAACAACCCCAGCTCTCTCAGCCTGTCCTCACAGCAGAGCTGTTCCAGCCCTCTGATCATTTCTGTGCCCTCCTCTGGACCCTCTCCAACAGGGCCTTAAGCCCATACACCCAGTCACCAGGGCACACACAGCTTGGATTGTGCTTTAATTCTACTTCAAAGCTCCTGGCTGTGATACAGTGCCACAGCATCATGCCTGGCTCTGCTGACTGGCCCCCTTCTCGTGGTACTTGTAGAAGTACCCTACTTTCAACTATTGTTTATGCACAAAGGTAAGTGTGCCCAATCTCTGTTTATTGCCTTCATGCACTCTTTTCTTGGGTCGCTGAATAATACTTGAGTCCAGGAAGTCTAGTTTTGGCAACATAAGCCTGTAGTGTAACAACTTATTTTTTGATGAATTGTAGTGTAGCTTTACCATCATCAGTTAAAAATTACTTTCCTTGTGCTGTTCTGTAGACCCAGCATTACCTAACCTTGATGACATGCTCTCTTATACTAGAGAGAGAGACCTGTGCAATTCACCCCATAAAGGTTTGGGGCTTTTTTGCTTGTTTCTGGTTCTTTAAATACCTTCTCTCAAGCTGCTGTGTCACGTTATGGCTCTGTGAAACTAACAGTTTCAACTACTGCTTAAGGCAGCACAAGGCACTGTTCAGGTTGACCCCTGCGCTCAGTGGTGCGAAAAGGATGGGTGGAAAAGGTTCTCAGGATTCTCTTCTGTTGCTTGCAGGTCGCTGGAACTAAAGAGGTCCCTGGAACTAAAGCTTTGGCTCCTTGGCCCTTATTTCAATAAAAGTTGACTGTAAACAACATCTTAAGCTGAATTGTACTTCGGTTTTTGAGTGCCGTAGGACTTCTGGAGAATGAACATCACAGCTTTAGAGGTGGGATAGTTGAGTCCACATGAGCTTCCATAACGTTTGCTCCATTTATCATGTGCTGCCGTCAGGAAATAAAGTGACGTGTTCAGAGAGTGATTTAAAATTTCCATGAATGCACAGTAGGTAAGAATCTTACCATTAAAGCTCTGCCAAATAACCACTAAAAGGCCAGGGGGGGCGGAAATAAAACTTGTCTATGTGAGAACTGCAGAGAAGCTTAACTTAAAAGCCATGTTACTGAAATCTTGTCACCAAGTAACAGTGGCCACAGAAGCAAGGGAAGTTACGCTGAAGGGAGCCCAGACCAGCTGCTGCCGAGCTTTCCCTGGGGTGAGGGGGATCTCCCTTGGGTCTTAGCAAAGTCCAGAATAAACCTTGTGAAGTAAAACCCTCTGCAAAGGTAAAAATGCCTTCTAGGCACAGTGGCCCTGCATAAGGACGTTGAAGAGAGTTAGCTTATTCTGTAGGCATCCCTTTTTTTTTTTTCTTTCTTCCAGATTTACATTCTAAAGCAACATTATCGAAGTAAATTTTTTACTCCCTTAAACCACCTGAAGTTGCACTTCTAGAACTTCATGGAGAGTTATGAATTACACCATAAACAATCCCCTTCAGACTTTTCCATGCAGTCAATCTTTATTATAGCAGTATTCTCATATTCACATCAAGTACATAGAACTTTTTGCCTTTTATATAATACAGAGTTCTTTAAATAACTTTACACAGAAATAGTTTTCTTCAATCTGAATTCAGCTATCAAATTTTAATATGTTTTAAGTCTCCATGCTCTCTAACCAAACTGGACAATATTTCCCATTGTACAAATTTACATGAGAAAAACTCCAAAGTACAAATGAAGGGACAACAGAAGTAAAGGGGGAAGGAACAAACAAGAAAAATAAGTTGTATTGGCAATTACAGGGGAAACTTGAGAGGGAAAGAAGGGGACTTGCCATGACCTACGTAACAGGAAACTGAAAATAAACATTTTGTTATGAATTAAAAAATAAATACAAGTTTCGAAACAATTACTCTGTTGTAGATTTTTAAAAAGCAGCTATGGAAATCTACTAACACAATTGGTTTTCTTTAAGTAACCAGACTGGACCTTCTACTTTGCAATCGTAAGCCCCTCGCAAACCTCTGGTGGTCAAAAAACAAAAAAGTACAGCTGAAAGGAATGTTGTATTAGCACAGAGTTTAAACTGCCGGGACATTTCATTGCACTAAGGAATAAACAAACAAAAACCAGAAATCTGTATATAAATTTCCCTTTCCTCTCCTTATTAGATACTTTGACTCTCATAAACAAGCCTCTGTATTATGAGGTAATGCCATTGTCTTTTCTATATATAAAAATAATCAAGTTTAAAGGCTATAGATCTGTATGTCTATAAACTTTAAACAAGCCAGTCCTCTCTTACTCCCCCCAATAGGGTCCGACCACTGAGTGCCACACCTTCCATCACCTTTTACAGAAACACAGACATTGCGCCTCTGGTGGAAACCCCCAAGAGACCGATGCACCTTTCCTCACCTGGGAAAAGCAGCGCACGCTCAAGTAAGAAAGAGACGGTGCAAGTGATGCACGACAGGTCGCACACACAGATGGACCTGCTCCTTCAGAACGAGGCAGAGTCACAGAAGGCAACAGTGGCCAGCCCGCACGTGTCTTCTGACAAAGGGACACAGTTAGGCAGCTGATGACTGATGACTTTTGCAATTGCTTAAAAAAAGGGTCACCTGCCCAGCTCTGGGAGCCCGTGGCTGGAACTGAGACGGGGCAGGGAGGGGAGGAGCACGGTGCTGGCAGCCGGGATGGCCGCGGTACGGGTGGGCTGGCTCCTGCACCCCCAGAGTGGGGGACCTGGCTCTGGCGGCACAGGGCAGCCCGCGATCCCAAAGGGATCCCACGCGTGGCAAGGAGTAGGGGCCAGGACTTTCCCCAATCCCAACAAATGAGATCGGAAGAAAAGCAACTTTAATTTGGGTTGCCAACACATGCAAGTTGGCCACTGTCACGTTTCTGTCAGTTGAGGAGAAGTGTGGAGAGGGGGGAGGAAGGGGAGGCAGGTAGGACACAAGGCTCGTGAAGGAATGATGTGCATTTTTTTTTTGTCATTGATTTTTTTTCCTAAAGGTTCACAGCTTTGAATAAAAAAAAGCACATTTATTGCACTTACATTTTATTTTAGAGAGTTAATTTAAATTATGCCCTCAGAACCCCCCACCATCCCAAAATAACCCAACACCCAAGTTTGGTCCATTTTGTCCCCTAGACCCAACATCTGTGCCCAGATGGCAGGGCTTCATTTCTTCTCTTAATGTTCCATTGAACTCCCAAACACACAGACAGATTTTCTTTTCAACTAGGGTGAATACACAAATACAACGCAGAATGACATTTATCAAAACTAAACCCAACCGTTTTCCAAACCCAAACAACAACAAAAAAGAAAACATAGTTATTTTTTGTGTTTTACTTGCTCAAAAGCAAATGTCACACAAGGCTTATTCTAAAGTACAGCTGCTGCAAATGCGATAAACCAGACAAAAAGACCAGACAGGCCACTGCTGGCTCTTAAGGAGGCTGGATGAGCTGAACACGCTGCTGCTGTGATGCTATGAAGCAAATGCCTAGGTAGTTTAGAAGTTTCTAAACCCTCCCCCATCAGCTCCCTTCTCTTAGAGAAGTAGTTTCTTTGTGATTTTGTTTAAAAAGCAGACAAAACACCATCTTCTCACATGTACTTCTAGTGCAGAATTTGGGGTAGGTAGAAGGGTTCCAGGTAGTTCCTGGAATATTAGTAAAATGTTTTTACACTTTGCATTCTAAAAGGAACAAAGCCAAGTAAAAATTGGTCTGATGTTTTGTATGAACTGTGCATTTAGACATAACTTTATAATTTACAATTATGGCCAAAGTCTCGCCCCAAAGAAAAAAAGATCTGAAAATGGGCTAATACCAAACCCCATTATTTTGTCCTTTATGGACAAGTAGGTTAAATATGACACTGGTGTGGAGGTACTGCCAGAAGTCTACGTAACCAGTTTGAAATTTGAACAAATCAAATTCAAACCTACTGGTTGTCCCTCAGCTGACAAGACACCTGCCACCTCCCACGGGCAACGTGGGAGTATGTGATCGCAATAACAGTATGTGATCGCTGGAGAGTCGCCTGCATTGTTGAGGAACTGCAAAAGGCCCAAGGAAGAACTAATGAAACTTGCTGATATTCCAGAAAACAAAATTAATTGCACTTTCTGTGCCAGGGAATTAATTGTATGGTCTGATATATGTGGACTGCGATTACATGAGTACTAGCCATCCATTTCTCCTCACCTAACTCCCATTTTTCATCTACTGTCTCATTCTAAGATGCTATGACAGTGTAACTTTGGGCCTCTTTGGAGCATTCTATTACCCTTCTTTAAAAAGATCTTTGTGTCTTTGGAGGGGAAGGAGGGCTTTTTTATGTCTAAATCAAATGAACCTCATTTAACTTTTGATACAGCAGATTTCAAGCAGCAAGTTGTAACTTAATTGTAACTGAATTAGGTATCCTTCAATTCCTAGCTTTGAAATGACTGTAAGTATTTTGGGGAACACTCTGCCCTCCTTCACAGAAGTTTACCAGCTCCAGACTATCTATCTATGGTAACAGCTATATACAAAAACTACTGCATCAGAAGTAAACCAAAGCCACTGCTCTAGTTACAAAGCACCTGGTTTACATTCTGTTGTACTTTTTACGGTTGCGAAGGCACATGATCATTTGGCAAACTGCAAAGACTGTTTTGGAGGATTCCTATGTAAACCATTTAACAGAGGGTCTGGGTAGCTCTCTTCTCTCCAGAATACACATGCACTAGTTTTCACTTTAGTTCGCTCTTGGTGTACTCTGCATTCTGCAGTTTTTAAACAGTTTCCTCCTTCCACAGTTTCGTAACTATTTACTGCTGTCATGGTGCTGACTCAGTAGCTTCTGTGTTAGCATCCTTGAACTTAAATGCAAAGAAGAACTTTGATGATTTTATTTACTAGGTACGAAGTAACGAAGCAATGAAAAAAGATATTTAAAATGCATGCCCAAGCATATGCGAAGTGCAAATGCATATTAACAAGGCTGCAGAAGACAGAAAGTTTCTTTCATAAAGTTCTATGTCAAATGCGTAACAGAAAACCAGAAGACCCAGCACCTCCAGAGCAACGCTGTAACTCTCATGCAACTGCTTTTTAACTGAACTTGTCTGTACCTAGAAGCTTTGCCTGTCGCATTGTGCTACTGGTGGTACTTTTTTCAACAGACAGAAAACACGTTGTCTACAGTACTATGAATAGTTTGTGCTACACATGCTGCACTCACAGTCCAGAAGGGAATAAAATCTATAGGCTGCAGAAGTGTGAAATGTCTACATGCTGCTTCCCTAAATTTAGCCCCTCCAGCTATCAAAACTTCAACTTGTACTTTTTTCTGAGGTTTCTGAGGATCTGGCTTCCCCAAACGTTCTGTGAAATGCTGGATGCATTTACATCACCAGGCAAACACAGAAGCAAACCTATATATGCGTGATCTCTAGTGTATTCCGCCTCCCCCCATTTGGGCATTTGTGGAAAGACATGGTACTTATCAACAGTCAGCATTTCATTAATTTTATGTCATGAAGGCCAAATTCTGCCTCTGAGGAGCACATACTAATCCAAGTGATGTTGAGAGGCCACAATAAGATGGCAGTGTTTGGTTTCAAACATTCTGCATCATCACCAGCTGCTAGGGCGTTCAGGTACAAGGAAAGATGATTTTATGTGGGCAGAAAAAGCAGAGGTGGATTCATTCAATGACCTGCATGAGTTCAGCAAAAAACAAATGATGGGGCTAACTGTATCTGGGGCCATGTAAGACTTAATTTGTGCAGAAATTACTTTCAAAATAACCAGGCCTCTACGCTCATACCATTTGGTTTAAGCTCCACCACAATGTTCCGGTTCCAGCAAATACGTTGCAGGAAACAATCACGTACTGACAGGGAAGATGTAACAGGTAACGGGCCTCTTCTAATTGTGTGGAAAAGGAAAGGTAGAGGGGAAGGTGTCTCTGTTGTTAATGAAGGCATGAACAGCTGGGATTGGATACTGGTAGATTTCCAAATAATTATTAGAGACTAGATAATGCAAAGCTAAAAGCAGTATGACTGTCTAGATGTCTGTCCCAATGCGCACATAAAATATGTACTAACATTCCCATACTGTAGGACGTGCTTGTGGCTGGGACACCAGAGAAACTTAATAAATGTGGTGTAATGGACATGAATGTATCGGTTACTTCAGTTTACATCCTTCACCCCACTCCTACACAGGGCACTCAGTTCTTGTCTGCTCTGATCTCCCCATTCACTAAACATCTATAGGGCACCTTTAGGACTGGTTCTGATGGCATGCAAGACATCCAGAAAAACTCTTGAAGGAAAAGATGAAAAAAATAATAATTCCAATTATTTACAAGCCAAATTTCTTCCAAAGTTTTGCATGAGTATTACGTGGGACCTCCTACAGGCAAACATACATTACTACAGCTGTCTGGAGGGAAACATGAAGACCAGTAGAAACGCATCCTAAAAGGACTTTTCTAAACAGCAGCCAAACACCTTGCACATTCCTCAGAAAACAAACAAACAAAACCCCTACAATCAAACCCCAATAAAAAAACCCCAAAGACCACGTGTTACTTATAAAGTGCTTTGCATGGACAAGGATAGCAATTTTCCTTGTGCTTTTCCTATGGGCTCAAGAAGCATATTGTAGACTAAGGGGTAATGAATCTTCACAAAAATAAGTTCATTTTAAGCAAAGATAGAATGAAATTCCTAACAGTTATATTTTAGCAGACAATCTTCTACCAGCATGACCTTGTGGAAAGGAAACTAGGGCTTTTAACAAGCTCTCTGAAACGAATGACTGCACACCACCTGCACATACTTGCTCCGATAACAATTTCTTTCAAGAGGATATTAATTTCCAGCATGCCTGGCAGGTACAAATTAGGCCACAGCCCACAGAGGGGCTGGAGGGAGAAGGAGCGGTGACTGTGTCACCCTCTGGGAGTCTGTCTCCGTAACTGCTCTCACCTGCCTGCTGAGCCCAGCGGCCCCAGGCTCCTTCCACCTCGTCGGTCTTGGCCTCCAATGATCACGGGGAGCACTGTGATTCCACTGGTATGCACGCCACAGCTCACTCATTAGCTTCTCCACACTGGAAAGTGGCTATTGCTACTATTTAAATTCCTGCCAATCTCAATAAGAATAAAAAAAACCCCCCAAAAAACAAACAACCTTACAGCATCTGAACTCCCACAGCAGACAAGAAAAATTTGTGCTTTTTTTTTTGTTTGTTTTTAAAATGCATCCTGTACACAAAATCAATTCTATTCATGTACCAACATGAATCACTTCATTCTTGTAGTGACTATTAAGTCATTCACTATTGCTGTCTTGCTAATGTTTGTGGAATTAATATGAATACACAGTATTTCAGTTATAATTCCCACTTCAGATTAGTCCGGTCCCTATAACCCCAGTAAATATTTACTGACAAAACCAATCAGACTACCAGCAATGCTGCAGAACTCTAGGGTTTTAAAAGCACGTTCCACTACCCGTGTGTGTTTCTCCCTTCACCTGGGAGCAACCTTCTGCAGACACAAACAGTCCAACTCTCCGAGGGAGGGAAGGACAGTGCCCTCACCCAATACACCCCTGTTTAGCATGGACATCACATTCACACACATTTAACTCCTTCATTTATTTGTCACGATTTTGTCTAACATCCCTTCACCTCCCACCCCCCAGCAAGAACCTCCCCTGCTAGAGGGGGGTCGGTTCTCTTGCCTCACCTGGAGTGGTACAGGGCAGATACAAATCTAATTCTGAAAGCTTCTCTCTGATCTTGAATTTCTTTCCAATGTGGTCTGACTTGCCTCTGTACAAATAATTTACATGTAACAGCACATACCAGAGAACTCTGCAAACAGATCACATCACAAGATATTCTACTAGAGGTAAATGATGTGCAGAACTTTCTGAGTTGTTTTTATTTTTTCCCTGACTGGGTAACTTGTCAAAAAGCTACTGACCATTTGAAAACCAGGATTGGAGGACAGGAGAACAACGCACTCTGATGGAGATACCGCCACCTTCACCCTAGTTTGCCAAGTGTACAAAAGGGAAAGACAAACGGAAGGAAAGAGATGACAGGGAAAAAGCAACGAGAGGAGAAGTAGTCAGCGTGGATCCAGCAAGTACCGTTTTGTTTTGATCGAACACCTTGCCATCAGGACAAAGTGCTCCACATTTACACACACACTTATCAGAGGACGTTTAGTTAACAGGATAAAAATCCTTTAAAAACAGCTCTTGAAAGTACCAAAACACAATTTTCGGAATGTCTAATTCTAGGGGGGTTTGTATTTGTATTCAATTCAACCTGAGAACTTTTTTCCCCGTTTATGAAAACATTACATATTGGTAAGGTACCTGGCATTAACCTGCACCCTCGTTTAAAATAAAACTTTTAAAGTAGGTACATATACCATTCACAGTCTGTGTCAGGATTTCTACAGACTTCGGATGCTGTGGTAGCATCTTTGATAAATACATTGTATCATATGACACAAAAGAAAAAAATAAAAGAGGACAATCTCGCTACATTTTTTTTTTTAAACTTCAGTTTGTTGCTGGACCAACAAAAGAAGGATCTACTGAATCCTTCTAAAAGATGTTGTATATGCACACACCGAGAAAATACTGGAAAAGGAAAAAGGTTAAGGTTGGTGGTTCTTGTTTGTTTTTTGAAGAAGCGATAAAGAAAATCTGAAAAAAGGTGCAGCAGCATCCCCTTTTCCTTCCGATTAATCTCTTCGCCTTTAGAGTAACATCTTCTCCAGCTCCCATCACCTCACGATTTTAATTTTACTGTAATAAAACCCAATACTATAGACAGATTTAGGTGTCTGATATTGTAATACAGTGAAAAGGGGATACTGCATTGTCCATAAATCAGCGAGTACACCAGGAAATAAGTAAAAAAAAAAAAAAAAAGAGATCAGAACGGAGGAGGGATTCTTTTGAATTAGCACTCATCAGACATTCAGCCTCTGATGGTACGTTGTTAGAGGGAGAAAGCCGACCGGCAGACCATCCAAAGCAAAGTCTCCTAAAGTTGCAGCAGCAGTTCCATCCCCTCATGCCCGAGCACCAGAGTCAAACCACGAGCGCCCTCTCCTCTCCTCTCCTCTCTCCGGGGAATGATGCCAATGGCACGGGCAGCGGCCGCGGGTCTCCGAGTGCACCTGGCGGCTTGTGTTGAAGGAGAAACACTGGCAGCAGAGGATTCTGTTTCCCATAAAAGGTACTTTTTCTTTTTTTTTTTTTTTTTTTTTTTTTTTTCCCATTGTGTCGTTGGACTGGCAGTTCCATTCTGCTCCACTTTTAAGCTTACGGATATCTTTTCTAAATTGCTTTAGGTTTTGCGGAGCAGAATAGAGTTTTGATGTTAAGAAACCGTAGGAACACAAGACTTAAATAACAGAGTGGGTGCTGCCATGGTGCTGTGGCTACTTGAACGCTGCAAATTCTCCTGTAGAGGGAGGACAAGAGCTTGGTTTAAATAGGTGATTACAGCTACCAGGTGGTCAGAGATTTTCTCCAGACTAGTTGAACATTAGGTTGAATATAAAAGATGTTAAAAAATGCAAACTGTTAAAATTAAAGCACAAAAGAATACATAGTGAAAGAACATTGAACATAGACCCAGCATATTTTACCAGAAAGGAATTTCTTGAGAGCAAGCTGTACCCATTCATCCCAGGACAGAGGTCTAAAAGTTCAACCAAAGTCTAATTCATCGTGCATTTGAAAATAAAACGCATCAGTTCCATTTCACTGTAAACTCCCTATTGCACACATATCCTCCTGAAAAGCAACAATTGCAATAAATGCGTCAGACTGCAAGCTAATTTCTATTCTGCTGTAAAACTGGTTTAATAACAAAAAACTGCTTGACACACCCGTTAACCTTTAAAGACTATATACAGTAAAGTGCCTGAATATTAAACCACTATTAAAGAATGCTAGAATCTGATTTAGAGACCAACACAGCAACCTACTGTGAGAAAAATAAGGACGGTGAGATTGTCTGTTCACTCCCAGACCAAAAACTAGGCCTCACTAATTGGGAGCACAACAAATGAAGCAACCTCCATGCTCTCTTCAGAATTACTGAATAAATAATAATAATTATTCTATGCAGTGCTTTCACATGCAGTGATCTCCTGAAATTCTGTTGGCATGCTGCAAGATAGGCTGGTAGTCCCATTTTGGAGATAATGAAACTACAGCAAAGTTGAGTCCAAAGACTCAAGAAGTTTGCCAGAGAACTGAATAGAAGCTGAAACTAAGATACTCATCCTCTTAATCTAATACTTTAGACAAAAAAAATTTCCTGCCACCCACGAAGAAACTGTATTCTATATGATTTTTAGGGAGGGGTGTCCAACTATGCTTAACCAAAAGGATTCAGGAGCAAGAGAAAAAGAAATGGGCATATAACTTCCCGTTGTTGGGCTCTACATGAATTTTGGGTTAGTTTCTTGAGAGCACCCCTCAAAGCTCTCCTGAAAATGAAGGACTGATAAGCAGACAGATGAGACCTTTTGTTCTGTTCGACAGCAACATGTGAATACCATTACATCCAAACAATTGCTCCCTATCTCGGTGTCCTTCCATCCTCCCGAGAGCAAGGGTTTTGTTGTTTTTGGTTTTTCTTAAGATTCTTATTCTGAATATTGGAAAGAAACGAGAAATATCCCTGCAAACAGAATTTTAAACTGGTAGCATTACTTCCCTGGAATGTCTTGCTTTATAAAGAAGGGAGCCAAGGAAATGATGAGCAGTCTGCACAGGGAGGGGGAAGAAAGGGCATCTACAGGGCCTGGTAGCAACAGCTGATCCAGCTGATCCAAGGGAATGTGAAGAGAAGGCTCTGTGTGCCTTGGGAAATGAGAAGGGAGCGCGGCCGAGGTCTAAAGCAAGGGCAGCTGGCACAGGGGGCTGTGGCAGACCGCACGCTCTATGTGTCCTGGTAGACTGTGGTGGCAGTTTTAAGTTATAACGACAAATGAATAAAAGCTTCGCAATGGGTCTAATTGCCTGTTTCCCCAGTTCTACCAATAGATAAAACCTTTGCTCTAAAATACTCTGAATATTTGACAGTTTTCCTTGCTTCTCTCTGGCACGTTTTACCGATCTCTCAGCTCTTTTCACAATATCTTCTAGAAACATCTCAATTTTTGTAGTTTTTTCTCCCCACTTTTTTTTTATTTTAAAAGAAGGACAAAAATGTCATCAAGTATTGCCTGGGAGGCTAATTTTTAAGAATGACATTCATGCTTAGCTACACTTTCAAAACATGCTCTACTTAATTTATTTTGCAGTCTGCTTTCCTAAACTGCTGATTAAAGATCAATTTATAAACAAGAGATTGCTCCCTCATTACTCATCTTGTCCTTCTGCCCATTTCTGGTAATAATTCAGCTTTTAATAGTCATACAGGGATTTCAGAAGATAAAAGATGAATGATTAATTGGGAAAGTGCAATGGAAAAAACAGGATCAGGAGTCAAGATGCATTTCAGATAGAATGGTAGCTATAAAAAGGTGATTTTCAGATTTTTCTTCCATCTAAATAAAACCTTAGCAAAGAGCTTTTTTGGACAAGCTAAATCTCCCCTTTCAAAATTCATGTGCTAATCTGATCTCAAATCAACAGGAGACCAAAACAGGTAACACGTTCATCTAATAATGGGATTATGTTGATTGAACATGGATAAAATGCGGTTACCAGTAACAGCTTTCCCCAGACAAGGAGTGCAGATGGCTATACCTATCCGCGTACAGGAATCCTCCATCCTGACAGGTCTTGACAGGACTTTCTGAGAAGCAGCTAAAATGCTTTATGTCACCCTTTCTATTCTGAACATGTAAAATGTCTGTAGCTAATTCTTTTATCTTCTGAAAGAAACCCCATCTGTAGGAGGAGGACAGAGAACGCAAGCAACCTCTTCCTGAGACTTAGATGCACAGAGGTAAATGAAGTAATTTGTCATTTTCTAGCAGGACGTGATGGTCTTGCCTGAAAGCAATGAATGGGCAAAATGAAGACAGTTTTAGAAACGTGATCCAATATCCCTTGTCCTGCAGGATCCTACAGGATCATCCTGATTCTGCCCGAGTCTTTGGACACAGGTCTGTAATGGCCAATGCCAATCTAAACTGGGACTACTGCAGTCCCGCTCCCCATCCCGACCTGAGCTGCGGAGCGATGACCTGCCCGTCATGCCACAGCTGGCACTGTCTGGGCCTGATGGCTCAAGGAGGTGACCTCGCAAATGCTGGCTCAGGCTGGTGGGCAAGGAGAGCTTTCTAACCAGTTTTTGGAGAGTTGCTCTGTTGGTGGTGGGGGGAACATGCTCAACTGCACGGGGACGGACTCGTGGAATTGGAGAGGCTCTGCCAGTACAAGGGTAAGGAGCTGGGCCATGGCTGCTCCCAAGGAGATCAGCTTACCACGAAGCTATGAAACCACATACTTAGTGATTTGAGATGTGAAAAAAAAAACACAACAGACTTCTTTATTCATTGTGAGTCAGATATCTGATGTGCTTTTTACCAGGCAGAGCTTCAGACAGCTGCTTTGACTGGTAACAAGGAAATTCCTTTCAAAAGGATGGGCAGCATTTGAAAATCTACACTTTTTATGGAGCCCTTTAGAGTTAGTTGTTACAGTCTTTTCACACTCGTCACATGCAAAGCAAGTGGAAACTATTTCAAATGCTTACTTTCAAAAAATCTGGTCTAAACAGATGATCAAGTTCTTTCATGTGGCATCCAAGGAATATATTATAAGGACATGTCTGAGAGAACCTGCTGCCCCTGATTCCCGGAAGGATTTAAGATGTAGTTACCAATCGCTGCTCTCACAAATGTATAAGTTATCTGGATTCATGAGATTACTAAGGTGTATAGACAACATCCTAACTGTACTCCTTATGCTAGCGTAAATAACATGTTTCTCAGAAGAATCGTAAGGAGGAGAATGGTTCCCTTCCAGGCCTTTGCCAGCCTTGTCTACTGAAGTAGACAGTAACTGACTTATCAAAGGAAACACCAAATTCCAACACCTTGGCTGGATTAGATTCACAGGCACAGAAAAAGGTATTGACAAAGAGGTAGTTTTCTGTTGGATCTTGCACTTCTAGTATGGATACCATCCGCTGGCTAAATAAAAATCTGCAACACACACTCATGTGGATAATTAGTATCTTAAGAAGAATACACAGCAGTATTTATGAGGATCTGGTCCTTCTAGATGGTACCAAGGCAAATTTTGTTTCTATAATGAGATGCAGGGAAGTAAAGAAAAAAGGAATCTCACATAGTATCAAGTACCCCTTCAGAAAAGCCCAAGATTCTACAGACTTGTTTTCAGGACCGCTAGGTATCTGTTTCTAAACAATACAGCTGGGTCGCACCTTTGAGAACACTGACCCAGACCCACAGGTGTATTTCAGCATCTTCATCCTACATATGTTCCCAAATCTCGCTGAAGCAGCAATTACAAACTACAGAAGTTAAACCTCTAAATGCCTTTATGTCAGATAAAGTTAATGATCCACAAAAAACCAGCCTCCTTTCAGGCTTCATCAAATGTTTAGTGAGAAGCTAAGATCACGTTACGGCCATGGGTCCCAAACCGTGCTGGAGATGTAAGAACAGACGACAGAAGAAGAATTTGAATGCGCCGCCCACACCGCAGGAAACGCGGCCAAACGTGTGTAAGGATGGCAGCATCCCCCCCTCTACAATTGTAGTTCCTATAGCGCTGACTCATTGGAACTGAGCAAGCCTGGGCAGGGCGGTGACGATGGCTCTGCACCCGCTGTGAGTCCCCGCTGGGCTGAGCCTTTTCTGCCTGGGATGGTGCATTTCTAGATTCTGCAGGAGACCCAGCAGCATCCTCTTGCTATTCCTGGGATGGGCATTGTAGCCTGTGCTAAATACCATACCCCAAACCTTAAGAAACATTCTTCATCACTGTCTAAAGTAAAAAAAAATAATAATTAAAAAGAGGGGAAAAAACCCACTTAAGTCCTGTTTTCATTTAAAGATGAGCCTGCCAAAATGAGGGGAAGCTACCAGAAAGATGGGAAACAGATTTTCTAAAACAATAACAACTTTTGTCCTCCATAACTATTTCCATAGAGATAGATTTCAACAGCTGAATTTTCTTGACTAACAAAATGAGAAAAGTTAGTTCCCAAACTGCTCCAACAGCAGAAGCCAAAAAGACCATTAGAATCCAGCCAGAAAACACAGAAATTGCCTACATCTCTTCAAGCTCTCTAGCTCTGCCTCCTGTTTTAAAATGCTTAGTTGCCAGACAGCAGAAAACTTTTTTTGAATTCCTGATCTATTTCAAAAAACTATTGCCAGTAACATGCAAAACTTCTCTACAAGTACGTAACTCAGAAGCCATTAAGAACACTCCTGACCCTTGAAGTCCTAACAAGAGCAGCAACAGCCTGTTTCCGATGCAGAGGAATCTGTGAAAATTAACAGCTTAGCGGTTTAAAACAAACAAAACCACACAACTAATTTCAGAATACACAAGAACGCAGTCAATAACATTATTGTTTTCATATCTGACATCGAAGACTGATATAACCTGAACCACTACTCTGGTTCACCATTTCCAGAGGAATGTTCCAGAGAAAAGAAGAATCTTTCAAGTGAGCTGACAGGATCTTGGCAAGGTGTCCAGCTTTCTCAGGTAGATATCTAGTCTAACGGATTCACTCCTAGTCAAACTAGCAGCTTTCATATGGAAGTAAAAAAACAACAACCCACCAATTCCTAACTGAGCAGAAGCACGCTCAGTGGTATTCTTAACAATATTAAAGTAAATAAAGCATTTCATCTTAACAGAATTCATGGTGTAATACTGATTTCCATGAAAACAACCACTTTTTCAAATCCTCTTTTCCTATTATGGGTGTTAGCAGCCTTTTTCTCTTAAAGTATTTGGTTATGCTCAAGATTTAAAATATTTTTTTTTTAATTTTAAATCTGTGCTAATTGAAGGATACACGGCCCATTACCAGTAATATTTTTGCAGTTCAGCAAAATCAGAGATTCATAATTTCTTCTATGTTGCACTGTAATAGAACATTTTGAGATGGTCTAAACTATAGCAGGTCAAAAATAAAAAGTAAATTAAAAACCTCCCCAAGCTACCACTCCTCTGCAGGAAGAGGTGTTCTCTAAACAGCACTATTTTAAACTTCAGCTTTCAAAATTAGAATCACATGTCACTAAGCTCTTTCTTTGGATTCTCTGTTGTATCTGCTCACTTCTGCTGACCACGAGAAGTTTTGACTGTGCTCAGTCTTGAAGCTAAGTTTATTTTTCCAATTGTTTCCCACATACGAGTAGCATTACTAACCGAGGAATCTAAAGCCTATTGCTCAAATATCATCACCTCAACTGAAGTAAAAAAATAAAACCACCACAGCTTGAGCAGATTAAAATCAAATACAGTCCTGAGTAACTAATTCCAATCAATAAACTAGGCAAAAATGACACAGGCAAGCAAAAACAACACCCAATTGACACCTTCAGAGGATTTTTTGCTTGTTTTGAAGTGACTTTTCCCATTTCTCTTACGTGACTTTACAATTCTTCTTGTGCCAGCTGTTCCTAGGGCATTCCTTACCGACACAGACTTTGTGCTCGGGACATTCAATGCTCAGTGTTGGGAAGCGAGTCCTCCTTCCCTCAGTAAACCTTAAAAACACGGCTGGTAGGAACTGAGAACGTACACGTGTGTTGCACGCACAGGAACACACCAGCACACGGACACACAGGCACATGATTTCACATTTCTTTTCAGTGTACTGGAAACCCACCGTATCCCCCTGCTTGGATGGGTGTTTTTGGAGAAGCACAAGCATATAGACTAAAATCCTCTGTCTGGAAGCCAGCCCGGTTTAATGAGGGCTCAGATGCACTGCGGTGAATTTTTGGCAACGACCGGGCCAGAAGCTCAATGGAGGCAAGAATCTAAAACAAGTAGAAAAATAAACGATCAAATCTGTTGTTCCGAATTTGTAACGCTCTCTTAAAACCAAAAGGCAGAACGCCCATTAGCTACAGAAAACTATTTGTAACCAATTTAAACAGAAACTTTAAAAAAATAGATTACTGCATTGCACTCTGATGTTTGTGTCCTCAAAAAGCTGAAGAGGACATTTGGGAAGAAACTGCCTCATTTTCCCCTTCAAAAGGCTACACTGATTTCCCTCTGTAAGCATAACGAATATGGTTGCCTTTTATTTGCCTCCTTGTTTATGCACTAGTACCAATACCTACCATGGCTGCAAATAAACAGCTTTGGCAGCAGTTTGATTAATACTTTTTACCACAAAGCCAGCAGGGGGAGCTCCTTATTTTTTGAAAACGCTTTGGTTACTTCAAAAAAAAAAAAAGAAAAAATAAGGTCCCTCCAAGCTTTTAGAATCCAAACCTTCCCCAGCCGGCACGATAAACCAAGTTTTGTGACAAAACTCCCAGTTTCCCTTTGTAAATCTTGCGGGAGAGCAAGGAGGGGTGTATAAAGATTTCTGAGAACATACACAGCAAGTTCTAATTTGTGTGTCTAACTGCGATTATTAATTTCACAGCCTCCCAGTTGAAACTTTCTCCAACACATATATGCTTTTCCAACTGCACAAGTCATTTTAATGCCTACTTTCTGAATTGAAAATAAGCATTTCTAATTAAACAGAACTAACCAGGTATTGAACCAGTACTCTCATGAAGTCACGCTATAGCACTCATCAAAAAAATTTCAGCTGGCCAGTGAGTTAGTAATTGATCTTTATTTTTAATATTTGAATTTTAAAGCCTGCTGAGAACTAAAAAGGAACATTCCTCACCTGTGGAAAAAGGGGTCTCTCATCTCTTTTCTTTTTTAAGCATTCTGCCATTAGTCTCTTCATTGCTTTTGGACAGTTGCTCCGTACTTTGCTGAGGTCTGGAGATAAGTATCCTCGTCCCACCATAAAAATTATCTTTATTTAAGGAGAAAACAAGATGAGAGGGGAAGAAGATGAATCCATAAACTAAACAGAAACTGACGATGAACATTTTGCTAGACCATTTTAGTCCGAGCGACAAGTTTTCTGCTCCCAGGAAACACTGTCTGGTATTGAAATTGCCAAGTTTCTTAGAGTAATGCTGGCTAACCTATTCCGTACAGTGAAAAAAATTAGATTTTTCCTCCTCCTAAGAGACATTTCTGTGAAATTTGAATGCCAGTAAATGGTTACCATTTATAGCAATAACCATCTAAGGAACAGTTCTTCGGTGTCAAAAGCTGTTACAAAAACAAGAATAAGCAACTCTGTGGCAGGAAGAGAATGCCTAAAAATAAATATTCTGTAAAAATAAAGACTCTGTTTTATATTATAAGTCAACAGCAAGTTCACACTGAAGAGTATTTTAAGAAACACACTGACTTCAGATATTAAAAACCTTACCTTTTGAGAGTAACTTCCTTCATATACTTTTTCCACCACAAAAGCTTATTCTCGACACCTGATCACCTTCCCCACTCCCAAAAAAAAACACAAAAGAAAAAGAGAAACTGCCTCTCCCCTGCAGAAGAGGAGACAGACAGGCTTTGTATTTTTAGGGTAATTCCTTTAACGTGGAAGGCTTATATTTCACCTAAGGATAAAACTTAACCATAAAACAAAGTAAAGTAATAGAAACCAGGAAAGCAAAGCATAAATAAAGTTAATGCTCTCTTGGATATTTATAATAAAAAAAAAATCAAACATCATCATGTCAAGCCAAGGTCAAATGCAATGTGGTTTGAGTACTGCAGTTGCGCTGACACTAAAAAGCCCTTTTCAAACTAGCTAATCAAAGATCTATTCATGCTGCAGCAGATAATCACCACCTTTTCTGAATACTCAGGCAGACCCAGCAGGTGTATCATACCTTATATTTAATGAAGCGTAACTGTTTCCTATCTTGACACTAGCAAAAAAAAAAACCCACAGAAAACCCCCATATCTCAAGCAAGCTCTACATATTATTTATACTAACACAAGCCTGGTCCTTTTTCAACTTTCTGATTCAGTCACATCTGTGTTGGCATCAAGAAGGAGTATAAAACTCCCATATGGTTTCTTTAGAAATCCCCATGTGCCAGAGCAGCATCTCACAGTGAAGACTTGTCTACCCAGTTCCTTACCTCTGCGGCAATGAGAGTTGCCATCATCTAGAAATTACTCTTTTCTAAATAATTACACTACAAGGACAAGGGGTAATGGCTTTAAACTGAAGGAGGGTACATTTAGATTAGATACGAGGAATAAAATCTTCACCACGAAGGTGGTGAGCCACTGGAACAGGTTGCCCAAAGAAGTTGTGGATGCCCCATCCCTGGAAGCGTTCAAGGTCAGGGGACAGGGCTTTGAGCAACCTGGTCTACTGGAAGGTGCCACTGCCCATGGCAGCAATGTTGGAACTAGATGATCTCTAAGGTCCCCTTCCAACACAAACCATTCTATGACTCGATGATTCTGTGATACTTCAGTTAAAATTACTCAGAATTCATTATTATTTATGTTTCCAATACTTTGCAAATAATATAGGGATTAAACTTTTATTTTAGCTAGAGAAAAGAGAACATCACTACAAGGACACTCCTAGTCTGTCTAGAAAAATCTGTTAAGGTGAGATAAACACTCTGAGGTGTAACAAGAACAATGCTTTGCTCACTAAGAATCTCACTTGTGCCATAGTAACTAATGTAGATGCAACAACACAGAGTGAGCAATATTTACGTCTTTTCAGACAATAGACAGAGAGTGACAAAACTCAAGAAATTAGATCACATTTTATATGTTGGCTTCGCTTGCAATTTAATATTTGTTTCAGCATTCAACTGTGAGCACCCATATCATTGGGTTCATCTTTCAAATCTCAAAAGGTAAAAATCAAAACAATGCCCAAATAATGCTTTTAGAAGGCTATATGCATCCAGCCAGGAATCTGGACATTTCCCCTCTTTCCAAAGTAAAAAAAAAAAAAAATAAAAAAAAAAAAGAAAAAAGAAAAAGAAAAAAGAATAATTCCAAATCTGATGAATTGGGATGAAGTGTTCTCACAAATATGGAAGCAGTCTTATAAAATGGCATTCGCAGATGAACGTTGCTATGGTTGCAATTCTCAAGTACTGACGGTGAAAAAACAAGGGATGTGGACACAGATACAACATAAATATAACACTGCCCAGATATGGAATAGTTTACACCAAAGATCTTGATGCATAGATACTATTTTCAGATTAGACAGAGAAATAATGAATCAGACATGCCTTCTCAAATGTGCCTGTCCTGTGAAGATACATTGCAGGTGTGTGGCATCATTAGACTTACGGAATATTTGTTCACAATTAAGTAATTTTCTTTACAGGATTCACACATTCTGGAAAGTCATATACTCTATCAAGCAGGATTTGAGAAATGCTGATATCCTGAAATTCAATTAGATGGTGCGTGCATTTCTCAAGATTGCAATGAATATAAAACATTCAGTGAGATGATTGCTGTTCCATTTTGTCAGTCCTGTTGCTGAACTATTATTCAATGCAAGGGGAAAGGCGGAGAGAGAAGAGGAATAACTGAACATATGGAGGATCATTTTGCCTTTGCGGAACTATTCTAAACCAGATTACTATTAAATAACCTGCTCTCTCCCTAATAAGTATCCTGGCAACCAGCTCAGAAGCTGAAAATCTATACTTGAAGTAAAAAAGAACAAAAAAGAAAACCCTCAAGAGAAGTAAGTAAATTGGCATTACGTGGCTGAGGCAGATCTAGAAAATGCAGAAATGTAATCTCATAAAATCAGAATCAGAAACACAAATCAAACACACGATAAACCAGAACATGCACTTCACAAAGCTGAATCACTCTGTTTCAGGGCACGGAAGACTGAAGTCAATCCCTTCCCAAGCCCACGCTCTCTTTACCTGGTCCCTGTTGTTGATGTTTGAGTAAGGTAACTGTCCAGTCATCAATTCATAAAGAACAATCCCAAACGCGTAGACATCCGACTGAAAGCTATATGGGTTTTTATCTTGCATCCTGATAACTTCTGGTGCCTGCACCATAAAAGGAAAGAGTTAAGTTTTTATTTCACTGCATTAGGCTGCACCTCACCTCACATATTGGGAACAAAAAACACATGGACTTGTCCAGAGTGTAACAGGTGTAAAGCCCACTCTTGTCTTCAGACCTTACTGGGTCCTAATATAGAGTGGATGTTGACATGAATCTCAAAATCCACTCGTTCTTTGTAACTTGGTGATCCCTTTATTCCTCTATGACAAAAAGAAGTGACCTTGTCCAGACTGGGAAGCTACTTTGAGACTGGAATTATAAGAACACTGAAAATAATGCCAACTAACAGAGCCTTCAATTTTTTCAGGGAGAAAACGAGAAAGCAGAGTTGCTCAGGAAGTCATAATTATAACTCTTATTAAGAGTTATTAAGTTATATGACCTCTTGAGAGTAACCATGCTTGAATCCTTAAAACTTAAGAGCATCTTGCTTTTGGCTGAGCTAGTTCCTCTCTTCCTTTGCAGGATGTTTTCCATGCCTTTCTCACCCTCTCCTCAACCCTGGATTAATCATATACCTTTTTTCCTTAGCCACCATTTTGTTTTCAGTTTAAACCTCAGAATAAGAGATAAATAAACTAAAAGGTTTGGGTTTTTTTTTCTGACTGCTGGAAAACATGTGCTTAAAGAAGAACTGAAACGCATTCACTCGGTACTTCATAATACGTCTTGTCTTTTCCATCTTAAGACAGCTTGTGTATGTCAGTGTGCTGGAGGGACAGTCTTAGAAACTTTAGCCAAAGGCAGTTAAATCTGTTGGACCAGACACACCACTTTCCCCTTGCTTACCATCCATAGAATAGATCCAGACAGCTGTTCAAACTGATGGGATCCACTCCATCGGGATTTCACTGTAGCTAGACCAAAGTCACCTATTTTTACCGTGAGGTCTTCATGAAGAAAAATATCTAAGGGGAAAATGTTAAGGGAAAACAAACAAGCAGTACTGGTTCTGTCCTACAAGAACAGTAAACAGCTACAAATTTGCAATTTTAGACATAACAGTTTTAACCATTCCCCACCACTGAGGGAGTTTTTAATATAAAGTAGGTTTCTAAGCAGCCAGCATGGTGAATTACAGTATTTAAGGGTTACAGAAGGAATGACTGGGCCAGGGCTGAACAGATTCAGGCCCAGGTGGCTTTCTTGAAATGACAAGAACATTCTTGAAATGCCAAGTACAAGAAGCTGAAAATACTCCATGAGTGAACTGCCATAATCTTTCATTGCATGTAGAAACCAAATGATAAAGAAATCTTTATGATACCACAACAGAACTTGCTATGTTATTGCAATCACATTAATAGACATACTAAGTATTCCTTACTTTGCTACTAGTCATATTACTCCTTCTCAACGAAATTTCAACTCGGCAAATATTCACACATGAACAGCTTTCCACATGAGTAAGCTCATTTCTGGCAGAAGAAAAAACAAAACAAAACCCAGGAATGCTGTCACGTTCCACAATCACATCTCTGGGAAAGGATACTATTACTCTTGAGGTCTCTGTGGATGATTGACTTGGCATGCAAGTAACTGAAAAGGAACATCATAGATAAGGTGGGTTAAACGAGATTGCATTAATCAACAACTCAAAATTCACTGTATTACTGAAACACAAATTCTGTAGGTATTCAAACTGCACATATTTATCAAGGTGGTAAAACTTCAGTTACCTATGACAGTTCCTGCAACAGCCACAGGAAAAAAACAAACAAACATAAAATAAACCTTAGATTTCTAGCTCAAACCTGATGCTACTGAAGAATGAAATAATAATTATGCACCAACTTCTGCTTTTCACTTCTAACTCAATATTCAGAACAAAAATAAAAGAACTTCAGTAGTTTTTGACATGCCATTCAGTGGTGAAGGTTCTGCCTCCCAGCCTTAATGATAACTGCCAAGACACTTTGCGGGCGAGGCGTTTTAGGTAAGGCGTTTCTAAATTGCAGGGGCTAAATGCGCTCCCTAGTCCCACTGTGTACTCAAGCCTGCTGACTGCTTTTTAGTATGGGACTGCAAAAACCATCCCCTGATTGTAGACTGAATAAATAGCTTGCAGGGGACACAGAGAATACTTGCTCCACAGCATAGATATAGCTTAAATTAGGCAACTAGTCTCCCATGGCTCTTGTTTAGTCAATGAGGCTGGCACGAACCTGTTGGAAAAGCCCCAATTTATGTCTCTGTTTTGAATCATACTCATAAAACAGCTTCTGCAACTCCACTACCTACAGAGGGAGCCTGGGGAGATGAGCAGGCTAACAGAGGCTGACTGCTGCAAAGCCCTCCCCACCTCTTGACTGAAAATGTAATAGCAGACTTAGTAGAAAAATGGCACAATTAACTGCAATCATCATAGTGGCTTCCCAGCTGGAGGGTGATATATCTGATTGTACAAATCGGTGTTCTGATTTTGACACACAATATTGGGCTAGTTTTGTAAATTCTAGCTCACTCAATTGCCCTCTACGGGAGTACGGATTACTTACAGTCCTTAGAACAAAGTAGGTATGTTTTCTTCAAATGTTGGAATCTATTATTTAGAGAGCTACAATACTTATAAGAAAAGGAGAAAAAAAAAATCAACTCTTTCTGCTAACACAGCCTTCTGCGTTATCTTGCAGGATTCTGTCCTTTCGTTCACAGGGTGTTTCTTCTTAAACTATGTTTTACCTCCTACCATAAGACTATCTGCACTGTGAAAATCGTAAAGCCTGGAACAGAAATCTTTGCTCACAAGACTGAAAGGTTAACCACACCATAGTTCTCTTTATTCTACTCTCTAAGGCTATATTTCCTTGATGATTTTTATCTCCCTATGTTGCAAAAAGAGAACACAAAGTCTCTTCTACTAATCAAAATCATAAACACTTCACCAAATGCTTTGATAGTCAAGGCAGGACCCTGGGCTTGGCAAAGTGAGCAGACAGGTGGCCTTATTTGCCAATGTCAAGTCAGAGTGTGAAGGGGATAAGTAAATATTGCCCCAACGCTCATTTGCAAACAAGTAATACGATACTTACTCCATGCCTTGTGCAGTCTGTCGTGCAATATCAATTAGTTTTATCATTTCAAATTTGGTCTCAATGATGTGTAGATGGTGATATAAGCTGGACCCCTCACACCATTGTGTAACAATAGCCAACTGGGGTTTTGTTGAATAACCCATAAAAAGCAGGATATTCACATGTCGTGTTTTCCTGTTGAAAAAAAAAAAATCAGAAGGAAATCACGTGGATCAGGAAATCAGGAAAAACCCAGGCAAATCTATCACAGTCTAAACATATCTTTCCAAACAGAGTTTGTTGGGTCAATCTTAACTTTTACTCAGATAACATGATAACCTGTTCCTAGATTAAGTTTAATGAATTTTTCCAGCAGTTAGCCTTTCTTATCATAATGGCACGGAATAGCTATTCTGGGGTAAGCACTGTTTCCTCTTGCTTTTGCAAATCACCCTGCACAGGACTGCTCAGAAGATGCTGATACCACAGGCCCCTATGTGACAGCGAGGGTTTGCAGGCAGGTCGGCTTTTGTGTAATCCCAGTCCGGCTATAAGATGTTGCTGCCCATAAGGAGGACATGCAAAACGAAATTCCAGTCTCAAAGGCTTCCAGGAAGGGCAACCCTTTCATTCAGAAACTACCAACACGCTTCTTCGACAAGGCTTCCATTTTTCTTAGTGCTTTACTTGACAAGAATTTTGTACTTTCTATGGAGTCAACATACAGGAAAGGATGGAAACAGGTATGAAAACTGTACATAAGTAAGGTTATGATATGAACTCATTTCCAAACAGCACTGGGAGAGACTGCAGCTCACCACAGAGATCTGGCCAGATTAAATCAAACCTATTCCAAAGACAGAGCAACTCTAGACAGAACAACTTCAAACGATGCAGAGAGGATTCTCTCAGTAGATATTCCTGTAGATTCAAGGCCTGTAAGAATCTACTAATAGACTGTGAAATCTGAAAGATTCCCTTCACCCTCTAGGAAAAGTCAATCATGTTCTTATCATCATCAAATGGACACGAAGAACTAGATACCTCCAAACATACCAATCAGAGATTACAAAGGTGAGGCACCTAAGAATTCTGGAGCATTTCCTATAATAGCTGTCTCAGGGGCTGAGGAAAAATAAAGTCAATCTTCTTCCAGCACAGCTCGGTACCGATGGCAGTCAGGTCACTGTTGATGAAACCCGACACACCAAGTTTAAAACCTGTGGTAGCTTCTTAAATACATGCTGCTGCTGAAGATGAGAGAGTTCTTAATATTTTGTTATGTTAAAAAACTAACGTGGGAGCCTAGAGTGTGACCTCCTTTGTTCCCTCGGCAATGCAGACTAGGACAGTTCTATACTATGTGAATGTGCCTTTTTTGAGGTACAAGGATTTGTCAAGTGATGCTGAGAGTAACTGCTGAGTGAGCAAAAAACAAGCAGTTTTTTGCAAATCCTACCTCAAAGCTAGGAGCGTAATGATGAAGCATAATGGAAAAGGCACAACTACAGGTAAATCTTACTTATCTGAGTCAAAGGACAGGACAGCTGACTATTTACTGAAAGTGCTGAAACGACCAACAACGGAGAAAAGCTGGACTCCAGCTATGGGACTGCCAGCAAAAATCTGGACTAGGTATGAAATACGAGTTTTTTTAATTTCATTAAATTCTCCTGAGCAGGCATGTCAAAAAAATGCAGAGAAGTCCAAAGTAGCATACCCCAGAAAGCCTCCACTTCCACAACTATGGGCTTGGAGTTTTCGGAACTAAGATTTTCTGGGGAAAAAGTCTGACCACCCTATTTTCACTGTGTAGCTTATTGGGGATGGTCTTCCAGTACAGGTACCCAGCTCGACACATCTGTTTCCCAGAGGCAAAAATTTTCTTTCTATTTTGTTTCTTAACACAGAATTACGCTCAAGAGTGCACCTGGATGCTAATGGTCTTCCCCAATAAATATTCTATTGTATCATGTGGATGGATTCTCTTTTAAGAACTGAACCCAAGACAAATATTTCCTCTGGGAAAGCACGAGCAGTAGATATGAGAAAAGGAAATCAAGAAGTGACTTTATGAGAAATACGTTAAAAAAAACCAAACTCAAAGTGAAGTCAATGCTACCAAACAGAAACTATTAAACAACAGATAATATGGGCGGTGCTGTAGCTCTAAACTAACAATTAGTCATGCCCTCCTTCAATCTCAAAATGTGGATGAGAGGAAAGGCAGGCCTAAAGTTCACACTTGGGCTTGACTGTGCCTTGGGGATAGTAAAATAGCAAAATCCAGCCCTGTTGTAAGTGTTTGGACATACGTATATTCACAATATAGGTGGACAGACAAACACATACAGGAGAAGGAAGATCTAGCGGTGGATACAAAGAAATATTTTAGAATGGCAAGTTATATTTTCTGTCCTAAGTATCATTATGGAGGAATAAAACCAATGTGTTCTCATGGAGATCTAAAATTCAGTGATTAATGAAGCATAAAAATCTAGACACATTATTTTATGCCATTAAAAATATTCTTACCTGAGCACTCCTACTTCATTTTTGAAAGCCTGTAACTGTTGAGGTGTGGGTGCCGTAACATTCAACATTTTCACTGCCACATCACCTTTAAAATAGCAATTTTCAGTAAGTCCCATTGATACATATTCATCTATTGAGAAAATGCTACACAGAGCATCAGAAATATTGAGATACCCTATTTGCTAGCATTTGTGAAATAAACCACTACAATATTAAAAAAGGTAAATATTCTGTAAAACGTATGAACACTACTCTTATTTTATTCTGAGAAATCCTAGCGAAGTCAAAGCTTTCCAAATACACATTTGAAATCCTCATTCATCAAGGACACTTCAGCCTTTCTAGCAGCTATGTTTCCTCTTTACCCTAACAATTACTTAATTCAGAAGAACATGCAAGAGTTGAGCTTCTAAACAGTTTGAAGTTCTAACGTTATTATTCAGCATATTACTTATTAATTTTAAAAATCATCTTTACAACTCTTCAAACCCGCCTGGACGCATTCCTGTGCGATCTGCTCTGGGCGAACCTGCTTTAGCAGATGGGTTGGACTGGATGATCTCCAGAGGTCCCTTCCAACCCCAACCAGTCTGTGATTCTGTAACAGACTCCCCCCGGTATGCCCGTGTCTCTCTTGTACTGAGGAGCCCAGGACTGGACCTAGAACTCCAGATGTGGCCTCACCAGTGCTGAGGTCCCTCCACCCACTGGCAGCGCTTTGCCTAACGCAGCCCAGGAGATCAGCAGCCTTTGCAGCACGGGCACGCTGCTGGCTCATGCTCAACTGGGTGTCCACCAGAATCCCCAGCAGTTTTTCTGCGAAGCTGCTTTCCAGCCAGGTGGCCCCCAACAGGCAATGTTGCGTGCTTAAGAATAACTGTTTGCCATGGTGGCCACATACCATGCCACTTTCCTTTGTAGACTGTTCCAAATGATCCAGATCCTATCCTTTGCCCAACTGTGATCTGTCCATCCGGTATCTCCCAATCATCACTTGAATCCCGTCGGCCAAGGGTTTTCTTTATATATACGCAGAAACGATAAAAAGTAAGAAAGCAAGCACATTAATGTCTGTGAAAACAGCTTGTTTGTTAAAGATTTGGTATCAGCATTTCATATCATTAAGTCCTGAAAGAGCTTTATTTCTCAGATACTTCATTTGACTTTTCAAGTCAGCCATACACAAAAGCTCAGCACACAGGTATACTACATTATTTCCTCCTCACATGAAATATGTGCCACATGTTTCTGGCAGTGTTAAAACCAGTAAATATTAAGAAACGATTGTGAATTTAAAAAATGCAGACACTTTAATGTATCGTTACATTTGAGAATCACTAGAGAACTTTCAAAGTTCATGAATCATGGTGGGAAATGTTAAGCTGTTATTTGAAGGGAAATTTGCATTATAATACGAAGCACACCAAGATATTTGGGTGCAATGGAGTAAAAGTGAGAATAGTCAATTATTTAAATGATTCATATATCAGTTCCGCAATTTCCATATTCCATTATTTATTGGCTTAAAGTCCTTGATTGTTACCATACTCATCTTCAAAATACTTCAGAAGGCTTTGATGAAAGAAAAGTGAGAGGAATATGGATGTGTAGTATTTCTGTGCTATGAATATACCATACTATGAATGAAAATAGCTCATCTTTCCCTTACCATTCTATTTCTGTCTTCTGAGGATGAGGAAGATTTCCTTTCCCGTTGGGGTCCTGGTGATTTCTGTAACGCTTTCACATTGGTGAGTGACCCAGGCAAAGAGGCGGGAGGTGTTGCAGACAAACCTGCAGTTGAACCTAAATTTCAGAAACAGGATAATTTTATCTTTAAGAAGCCAGCTTACAAGAATGTATTGATATTAGGTGCAAGAATTGTGTTTAAGATGCAGTATCTCCAAACATCAATGTAAATGTTAAGAGAGAACAAACATATTCTAGGAATATTGTCCTAATATTAGATTAGTGCTCAAGTCTTAGATTTCAGGAAGAGACAAGTCTATAGAAAACATCCCTGTATTCCAGATAGTCTCCAGTCTCTTGTTCATGAATTATCAGAAGGACAATGTCTCTTTAAACAGAAAAAAAATTTAAAAATATATTTTTTAATTCCATCAGTTTCTTTGAGAAGAAAAGTGGTAGCATTTTAGTTAGCAGCAGCTGCCTCTCAGATTTCTTGTAGGTAAACTTTTAGGGATCCAATAAATAGCTGAAATACTGTACTTTGGAATCAAAATAGACTAAATGCAAAAAAATTGAAATGTTTTCTAGTTGAGTCTCCAAGTGCCACCTGAAAACCATTTGGCTGTTTTAAAGCCATCTGTAAGCAGAGAGCTCTTATTTAAAAGTAAATATTAGACTGTAGAAAAGATTTAAAAAGAGCAAGTACTTTAGGGAGCTATCTGAAGCATATTCTATTAAATACAAAAAGAACAGTACATCTGTAGCCTATACATTACCTAAACAAATCTATGCAGGAAAATGTCACTAACCGAGCTGTGTTTCAGAGCCCCAATGGCTCTTCACAAATAGAACACTTCAGATAGACACTGCTTTTTAAAATACACCATAATTATTCGTAACAAGGTTATGCTGACCCTCCCAATGCAAAGGACATAAAATAGGGTCAACTGTTAATTAAATCCATGCTGCTCTGCTAAACAATGTATGTCATTGTACAAGACCTCCAACATTCCAACGCTTTCTCTCACATCAGTGCTCTGGGAAATGGTAGAAGACGACAGTCCTCATATTCCTCCAGAAGCCCCCTTCTTACCAAAAAAGTGTCTCCTAATGCCCATTTGAGTGCAAAAATTGACTTTGTGACTTTTAAAACTGTTGGTCTAGTTCAGTCGCTCAGTGTGTGCTAATTTATCAGACTATACATATCCATCACCACCTGTCCTCACTAAAATCCATACATTTAGAAGTGGAAGCACAAAATAATGACGTACCAACACATAAAAAGGGGACATAGCATCTATAAACTGTCTCACACACTGAAGCAACAATAATGATGCATATTGGGCATCCTAACTACATTTACAAGCACCTGGAAGCCAGTGACCTGAAGGATGGACTTGTGTTCATGTTACAGTGACTATACTGTCATATATTTACTATATTATTTGTCAGAAATCACACATATATGGATTTAAATATAGGATGCTCCCAGAATAAAAGCAATTTTCCAAGAGTTTACTGGGTTACAGACTTTCTCTGTAACAGCAAAGCTCTACTAGAATGCATTTTCTTCAGAGGTGACTAAAGTCTCCTACTTAAATTTTAATACCACAATACAGAACACTAGCACAATATTCACCCTTCACCAAAAATGCTTACAGCACATGGTAGAACGTTACAGTTAATCTGTTCATGATAATACCAGATGGCCTGTTTTCCAAGTTACTAGAGTAGAATACTTCAGATAAGGCTGGACTTAAGTCATTAGCACGGACTCTGAAGCTGTATATAATGTATTCCACTCCGTAGCCAGTTTGCTTGTTGGGAACACCTGTCTTCTTACAAAGACTTCTGGACAAACTTTACATATTCGTAAGTTGAACTGCTCTTGATATATTCTGAAACAAAAGTCTTTGAAACAGCCAAGATGGTAGCATTTGAAGACCACACTACATGCACTGAACTACCCATTTCCACATGTATATGTATAGACACAAATATTTACATTTCATGCTATTACTCAATACTTGGTTTCTCCAGCATAGGAAATCCTACAGAGGTTTTTGGGATTTTGTGCAATACAACAGATCCATTGACAGCTTGAGGCCTGAATTACCCGCTGAGTCCACCACATGAAAATGGAAGAGTCTTATTTCACATGGTACAGGACACAAACAAATACTGTTTCACTGGAATTTTACTAACTAAATAAAAACCACAGGGTCTAAACCATCTAGGGCCCCAGTGTGCTATCAAGAGCACATTCTGAAAATGAAGTATTTGTTGAAAGTTGACACGACATATTACTTGAAAAGCTTAAGACCTAACAAGATATCAATGGAAATGTTTGTAATTCACATTTGATTTCCTAGATTACTTCTCAAACCAAAGAATATTAAATATAGGAATCTATTAAAGGACTGAACTGACTTAAACTGAACAGTCAAGGAAATTCGAAGTTAAGGACGTCACTTTGTCTTTAAAATCAGCGTAATACAATCCACGGACATTTGTTGAGAAAAATTATGTTAAGGTCCAAATAAAAACCTCAACTATGAAATTCCTTGCTTTTGAAGATTTAAGTCAGATTTTATTTATAGTCATTTTCAAGCGTGTAAAGGTGAAAGTGAGTATGTGTGAAAAGCACATTCAAAGCATTCCAGCCAGGCCAAGCAAAAAACAGAGGTGTTTTGATAAACTCACACACTTACATACACACGGTGTGAGGGTGAGGCACAAACAGCATCTGTGGTTTTACTTATTTTGTTTGGGTGAAAACAAGAAAGAAGAGCCCAACTACCTCTGAACACTGGGCCAGGCTCAAAATCAAACACTATTTCACTGGGGACAGAATGAAGGAGGGGACTGGGAGTCCGGGATTGGTATTTCCGAAGACAGCGCATCAGCTGGTTCAAAGGGGCTGTTAGAGAGAAAGAGACGGGCAGGCAGAGACAGAAAGACAGACACATAGAAGAAATGAAAGAAGTCATGGGAAATAACTAGGATGCTTTGACTCCTACTCATAGATTGCTTCTGTACTTGAAGGGAAAAAAAAAAAAAAGGTCAATTACTAATAACACTGTTTCAGGACTGGGAAGAGCCAATTGTTTTCAGATGCCAAGCAGACGGTTTATGATCAAAAGTTAAAACCAACATGATAGCACAACATTTAAATGCTGGACAAAATGGGCAAAACTGTGGAGAGCCACACCTATCAACACATACAAAAAATAGCTAAAAATGGCAACTTTAAGTTAGTAGGCTTGCAGGATTAGAGGAATTATCTTTTTAAAAAGCATTTTATTGCTGCCATAAGAAAAAGCAGCTCCATCAAACACAACGCAGTTTGTAGGTACCATCGTACCAACTACCAGATTTGGATGGGAGACACAAAGTCAGTGATAGCTCACAGTATAAAACCTTAGAGATCATGACAGAGTGCATTAAGGTAATTCAGACTTTACTTACGGCTGAATGAACTTATAATTAGTAGGAGACGACTGTATTAATGATTTGGAGTTGGAAAAACTGTCATATGCCTGCCCTACTTCTTATTTATTTTTTTATTATTATTTCTCTATTATTATTATATTCATAGGAATAAATACAGCACATAAGAAGTCCCTCTCAGGACCTTGACAGCCAGTGGGAGAAGTGACTTAACAGGCCCGTGCGTAACACGTGAAGAAAAAAGAAACCTTCTGGCACTAGTTCTGACTTAACTGTGAATTAGGGCTGTGCCTTACTGAAGGAAACTTATAAAAAGACATGGCTTTAGCGTAAGGTCCTAACAACCTGGTTCCAAGAGTAGCACAGGCATGCAGTACAGCAAAGCGGCATCTTCAGCAGGGGCAGAGGGGGAGAAGAACCGGAGTATTTGATGCTGCTTTAGGATGCAGCAGTTCATATGGAAGGTCCATCTACCATGCTGACGGTTTTCAATGAAAATCCCCGTTGTTTCCATGGGTGGAAAGGTAACAACAGGCATAAAAAAAAAATCTTTGAGAGAGAGTTGGGAACTTGTAGCATATCTATGTGCTGCCATGTGAGTGAATGGAGGTGTGTGTGTGTGTGTGTGCGTGAAGGCAAAAAAGTGATGGTGCGAGACAATTTTAAAACCAAAAAACTAGATACCACTTCAAAACTTTTTCTCCTTCCGTCTCCCCCACTCCCAGAATGACCGGCAAATGACTCAAACCTTTGTCAGACAAATATTAAGTTCATGGACAAGCAAACGCAAATTCGTTTTTTGTTCTAGTCATATTTTCCTTTGTGCCTGTGTTTTGTACAAGGAAGTACAACAAAGGGAAGGGACAGAGCAGTTGTGTAATTAAATGTAACAGTAACTAGTTTAAACACTACTTACCTCCCTCTCCTCGTAAACCCTGGTCTCTAATCAAGTCCTATAAATAAAAAAATGTTTAATTTAGATATTATCATTTACATTCCAGAATCAATTGAGATTGATCAAATTGACAATCCGTAACATCATATGCTGTCCAGAAAATAGAAGTAGTTTCCTACCCTGGCTTACTAATAGCAGCAACTCCAAAGAGCTACTACTAAACTTTTCAAAATTAGTTACTTTAAAACAGCACCTCTCAGTAGTAAAGTGAAATGTACACTACCCAAAATAGATGCTGACATGAAAATATTGATTTAAACACACAGTTGTCCAAAATGCATAGAGAAATATCGAACCAAATGTTCTAGTTACAGCATCTGTGGCACAAATTATTTGAACTGTCATATCAGAAGCTGGGACGCCAATTTCTTGTACTGAGGTACATCAGTCAAATGAGTTCTGCTTCGTTTTTTCTGGTAACAAAGCACCTCATTTGCATAGCCAGGCGCACTCTGTTCTTCTCAGAAATGACTAACTGCATAAGGTTTCCTTCACTTGCAATCTGCAGTGAACTGAGAGTATCTTGCACGACGTATCCAGACTAAAAGCAAACTACACTAAGGATTTTCTAAACAGAAGAAGATTAGAAAATTCTATCAGTTTCCCTCTGTATGTCCATTTTCATCATGAAACCTTTTTTTTTTTTTTTGGTTACACACAAACCAATTATTTTACTCCTTTATACACCCGCACGGCTGCCAAAAGCGCTGGTCCTGCCTCTCAGCTGCACCACTGCCATTTACCATATGCAAATGTCTACACGGCCACACTCTTAATAATCAACTAACGTTTCACCTTTCCCTCGGCTCACACGCAAGATTTGTGCCTCAGTGTCCAAGGCAGACTTCAAGACTGGTCACCTGACAAATGGCTAAGTTCTAGAAAGTAGACTTCAGAGTAAAATACCAGCTGTATACATTAGCAAAATTAGAAAGAGGTGGTTGTGGACCAACATTTTGAAAGGTCCTAGCTTGCCTTATACTTAATATCAACCATTATTATTATTTGCCATTCAGCATCCAGATATTTCAAAAATGTGGTGAACAAGTGTAGCGGTTTCTGAACACTCCAAAAGAATGCTCGGAACAATACACACTGGGCTTTTGAAATCCTAAGGAACATTCAGTAAATCTCAACTCAAGCTTACTGCAATAATTTAATTTTCTTCGGTGCCAGAAATATTACTCGAATCACAAATACTGAAAATCCCTATCTTGCATATAAAGAAATATGCTTAACACATATAATAGTTTGCAAGAGTGGTTACTGGCTTTCATATCCTTAACACTGTGGTACAACTAACAGCACGAGCTTTGGGACTGAGACAAACAAACAAAAAAGAGCAGTGGTTTGTAGTGGAATGTCCTTTGAAAATGAAAGGACAAAACTGTCAAAAGGCAGTTTCTGCTTTTGGAGAAAGGGTTATTTGTGTTCTTACAGCTCTCAATAACAAAAATGTCTCACATGGCAACTATGAAGATTCTGACAGACCACCAAGGATTAGCTTAGAAACACAGCACTCGTGTGTACCCATGATAAATTCAACGCACTGATACTCACAAGGGAAACTTCAAATCTACTATTCCTGATCCAAACATTATTAATACTTACATCAATATTGACTGGCTCGATTGTATTGATGTGAACGTTGGGAGCTGAAGAGGATCGGTCGCGTTGCCCAAATTGATTCCGATGGTCTTCATCTGCTGGTCGGAGGGGCTGTGGGATTGGAATGGATTTTGAAGGAGAAGGACTAGGGAGAATTGGTGGTCTGAGAAACAAAGTCAAGGAAAAAGAGGATTTAGGTCTACAAATGGCTTCAAATACTGCATAGTGGGTGTGGTAAGTCCTTTTCAACTATAATAACACATATATTAAAAAAAACCTGATCTAAAGGCCTGCATAAAAACAATTTATAATTAAAGACCTCTACTCAGCTATGATCAATTGCAACAACTCTCTGCTGCACAAACTACCTAATTACATGGCTGTGAAGTGCTCTGAGTTAAAACAAAAAATCCTAGCATACCATGCCAAACTAGTTATAATAAAACCTGATCGGTAAAATTAACGCAGCCCAACAGGTGCTGCAGATAGCAAGACACTCTGCAATGTCCTCACTTCATAGTTAATGCAATGCACTCTTTTTAATGGCAACCCATTGAGAAGTAAAAATGCTTAACATCTCACATCAACATTACGGTCACAAGATGTCGCAAAACAAACTATATGGATGGGATTATTGTTCAATGAAGACTGAAAATTACACACTGTTCACTCAATATAATTGATTAATATAATGGCTAAGGTAATAAGAAATATCAATACTAAAAATAAACATACCACCGCTTAACCTCAATCTTTGAGAAATAACTTTGAATAGTGCAACATTTCAAACATTGTTTATAGTGCTACAGTTAGGCAATGCAACAGATTTGACTTGAAAGATAAGTGTTCAGACCATGCAGACAAATTTTCTGAACAAATGCAAATGCTGCCAGTCATAAATGTAGATCGAGTCTTTAATTTACGGTATCGTGAATCATATATTTAGAAGAGAAAACATCTAAACACTTCCTTTTTCATTTGTAGGAAGGCAGAATGTCACTTCTTTGGTTATCCATTTATTTTGTTTAAGTACATTAAACTGGCATTTATATCTTACTCAAGCCAAGGTCAGTCACTGTAAAGTCTAATGATTTAATTTCATGAATAGAAGGCAAAAGGTCAAGGAGGAACATTGGCCACCTTTGTCAAAGAAAACTTCATGTTAAAACATACATGCCATCTGACAACAAGGTTTTCTAGAGCTTACAGAAAACACAACTCCTAAGAGAGGAGTAAAGTCCTCCAGCCTTTCAGTTACTCATGGGTTAGTTACCATGCCCACAAAGGCAGTGCCCACAGGGAGAAGCCTCAGAAATAAACCATATAGCAACGTATGGCAGCAATAGGTCCTGGTGCCACCAGGCACTGTGAGTGAACGTTCCTTGGCCTCTCCAAAGATCTCTAGGGATAACTAACATTTTCAACAGGATCTCTTGACATTTTTTCAGAAATGAGTCTGCTTTAAAGACTATTACCCTCTCATTCATTGAAGAGTTTACATAGTTTGGCACTGATCCCAGAACGTGGTGCTGTCTGTATCCTGAGTACCTGTCGTCTTTTCCTTCCTGGCCAACAGTCTCACAATTGAGAGCGGCAAAACGGAGCGCTTGCAAATTAATTCAAATAACGGTCTAGTAAGTCTTGTAAAAAAATACTTTTGATTACGTTTGGGAAGTGGGGCAGGGGAAGAATAGGTAGTGGGTTTAACCCTGCTTAACTTTTCCAAAAAGTAGTTGCCTCTTGTCACGTAATAGAGTATAAATATTGGAAGATACTGGAAAGCAATGAACTGAATCTGTCAATAGGCAAATCTCTGAGAAAGGGCCCTGACCAGCCCAGCATTTCAGAAGGTGCTCAGAATTTCAGAAACATTTTTTAAATGCAGTTGATGTACATAGCTAAAGTTTTCGTTCATTGCTAACAAGTGTCTTCAGGTAAAATCTTTTCTGTTGTAGATGAGGAAGTTTTGAACTCCTAAACATTTTTGTAAGGAAATCATGCAACTAGAACCCACACTGGGAGATGGGACACTGCACAGATACAAGTGCAGGACTTGGTCGACATTCTAAAGCACAGTATTTTCACGCTTAAGACATGAGCGTCAGATGCTGCACAGAAAGATTTCAGAGGAAAAGTCTAAAAAGCGCCTGTCATTGTTGGGACAGCTAACTCCTGCTCACACTGTCCGAGAGCTCTTAGTAACAATGAGACCAAGGGAGGCGTGTAAAAACAGACACCCACTCATTGCACTAGGAGTAACTGTGAGACAGCATTTGAGCTCTGCCACACGATGAGAACAGAAGCAATCAGATTTTCTGTGATCGTAAGTAAGCCAAGGGAGAGAAAGCCAAATTGCAGAGGTATTGTTTCAAATACATCCTCCTTTGAGTCATAAATGGTCACCTGCTAAGGGAATCTGCAAATACTTCTGTATTTCTGGTCACAGGTCATCATGCCCATCATGTTGCTAACACAGACAACATACCATATCATACATACCATGTTTGAAAACAATCTGAATAGCCTTTGCTACTCATTAAATTCTAACTGGGGGAAGTTCAGAACTTTTGAAGACAATTATAGGCTGATAAAGAACTCTCTTTTTTGGAGTCTCTATTATTGGGAGGATCCCTGGGCTTTAGACACCAAAGAATCCAGAGATGGGACTCTCATAAGCAGTTAGCTGTGTGCTCCATCTATGCAATCAGGATTTCATTAATGGGTGTCCTTGGGACACTTACAAAAAGGTGTTATTTTTGCTCAATGGGAATTTTACTTGAAAAAGGTAACTAGTGAAGAGAAAGACACAAGTGGTTTGCTAGCCAAGACAGCCTACTGAAATCATGAGCTCAGAAGAGATTACCACCACCCTCTGCCTGTGCGCCGCAAAGGCTGTATCTTGATCTGCATCAAGGTCTTGATCTACAGAAAACATGTCACCACAAAGAATGCAGCAATCCTCTGAGCTACCAAAAGCCCCTTCTTATAGTATTCCTAAATTTTAATTACTCCAGGACAGTAGAAGGAACACTGGAGCAAAAAGGACCAGCCATCATCATTTGGAAGAGGGTGATGTCTATTCCAGGGGAGTTACAAAACTAGTTCTGTAGGCTACGCAAACCCAGGGCCAGCGAACATATTGCCAAAAACACAACCGAAAATTCAAGAGGACCAGAACACACACAGCTGCGAAGACCTGGTTACTGTAACATACATCTACAGCAGGCTGGGGCTTACAGAAACCACAGTTTAAATACCAGAATCCGAGTTTCTGTTTCTGTTGCTCCTGTGGCCTTTGTGAGCAGTTAACATGCAACCTCTGAGCTGGAGAAGACCTTCTACAAGTAAGAAGGTCAGTATTCCAACATGTTAGAGAGGTTCTACCACCTCATCTTGCACACTTTCTTCCAGCCTTTTAGCTGTGGGCATTCCTTCAACAAATGGTTCTCAGCTTCTCAGGTAACAAGCTGGGAGAGTTGTCAAATCCCAATTTAATGTGTTGGAACCTTTCCTAGCAGTACGACAGAGGATGCTTTTTCCTTGGACCATGTATTTGGGATAAGCACATTGTTCCCTCTGTTTTTATCAAGACAAAACAAGTTTGTCAGGAGACAAGAGTAATTGCAGACAGACGTGGATTTTTACCCTTTTCTATCACAGCAAGTGCCAGTGTGTCCACAGATTTAGTATTTTATAAAATCGGGCCCACGGGAAAGAGGAAGGTAACTCAGAAAAGTGCGGACACGTTACTTTAAACAAACAATTTTATAAAATCATACACAATACCTCCACTAGACCTTAGAACTTGAAATGATACAAGTTAGTTCACTTTACAAATATGAAAATACATTTTCATACATATTTTCCTCTATTTCTTTTAACCCACCAACGTGATGTTTCACATATTTAAGAGCTGGTCTACTCAGGAAAGATTTTTTTTTCCTCAAAAGAGGCTTGTTTGGGCTTCAAGATTTTTGCTTGGATTTTTATTTTGCTGTAGTTGGGCAAATACTTAAAACTGAAAATTCACATTCACCTAGCTTCACTTATAGGGTCTGTGCCACTTCCCTTTTAAAATGAAAACATCTCTACTGGACTGAGATTTTTCTTCCCCCCCTCCCAGCCTGAAGAAGTGCATCTCAGTTTAGCCACAGGGCTTGGTGTAGTACACACTATTCATCTGGCAGACTGCATACTCATACCTGAGTCAAACATATTACGAGCTAAAATGTGTCACAAGGCTTTTGTTTGTTTACAACAGAATATTATTTCTTCTTTTTTTTTTTTTTTTTTTTGTTACTGCTGTTAACAAAGAAGTACACTTCCATTTTCAAGCAGTTTCTAGGGACTGCTAAGGACTAGCAAGCAGGTAAACTTTAAATTTTGGAGGTCAAATGAGTTGCAATTTAATTATCTGGTACTCCATAGATACTGCCAGAAAACCAAGTACATTTTTTCTTTCCCCACCTCTCCAGCCTGGAAGTAATCAATAACTCCAAATCAGATGTTGATTTGGAGAAAATGATAGCAGTACAAGTTTGTAACAGCAAGCTAGAGAAAAATCAGTCTTACAGCATCCTGTGAAGCAGGTCCAAAGGCATCATGAGACAGATCCGTAACAGTCTTAAATTCATACGGATAAGTGCGTTTTTCTATACCATGATAATTTGTTTTCATCCATGTTGGCTTGTAGGTTTAAAACAACTGTCAGGGTTATCACAATGGTGTGCATTTATATCAGCCTTTGGGCCCAGACCAAAGCTTAGCAATGTTTTCCTAAAATTTCTGATAGCTTCATATTTCAGGGGTGATCAAGAGAACCCAAGCAGCTGTTGTTAGTCCTCCAAACCAGGCTTCAGTTCACTAGCATGTTTCTGCATACAAAGTTTTGGAGAGCAGGATGTTTCCCTCACCTGTTGTACAGACTAAAGACAATTTTTCTAGAGATTCGGATACCAGGACTTTTCTGCTCAGCAAGGTTGCATATCAAGCTGGATATTGTAGGGAGTTTGCTATCATTTACATCGAGTGGTCTGGAAAAGGTCTGGTGCCAGAACTTCTAAGGGAAAAGTTCAGAACTGTTTTATGCAATAAAACACAAACCTTTTGCTCACTTAAACGCATGGGGATCTAAATGGTGTTGTAGTACTCAGTATAATATTGTAAGACTGCATCTCTGCTTCCTCAGTTTTTCAGCAGCTTTTCTAGACCTTTAAATAACTTCAGTTGAGGCAGAATGATCGGGAACATTTGGAAGATAGAAAGGAAAGCAGAGGTGTTTAATCACAGGCTGGAGTCTGCTCTAAGGCAGGGATTGGCAATCTTCCTAGAATGGTGCACCAGACAGGCCCCCTTCCTTCCTCGAATTTAGAGGATAAAGCATGTTGGGAAATGATGTTTTTTCAAAAAGCCAAGATGTTGCCAGCCTGCTTACTACCAGTGTTCTGCCTTGAGCAACGCAGAAGCTTTCGGTTTCTGTTGAATCCTCTGTGCTATTCAATGTCTGACCATGTGCCCCTTTCACCACCCACTCCACAGGTTACTTATCCTGCACGTGCCTCATGAGTTTGCCAAGTTTTACCCAACATCACAACATCTGAGACAACAGATGGAAGTTGAAAAAAGACAACTTTGGCATATTTTGAATAGCTAATCTCTCCCCTTTTCATTTCATATATCTGTAAGATCAAGGGAACTGAGCTCACAGAAATTCTGTGCTCATATTTTATGAGGAAAGATACAGAAGAAACTTTATGAAAGTGCAATGAATGAAATGAATACAATGTATTATATACAGTTTGTGTACTTCAATTTTATTACAAATGGCTATTATTAGGGAGACCTACACTTTAATACTTCTTTCCAGTTAAGCGCAGATTATAACTACAATGACTGCTTTGGCACAACAGGATAGTGCAAACTGAAAGAACTAAAATGGGACAAAAGGCCTAATGTGGATGTTGAACACATTTTTATCACGGGTTCAGAAATGTGCAAGTGGGACCATATGTGCTTCCTTATCTTGGGGGGGACTGCCTATGGCTTACAGTTGGAAGAACAAAAGGCTACGGGACTGGATTGCTTTACAATGTTACACATGAGCGAGGTGCAACAAAGTTCTCCAGCATGTTTAGCAGCGTTTGCATCACGTCCAATGGTCTTTTCCTTTATGTCCCTTTCTCCTTCCAACTTCTCCATTTGATCCCTTGACAATGTCTCAGCATGTCACACACGCCTTTGCTCTTGAGCTTGTCTTGCGACACAAACTCTTCCTTTCTTTGGGCACTTTGCCTGCTGCTGGAATCCCTTCACAAGGCTAAAGGTGAAGCAGCATGTTTGCATTCTCTTTCCTCAGGTTTACCAAACGATTAGTAACATCCTTTCCTCTGTGGGCTGTGCCATGCAAGATGCTAAGAGAACAGAGAAATCAAAGGAACAATTATTAAACTAATAAGTGGTAACAAAGTGCTAACTCCTCATATATTCTACCCCACTGCCCAACTCTCAAAATTTTGATCTCTTACTCTCTTCCCAGACAAGACAACCTCAAATGTCAGACCTTTTTTTTTTATTCCAGTTAAGCTGTTGTCCCATATTATACCAGTACCCTCTAACGAAATCATGGGTAAGTATATGTTGTTTTTTTGTGGTTGTTTTTTTTTTTTTTTTAATTTACAGAAAAGACCAGCATTTTTTTTGTTAAAAAAAAAAAAAAATCCGTGAAATTAATATTTCCACAATTATGTCTTTAAAAAGCAGAGAAGTACTATTAAAGAAAGCCAAAAGGATAACTGGAGAAAGGTATGGGCACTGCTACATGCTCATACAACAGCATCTGAGCTGCTTCGGGAAAGGAAATACCACAAACACAGATGCTTGGGGAAAAATGCATGACTTTGTAACATGCATACTACTTATGAACACCAGCTGATAAATATAAACCATTTTAAAAATAAACAGAATTTTCAAGGTATGACGTATGCCTTTGTTCTTTTTAATAATGTAAGTGTACAGCAAGGCAATAAAGCAAAAAGTAGAAAGCTAGAAACCTTTTACAGTTCCTGCAACCACAAACGTGTACAGATGTAACACTTCAGAAAAGCTCTTTAACCTCAACTGGCAAGTATATTTAAATGTTAACTTTTTTACATATGTGAAGTTAAAAACTTCCATGCATTAACTAGCTTTGGACTCAGTTTTCCTTTCCATTTGTACTTCACGAAACTAAGACTGCCTGTAGTAGTGCATGTATCAATTAAGATAATCCATCCTGTTGCATATATACTGGTAAGACAGCACAAACGTGAGGCAGAGGTAATTGAAAATTTAGAGAGAATTTAGCATACAGCACTACTAGGGTTGAGGCCATACAGTGCCCTTGGCATCTGCAGGCATTTAACACAGTTGGTATGAACAAGCCTCTTCCCAGATTAATAGTTCTAGCCTGGTTACAATTTCAGCTGTACCACGAGAAAGGCAGAGCCTGCTTAGCTTAGAGAACCACAGCAGCAGCCTTGTCCACAATCTGCTGTACTAACATCCATGGGATATAAAGGCAACACTCACTACCAGGAAGAGGCACTTCCAAATTTACTTGAAACTGCACAAAATAGCACATCATCTCTCTTTGTACTTACCAAACGGGGTTCCCTCTGCAGGACTGTCAATGTGTTTTCCTGGGACACATCATATTTGATCTTTCATAAAAGAGTCTTGGCTGTCCAGGGGATTTCTCTTCTAGTTAGAGTCCATAGGTGCCTGCATAGCTTCCAGCTGTGTTTCTGCTTTGGTTTGGGCACAATGCTCACTATCCCAAGAGAGCCTTTCTGCCAAATTCAGTTCATCTCCACGCAGCACAGGTCCTAGGAATGTTTTTCTGAAGGCTTTTGTATTTGGTGTTCTTAATAAATCTGCATCAGGTTTCTTGACTTTGACACACATCCTTGAGTTACTGTTTCCTGGAGATCTGTTCAACTACCTAGTGCTGGGTGATGTCAGTGATCCCTTAGCTACTGGGAGCATAATCTAAATATGATCACTTATCTCTTCACAGAGAGAAGGTGCAGAATTTTTGTTGGAGATACAGAGGATGGAGGTTGTGGTCAGTTTTAGAAGTCTAATTTTACAGCAAAGTGATGCTATTGGTATATCCCAACATCTAAATAGGAGTAAGACAGCTGGGCTAGAGGATATTAAAGGAATGTGTATGTGGAAAAGCCACTACAGCAGTATTATGAACCTGGAATTGGCATCTGTTCACACTGATCTTATAGTGGTGTGGCTTATTCTGAAACAGAGGTATGTCACTTCAAGGCAGATAAACTGTACTTTTTTAACACAAACTAAAAGTATTTGTGAGGATATGATTTTGGATTGTATTAATTTTAAGTATAAAATCTTTCCAGTTTAGACCAGGTCTAAGCTACCATGCAGAAGAAATCAATTTAGCAGGCAAGGCCCCAGTTCTACAGACACTTACGTACAGGTTTAACTTAGGTTCATTATTAATTTATATCATTCATGTGAATGAAAACATTCACTTCTTGGAAGTTAAGCAAAGGTGGATATATTTGCATGACAAGCCAGATTACAAAAATGTAGAAAGAGTTGCAAAGCAATATTTTGAGCGTTTCTAAGCATACAGTACTGCAATGTTATGTTATTAAACAGCAGGAATAAGGTCATACCCAACAGAATCTGAGGGGGGCACTGAGGGGTATGATCCAGATGCTGGGGTGGTCTCTCCTAATGAGGCCTCTTCCTGCGGTATGGGGTGATGTTCAAAGAACTTGGAGACAAACAGCAAACTGTGAGGCAAGAACAAAACAAAAACAACCTAACTTGTGCAAAACCCAGAAGCTTCACAATATAACACTCCAAGATTGAAAACAAACAAACCCCACAAAACCACAACCCCCACTGACCAAATTCTAAATTTTAAAATAAAGACTACATTAACACATTAATCTGCAAGATTTGTTAAAAATATTATTTACTTGACAAAGGATCAAAAGATCATGCCTTTTCATCATATCTTTGCAGAATAATTTTTTAATCTGTTAGTTGAAATTGCAGACATCTGGTTCCTCAAGAATGCACAACCTATAACTACGTGTTGAGTACATGACCTTATTTTAATGTTTGCACCAATGTAATGCCAAAAAATAAGTGCCAAATGGATAGAACTGTACTATCCATAAGCCCTGAGCACAAACTTGAGAGGTGCCCAAGGAAACTATTAAAAATACCAGCATAAGCAGAAATTAAATTTATTATTGGGGGAAAAACTAGCATTTTATATGACTCCTTACATGAAAGTCTATTTAGAAGACTCAACATCTTCCACTGAAACCGACCAAATAAATACAGAGAGACAGTTTACACCAGATCCTTAACCTCCCTCAAAGATTCACACAAATTGACCAATAATTAAATTCAAGAACACACGACTGATTTGGACATTCTCTTATGTTTCTTACCTAGGCATCAAACCCACTAATGGATTTATTTTCAATCACTGTAAAACCAACTGCAATTTCACCATATTAAACTAGTGTCTCTTAACACTTTTTTCAGGTTGAAGAGAATAAACTCACATCTAAACATTTAAATAGGGCCCTCATCATCACATAATAAAGAACCAGTTTTGATTAAGAATAACAACTGTGAACAATGAGAAGTCTGTCTGATACAGCCAAGTGCTCAGCCACTCCATTCATGCTTCAAAGAAAGCATTTTCTAGTCCAGCAAAAAAATATGAACTGGTTGTCTGAGCTAGCACAGAGAGAATATGAATCATGCAGTCTCACAAGAACAGTTGAACTTCTCTATTTTTTTCAGGCACCTAGTCTGACTTCGTGAATTACAGACTTAATATAAGAAATCACTGATGGCTGTAAGCTTAATAAAGGCTCAACTTTAAAATCAATTGTGATTACTTACTCAAGTTGGTCGTAATTGACACACATCAGTGGCACTTCTGTACTACAGCGCTGGTGAAATTTGTAGCCGCATGTCTGGCACCGGAATCCCTGGAAAAGCAGCTTTCGACAAAAGTCGCAGAATGCTAACGTGAAGAATGTTTTTCGTACCTACATTGTCAAAAACAATCATAATTAAACAGAGTTCTTCTGTAAGCCTAAGATAGGATATTTCCTTTCACCTCCCTCAAACATACTTACAAGCCACTTTTTTGATGATGGAATTACAGTTTTATACATCAAAAAGATTTACATAAAAGATTGTCTCATTTTCAAATAGTCTTCATGCACCAAAATTTTCTTTCAACTATTTATTGGAATTAATGCTTCACTTCATTAGCAGTAAGAAAAACAGCAACAAATTTGAAGGAAAACAGTGCACTATTATCATGTTACAGACAAACATTCAGAATTTAATTGGATACAACCTATAAAAACAAAAGCTGCTGAAAGACTATCTTCTAATTTTTCCAGGAGCCAAATGACATTTCTGACCAACACTCACAGGACTGGAAATACAGATATGGCTTATGTATATGGCTTCTATGTACAGTCACATACACGGTTGTAATTTTGAATACTGAAACTCAGAAACATTAAAAATTGTGAAATGGTGAACATATATTATCCCTATATTATGGGGAGGGAATAATTCCGTTTCATTTTAAAAATCAGCAATACTTGGCATAAAACCACATTCTAGTTGTATTACTAGATGTAATAATCAAAGTTTAAGAAAGATATAAAAAAATATGTTAAGCCTACTAGACTTCAGTCTAACTAGTCATAGACAAACTAGCTTGCTTGAGTAAAATAGTTTAAGTAGCTTGCAAACAGAACCTTGGGGTTTTATATCAATAAAAGGTCGGTCTTCTCCATGTGAAAAATATTACTTCTAGGATTTTGTATGTAGCTGGAACCATTAGATGGATTCTGTTTAGCAGCTTCCATTTACTTGGTGCCTTATCAGGTCAAAACATATTTGTGCACTAGCATCACTGATGATGTCAGCACTGCTCTGGGAATAGTTAGTTCATTAGTTAATTGCTGCTGCAGAGCCAGCAGGGAGGCCCAGAATACATTTTATAGATACAGCAATACAAAAATAGTAGATTATTACTACAGCTCTGCAATGCAGTGCTGATTTACACCCCCTACATTTATAGATTTTAGAGGGTGTATTCCATCCAAACGTGGAAGTTAAGGGTGATCAAGTACTCTTAACGCTTATTTCAATTACAATTCTATCTAATTCACCTAAGCTATTGTGATTAAGAACTTCTTCTGCAACCCACACCACATCCCACAGCTACAAAATATTATTCAAAGTTGACAATGTGAATCTGAAAGTACAGAGTTGATTTAACCCCACTCAACATTTCATAAAAACCAGTACATACAAAATTGTGTGTTGTGAGTGGCACATTCTCCAAGACTTCCACATGCAACTCTTCTCCCGTGAGCCAGGAAATATCAGTGTCCCAGCCAATTGGCTTCTTCTCTCTAAAGTGTAAATAAACCTTTAATTAGCAGCAGCACAGGAGCCCTCGAAGGTCCCTTGCTGAAGATGTGGGATCAGGTAGAAAGTTGCACTGTGGGGGTTTGCTACCCAGTCTCTTAACTGCAGGAAACTTTAAAGGCAAGACATTAAGCTCAGCACATCCCAAGGAAAGCACAACTTCCCCAGAAAAAAAACCGCATGAATGAAATGCTCTTTCTTAATCAGCTCCAGTAGTGGCTGATTCCTTAGTTCCCAGGTGACAGACACCTTTCTGATCAAATAAAGTGCTTGTGAAAGCACCTGTTCCAACAGAGTTCTGAAGAGATGGTTAATTCTGTGCAGTAAGATAATCTACAAACTTTTTAGGGCTAGAAACTATTTTTTTCCCCTCACAGGAACTCTATATGCACTATAACCAAGCCAAATAAAACCAAAAAGTTAATGAAACCTATTTAATACTTGTTTGGTTAGCATGAGTTTGATTGAGTGTTTTGCCAGCAGTCTATAAGCTCATATTACTCTGCATTATGCCTGTTCTTCAAGTGATTAAATAAAGGAGTTTGCCATTCTTTTTAGACATGTCCTCATGGCACAAATTGTTTTAGTACAAAGTATCATCTCTCTCAGAGTTTTGAAAACAACCTCCCCAATGTTGGATAGAATTGGCCGTACTGGGTAACTCCAAGAAGAGATTCTAAGAGCAAAAACCATCACACACAAACCATACCCATCTTGTATTCTGTAAACAGCACAGCATTCTGGAATAAGACCTCTCATCATCAGAGCTTTCTTTAGGCTGTCTCGGACTGTCACTCCACATCTTGCTGGAACCTAGAGGTCAAATACAAAATAAATTAATTAAAAGAAGTTGCAATGTGTCCCCCCAAACTGATGCAAACATTTTGACCCTCAAGTGCTAAAATTCACTTTTCATGATGCTCCACAGAACGTTAGGTAAGAGTTTTTCAGAATATTTTTTGTAATGTGGAATATTTTCTTGGATAATAGTATATAAACTACCTAGCTCAGCTAGAAGAGAGAACAAGCTCTACGTTTCTATTGACATTTGGAATGAATTCTTCATCCAGCTCCAAAAGTGACTTTCCAACTCTTCTCAACTTGAAGAAAATGGAGATACAGCACACTGATAGCTACTAACTATGTACACCTATAAAAAGTTCAGGCCAAGCTGTAAAATTAAGTGGGGCAACATGCCAAGTGGAATTAAAATGAAAGAACTAACTTGGACTGCACTCAAAAAACATTACAATGAAATGTAAACACTTTATTTTCTATTTCTAAAACAAAAGATAAGCATGCAAACAAGCAAAATAAAACAATCATCTGAGTCAAGCAGAGCATCATCTCTCACTTTAACCTACATCTGCAACTCTACAGACATTTCCTATTTGAAAAACGTATTTCTTTCTTCTGTTTCACTATACAAAAAGTTTAAACATCTAACAGGATGGGAAGAATGGAGCACACTAAAACTAGCCAAACAAAGAACTGCAAGCTCTGCAATGTAACAATATTTCCCTTGTCTCTATTCTAGCCATAGGCATCTCTTATAGGAGTAAGTATCTCTAGGTAAACCTGTGATTTAACAGTGTATAGTGTCAAGCCATATAAACACAACAATACATAATTCGGTGATTAAGTGTAGTTAGGGTGTTGAGTATTACCCACTTACTATTTCTAGAACTAAACAGTGAAAATATGCAACATTTAGGTGATTTACGCACTGGGACATCTCCTGTAATCATGAACAGCACCTCAAACATGAATCAAAAGAAAAACCCACAGAGGTAACCAACCAAAAAAGTCGCTCTGAAGACACGAGACCCAGTTCTAGCTTGCTAGAGGCTAAGCCAGAGCCCTCGGTAGCCAAAAGCAGTCTCCTAATCAGCTTCGGTTGGCTTTGGATCGGAGCCTAGTTTTTGCTCCTTGCACTTAAATTTCCATGGGTATTTAGGGGCCCTATGCCCTACTTAAGGATGACAGTGAAAAGTAGCAGCCTATTTCAAGGAGCTTTGTGGACACCACTTGAGGTTACACTATATATTGCATTTCTAGAACTCAAACATATGAAGTCTCAGAAGAGACAAACTAAAGGAATATTCTGCTTCACAAGATTCCTCCCATTAATATGAAAATGCTTCTTACGGGATATTTGTGCATTTCATCTGATCAACACAAACATTTAGAAAAGAGAACTTCTACTAATTCCTTGGAAAAAACATGCTATAGCATACTGCTTTACGATCTTGACATTCAGCCTTAAGTGACTTTGACACATTCCATCACTTCTTAATGCATCTTTTTATGAATCTAAGTAACTTTGTCCCATCCTAGAAGTTAACACTGTGGCTTTCCAACGCTCATAGGTAATTCCTCCAGCATAAAACACCCTTAATTGTTACTAATACCTGTCACTGGTATTAAGAGGGAGCCTGGGAGCACCTACTATCGTCACTATCATCAACCACTTTCCATTGCAAAACTCAACCTTCTGTTGCTTCAGTCTCTACCAAACTAACTGTTCACACTGAAACCGACTGTTCATAGTGCTGTTCTGTGACTGGTATCCCTGCTCCCAACCCCTGGTGATATGGTTAGCATAACCAAAGACATCTTATGAGGCAGGCGGCCATCCTCTGTGACCAAGTGGGTCATGTATTGATTCTCTTTCCCCTCATCATCAGGCACTGAAGGTCCTGGGAACCAAGCAGACAAACAGATTTCTTCTTCCCCTCCCACTGGCCTCAAGCTCCTTGGGCACCAGACCTCCATGAAGGTGCCAGACACCCGGCCCGCTGGATGGTGGTGGTGGCCCCATCACAGAACAGGCCTTGCAGCACCCATAGCACTGTCTGCAAAATCAAGCGGTTATACGTCCTAAGGGGGGAAGCTGGACTGGAGCTGCTGATGGACAGTGAGACCCAGGACCCCTCGGTGGCCGGGGACGCCTCCACTGTCTTCTGCTTCCTCCAAGGACTGAGTGAGTGACTCGTATTCTTTTATAGGAATTTAGAGTCTAGATTATAATTGTTATACTGATAAGGCAAACCATGTATTAAGATTTGACCCAATCTGCAGAGGGTCTGGGTGATTAGAAAGTATAAGCTAAGTTGCATTTTAAATTCTGTATTATGGTACTTATAAATCGTACTATACTGATTCTGCTTGTAGAAATCCTGTGCCATTTTAATTATAAAGACTGTGCTATACTAATCATAATATCTTGTTAAGAAAATAAAGCTTTAATTGTAACTATGATTTAGTGTCATCATCATGCTGCCAAGGATCCTTAAAAGAACCTGCCTGTCCCTTCAGTGTCAAATGACAAGTTCTCCCTGCCTCCAACACATATATTTACCGATACAGAGTAAATATTTTTAAGATTTTGACTAAAATCTCTGAGGATTTCAGAGGTGTGCTCCAACCTCCCACATAGGTCAGATCCAATCACGAGCCATTTCAATGGAGCAAGCAAATGTTCTTCAGCTCAAGGCTATTTGTCCCCTAAGTGCAGCTCCCACTGGATTGAGGTAGAAGCCCCCCAGACACTTCACCTCTACCTTTCCAGCAACCTCAGTTACATCCACAGTGGAAGAAGAAATTCAAATACTGAGAGGGTGACAGACAGACCGAGGCGGGGGGAAAAGGGGAATGAAGAGGTAAGCAAGTGACTGGACATGAAGGAGAAATGGGACAAGAAAGGCAGGACAAACATAAGAACTGAGCAGGTAAAGCCTGTGTATACTGGGACAGGGGATCACCATCAGCAGGTTGGTGAGAAACAACTAAGCAAGACAGAGGGAAGACAGACTGAAGAGCTAAATGAGGCAGAGGGCAGGGAACAAAGATGCCACGAACCACCATGTAGGGGAGAAGTGGCTGAAACAGCTGGGGAGGCAATGGAAACACATTCTGAATAGGAACCTTTCATGCTGCGTTTAGGAGAAAAGACGGTTCATTTTGGACATGGAGCACCAGGGGGAAGGGACTGCTTAAGTGAAGCATTAGGACTGAACATAGAGGGGGAAGAGATTCTAGCTCAGGGAGAAAAATTCAAGGCAGAGTATTAAAGGAAACCAAGGCAGTATAATCTAGATGTGGGTGCAGGACAAGAAGGAAAAGCCAAGCAGTGGAAAGGTGACTAACATTAAAGACGAGATGAAGAGGAAAGGAACCTTGCTCCCACTGAAAGATATTTTCTTCCTCCAGCACTAATCCTCCATAAAGAACAACAACATCCTCCAGTACCTCATGAAGCAGAGATCTGAATTAGGAACCAAAAAGTCCCAGTTCTATTACTGAATTACGTTTCCGTAAATAATGCCACTTCAGGCGATTTTTATTTTCCTTTCTTTCTAATTCTGCTGAAAACAAGATTCATGAAGTTACGGGCTTCCTTTTCAGAGATCATTAAGGTCAGAAAGGCAAGTTCTCAAAACTTGTGACGTATCAGAATGAAAGTTGCCAACAGCTACACAAATGCAACAGGACTATGAAAAAGTCCATTAAGCATCTTGCTTGCTTATCTTTCACTGTTCCTCAGTATTACTTCCCCAAGTCCCCTTCATTGAAATCTAAGCAATGTTTATGCAATTTGCAATTAGAAACATGGATAGAACGTTTGTTCTCTTCATTGCCATTTGCAACAAGATCCAGCTAAAAACCAGAGAACTGTTCTGATTTCTCTTAAAATCACCAGGATCCTGAATCAGCATCACATTTAGAACATTCTCTTACAGAACTCCTGAGCAGCGAAACAGAAGGCTAAATTAAAAGAACTAAAAACTAGAATAAATCCCTGTAGTATTGATTAATCATTTTCCCAGACTGGTACAGCGCGGTCTATCACCATCTGTGCATGCAGCCCTTCAGCCCCCTCCTTCAGTCCCTACCGGCACCTGCTATAAAGCAGAAATCTCATCCTGCAAAGCATTCCCCTCTAAAACCTTTTTCCCCCCCACCTCCTTCTCATACCCAAATCATGACAAAGTTAAAGATCCCTTTATTTTGTAACTAAAAGAATCAACATGTTTTGCAACAGTTGCCACCTAGAAGTTCATGCTAGTAAATCAGGGGATCTACTCCCAAATTCTAATTGTTCAGGGTTTTCTTTTTAAGTTACTTAGATACCAAAGACTTGTAGATCAGAAAAGGTTTAGGTTTTTCTAACAATTTGAACAGTTGACTCAGCAAACAATTTTCAAAAGTAAAGAGCGTGGGCTATACAAAACTACAGAATAGTAGAGAAGCTGCCAATACAGACTGCAAGATGTGTTCAGTACGTAGCTTACACTAAAAAGTAATTTACTTGTGCATCTTGAATTGGGCAAGTACTGATTTCAAAAGACACCAAAACACATGCTCAACTTTGCAAATGTGAAGTCTCAAGGAACCAAATGAAAATTATTCCAGTGCCTCCAAAAAACTCTCACAGTAGAGTCTTACTACCTAAACAGATTAAAAGAGAACACTTAATTTTCTCATTACTTTTATTCAGTAAACTATTTCTATGGACCGTAAGTATTCATAACAACATTGCTGATATATATTTAGTACTGCAGCCACAAGCATTTAAGCAATGCATAATAAATCATTTATTTCTGTAAACCAGGTCATTCCCGATACAGTAAGAAATTCAGGGCTACGTCCCTAAATAACTCTTACATCACTTTTCTAACATCAGAGCAGAAACTGGTGGAGTCTCAGTAAGTTAAAAATGCTTCCTTACACCAGTGCAGTTTCCAATATGGCAACAAAGAGACTGAAGAGACTAACAAGCACTTCAAAAAAAAAAAAAAAAATCAATGTAAAGGTATTGGCTGAAAGTGGAGAGGCTGGGCAGCTCTGAATATCCACTATTGTACCTTTCAAAACTAGTTAGCTGCTTCCGCTTTTTCCTCAGCCTAGCACTGTAGTTCAGCTCAGTTTAGCCAAGTATTATGTATGTTACACACACCTTACAACTTTAGAAAAATTCTAAACAGTTGAGTACTAGGTACAATAGCAAGACTATTCCAAGTAGTATGGATTTTGAAACATCACTTCAAAGTACTGATTTACTTACCTGAACACATATCCCTTGAAAGATCACACTTTTTTCCCCCTTGGTACCTATAACACTAAATGCCAGCAACATGCTCAGATAATTCAATTGTTGGGAGAGAAATAAGCTAAGCTATCTTTTTTTGCCAAATTACTAGCTTTCTATTCTGACATGTTAGGTTTTCTGGTAAAAATCCAAACATGAGATCCGCATTTAGTTTCTCATCTTAGGCATGAAGAACAAATGTTTAACTGAATCAATCAGCCAATTTTTACAGCACTAACAGATAAAATTAAACCCCTTTGTGGCAAAGAGGACATAAGATGATACTGAGCATCACATCCTCTATAAAATGAAGAACATGGCTTTCCCAAAAAACTATTCTGGATTTCAGGCATTTTGATCAACTTCCAAGAGAAAGAAACATTTAAGAATACACATTCTTAATGAAGCACAATAGTATAATAAGACAAATGAGAGACAATTCCTTTGCACTAAATCTTGTTTCCAAGGGAAGTTGAACAGAATTTACCAACTTTACAAAGCTGTTCCCACTCCATCAAATTCACCCCATTTAAATTGCAAAGACATGGGTTACCAGCATCTACTCGTACCTCACAACTAAGGGGTACTGATTTGTAGGACACAATGGATTTATACCAATACAGAAATATTTGCTCAAGAACATCCTACCACTAAACTACACTGGATCAAACGTGCTGTGCTCAGTCAACAGCAACCTCCACACTACTATTTTTGAGGTCAGCTCCCAAACCGTGTCCAGAAGAGCATCGATTATTTATAAGGTTATAGCAGACAGTGGGATCACCATCATAAAATTTTAGTTAGGGTGAATACCAATGCCAGGAGTTGTAAAAGTGGACAGTGACACACTACTAAAAAAAAGTTTGGAAAACATGGCTTTAGACTTGAGACTTAAATGCTCATCTAGAAAAATATCCATAGCCACTATATGAGAATCAAAACCCAAGACCTTGAGGTTTCTGTTCAAGTGCTAAAAAAGTCAGCTGGCTGCTCTCCAAATCAAAACTCAAACACATTAGAAATTTAAGTTACAAAATAGTTTAAAGAAATCTTTCTGCTAGGTCAGATCCAGAATCCACTTCTGTAGTATCTTGTCACAAACTATCACAATCCAAATGCTTTAAATACAGGGGGCAAGAAACTCTGCCATAGAAGGGTCAGAATTCTCTAAACTGTTGCAACTGATCCTAAAAACAAATGGCTGCTTTCATCTCCCAGTGGTATACACATTCTCTACAAACATTAAAGCTTTGGTTGATCAGTTTACTTAAATTCACGGCTTCTTGTGTTGTTTAAGTATGACTTACTAGACATGGAATTCAAACATTTCTTGTGATTATTTTCAGATTCGTGACCTGCATTCCATTTCATTGAGTGTCTGCCTAGCATATCATAAGGTAAAGGAAACACTCCAAACAATATGTTCCTCTGTCACTTTCTATAGACAGACTTTCCATCTCTTAAGAAATCACTAAGCTCTCTTTACTTGAGGAATACTCTCAAAAAGCAGCGATCAATGTTGCACAAGGCATTCCAGATGACAAGGCATCAATTTCATAAAGCAAATTTCCAATATTGTTTGACTTTGCAATCCAAGGCTGTGGGTCAATAAAACTGAAGGAGATTAAATTATTCTCCTTTCAACACATACTACTTTGAATTTACCCAGCACTGAGTTTAGCCTGCATGGTGGCTTAACCCCAGCAGGTAGCTGAGCACCATCCAGCTGTGTCCTCGCTCCACCCTCAGCAGGGTGGGGGAAGAGAATTGGAAGGACAAAAGCAAGAAAACTCATGGGTCGAGATAAAGACAATTTAATAAGTGAAGCAAAAACAGAAGGGAAAAAATTCTCCTAGTGATGCAGAAGCAATCACTCAAACCCAGCAGAGTGATGCCTATGTGAGCACTATATAAGCTGCTGTGAAGAAAATTAACTCCACTCAAGCCAGATCCCAGAACAAGCTGCTGTAGCACCGCTGCTCACCTTGCTTCACAAACACCTCTGTAAGACACATTCTTCCGGCTTTCCTAGGCGCGAAGGACTTATTCATGGTAGCTATAAAGTCTATTTCACTGTACAGCTCCTGTGATGCAATAAAATTTTGTTTTCCTATTGATAGTCTAAAAGAGGTCTTCCATGGTTAAATTTCTTCCAAATGAAAACTGGTAATTTAATCTCTAATTTGACTTTGCCTTTCAGCAACAAGATAGGCATGCCAACAGTTCTCCCTGAGGATACAAATATTAAAACCCAACACCAAAAAACCAAAACAAACCCTAAAAACAACACCAAAAAACCCAACAACAAGCAAAAGAGCCCCCCAAAAACTATCAAGTAAACTTTACTTGAAAGTAAGCTACCATTTACTTTATTCTACCAGTCTGTTCATACGATGCGCAAAATTCCAAACCATTCAGGTATATTCAGCAAACATCTTTTGGCATAGGCTACAAACTACATTTCTGCTGCATGCTTGATACGACATGAGAATTTTTAATTGTTTTCGAATAGAAAAACCTAATCGTGTTAAGCCAGGTGTGTAATTAAAAGCAAGAAACCAATTTATTCAGCTGCATGAACAGCCCTGATCTGCATTTTCCTTATATTCGACAGGTGAAACTGGTAGGACAGCTAGAATGCTTATAGAAATTCAGGGCTTACTACTCTGTAAGTTTGAGGCACAAACCTCACAGCATAAACTGCAGAAAGCAAGATGCAAATCTTAAGTCAAAAGAAATATATCGAGTACCAGATTTAAAACCAGAACATTTGAAGGATCCCAGTTGAGCAAGCATGATAGGTTAATTTATGCTAAGAATTTAGGTAGGGTAAAAATATCTGATCCTTCCAGTCTTCATGACTGCAGAGAAGACCACATGATTGCTTGTCTAATTAAAAGGCAGATGTACTAATTAACCATGGTGTGACAAGAGTGAGAAACCTGAAATAAGAGTTGTCCTAATGCACAATATTCACAATCCTGTTTAGTTTCTTTGAGTCTTAAAAATACAAATTCTCCATTTAAAAAACTCAGTCTCACATCTGCATTTTGAGAACTTTCATTAACTTTCTAATACATATATACCTATGGCACTTATATGAAGCATACCAACACATAATAAAGTGGAAAAGAACCTTACAGGCCCAAATTTATGCTGAGTTTTTACACAAATCACCTCTAATTACTCTTAGACTTTTAAAAAAAGCAAAACAACCACCAAAAAAGACAATCTTCCATAGCTGAACATGGAAGAAAGGGAAACCTTTTTTGCCAAGGTATTACTTCTGTTTTAGAAGCTGCCATAGGAAGTTTTTAGACCTCATGGGTGAAAATGCACAATGATTTGATCCTATCCAGAATCTGCAGACAGCTGAAGCACCTGGAGGCCATTAAGCTTTCCCCAAGCAGGAACAGCATCTGCTATTCATTTTTTGGTTTTGTTGTGTTTGTTTTGTTGTTGTTTGTTTGTTTAGTTCACTGTCACTGCTCAGACCACTATGGACCAAAATGAAATTCAAAGAGAGCAAATCCCCTTCTTACTCATGCTCACAGAAAGAGAGCTGTGAGAAGGCCCCCTATAAACTCCCTGAGCAGAGCAGCAGAGTCACAGAATCACAGAATGTTAGGGATTGGAAGAGACCTCTAAAGATCATCTAGTCCAATCCCCCCACCGGAGCAGGAACACCTAGGTGAGGTTACACAGGAAGGTGTCCAGGCGGGTTTTGCATGTCTCCAGAGAAGGAGACTCCACAACCCCCCCGGGCAGCCTGTTCCAGTGTTCTGTCACCCTCACTGAGAAGAAGTTTCTTCTCATATTTAAGTGGAACCTCCTGTATTCCAGTTTGTACCCATTGCCCCTTGTCCTGTCATTGGTTATCACCAAGAAGAGCCTGGCTCCATCCTCATGACACTCGCCTTTTACATATTTATAAACATTAATGAGGTCACCCCTCAGTCTCCTCCAAGCTAAAGAGACCCAGCTCCCTCAGCCTTTCCTCATAAGGGAGATGCTCCACTCCCTTCATCATCTTCATTGCCCTGCGCCGGACTCTCTCCAGCAGTTCCCTGTCCTTCTTGAACTGAGGGGCCCAGAACTGGACACAATATTCCAGATGCGGTCTCACCAGGGCAGAGTAGAGGGGGAGAAGTCTCCTCACTGCTCTCACAGCCGCTCCACTAAGAAGGCCAGGAGACCAGAAGCAAATATCTCCTCTGGGAGCCAGCAGTGTGCAGCACACAGCAACAGGCTACATGCAGATTGACAGCAAGAACCATCACCACCTGGTGCCTTTCAGCTGCCCATCCTCTTTTACACCTGAACACCAATTTTTTTCTGACTTTGCATGCTCTGGCATACCAGCATTCAGGACTGCTCATTTGCTTTCAGACTGTTTCTTCCTACGCTATAAGTAGTTGGATGGAAGAGATTTCTTGGGTAACCAAAATCATTCAGGGCTACTAATACAAGCAAGTTATATGATCTTGTTCATCGAGTACTTGAGTTAGAAACCCCCTACCACATTCTCTTCGTTCCTAATAGACTTCACTATAACATCAGAAATCTCCTAATATTGTTCCTCTGTGTAGTTATGACTAGTTTTAGGTGTCTGGTTTTGTACTAGGCCTTGTATCAAGTGACTTTTCTCAGAAGCCTTTGTTTCCTTCAGTATAGAGCGCTAGCACGTGGCAGATTTAAAGACCACCACAGAATATGATTACTCACACCACATATAACCGTGGCCACGGAATTCCTCACCACAAGACACAAATTTCTAGTATCCACAGTGTGGATTTAATGGAAAATGGACAGAGGGTTTCCAAATAGAAAAATGTTTCAACTCAAAATTCCCAAGTGACAAATAGCTCAATTTTGGAAGATGACTCGGGGAAAATATCATACACGCCTGCCCTGTTCTTGTACTCTTTCATTGTGACAGAGAGATACTCCAGATACATCCACGAAATGTTTATTCCATTCAAGGTCTCAGAACACTTTCCTGCAAGGGACCAGCCACAACAGATGTGTCACAGGAAAGCTGTCTAAAAAGTCTTACCAACATCTTAAGATCTCCAGTAACCAAGCAATCTAATAGGTGAATTTCCTAAATAATTTTAACTGTTTTGTCCAATTTTACAAAGGAAGGCAAAAATTGGAACAGTCTTTTCAATTGGGAATGGGGTTTTTTCCTTATGCCAAGCCTAGCAGTTTAAAATTGGCAGTCCCAAAGACATGCAAAAGATATTTTACCCAGGTGCTCAAAAAACATCCCCTCAAAAAACTTCAAAGAAGAAAAAAATACAAGCAGAAGCAACCCTCAGAAATCTTGTCCTATAAAGCTGCTTATACTCATTGCCTGGAACTCCCTTTTTCAGTTCATTTTAAACTTTTTCACGGTCTTCAGCCTGCTACATTAAACTGAAGTTATCCTATTGAGAACTTCAATCATATAATTTGGAAAACAAAAATCCTAATGCACAACACAATTATCTAAGGATGTGTTCTCTCTGGCTGCATGCATTCTCTCAGAAATCTCACTGGCAAATATAACCTATGCTTTTCTGCTGACACACTATCATCCACTTCCCATTCAAGACTCCCACCAAAACCAAGTCTCAGCATCTAACATAATCTCTCAGACTTCCAGCAGCCAGCTCAGAGTTCTTACCACTCTCTCCCACCCAAAAGCTCTCCCTTAATTAGCAGTTTTGTTACTATCCACCCCACAGCCATTTAGATTCCTAACCCAAACAAGCTTTAAATACTTTTTCCCCTAAGTTCTCCCACCCACAGTTTGGAGAAGCCTCATGAGTTTGTTCTGCAAAACAACTGACCATCTCAGGTAGACTTTTACCATCTTGCACTTTCATTATTTCAACATCCTCCTCTCTGGCCTAGAACAAAACAAAACAAACCCATCCGCACAGACTTATCCTGGTCACATCTACGCAGAATGCTTCTCCAAAGGACATTTAACTTACCAGTTGAAACACATCACTGAGGAAAGAGGAAGTATACATATCTCAGACATTTATCTCTCTGCATTATAGGGGATAAACATTTCCCCCCGCCCCAGAGAACAGCAAACAATCTGTTGTTTTTTCTAGGAGGTTGTTCAGAGAAGGAAACTTATCTCCATCCCTTCCCAGGACAGCTGCACAGGAAAACAATCTTCTGTTTCTGACACTACTTATCCATTGATTCCCCTCCAACTAACCAAGCCAGCTACTTGGTTTTGCTTTCAAAAAAATTTACCTTCTAACCCTACTGTGTCAGTGGCTGAATCAAGGTGCTGACTTCAACTGCTAATTGATCAGCAGCAATAAGATCTACCACACAGTGGTAAGGCTTTCAAGGAAGAACCTTCACACCTTTTCCTACATCAGGAAAAACTTTATCCAACACTCTGCTTTATCATGACACATACAAAGAAACCTGACATCAGCTACACTACCTAGGCACCAAAATCACTTACACTGATCAACTGGTCTTATTTCTTTATATTCCAGTTTTCTCACATTATATTTCTAATTGGAGCCAACTCAGATGTATTTGCTTGATCCTACACACAAACAATACTACTAATAAACAAAAAAAGTAGACAGCTGTCAAGTAACAAGGCAGTTGCCAGTCAAAAACGTAAGCATCTCCCCCCTGCCCCATTTCCTGCATTTTTAACAGCTCTAAACAAATAGCACAAGGCTGTTTAGTATTTGGGACTGCTTCACAGTATGATCAGACCAATAAGGAGGTTGATTCTCCAGTCACTTGAAATCAAGTCAGTTTAAGAACTGCCACTGCATTCCCAGATAAAAATAAACAAAGACTCCCTAGTATTTCACAAGATTTCTCCTCTCCTGAAGCAGGTCTGCAGTTGGAGGTAGAGACTGGAAATATTATTGTGATATTAAAAAAGATTTCTTAAAGAAGTAGATATTAATTGGAAGTAGTTTTGGTTGGGGTGAGGGCAAGGCTTGTAGCAATACTGCAACTTCAACAGCATCTTTCCTCTCCCACCTCCACGCATGGTTGTAAGATACTACATTTTATCCTCAATTTAACAGCCATACGAAATGGAGACTCGGGCAGAGGGGAAGCCCTAAGGGTAGGTACCATGTATTTTCACAAGAAATCTCCTTCCTGCTTCAGCCCATCACACTGGAAGCTATCCTGTGTACTTGACAACCCTAAACTACCGTCATGGCTACATAAGCAAATGCCCATTAGGGCACGAGTGAGGCATAACAGGTCTGTTTTTAAAGCCAGAAGTTATGAAGGAAGACTAAGATGTGTGCAACACTTCTCTATCCATTGAGAGAACAAAGGAAGTTACTACAGCAAGTAATCTCAGCGTTCAATGAAAGGTGCTGGGTCCTTTCCAGGCTGGTAGCCCATTATCTGACTACTGGCAGCTAAAACTGCACTGTAAGCTACAATTCCTTCTGAGTTGGGTTTGCTTCTGGTATTTCCTTAGTTTTCGACAGACTACATGTAGGATCAATAAATACCGAAAACTGAGTAACTACATGAAGAGTCGCCATGCAAGAAATTCCTGACTTTCTCAATAACATGAGCGGTGTTTCAAGTTTCAGAGAAATGAACTTCAGCTCCAAGGCCAATAACCCCAACACTCGGAGTTCCTATATGCGCCATTTCTCAGCTCTAAAACAGATAATTTACCAGGTCTATTCAAAAAAAGTTCAACTTACTAACGCAACTAGATCCAAGCAGTGTGTAAAACTGAAATAAAAAGAAATCAGCTCTCTCCCTGAGCCAAAGCTGAACCATTAATTTGCAGTTTCTGATGACCAGACCTGAGTATATATTTCCAATTGCTTATTTACAATAACAATTTCGACCAAAACCAGGTCTCTCCTAGGACAACTGGAGCTGACTTCCACCTCACTGTACAACATATGAAGTCAAATCCTGTCAACCTGGGCACCACAGTATAAAAAAAAAAGATATCAATCTACTGGGAAGTGTCCAGAAGAGGGCTATGAAGTTATTGAAGGGTTTGGAGGGGAAGCCGTATGAGGAGCAGCTAAAGCCACTGGGTTTGTTCAGCCTGGAGAAGAAGAGACTGAGAGGAGAGCTCATGGGGCTACAGCTTCCTTACAGCGGGAGGAGGAGGGGCAGGCGCTGAGCTCTTCTCTTTAGTGACCGACAATAGAACCCAAGGGAATGTCAGGAAGATGTGCCAGGGGAGGTTTAGGTTGGACATCAGGAAAAGGCTCTTCCCCCAGAGGGTGGTGGAGCACTGGAACAGGCTCCCCAGGCAGGTGTCACGGCCCCAAGCCTGACAGTGTTCAAGACACAATTGGACAACACCCTCAGACACATGGTGTGAACTGTGGGGTTGTCCTGTGCCGGGATAGGAGTTGGACTCGATGATCTTTGTGGGTCCCTTCCAACTCAGGACATTCTATGATCCTATGATAACTGGAGCTTCCCACTAGTGCCTCCATACATGCAGCTCACGCCTCCTTGCATCTACAGGCATCTATCTGTTCCTTTACTTAAGTGCATACACAGTGCATATACCAGATTTGAGACCAAAGGGAGTTGCACCTTCCCTCCACCACTAGCCTGTCTCCCACTCTTTTGCTGATAACATTTTTTTTTTCTTTTAAATTACCACAGCACAAAACTACAGATTTTTCTGCAGCTCTACTCCTAGTGTCCCACGTTGAGCAAGCTGGTAACAAGCTCCAGGGCTAGACTGGTAAAGCGAATGGTGTTTAGACTCCAGTAGAGAACTGGGGACAGCAGCAAGAGCATCCCCCTGACTACACCCAAGTTAAACCACATTTGCCTAGATTCAGTACTGGAAAAAAATTCCTATTACCCAAATTCCTATTATCCTGCTGCCAGTCACTGAGTACTACTGCTGAGTGATACAATTCCTTCATCAAATGACAGCATGTCCTCAAGCTAGAAAGGTAACCCTTAGCCAAGACATGGCAAAAGAAACTGGCACTCTTGAACTTAATCTCTCTGGCTAAATCTGCAAGCTCCTAATGAGCATGACTGATACCACAAAATGACAACATTCACCAAAAAAACCTAAAGTTTAGGGATAAAAGTGAGAAGACATATTAGTCCAGGAAAGCAGAGTCTCACCCATGCTTTTGAGCATACCAAGCTGGTTTGCTACTGTTACTTAAGAAGTGAAAGATGCATTGGTAGAAGACAACCTGTTTACTTTGGTAAAATGGACCAGCAACATGCACAAAACCACATCTCAGATGAGGCAAGACAGGTCTGTACTGGCCCAAAATTCTATCACCTGACTTACACTGAAATTCAGTTGCCTCTTTTTCCTAACTTGTAATCAGATCTGCATATTTAGAACGGACTTAAACTTGGTGAAATACACACATTTGAACATAAAAAATTCCATCTTGAAGTTTGATGTAGTATGTTTCATAATTATAAACTATTCTTTATATAAAATTATTCCTTCAAAAGCAAAACAGAGCTCAGACTTGAGAAAAGCCTTACCACACATCTGACAAAAGGACCAAGGAGGTGAAAAAGTGGAGAGGGAAAGGAGCAGAAAAGGAATAGTGGAGATGAAGAGAGAAAAACTAAGAGTAGAAATATATACTATATGGCTTAAAGGATGAGAGAACACATAGGAGAGAGAGAAAAGCAAATGCACAGAACAACACAGGAAGCGATATACTGTGCCCCATTGCACGAATTAAACAAAAACAACCTGTGGGACACAGCCCCATCAGAGGGGCTGCAGCTGCAACAGCCAGACGGGGTGGGACAGAACACACGAAGAAGAAACCAGTCTCTCCAAAATCCAGTACATTCTCTCCAGATTTCACAGTGCGAGCAGTACTACATGCCAAATCATACCTCACGGGCAGACAACAAAAACACCTTGCTTAACACTGTACATCTGCACAGGGGTCATAATTTACATTAAACCCTCATTCTGTAGGTCAAAACCCAAATACTATTTTCAACCTTTAGTGATATCTTTAACAATTAAGCAATATTTTTTTAAAAATCAGGTGAAAACAACTGCCTTTTAATCTGTTGTTCCCACTATAAATCTTATGATCCCTTTTGTTCGGTAGGGAGGGAGAGAAGAAAGGCAAGTGGCAGGGGAAGGGAGAGGACATGTCCCCAACACCTAGCACTACTCAGTTTATGTTTTCTCCTCTGTGCCAGCAACTCAATTTCCACAGGCAGTCACAGTCAATAACTGACCGACTGCTATGAAAAGCACTTCACATAGACACTGGCAGCGTTATCCATTCATTTCCCACTTTCACTGGAACCACAGCTTCCCTCTTAAATGAGGAGTACGCACTGCCTTGCAAAATAGAGCCTACACAGTGGCTTGTCAGTAATTTAATGTATCACAGTTTGCAGCGTATTATTCTAAAGCACATATCAAGGCTCTTCAGTAGGCAGCTCTTAACTGATAAAAAAATCCTGCCTATAACAGACAATTGAATAGCCTGCAAAAAGTCCTCTTCCATGACTCCAAGAATCACTGCAACATTGTCCAAACTGACAAACACCAGTTTTTGAGCAGTTTGATGGCAACGCTTCTTGCTCCTCCTAATAGGAACTCCGTTCCTCCCACTGGCCAGTTCTCTACACAGGACCTGACAGTATCAGGGTCCCAACACAAAACACCACAGTGACCGGGGAGGAAAAGGATAAAAACGCAAGCGATTCTGCACAGCCCTCCTTTGCTGGTACTTGGTGTAAAGCTTTCACTGCTGCTAGTAACTTCGACAACATGGAAAACACTTTCTCCAATCTCACCTGGTTAAACTAATCAATAATTTTGTATAATACAGGAAACAGAGCTTCCTGCCCCCTTCTAACCATTGTAAAATAGTAATTACTATTTATCCAAGAAAGCTGATTTGAGAAAAATATTTCTTGAGGTATCTTCATTGTTGTAAAACTCCTGAAAGTTTTGTATTCTGTATTATTGCTATAATGGACACCTTTGTGTTAATCCTGTAAAAAAACCATTTAACATATCAAAACAGAGCACGGCGAAGCACAAATAGCGACTGTGCCACCCCTTTGACCTCCACACAGGTATGTTTTCAGCTCCTAAATTAACTTTTGCATACAGAGGGAGAGAGATACAGGAAATATAGAGGTTACAAGTATGTGAACAGAAACTGACTCACCACAGTCCTTTGCTTGTTGGGCAGGAAGACTCTAACAATAGGCTTCTGTGGAGACTTAGGGTTATTCCGTGACATATCAGCGGGGCTTTGATAAACCGAAAGGGATGAAGGTGCTACAGAGAGGCTAGAGGAGGAAGATGATGCAACTGTGTCTGTTGAAGCCGAACTGGAGACAGAGAAATCGGTTCCATTCCCCATGGATTCCAATAACTGCTGTTCTCTCTGCTGTAGAGCATCTAGTTTGCTGGTGTACTCTTCATAGGCCTGTGAAGGACAAACAGCCTCAGACAAAACCAGAAATCTAAATTCAGAATGAACATGAAGTGAAATGCATTCTAAACTAATTCAAATTTCCCAGGAACACGAACAAAATTGTCTGGTCATATTTTTCAGGAGGACACAAAGAAATTGATTTCAATTCATCATGTTAAACCTTCTGAACCAACAGTTAATTTTTTAATAGATTAAATGGGTAAGTGGATAAAAGAAATCGTAAGTTGCAGTTTCAAAGCACCCACACTAAATAGTATAATTCAAAACCACTTTCAAGACAGCAATCTTTAACAAATGTTGTCAGCTGAATTGCTGAATTACTGTGCTACAGCTCAAGTTACCATTCTGTTGGAATGACAGCTAAACACTTCTATTGCAACAATTAAGCTGAAATATTTTTTTTTTTACTATCAATGTCTGACAGCTTACCTAGCTCATTCTTCACCTGTCACTGTCCTTTCATACCAGACAGTATAAAAAAATGGTTTCAGTTAGAGTATAACTAACTTTGCCCTGATACAAAGTCACCGAAAAACATGTAAAAGTGATCCTTTGAAATAATTTTTTAACATCTGAGATTAATTCTATTTTCCACCAAGTTTAAGCAAAACTTCATTTTTCACTGACCAAGTTTCTTAAGCAAAAAAAAAGGCAAAATTAAATTTGTCCACTAATGTAGCCAAGTTAAACATTGCCAACCTCTATAATACAAATATGTAATCAGTATATTTTTGTTTAAAGTTTGTTTCCATCACCTTTGTTTTTGTTACAAGAAAATTTCCATCTGTATCCAAGTATTAGAATTATTTCTTCAGCATATAAATTAGTAGAAAGTATCTTAAAAAATCTGAAAGTGTGTTTCATGCTACATAAGCATAACAGTGTTAATCAAGGATGTGTTAGACCTCTACAGACAATAAGAAACAAAGACCACACAAACCTAACATCTGAGCAGTAGGGAACAGAATTTTCTGCTTAGCTGTCCAGCAAGATCTATGCCAAGCTGCAAAGCTGCATAAATTTTCAATGCCACAAAGGAGATTTATGTAAGGGAAAGATACTTATACATAAAAAAAGAAAAAGCTTTCCTCAAGTTTTCTGTGCATAACGTGTTGCAAATTAAAGTTACAGGAGAACTGAACTGACCAAAAAGTCTGCAGGGTGTACATGTGGAAAAAAAAATAAAGTTAAGAGAAGAAATAACCAGCATTCAGTAGTGCTGCCACAGATACTATACTTCACTATGAATTTATTTCTCTGGGTTGTATGTGCAGATTCACATAACCCAGGCTGGTTTTGTCAAGTGAACAGTGGTTGGTCACTTCCTTTTTATAAAGGTTTAGCATCCCCCAGGATGGACCTATGTTCCAAATTTGTGCCATCATCCCCACAGTGTTAAAAAAGAAAATGATAATTTGACAGTGAGGACTAAGAAAGGAAAAGAGTTTTAAAGAATGGTGGTGAACATCACAATTTCAAACTCTAAATTTTACAGGTTCCATTTTTAATAAATGGACATAAGTTGGAGGAAACTGAGAACTACTTACTATTTCTTTTAAAAACTGAAGATGTCTAGTATTTCACAAATAGACCCCAAACTCAGAGACTTAAAACCAAAACATTTTGACTCTAGCCAAATTCTACTGTCAAAAGTAAATCGAAAGGTTACCCAATTATAAATAATGGCATTTTTTGGCTGTACAGTAACACAAGTGTCTCTCTCCTCCTTCCAGGATCAACTTTTCATGTAAATTCCAGGAAAAGTTCCATGTGTCAAGAATTATTCTCAGTAAACAAAAATTAAGAATCATAAACTGTTGCCATTTCACCAATACTTTTCTAAATACTTACTTCCTTTTCTCAGGAACATTGCAAAATACTACTTGAACACATGCAACATTACATTGCTTCCGGATACTTCTGGGCTTAGTTCCTTCACAAAATTACACACATCTTTCAAAATACTCGATCCTACAATGTTTACACTGGCAGCTTAATCTGTCACTAATGCAAACTCAAAGTCAAATGATTTACCTTAAGAGAATAAACAATGAGCATGGAAAGCTGGGAGCTGTTGCTGGCTTTGGGTTATGTACCATTAAATTCTGCATGAAAAACTCTCTAGTTTTCATGGAGACAAAAGCTCTCAAGTATTATCCAGTTACTCAATGTCGTAACAGAAGATCCTGTCATAAAATACAATGAACTAGAAATGCATCAGTAGACTTTAAATACATTTTTCTCTTAAAAAAAAAATTTCTTTTTATACAGAAGGAGCAATGGCACATGCAGCAGAAACAGAATAGCTCCAATAAAATCTCATTGTCAGAAAGATTAAGTACTTTGGTCAGACATCGTTTTTGGCTGATAACGAGCACCTATACACCTTACCCAGCCAACAGCACCAAGTCAAAACATACAATCATCCCATGGAGTTAAATTGAAAAGGTATCACAACAGCAAAGCTGACCTATGGCATCTACATCGTAAAATAGCTAAAAGAAAGACTACGCCGCAGAGTTGGCCCATCTACAACAGAGACCTGTAGCAGCGTGGCCATAATAGCAGACGGGTATCAGCAGCTACACAAATGTTCAAGCCTGTAAAGGGCCCCCTGGGTCAACTATGAGGTTGACTTCTAACATTGTTTTTCAAAGAAACCAACAAAGTTTGTAAGCATCTACAACAAGAAGATTAAGCTGAATATTCATGCAATTCATTAAATCGAAGATTTTAAAGGCATTTCAGGAGGAGACATTTATGAAATCTAGAATGCAATCCATTCAGTTTACATATTCCCAGTAAGAAGTGTGCAATGTTATACAAAAAAACACCCTTTAAATCTTGCTTTCAGCTTGATATAGAATCACAGGAGAGGGAAAAAAAAGTTGGAAGGCATCCCTGGAAGTTATCTAGTTCAAACATTCATTTTACACAGAGTTAAAAATACAAGTTCAATCAGGTTGCTGAGGGCCTTGCCAAAGGAAGTTTTGAAAGTCTTGAAGCATGGAGACTCCATAACCTCTGGACAACCAGTTTCAGGGCTAAATAACCACTCATGGTGAATTTTCTCTTACAATATTCACTTGGTGCTATCTGTGACATTGCCTCTTCTCCTTTTGCTGTGCACGTCTGAAAAGAGCCCAACCCTCTCCTTAGGTTGCAGGAGCCTGCAGACTCCTCCTCAGTCTCCTCTTCTCCGTGGTAAACACCACCACAAGGCAGACACACAAGCAGAGAGCAGACAAGTCCCTTTTCATGCTGGCTACACGCTTGCTAACACAGCCCAGCATGCAGTTTGCTGGTGTTCCCGTGATGGTGGGCGATGGATGGCTCAGCTTGCTGCTCACCATCCCTCCCCAGTCCTCTCCCTGCAGAGCTGGTACCCACCCACCTGCACCCATGGACCGTCACCTGGTCCCAGGTGCGAGATGCTGCGCTCCTTGTTGCTGCTGTCCTGCTTCTTGTCATGAGGCTTCTGTTCTTCAACTCCTCCAGCTTGTTTGTTGCTTGCCAAAAACAACTGTCTTTAATAACATATACTATCCTCCAAAAATTCATCTGTTTACTGTATCACTGTAGGGTTCCCAATTTGTGAAATACCGTAAATTCACAGCAAAGTGAAAGGAAAATATATATTTGAAAAGTTGGCTATTAGGTTCAAACTGACACATCCTGTCAATCTACATATAATTCTATGGCTATCTAAAATAGAACAAAAAGTTAATTTTAATTATATTGCGTAACAGTATATAAATGTATCATATAATATGACCTCATATATGTGAGAATGCTCCTAAGGGCCCAACTAAGTAAAACATATACAGGTCTGGTAAGCTGCCAAGTTCATCTAAAGTTGGCATGGTTTATACACAATGTATATACTCACCATCATACAACTGCTGCTCCCTTAGGCGTAGCAGAGTTAAATTTACTTCTGAAATGTTGCAACCTATTGACAACATAAAAACTGACCACAGAAGTCAACAGAATTTGCATGATGTTACACAGATGTGCTAACAGAACTCTGTTGATAAATTGATGACATGGGATTTTCGCAAAAATATGCATATTTTTGTATTTCATGTCATTTATATTATATTTGAATTTCGCTTTCTTGGACCATAACAAGGCTATATGTTCTAGTAAAAACACCTAAGGAAACAAAAAGCAATAAGTAAAATACATTTTGAAAAATTAATCTGGGACGAAAGCAAGTAGCAAATACGGTTTCTCCTTCCCCCTGCTCCCTAACACATCTGGTTGGAAACCCAGTCTGAACTCAAGTAGACCAACTGGTTTTACCATGCTGTCTCCCTCCCTCGATCTATTTTAGATCATATCCACACATTGCAAGACTCTTAAAAGCCTAAACTACAGTTTCCTCGTCTTTGAAACTGAGATTGTGCTTCTATTTAAAAGATGTCTGACCTTTAAGGCTGTTGATCAAATGCAAATCCCACTAAGTTAAACGGGAGCTGAAGATAGACGGTAATGTACGTCAGGATTTCTTCATTTAGTAAGACTCCTAAATCTGTACTTAGTCTAACTTTAGGCACTCCAGTTTTGGTCCAACATGTTTGATCAGCATCTGTCAGGAGCCTAGTAAAAATTAATCTGAATTTCACTACAGAACTGCCAAGCTTCCCAGTGCTCATACGCAGAGTTAGCATTTTCCTGGAATCCCGTAAACAGCTTGAAACAACTTGAGATTCAGCAGTGACTGTATCTGCCCGCTGCTGCAATCAGCATACTTTAGATGAGCAAAGAGGTAATCTTCTTTAATTAATTAATTTGACCTCCTGTGTGGATTCTTCAGATATATAGTAATAAGGAACGAAATACTCTCCTGAAATTCTCAGAACTGGCAAAAGCAAGGCTTCTGAATAAAATATGTTTAATAGCCCAGGAAAAGAGAAAGCTAGGAAAAAAAAAAAAAAAATCATCACAGCAGTTGGGGCAAACATACCTCTACCCCAATGATTCTCATTTTAAATTGCTCCCAAGAGTAGGAATAGGAAAGAGGATGACTCCTTCAAGACAATACTAGAAAGCTGGCTGAGTTTTAAAACTTTTTTTGATACCACTATCATTCTATCTATGCATTTGTATACTGTTTGATTTTGTGTGCAGTCTGAATTGAAAAACAAGCAAACAAACAGGCAGCTTACACTTGTATTGTTAACTGAAGTAAACTACAGGTCCAGGATGCAACTTCAAACCACAAGACCAACTTTTTACATGCAAATGGGCTAATACTGTTCAATTAAATTCTCACAGATAAAGTGTTTGTAGGCAATATTATACACAGAACTACAGGGCAAGGAGGACACACAACGCATTTTGGAAGTTTAAATAGGTAAAGGCCTCCCTGAACAGTCATTAAGAGTCTACAAAGGCTAACAAATCTGATTAAGTCATTTAAGCGCAATCTCTCCTTTTTAAGTTTGAGCTGACTGCTTTTGGCCAGTCTGGATCTGTACAACCCATTTCAGTTTGTAAACAGCTTTTGTTGCCAATGCTAAGTTGAAATACACAGATCTTTATTCTCTTTTCCCTAACTTAAGTTGTTATCCTTTTCATCAGTACTTTGTTGGTAGAGACAAAAAAAAAAAAAAAAAAATCATGGTCATTATAGAAGAATACGCAACTGCACTTTTCAACCATTTTTGCTAGCTGAAACCCAGCTTTCCCCAGTATCATGATATTAGACTTCTTTGCAGTAAAGATTTCCAATATTTACAATGTTTAGACAAACCCTTAAGAAAAGGGTTTTTCCACAGTGAATCACAAACTGTATTTTGGGAAACAGCACTTCAAGGACAGATATAACACACTAGGAAATTATGTGGGAAGACAAAAATCACTGATGTTTTTAGCTGCTGTGATACAGCGCGTTTTCAAAAAGTGTGGAAAACCTACCAAGGAGCTCCTGCAGCCTCTTTGCCAGAAGAAAAATACTGTTAGTGATATTTCTACATCTACTGAGTCAAGTAGTCACTTCAAGTATTTGACAGTGATTTCCAGGGGTCTGTTAGATCCAAGATACATGCTCACACACAGGGGATGGAAGAAGCTAAGAACTAGGATTACCTAAGAAAGAATTCTAGCTACAAGCCATTTTTACATTTTAATACAGTCACTGCTTACTACGTTAATTATTTCTTTCAACCGGAACAAACAGAAAAGTTTTCCTTATAACCATGTTTGAGAATGCTGATAAGATTCCCGAAGCTATTACTAATTACAACAATTAGAAGAAAACGATGTGGTTAATGACAAATACTCTTTTCTTTCTTCTGTTCATTTTGTTTCCTACCCCTGTACCTTATACACACGCCCAGGAATCCCTCTGCAGCTTTGGCCTTGCTCCTCATCCCCCACTTTCCTGCCCTGAGTGGAGGGAGAGAACCTGCCTCCGCTGCCCTCCAGCCTCACCCTGTGTTTTCCACTCCTGGGCAGCTACACATAGAGTAGCCTGCCCAGGGTTGCAGGCACTGTTCCCCATGCTCTACAGTCATCCTTTTAAGACCGTTGCTGGGAAGTGATGGATCAAGGCAGGGAGATACCCCTGAATCTGAGTACTGCCTCTTGCAGGAATAAATATATTCTGAATTCAACATAGCACCGGTCAATCCCTTTTGACATTTCAAAAAAAATCCATTCCTCTTTCATAGCAAATTGATGAATCCTGAAATGATGGCTGCGCAACAGCTGTCAGTTTTGAAGTTCTTTTGATGTAAAACACATTGAACCTCCGAGAATAAAAAAAAAAGTCTGCCACAAAAAATACATTTTGTCTTCTTACCCTCAGACAAGCACAGAAACAAAAGCTTGTTAGCTTCTATTTTCTTGAGCAATTGTAACTAAGGCATAAATTCCTTATTATTTTTTAGTGAGGCATATGTTTTATATTCAATGTGCAAACATCCTTTGAATACTCAGTTTTCAGAATTAATTTTCTTGTTGAGTTCTTCAGCTTTCCTATGAACATTTCCACCCCCAGCCCCTTCCTTTCCACTTTTAATGGAAACGCAATTTTGTCGCCAGGTTCAACCACAACTTTACTTAACAGCTCTAGAGAGGCAGCTCCAACACAGGCCAGAAGCCAGTGTACAGAGTGCTCTGAGTTCTGTGAATGTGAGTAATTAGTAAGCTGTGTAAGAAATAAAGGATATAAAGCCAGACTGGAGTAAAAAAACAACCACCACCACCACCAAACAAACCAAAAATCTTATTGAACTGAAACTCTACATACCAGAAGATGGATGGATAGCTGTCAATCTTTTCATAGGTATACAAAAAGCCATGGTTTTGCAGAAAGCATTACAAAACCAAACCAGATGTTTACAACAGTGAAAGGCAATATAGGTGAAAGCAAAAATGTTCATTTGCAGGTGCTTCTCTAGCAATTAGCTTTGGCTAATTCCAACTTTTGCTAAGGGAAGCAGACAACATGCTTGTTGACAGCACCCAAGAGATGATCAACAGGCAGAATCTACAGAAGTCCTCAGGAGTCACATTTCATGGAAGATGCAAAGAGATCAGAGCAGTGAAAGGAAACAATGGGAAAGGTGCTGCAGTCCAAGTACCAGACCAGCAAAATTACCCATACAGATTCCAAGTAAAAGCAGGGCAATATTGCTCTTTACAGCCAAGAGAGGGACTTCAGCCAATCAACCAAAATCTAAGAGGCAGAAGAGGATGGACAGAGTACCAGTTACATTACCTTCCTGCTCAGGCATTTTGGAGATAGTACGCAGATCACAACATCAAGACGTAGACATAACCTACAGACGTGAAAGCTTGGGCAGAAAGAGGGGTCATGCACAGAAGTCAGTGAAGATGACCAGGTACAGAACTGAGCAACAGGCCAAATATCACACAGTGGCTTTGTACAGCAGGAGTTTGTTATTTCTAACAGATGTCAGACCGATGAGTTATCTATTGAACCACTTCAGCTACCCACATTTATTCTACGTACTCTCCTGTTCTTCTTACTCATATCAAAAGTATTGTATTTTTTTAGTTACGCATTTCCTAGAAGCAAACGCGTTCTTCCATGCATTATCACACTGCATTCAGAGCTTTTTCCTTTCATGCTGCAACCGGGGTTGTTCTGTCCCTTTTCCTGACAGGTGACAGAATGCAGAAAGTGAAAACATTAGCCCTAGCACTGACAGATTAGATTCACATAAGTTGCTGCAAAGTAAATTCTGACAACAGAAAACAATCCCTGCTCTTGACCAAGGCAAAGGCAGCCAAAAAGGTGGGAAATGCACAGAAAGGATGCACTGGACAGCTGCTGCTGGGTTGAAATGCACAGTCAAGGGTACCCCGTAATCTTGCTTCTGACTACATCAGCTACCCTGTAATGTATTTCTCATTTTTCTTTCCCTCACACTTCAGTTCTACCACAGGAAATCCACATGCTAAACAAATTATAGGTTTGCAGCATTTAATCCTATCCACTTCAATCAATCCATCTGAGAATGATCTAATCTAAGCTAATGACTACCCAAAGTTCTTCTCCTCTCTCACCACATTTTCGAAGGTTCTTGGTTCACAGCTGCAAGCTCTTCCCCTTCCCTAATCTTAACCACAGCTTTGGGGCTCACTGGACTTCATCACGACCAAGTTTAATCTACTAACTGAATGGCAAACTAATCCAACAAACCCACAATATTTTCCTTCTAGGTTAGTGATTGGAAGTAGCTTAGCCACTACTGGTACTGCAAGTACCTGAGCAGAGGAAGTGGAGGAACCATATAGCAAAGAGCTGGGAAAAACAAAATGTTTCATTTCAGTAACAGTGGGCTCTTCTCACAGGACTCGCTGGCTCACGGGATAATTCAACTGAAAAAGCAGAATCCCGGTGATTTCCACCCTCCTCCCAATGGCTCACTGCTGTCTGGTCAGTACCAGCACTACTGGTCACAAGACCCACTTTGTGACCCAGCAGAAGTCTCTGCAGCAGAGGAACATTCCGTTCTATCTGGCAGGGTTTACCCACCATGTCAATGAGCCAGCGTTGCAGTTTCATCTCAGCAGCACATGGAACCATCAAACTTGCAAATCTGCTTTAAGCTTTGTGGTTTGTAATCACTGACTATTTCAGAACCACCATACTGTTTACACCAGCGTGATCACTTCGTACTACATATTTACAACGGCAAATGTCATCTTCCCTATCAATCAATGACAGAATAATCAAAAAGCTTCCAGTGTAGGGATCTCAGTTTTAATTTAGATACAAGCAAGCGACAAATGGCTGTAATGAACTAATGATTTCACCACCTGAAATCCAGACTTAGTACAGAGTAAGCTAATTATTATTGCAATTTGATATACAATCTAATGAAACCAACATACATGAGGCAATATTAAATCCAGACATACGGAATGAACCAGTCCATGTGAAAACAGAAGTGTGTTTAGATACCATTGAGTGGTTAAAATAGTGATTAGCACTCATTCGATACTCCCATTTCACATTAGCAATAAGTAAAGCAACTTCAGAGGGCCTCATTTGACCTTAATTGTTAAGGATGTTATGTCAACATTTGTTTAATCAAGCTAGTGCACTGCTCTGACATATTAAGATAAAAGCTGCAAGTATCTCAAATAATAAGATCTTTACTCTAAATTATCTAGTGCCTTTAGGCAGCAATTACAATTAAAAAGACTACAAAAGAAGTCTGGTTAACCTCCAGTTATTTCAATGCTTGAGAGAACCAAGAAAAGGGCAGGGTTTGGAGCAAGCGATATCCATTCCATTCCTAATAGATGTCACTTATGCACGCAGTTGTTTTTATGCTCTTAATGGTCCTACGTCAACGCAACTTTATGAATCTGGAGTGATGAAAGAATATAGAAATTTAATTTGTAGTTCGTTTACAAATTAAACACAGCTTAAAGCTATTACTCCACCCTACAATTTTATGTATTTCTTTACATTGCCTTTTATTAACACAATTTTTTGCATCCTCCGTGATTATTTTTCAAAGAGAAACAAGCTAAGTCAACTGCTTCAAAGGCAATGTTAGTCTTATAAGATATTTCCATGTGTACGTGTATATATTTGCTTTTAACAACAGAGCATCTTTTTCTATTATACACACAAAATCCTCCCCCTGCCCCATACCTGAAAAGAATGCTTTATATTTCAATTACACTAACATAACTATTAGACTATGCCACTGATCCTCCTCTATCGATGTGTATCAGGAATCCCATATGTTTCGTTTCTGTCTCCAAGGAAAGAGTTAAGTTTCTAATACACAAGGAGAATGTTCTGTTTTACTACAGGTATTCTCAGTTTTAATACAAAATGCTTCATATAAGATTAAAATAACACACGATTAACCTAATCACTTTCATTTGAATGTAAACTTACCTCTAAATATATCGATGGTGGATTATGCTCTCCTCCGAATTTGTCTAGCAGTGCCTCTATATGTTCTTGTGTTAATTTAATCATCTGTTTGATATTCCACACCTAAAGCAGAAAATTACAAAAATAATCAAAAGGAGCCCAAAAACCAAATTACATTTTCATGATATTTAATAACAGAAGTCCATAATAAAAGTAGTTTAATTGTCAGTAAGAGAATCAAAGCTATCCCATTCATTCACTGTCAGTAAGACACAGCTTGCTTCTGAGATAAAAAGAGAAAAATTAAATTTGGGTTTAAAATTCAGGAAGCACTGAATAAACAACTTTTAAGAACAATTTTATTTTTCACATTTATCAAAGCCATATTAAGTATTTTCCTTGCAAGACTTTGCAATGCAATTTCTACAGCACTACAAAGTTTAGTTAAGGAGTTCTCCTATCAAAGCTTAGGTAATCTGTGTAAACAACATTCACAAAGGCTATACCTAGCAGGTTTTTTTCATGGGAATAGGATGCTTTGTTTTTAAAAAGCACCTTTATACCCTGACTTCTATACTCTGTCTACCCTACAAGTTTTCTTATAGACCTTGGACAGAATCTGAAAAAGACATCTACCTCCAGTGCACAGAGAAAACTTACAGCACCGTACTATGAAACAACGCAGGTTGTTACTCATTCTTCACAACAACTTGAAAAGTCAATTTAGGACTTTGAGACTATTGCAGGTGAACAGTATTATGAATCTTAATGTATACCTAAAAAGGCAGTGAAGCACAAACCCAAACATTTAAAACAATAATGTTACACTGTTTTAAGAAGCCACTTTAGTCCAACCAAAGTCAGAAATTTATAGTGGAAGAAGAGGGAGGAAAAGGAGAATCTCTTCTTCATAGGTAGTATTATTCAGACTATTTATCAGGAAAAAAAAAAAAAGATTGTGTCAGAGTTATTAGACCCAGGATGGAAGAAATTATTAAGATAATATACACAGTGCTTCTTCCAAAGTGATTTTAGAGATTCCCTTTACCTTTTTCAGTTTAACTCTTATCTATTTCACAGATCATAAAATATACAGCCTCAAGACCAGGTCTGGATTTACAAATAGTGACAACATAGACTTTAAAAAGAAGATGCAAATATCTTCATATTTTAAAGCAGGCATCAATAATAGGATCCAATCCAAGCTGGATCAAAACAAGTTTTACTAAGCGACTTGAGATGTTTACAAAGAAACTAACTAAAATACAGAACTCACATTTTGCACACCACCCTTTTTACCCCTTCTAATTCCAGACACCAGTTATTTGCCAGTCATTTCCTAAAGTAAACTAATAATTGATTCACTTTTAGCCTGAGTTTTAGAACAGATACCAGAACAAAGATTCCATCAAGAAGCTACAGCCAAGCAAAAATAGTTTGCTCAGGAACAAGCAACCCAAATTACAAAGAGTGAGGGGATCGAAGGGACACAAACAGGGTGTGCTACTCAAGTATTCTGCACGTAAATTCCATTGAGGTGACTGTGGAAGTCAGCTTGCTTCTCAACACGCAATCGATTTATCACATTGAAGCTAGGACTGCCAACCAGCAGCAAAGAGAGGCATTTCTCTGTTTTGCTAGTTTTTCCCAAGATGGCAAGAGCTAGTTGTATGGTGGGTAAAAAGAACAAGCTTGCATCAACACTATTTCAATTAACTTGTTCAATGCAAGAGTTTCGGACGTCTAGTTACTAACTGGTAACATGCTGTTAACCTGGGTGTGTATACAGAAAACTATTGACAAACTAAGGAATCATCTCTACCATCAGAAATAGGTCTCATTAGTACTTAATGCAACTTCTACTATTTGGTCATTCTGACAATTTCACCCACCAAAAAGTTTTCCTCAATATGTACTGTACCACAGCCAATATCGACAATTTACTCTACATAAATGCCTGGAAATGGGGGAGGTTGGGAGGGAAGATGCTTCACTGACAGAATCACGGAATAGTTGAGGTTGGAAGGGATGTCTGGAGGTCATCTAGTCCAACTCCCTGCTCAAGCAGGTTGCCCAGGACCATGTCCAGATGGCTTTTGAATATCTCCAAGGATGGAGACTCCACAGCCTCCCTGGGCAACCTGTGCCAGCACTCAATCACTCTCAGATTAAAAAAGCGCTTTCTGATGTTTAGAGAGAACCTTCTGCATTTCGGTTTGTGCCCGTTGCCTCTGGTCCTGTCACTGGGCACCTCCGAACAGAGTCTGGCTTCATCTCCCTTTCACCAACCCTTCGTTAACTTCGTGGCGCTTCACTGGACTCTCTCCAGTATGTCCATGTCTCTCTTGTACCGGGGAGCCCAGAACTGGACACAGCACTCCAGGTGTGGGCTCACCAGTGCCGAGTAGAATGAACCCCTGTCAGATGAGTTTCCAAATACTTTTTTTGAAGATGGACAATTAATAACTGCCTTGCTCATATGTTGTTTTCTATTTTGTGCCACAACCACAACCTTGCTTCTCTCTTCTCTTACAGTAAAGATATAGAATATATAACTGAGCAACAGCAATATACACAACGGAAGCATGTTACTTAGGAGATGTTGGCAAGAGAATCAAACAGCCTCTAACAAGGGCAGAAATCTTCCTGCTAAATTAATATCACAGCAAGAGCAAAAACTGAATGACTAGCAAAGAAAATAAAACATTTTGAAACTTGCTGCCAGGCTACGGCAAAAAATGTCTTCACCTGAAGAAGCTGAAGTTAAAGTCTAGTGGAAGACAACATTGCTCAGAGGAGGTGAAAATGGGGCCCTGAATTACCTACTATACATCTGTGCACTAAACCAAGAGCCTTTCCACAAGTAAAGCTTACAGGAAAACGTATGGATTTCTACCATCTCAGAAAGGCTCTTCACACAGTTAAAAGTACAGTGAAGGCAGGCAGAAATTTATCAAAAGTCAACCATAGCAACAAATCATTACTTGTTGCTCACAGAAATGGAAAACCTATTTTGTGTGCCATATTCATCAAAAGTCTTCTGACAAGCTGAAAGAACTTTCACAAATCTAGTATTAACTGGCATATTCTATCCCTAATCAAGTAGGCACAAAAACACATGCCATGGCAAACTTCCAAGCTTCACAATTTCTTTTAAAGTGGCGACCTCCACTTATTTTTACTCATAGAAAACTTACCTTCTGGCTCTCCATAGCAGTGAATATGCTTATATGCAGTTTCTTGTGGTCCAGATCATCCCTTAACCGGCTAGCTCCTTGAGAATCAACCCCTGTGCAAGTGTATTGCATCCAACTATGCAGGATCTATGACTACTTCAACTCAACTGAAGGAACTGAAGCCTTTTCCTAACTGGAATTCAGAACTGGTGGTTGGTGCAAGTGACCTCATGTGACTCGAAAATAAAACCTAAGTGTACAAAAACTGCCTAGGATTTTAAGAAGCGTCTCATTCCCCATAAGCACGCACATTCAACGACAGCAGCAAAGAACTACTTAACAACAGAGACAGCAAAAACATGAAATACAGAATCCTTTTAGCAATCAGATCTGGACCAAAAAGCTTGTTCCCAGACAACAGAATAAACCCAAGTTTTTCAAGATAAAGCATACGCTCTAATACCATTCCTTCCTCGAGACCTCACAGGAATCCCTTTATCCACACTTTATTCACACCTACTCTAGAAGTAAAAGAAAACTGCAGAAGCCTGCTGGCCATTACAAAAGAAGACATCTATTTTTTGTTACTTTTATGAGCACTCCACAACACTTATGAAACTCCACACCTGTAGGAAACGGTAAAACCACAACTGCCAAGTATCTTGCAGAAATACAAAAAATGATGCCAGCCTAAGAGACAGTTGCTAGAAAACTTAAGCTATTTTGAATTAAATCTGGAATGCACCTAGTTCTGCCTACATGGAAGTCTAGTCTCTTCCCCTGGGAAACAGCACGGCTATTGGAGACACGTTGCTTCACTGTAGTTCCACGAAAAAGTAATGAATCCTTTACAGCTTGGATAATCTTATCATTTTTCCAAAAAAAAGCCTCAAATAAATTTTTCTATCCTATCTGGTAGCACTAAGTTAAGGTTATTCTCTACCAGAAGAGATTAGATTTGATTCTCCTTTTAGTGCTGCTGACACAAGGAAGCTGACGCAGGCTAACAGACACAGTGGAAATATTCCAGATATACTGGAATATATCAACTTGTATCTGCCTATTGTGGATAATCGTGCATTAATTTTGCAAATAAGCACTACTTTGCAATGTAATAAAGATGATGAGCTATTTCAAGCCAGAGGCAAGTCAGATACAGCAGAAGCTTAAATCCATTCTATTCAGGTAAGACTACGGCTCCACAAATGCGAGGCTATATGCCACAAAGTTATTCTTGCATCCTTTACTGCTTGTCAAAATACACAGTGCCTAGGACAGCACAAAGTAAACTGTCTTTTATACTTTTTGCACCTGGCGTCAGTACTCAAATCTTGTAGCACATCCCATAGCTCTATGATTCACCTCCGGTAGAAGACAGATGAAAGTTCAAATCAACTGTGTAAAGAAAAAAAAAGTCATTATTTGTCCAGGCACAGCATGTCCTACATTTGGATTATCATACTTGGTGATGACGGAGAATACTTTGTGAGGACCAACTAGGTAATATAAAAAAAAAAAAAAAGATTTTATTTGGAAACTGTCTTATAAGAAGGTCAAAATCACCAATACCTTTCCAATACTATTCTAATCAGTCCCTTTAGGCTTCCTTCTTAGAGAATCAACTCAATTGTTTGGTCCACTGAGCTAGGAACCACTTTGTCAGAAAATGCTTTAGTAAGCTTTCATGTATGAGATCGTTCTTAGCTGGACTAACGTCTTAACTAACTTGAAAGCAAAGCATTAGAGGGAGAGGCAAGAGGACATATGAATGGGGTTAATAACTCAGCATCCCACCTCAGCATTTGCATGCCAAGCTGCAGAGTTCGCATTTACTTAGTTTCTTTGCTGAAAATCACTGTTACCACTTCCTCACATTTTGATAATTTCTCCTGAGATACTTTCCCCTCATCAGCCTTGAATGGTGCTTGTCCTCTTCCTGCCTCTTACAAAGCTTGCTTTTCATTTTCTGCAGTCATCTGCTGGAAAGTGCACATACAGTGGGGAGGACAGTCCTTTCCTTCTTCCCATACTTCAGGCTTTAGCTCTTCTCCATCTCTCAGTGGAACCTTCTCTCGACTTGCACGTCAACTGTGTTAATTTCTGCATTTTTCCTACTCTCTGCTGGCTCTTTGTGCTTACCACATTTTTCATCGGTCTAGTTAAACTTTTCATTAAACAAGTATGAAAAATGCTAACAGCTGAAAAACCTAACTGAATTTAAAACCAGCTTGCAATGGGTTTCACATAAGAGTTTACACAAGTGACATGAACATCAACATTGAGACTGCCTTTCCTAGTGTATCTTCGCCAAGGTTTTGATAATGTTGGTGAACCATTTTTATTGCAGCTCCTTTACAATGTCTGAGATTCGGTTCCACTCTCAAAGCAGAATAAATAGCCTTTCAGTCTGTTGTGCCTTTGCCTCTTAAGTTGCCTCCTCTTTAACAAAAGGAATTCAAACTTCACATTTTACTTACCTTTTGTAAGTGTTTAAAAATATTTATTTTAATACAAGGGTAAATTGTAAAGGATGAAGCTCAATAAAGTCTACACTTTTAACATAAACAAGCGGTTTCTCTACAAGAACAAAGTCACCAAGAGCCTTGGGCAGTGGTTGCTTTGCAGCCTATACCAACCTAGAAGCTGGGTGCAGTTATCATATTGTCCTTGGCTATTTACCCCTGTTACCTTCCTTACTCTTTCCCCAGAACTTAAACCTTTGCCTGAATCATTTTAGTAAATGCTAAACAAGCAGAAAACTGTTCTCTTTTTCAAGGTTCTCTGCCACTCTAGAATGCAGAAGCAGCTTGGCAAAGGACCCAGCAACCACCTGAGCTGGTGCAAAAAGCCACTTTTCCTCTCTGTTGTGCCCAGTTGGATGGATTCAGGCTACCACGAAGCAGCAACCTTCCTGTTTAAGTTTCAATTTTCTTCCATTCCCCCACTTTTTCCATCACCTGCCATTTTTGCTGCTTGCTACAAAGTAGAATTTGCCTCCAAGCACTATAAAAAGGAAAGTTAACAAATGTTTTCTACCACAGCAGAACAGCAGACTGTAAAGAATAAGAGGCGTCTGTATCCTTCATTTAAATCATTAACCACCAGTTGCATGGCTTTCTTTGATCTAACTAAATCTTTAATTTCACATTCCTCGAGGCTTTTGTGTTGCATTACTACTAGTCCTTTTTATTAATTTTGCTACTAATTCAGTAGTCATGAGGATCATGCTCAGATCAAGTTCTGGTACAATTCACTGTAGTTACGTTTATGAATTTAACGACTTCTCCCTAGACTGTCACAGATTTAAAAAAAAAAAAAATCCAGATCTCCTAACTTATTTCAGAATTCAGTTTTGCTTTAGAGAGGTAACTACCACGGGCTCTCAAGAAGTTTTAAATCCATACAGCATCAAAATATTAATAAATACTGTTGTGCATACACCAGACTATTTCTTCGCACACCTTAAGCTGAAGACAAGTCATATTTGTGATGGAAAGCAAGCAGCCAACCAGCTAATTACAATAATTGCCTATAAGAAGCAAACGCTAGTCAAGCAGAGCTCTTACACAGCTTGGGTCACATTAATTAAAATGACAAAACAAATAAACGCAGTCTCAGCTGAACTATAGAACTTATTCTGCTTTCTCCTTACCAGAGCACACAATTAATTAGACTATCCAGAAAAGATAATCAGCTTATATTTAAATGTTCATGTTAACAGTCCATAAAATAATTTGTTATATACTTTGCAATATTCTACCATTAAACTATTACTGAAATGTGTATGCATTTCCTACCGACTGCTTCGAAAATGTAAAAGACAGCTGGCATTGTTAGTCAAGTACAAATATATTCTGTTTGTTCACAAATATCTGTGATCCAATAAGTAAGGTATTCCATCTTTATCACAAAAAGATCTCAAACCTGAAACAGAGCAAATGTTTTTTTTTTTCTTTTTTTTTTTTTTGTAAAACACAACTAATTTGCTCTCCATCACAGAAAACAGTCACAAATAGAAACCGCCACAGAAACCACATTCTCCTAAAAGGCATTCCATGTTCTACTCAGCAGACCGTGCTGCCTTAGTAACCCTAGTACCAACATGAAAAATGAATCAATTCAAAAGGCAGAATTGGTTCCTTGCTACTCATTGTAGAATTGGGAGAGTTTAAAAAAAATCCAAACCAATATACAACAGCTACCATGGAAGGATGTTGAAAACAACCACCTAGTTTAGAAAACTGAAAAAAAAAACCAACCCCAAACCAAACAAAAAAACCCCAAAACAAACAAACAAAAACTGAAAAATGTGTTTTCATTTAACTCAAACTTCAGCTGATCAAATTGGAGAACTATTTAGTATATAAAACCTGTTGCAAGACTTATAACCTATAACTACTGCTGAATCTAAAGACTGGAAAAGGTTACGTCAATTTTCAATGATCTACATAAGCTTAAAAACATCACAAGAGACTTTATTAGCAGTTACAAATTGTATTCTACCAAAATTGAGAATGCTTAAAGAAAGCAACCTCAGATGATGCTAAAGACTCACATCTAAATCTATATTACTTACAACTAATTAGAGAGAATGTTTGACCTATTGAGATTTAATGAATAAATTTACAAAACCAGTTCAAAGACTGAGGCACCAATATACACCCATCTAGTTCCAAACATCAAGATCCTACCAACTTCAAGTCATCATGATGTATTTTATTTCATGTTGATTTTATAGTGCTTTTCAAACACCATTAGCGAATAACTAGTTCTAGGGTGATTAAAAAACTCGACATGCTACTCCGACTTCAGAAATGCTTACTTTCAAAACAGTCCCTTTAACTGAAATAAAGAAAAAAAAAATTAAAAGTTACCAAGTCTGTGCTCCAAGTGTCAGAAAATGTTGACTGAACAGAATGTAACTGCATTTGAAAAGCATATACTACTGATCAGTACATTTAACAACAGCTGTACTAATTACTGTACTGTTCAAGGGGCCTCACTACTACATTCTTCAGATGAAGATACTGGAGCTGCTACTCCCCTTCTTGTGGTTTAAAAAAAAAAAATTCCTGGCCACTTAGTTGCACAACACATTTTTAAACAGTAAGTACATTTTCTTCATTAACAAGCTTACTTGCTTGCCTACTAGATGAAAAATGTTAAAGAAAGTTGTTACCTTTTATGTAAAAATTGAATTGCCTCTTCATACTAAATGTCGTGCAGGTACACTGGGAGAACCCACAAAAATACTTCACTTGATCAGAACCTCAGAAAAATAAAAGCTTCCTTCGGTGTCCAAATACATTCCTATGATCTCCTGAATTCGATATCGACAGTCTGCAGAACCCATTTGATACTGAGTGCTATGTCCGCACTGCAAAACAAGCTCCATTTTGAAAAGAGAGCAGGTTCTGGTTTCTGATCTTTCATGTTCATGTTGGCAAGGAGTGTCCTGGTGGGATGACAGCTGGCAGCACTGTCCCCCAAAAACTCCTGCCTGAACTGACAGCACCTTTGTACAATGCGAATGGTTATAAATTGGACCTTCATCTGTTTCATCCTTTTTTGCTATGGTCCATATTTATTAATCAGAAACAGAACAAACGGTTGCACCTTCTTCAAAAAACACAAATGCTAAAAAGGTGGAGTAACAAACCAAACACAGCAAGGAGCTTAAACAGAAAAAAAAAAAAAAGAAGGAAAGGCATGTAATTCTGCAACAAGCAGCCTTGTTTAACTTTAGTACTGGTCACAGAAGAGGAAATTAGTTGCATAAATATGCATTTCATCATTTTAGAAAGAAGCTGTGTGAAGGAGGGAAGATTAGGAGGATTCTACTGTACACCCAAAAAGCTCAAGAGCAACTGGAATAAAAAAACAGAAGCAAAGAAACCCACATATTATGACTTCAGTGTCCTACACTAGCTATGAGAAAGTAGTTGTGTTCACACACACAGATGTGTGAACAGTTGAAAATTACAAAAACCATCTCACAGCTCAGAAAACTAAATATTGTACCTAGAACTCTCATCTGATCAAAGCTGTTGGAAAAGTATGCTCACTATACAAGAAGCTCATAGAGAACCTACAAATCTTCGGCACACTGGCAAAACGATGGCATTGTATTGGATTTGCATGGCAAGGTTTTAGTGGGGGGGGCGGGGGGGGCACACAGGGGTGGCTTCTGTGAGAATCTGCTAGAAGATTCCACCATGTCCAAAAACGCCAATGCCAGCCGGCACCAAGATACGGACCTGCTGCTGGCGAAGGCCGAACTCATCAGCGATGGTGGTAGCGCTTCTGAAATAACATAGTTAAGAAGAGGGAAAAAAAAAAAAAAAAAAGCCTGCACAACAGCAACTGCAGCTGGAGAGAGGAGTGAGATCATGTGAGAGCAACAGCCCTGCAGACACCAAGGTCGGTGAAGGAGGAGGGCAGGAGGTGCTCCAGGCACCAGAGCAGAGATCTCCCTGCAACCCGTGGTGCAGACCATGGTGAGGCCGGCTGGCCCCTGCAGCCCATGGAGGTCCACGGTGGAGCAGAGATCCACTTGCAGGCCAGGGAGGACCCAACATGAGAGCAGGTGGATGCCCAAAGGAGGCTGTGACCCCATGGGAAGCCCACACTGGAGCAGGCTCCTGGCAGGACCTGTGGCCCCATGGAGAGAGGAGCCCAGGCTGGAGCAGGTTTGCTGGCAGGACTTGTGACCCCGTGGGGGACCCAGGCTGGAACAGACTGTTCCTGAAGGACTGTACCCTGGGGAAGGGACCCACACTGGAGCAGGGGAAGTTTGTGAAGAACTGCAGCCTGTGGGAAGGACCCATATTGGAGAAGTTCATGGAGGACTGTCTCCCGTGAGAGGGACCCCACGCTGGAGCAGGGGAAGCGTGTGAGGAGTCCTCCTGGGGAGGAATGAGCAGCAGAGACAACACTTAATGATCTGACCACAACTCCCATTCCCCGTCCTCCTGCACTGCTGGTGGGGAGGAGGTAGAGAATTTGGGAGTGAAGTTAAGCCTGGGAAGAAGGGAGGGGTAGAAGAAAGGCTTTTTTAAGATTTGGTTTTATTGCTATTCCAATTTGATTGCTAATAAATCAAACTAATTTCCCCAAGTCAAGTCTGTTTTGTCTGTGACGGCAATGAGTGAATGATCTCCCCTTGTCCTTAACTTGACCCACAAGACTTCAGTTATATTTTCTCTCCCCTGCCCAGCTAAAGAGGGGAGCGATAGAGCAGCATTGGTGGGCACCTGGCATCCAGCCAGAGTCAACCCACCACGAGCATGTAATCATATTTCTGTGAAAAGTACGCTTGAAAGTAAACCGGAGAGATCGAGTAAGATTGCTACAGCCTAGTATGTACAAGCTCAGGACCACAAAGATCCAACATGTCAGGATCTAAACCTGGCAAGTCCAGCTACGGAAGCCTCAGATGAACAAGACTTCTCTTTTAAATGTAAAACATTAAGGCCAGTGCAGTTTCATGCAGTTTCAAAGACGATCTTAAAAAAATAAAAGGGGAGAAAAAAAATTTATAATCCACCACACTATCACTACTCTCCCTAAGCACATTCCTTTTGTCTCCTACCTTGGAAGAGTTTTGGAGCTCATTGGGTGCCACGTTGAAGAGATCCACATCACTAAGTTTGCAGAAAACTAACCCAGCAAAAGCGATGCAGAGGTTTTTTTAGTGTTAGTGAGTTGAATCGACTTAGGAAAGGACCTTCATGGTACTAAGTTGGCACAAGGGAGTAGATCTGGCTGAGGGGCCCAGCACAGGCACCAGAAACAGCAAAACCTCCCACCCTGGGTGGCAGAGCATCATCTGATCAACTTCAGCATAATTGCAGAGACAGGGAGCAGCGTCAACCCTTAGAGGCTACCATTATGAGAGGACATTTCTGCTGTATTGTACATTACATCATCCTTCAAAAGGGACTTGTTCAAACTGAAAACAAAACTTACACAAAACTCGCACTTGGCCAAAAAGTTTCACCAAAAACTCTCAAACCTGAAGTAGCTTCTAAGTAAGGCTGGATTGGGAGAGAATTATTAATTTCATGATCAGTTGAAACCTTCTCTTGTTTCCTTTGGAAGAACAAATGAAATTATATTTCTAACTAATTGAAATTCCCTCCAAGCTCTTTCATGCAGTCAAAATTTCTATAGATAAAATAATTAATAAAACCAAACTATAGATTTGTTACAAAATAACAAAGTGGAATATTGGCGCTTTAAGGAAATTGTGTTTTTTACAGTTTGTTTTAAAAAATAGCTACCATCAAAAGATACCGCCATAAAACAAACAAATCTCATTCGGTCTACAGTATTTTTAACTACAGGCAACAAAAGAGTTGCCTTTCCTGACTATAAAACCAAGTGTCAAGAAGGATATTAATAGAACAGCTCTACAAATAATAGGTCTTTGCGTTTAAAAGCAACAAAGTATAAATGAGAATAGCATTAGTGGCTTAAGTAACAACATAAATTAACAAAAAAACTCAGTACAAACACTTTGTATCCAGGCAGTTTCCGGGTATCCACAGAGACAAGAAACAAGCCTCCTGAGACACAAAAACTTTTCAGAAGAAGGTGTTCCTCTATGAGGCAAGTTTTGTGTAATCAAACAAGCTATCACAGGACAGCTGTTAATCCTGTTGCCTTTTGGGAAAAACATCGTAAGTAGAAACTTCTTTAATACCCCAACTAAACTCAAGTATTTCAAGGTTGTGTTCTGATGTTCGATCTACCTTGCTGCAAATAAATCATAAAAAGCCTAAGGAAAAAAAGATGAGATGTTATCAAAGTCATTGTCTTTTCTACACCTGGATCAACTTTCCCCCATCGCTCCTGACATACGTTTGCCCGTTGAGGTGACAGAATCTATCAATGGACATTTTATAAGTAAGTTAAGAAAGTCTATTTTCATGCTTCACTATACCTAGCCACAAAGAAAAAGGTCTAGTAGTGAAACCATCTCCTCTGCTACCATTTAAACTCACAACTTCTGGCAGCAAACACCACAAGCCCAGAGAACCAAGTTATTTGCATTCTTCTTTACATCGGATTTGACAATTTCCATTTCTTTTTTAAACAACCTGGGGTTTTTTTCAGTCTTTCCTCAAAGCTCTGACCTTATAGACTTCAGATCACTGTTACTGTTCTTCTCTAGACTCTCCCTCGACTAGACCACGTATTTCTTGAAACTGTGACTCAAAGGCAGACACAGCATTCAGCTAAGGCCTCTCCTGTGCTATGCAAAACAAAATAATTATTTCATTTATCTTTTGAGATATACTCCTGCAGAATATTAGCTGGATATGAAGTACCTTGTAGCTAAACTTTAACTTGTCCTCACGATTAAATAGGATGTCATTCACAGGCTATAAAGTTGGCTCAATCACTGAACACAAATGCAATGAAACATAATCGAGATTCAACATAAAACGTATTCCCAAAACTACAAAAGCAATGAAGTAAAAAAATGCTTAAATTGTTTCAACTTCCCAAATAAGTAGCATGTTTAATTGCAAACTCTTGAGAGAAAGAGAAACTTAAAAGAGAAGTTATTCTAATTCTCATCAGGATAGGCTCCTCAAATGTTACTGCAACAAAAACAGCCCCGTTTTTTTCTCAGTGTACCTACGTTGCTTTATGAGAAGTCACCACTTACTTCATATTATAAGGTTAGAGGCGTTTTTCATTCTATGCGTTTTAGTTGTCTTCTTAAATCTGTTTTATAAGATTAAGGCTTCTAAATATATAACGAACATTCATGCAGGATAAATTCCAGCATCGCTGCCTAGAAAACAATTGACCATCCAACAGCTCAGGCCATCACTTCACAATCTTCAAAGTCATTGCTGTCTTCCGAAGAGCAGTTCAGGGCACAAAGCTCTGAGTACAGAAAATCCCATTTGAATTATTTAATATTGGTGTAAATAATCTCTAGCAACAAGAACAGAGCCTTTCCTCCCAGCTGTCACACACTCCTTACTATATCAACAACCCTGTAATACTCTGAAAACCTTCCATCCAAACAATCTCTTGTCCCGAGAATTCATCCCGGGGAAGAAGCCAACCTATGTGTCTCTGGACACCACAGCTCATCCCAGGCCTCCCAACACCAGCAACTGAATGGTGAGTGGAAGAGGAAAATTTCTGCTAAATTCATTTGCCCCTACCCTTTTCAAATCCTTACACCTCCAAGAAGTACCTGTTTCCTAAATGTACTATGTGAGTGCGTATGCAGCTACTCTTACTAATCTTAAATTGTAATGCAGAAAAAACTGCTTTAGCAATTATTATACTCTTATGGAATTACTTCGTTATTAGATTGTTGTGCACGCCTCTTCTAAAACTAGAAACTGAGTACAGAGCTGAAGGTTTTCCTTCTGGAAATCAAGACAGCAGCTCCTGAAAGATCGTAGGGAACTAAAACCTTTCCAGGTATCTCCTCGAAATAAATGAGGTTATGCTCCTTCATGGGTTTCCATAGCAAGGTTACTTTTAAAGCTTAGATTTACATTGTTGTGAAGGAACAAAACAAAACACTAGAACGTACTTACATTAGAGCCATGAGTCAGTTAGAAGCACTTCATTATTTTTCTGACTTATGTCACTTTAAATTTGCATTATACTTGAAGCTGGCTTGGTTTTGTATTAAGGGTAGTTTCCATTTGAACTGTATCAGCATTTTTTTGTTATTGAACTTTATTAAAAGTACAGGCTTAGATGAAGTAATAGGTGTACTTACACAGTAAACAAAATTTAATTACTTATGACTTGTGGAAGAACTAGCTAACTAAAGAACAAAACCACATCAGAAAAACAAAATTCTAGCACCAGCTCTGCCTTAGACCTATATGTTTCAGTATTTCCAACGTATAAGAAGTTTGCTTTTAAATAACACAAGAGTACCCCCACACACTTCCTAATCTTGACCTGTGACATACCAACCTCTCTGGTTGGCAGGTGTTCCAGATACCAGACTGCTTCTCTCTGTCCCCTGCTCTCACATAGGGATGTAAGATATTCAGGTGGCAGGGCAGGAAGGGAAGCTACACTATGCAATTTAGCATTTGGAGTCAAATCTAATGATGACACAGGCTAAAATATTTTTGAAATTGAAGTGACTTACGGCAGTTTCAAAAACACCCCCCCTTAGTATGAAAACTGATTAAAAAAAAAAAACATCTTGCCTCCTGCTACTGTTTTCCCCCTCTTCTCTCTTGCACTGCAGTTTATTTACCTAACTCAGCTGTATTGATAGTACTGTTTCTAGGGCCACTATATAAACGAGTTACTGAAATAATTCCACAAAGATTTGTCTTTTTTACAGCAGAAATAACTGAGAAATTCATTTCCGAGTACAGTTCTACCAGCACAATCTGGGCATAGTAAAAGTCAGCAAGAAGCTTTTTAACCTCATTTTGCTGCCGAAAGAAAGAATTTCTTAAACCCCACTCTTTAGATATTTAGGTTTCTCGACCACGTGAGAGTTTCTCCTTACTCAGGAAAGTTAAGACCAGACTTGCATTACTCAAAGCATTTAATCACCCTGCTGGTCAGGTGTAAAATACATGTATACTGCTGAGTTTTGCCTTCCTTCAGCAAGTACACCAGTAGCTCCCTAAGATGAGAAAAATCAATCTCACCTCTCACCAGCAGCAGTGGGGGCAGACTCCTTCCCTATTTCTCCTTTCCGGCCAGCATGAGCTCCAGTGCTTGTCAAACTTCTCAACACATTAATTCCACTATAACCCACTATGCTATGAATAAATAAAATTGACAAAAAGTCTTTTTCTGGTGAGCTGGGAGTCAAGCCTGACTCCTCTGTGAGCTGATGATCGAAGCCAGCTTGTTTTCCCCGCTGTAGGCTCTCCCCACAGAGCAGCACAGAGCCCTTCCCTGGTGGGCTCAGCACCTCACAGAGCCACAGGACTCTGCTCACAGGTGAGAGGTCCAGCACTGACTACACAGACATGCTCAGGAAAGCTGAGCTAGAATAATCTTCAGCAACAAACGCTCGGAACAAGAAGGCAGCACTTCTGGCATCTGTATTTACTTCCAGAACAGACTTCGTGCACGGCATTTGGCAATTTGTTCAGACTTCAGCATCTACAGTATGCGAATCTGCAAAATACCTTGCGCTGTTACGGTACATTTTATTCCACCTTCTGAAAACATCTCAGAAGTGTTAGCAACTTACACTTCAACCTCAGCAAAACAGGCAGTACCGCTTGCTCTCCGTGGGATTGGGAAGTTAAGTAATGTGCCCCAAAACACAGGAAGTATGTCAGAGAGACAAAAACCAGAGGCCTGACATCCCCAGTGCCTGCACAGTGCCCTGCCCGTTCACATTTCCTCGGACTCCTTACAGAAACCCTGAGCCAACCTCCACAGGAGCAACCATACCCAACCCTGGTTTTAAAACACATCTCAAGTGTTTCAAAACCATCGCAGGGGGGAGGGGGAGCCCATTACAAAACCCCCACGCAAAACCTGTGCGAGGCACAGCCGCGGGGTCACGGCAAGGCTGACACCCGGGGCGCGGCTGGGGGCTTGCACCAAATCAGACCCCGACCTGCCACCCTCCCCAGCCGGAGCGCGGTGGGGGAACCCCCGGCCCCCGCGGCTCCGGGGGCGCAGGCTCCGCACGGGGGCACAGGCCGCCCCCGGGGCAGAGCCGGCCCGGGCCCCGGGGGTGCGCGGCGGGAGCGAGGCCGCGGCGAGGCGCGGAGCGTCCCCGCCCGCCACTGCACCACCGGCGCCGGCTGGAGGGAGCGGCGCCCCCGCCGCCGGTGTGGGGGAGGAGGCCGGGGCCTCCCCGCCGCGGGGATCCCCGCCGCCGCCAGCGCTGCGCCTCACCCTGCCCCGCGGGGCCCCGGCCAGCCCCGCACCGCCGCTCCGCCCGGGCCCGCCGGCGGCCCCCGGGTGCGGGCTGGCCGGAGGGGGCGGGGGCGCGATGGGTGGCCGGGGGTCGGGTGGGCGCCGCAGCCGCCGCGTGGCCTCTCACCTCCTCCGGGATGGCCGGGTCGCCGCTGCCGCCGCTGCCCCCCGCGTAGCAGGCGCCGAGCGCGGGCGGCGGCGGCTCGGGCTCCATGTCCCCGTTGAAAAGCGAGGCCCCCTCCGCGCTGCTGCCGCTGCTCAGCGCCGCCATCTTGGACCGAAGCGCTGGGGCGAGGGAGGGGGAGGGGGAGCCGCGTCCCCGCCGCCGGGACGCCCCCAGCCGCGACCCGTAGCGCGAGGGGGGAGAGCGCAGATCCCGGCCAGCTCCCAGCGGCCCGCGCCACCGGCACGTCACGCCCGGGCCGTGACGTCACCCAGAATCGCCGCCGCGGCCACTGCGCATGGGCCGGCTGACGTCACTGGGAAACACCCTGACGTCACGGCGCGACCACCCGTCGCCCTGGGAACTCGAACGTGGGTGCGGGCCCCGCCCCCTCGCCGCGGCTCCGCCCCCCCCCGCCGCCGCCGCCGCAGCTCCCCCTGGCGGCGCGGAAGCGCAGCCGGCGGTGCCGCGGCCGGGGCGGTGGGAGCCGGTGGCCGGTGCTGGCCGGGCGTGAGCCGGGGGAGGGGAGGCTGAACACCAAGTGCCGGGGGGGCTCCGCGGCGGGGTCACCCCCCCCCCCGCCCGGCCTGCGGGTCCTTCCCAGCAGCGGCCCCCGTGACAGCCCGGGGGACCCCGCGAACGGCGAGTGGAACAAAAGCAAGACCGAGGTGCCGGCGGGATTAAAATTAGAAGCGAATGCGATCTGACGCAGTGTGTGAGGTGACCGCGTGCTGGAACGGGAGTGCGGCGGAAGGGGGAGCAGGCAAGGGGAGAGCGGGACTGCCAGGCCCTGGCCGGTCTGACGTCATTTGACAAACAGCAGTGGTGTGGCTTTGAGGTAAATCTTCATAAAGATGTACCAGGCGGCAGTGACAGAGATACTTCAAAAAAATCACATTCTCATCTGAAAACTATAATTCTAGTTATAACTAAAACGGTTCATCGCTTGAACTGAGAAAACATCCTTATTTTTGCCGTTAACGGCATTTAGACCTTGAGCTGCCGCAAGCTGGTGCTTTATGTACCAAACCGGTGCTTTATGTACCAAACTGGTGCTTTATGTACGCCCAGTTCTTTGAGGGAGATGGGTCTGATTGTGAGCTCAGCAAAAATCGAGCCCCTTCCCTTCTCCTTGGTAACACCTCACTCATCCTCTGGCCAGCTTTGCCCAGCCGGCAGGTTTGGGAGCAGATCCCAGTCCCCAAATATGAGCATCCATTCGCCTTGTCTGCTCTTTGTCTGCGTGACAAGACATGCAGCCCCTTCCCCAGGTCGTGCAGCCCCTCGTCTGACAGCCCGGGGTGGGCTCACACAGCAGGACCTCCTGCGGGCTGCGGTCCCCTGGTGCAAATGACAGAGGAACCAAGGTGGTAGGGTGGAGTGCATTGGGAAATGCTGCTCCCGCCGTCTCCGAAATGAGGAGCTGGAGCCTGTTCCCCCCGTGTCCCCAGTGCCCGCAGCTATCTTCCCCCAAAGTGGCAGAGTGCTCCTGTTTAAAGTAAAAAAGTGACCCATGTCATATTCCCTGTATGCCGCACTCATCGAAGTGCCACTTACACACATAAAGCATTCACTACATCAGGAATTTTGTTCTCTTGCTGAAAATGTCTTTATGATAAATACCGAATTGTTAACAGTATTTTAATACATTGCGAACAAAAGCTAATGTATCAGAACAGCAGCAGGATTTTGGAGAAAGCAAAGGCTGTTCTATCACAACCTGATATATTTTACGGTAGTCAATTAAAATACTAAGTTTAAATATGCAAGTGCAAACATCCTTATCTTTGTTTCACTTCAGCTGTGAATATGTAACCATACAACCTCTCAATGTAATAAACCTGATGATAGATTTGAGGTTCATATTTCACCTTTCACACGGAGGCCATTGGTGTGTAAAAGCGTTTCAAATTCAGTTCAATAATGGCAGCGCTGTAACTGGTAAATAAACGTAACGTAGATTTACTGTGTGGACACAGCAAAAACACAATGGAGTCAGGAAAAACAGACCCCATGGTATGGAGGAAAGGAACTTCAGGCGTGAATTTAGCTCAGGGTCTTTCCTGCAGAGAGCTGTGCAATATTAAACACCTTCTGAAGACAAATGAGAAATAAGCAAAATCATCTAGTTAATACTTAAATGGATTTTAACTGACTATCTGACAGGCTATGCTTTCTTGAGATAGGAGCCTGGGTTTTCCTACAACTGGTGGCCTGCAGTGAAGTCAACAAAAATGCTGCATAAACGTATAAGAATCAAATGTACGAACTAAGCAGCTTGCCAAGTTTAGAGATTTCTAATAGCCACACTAATGAAGAGGATAATTATCAGGAATTCCTGCTGTGCGATGTGAATGTGTAATGGTAGTGAAAAGTGCACATAGACTCTGGAAAATAATACACATATTGAGAACTAAATGCTGGGACAAGTGTCTCTGATCTTTGAAGGAAAAGGTGGCAGAGGTTATAGGAGATGGCTCTCCTAGCACAGAGCCTGGTGGTGTTAATGGAAAAGCCAACAGAGGAATGTGGGTTAACTGGGTAAGTCCATTTGTTTCAACGCAGTTAATAGCAAGGAATAATTTAGTCTCAATGCACAGAACATAGTCATAGCCCTTGTTTTATTCCCCAGGCAATTTATGTCCACAGCATAACTCTAGCAGTGGAATTAGTTGGCTGCTATCAAACTGTACCTTGCAATACCTTTCCCCATGATTTCAGTAATCTTGTGTGCCTTCGTTCCTGAGCTGCTGATTTTTTTCAGAAGATTTGCATTCATATAATATATATTTACTAGACTTTATTATTACATCCAATGTACCACCTGAAGGGTTGCAATTCTAAACCCTAATATTGACAACTGGTGACCAAAACTGGGAACATAGCAGAGTTACAGAACAGTCACAGGATTATTTCAGTTGGAAGGGACCTCTTGAGATCAACTAATCCAACTCCACACATGGAATTCTGCAAACTATTTTGTATTTTTAGTTTTAAAAAGGAAGGAATGCTGTAATACATTCAATAATTATTTAATTTTTATTTCATGATCTGAGATCAAATTAATTTTGAAGGATTACATCACACTACCTACATACAGTGGCTTGTGATCTCCAACTGCTGGGCTTAGGTATTCTTTTCATCCAAAAGGGCACAAGGGCCGCTAAACAGCAAAGTCTGTAATTAGACACAAATAATGATTTCACACATAACAGACTTCTTGATCATGAGCAGCCAAAAGACAGCAGGTTTTTGGTTGTTGTGACGCCAAAGTTAGAATGGAATAATGTAACTCAATTAATCAAGCTCCACATCAGTCTTGTGAAGATACAACAGGAGAATTACATCAGTACTATAAACAAAACGGTCATTTCAGTCACATAATATATTTGTAATATTCACTTATCTTACTACATTGCTAACTTACTATATTTTGTACTTGTGATAACAGACCACCCAAAATACATTAAATAGGCAGTACACTGTGGGGTTTTTTTGTTTGGTTGGTTTTGGTTTTGTTTTAATGAAGAACAGCATACTATTTTAAAAGACACTGGTGTAGGAAGGACACAGAAATCTACTATTTATGCTATACTATCCTTTTGTTTGAGGGCATCCACACCTAAGGACAAATGGAATTTCCTGCTCCTCCACGTCGTGGCATCTTTGGTCTCTTTGCTCAACCTGTCAGGATGAAAGATAAATCATTATTAACTTTAACTATTTCTTGATGATATGAAGTCCTGTCTGCTCAGAACTGATACCGTCAACATTTTTTACAGAGATTAGCATTCATTTGCAACGCAGGTCAAAATCCACCTTAGAACCAAGACGTGAAAGGCTGGTTTCTGCTGTCCCATCTGTGGGCTGCTCGGGGCACCGGCTGGTTGATTTACAATGCAGCACAGCCAGTTTATCTGGTATTGCAGCAGGTAATGCATACTTGTAAACACAAACCCTGCCACCTCCCATCAAACTCTTAGTTATGCACTGGGGTTTGATCCTCCTCGGACTTTTTAAATTTTAATTCGGATCAGGAGACAAGTCCAGCTGTTAAAAGAGAAAGACTCTTCAGCTAGATTGCCCACTACCGGAACGTTTGATCTAATGAACACCTGAACTTCCAAAGAACAATGTTTTAATGAGTCAGTAAAAAAAAAATTATATGGCTACCTGACAGCAACTGTCTCATTGTGAGCATTTGAACACATCTTTATCCTTTCCTCCCAAAAAAGTATTAATGGGGTACTCCAAAATGCGTCTGTCCAAAAGAAATATTAGATGAAGCCTACTACCGGTCACATTTATGATATTCTTTCATTAGAAGACAGTATCTCAAAAAAACCAAAAAACCAAGCCTTCTAGTTTCTTAATTAAAAAATTGCATATTGGTATGATAATAGAAACTGATTTTTCAAACTAGTGTGAAAATTGAACACATGTTAAACTCTGGATGTCTGAAGTGCCCTTAAAAATTGTCCAAGTTTCCAAAAACCACTTAGCCTTTTCACACACTAAAAAGACAGTATTTGTCCCATATGTTGTAGCATTTGCACTTGGCCCATGTACATTTGAAAACACTGGATTAAATTCTGCACCATGAGAAAATAATAACAGATCTTCTAAAGTCTTTTAAAATGTACATAATTTTTAAGTGCTGTAGTACGAAGTGAAAGTGCACAACTTCCTGTATGTAAGACAATGGTACCGCTTATATATCAGATTAATCCTCAGTCTTAACAGCAGAAATACAAATGTTGATGGAACACAGATACTAATGACAACAGTCATGTTCCCTGTAATCTTAGCCAGAAAATGTGAAGCAGCACAAAAGTTAAGCCGTTGTCCAGAGTTCAGTCATTTTCTGATTAGTAGTCAGGATAATATATACTTAAGAAAATTACTTTGCTCTCTAGGAAGACAATGTTGAAGATATTTTTTGAGGAAAGAACACAGATATTTTTTTTCCCCATTTCTCTTTAACACCTATATAGGGGTATCATCCCACTCACTTTAAGATATACTCCACATCTTTTCATATTTCTAGAGACTGCTGTCTGATTTCTCCAATGTGAGGCAACAGACAAAGCAAAGCTGCTTTTTTTGTTTGGTTGGTTGTTTTCTTTAAACTATTCCTGGACAGATCATATGTATTTTTTCCCTTGGTAGCTTTTTGAGAACTTTTACTTCATGAGATTTACCATTCTGTGACACTGCTGAAACTCAAACATTCATACCTTCAGTGAGGAATTAGGTAATATTCAGGTGGTTATTCGAACTTGACAGCTGAATAATCTCATCCATATTTTTTTTTCAGTTAATGGAGGCTTCATAGCTCTTTACCTTTGAGTTAAATACATGAGCAGAAGTGATAAGGATGGGTGCAAACTGGGAGAAAAAAGGAGACGGAAAAAAAGAAGAAAATGTGAATCCACCAGGTTTTTAACTCAGTTATCATTCTACCATTAAAAGAAATGTTGATCTAACAAGCTTTCTTTTATATATAAATAATAACATTCCGATTTTTCTTGTAGCGATACTGGAAGTATTTACATAGTTTTCATTTGATTCAGGCATAATTTATTTTAGAGTCATTCTTCATAAAACTGTTGCTCTTCTCTCCCTAAACCTCACCTTAGACCTGCAGAAAGTAAAAAGCAAAACGTTTTCCTTTGGAGGCAACGCGTGGGAGGTGGTGGGGAGCAGGAAAGGTAATGGGACTAGGACACGAGAGTGACTTTGCTTATCCGTCTCTCCTGCACCCTGCGTGTTGTTCAGCATCGCGAGAACAAAATGCTGACCTGTTTCTTTCCTTGTCTGAGTAGTGACCTCATGGTCCAGCAATGCATGTGCTGCATCGGAGTCCCCTTGCCTCTCTGCTGGCTTCCTGCCTCCACTTGTGTGCTAGCATGAGAAGCTGAGAAAACTATACATTTTATTGAACGGTAGCATAAATACTGAGAAATGTGGCATATAAGGAGCCATTGAGAGAGAGCATGAGCCCTGAAACCACCCTAAAGAGAAGCAGCAACCAGTGGAAAAGGAAAGGGTGGGACGGGACATAAGAGTAGATGGAGAGAGAAAGTAGCAGAAGTAGTCAGTGGAGGAGAAGGTGTGGCTGGCTCTCCTAGGAAATGAGCAGCAGATGAAAACCGGGAAACAAAGGAGTAAGAAGCACTGATTTTCCTGGCCTGACATGCTTGAGTGAAACTGGGACCAAATCTCACGTTTGAGAGGATCAGTCAAGACACTCCTGTTGCCTCATCATCCTTTGTCATTGCTTTAACGCGTTCAGCTCGTTCGGATGTGTAATTTCCGAGTCCTTTATGTTGGATAGTGATAAGCTGATCAGCTTTATGGACTAAGTAGTTTTAGATTCCTTGCATTATTATTCCAGTGTGAACAATCACATTTCATAACTCAAAACCATGCCATTTAGGCACAAAAAAAGCACTAACACAATTGAGTGTGTTCCAAGAAAGGGCAGGAGAGGATTCCACCTCAAACAAGTTATTTTGCTGTTCGGAAGATGACTGTTCAATTATGTTCCAGTCTTAGGATTTTCCTTCATAATATCCAGGCTTGCTGATCTTCCCCCAACCTGAATACCTGCTGTCATTTGATCCTCCAGCACTTTACAGATGGGTTGGTAACTCTCTACATCTCTGATCTAACAACAGTTTAGTTAGTAAGTGCACCTTTCGGTTTCTAGCCTCTTCACTGAGCAGAAAAAGTCCATTAGAGTTGGTATCGGCCTGGAGTAAAGAAAATTTCAGAGTCCAAAAGGGCTAAATCAATAATCTGGATCAAATACAGAAACTGCAGCTTTGACATGGGACAGAGAGATCATGGTGACTGAGCGTGGTTTTTCAGGGCAATACCCCGCTTTACTGGAGTTTTTTTTAAGAATTATTTTTTAAGAAGCCAAACAGGATGGATAATCTTTTTAAATGAATGCCGATATTGTAATACCCACGCACACATCTTATGTATTTAAACGTGTCTTTTGCTGACAGAGTCAGTATCACAGTTCACAATCCATCCTTGTCCTTTAATCCTCACTACCACCGAGACAACACAAGCCTCACAGACATTTAGTCTCTCCCAAAGAGACAAGCTGCCTGCCAAGCATGTGGGAACTAGGACAGTCTCCGAAGCACGTTGCTATATTCTCATCGTTCCTGTGAGTACGCACTTGGCCAAAGGCAAAGTTTCTGGTGCAGCGGTCAATGGCCTCTCAATGTTTTTGACACTGTGGATTGCTTGATGCTTGAGGTTATGCTAAAGGCTCTCGGACACGGTTATTCCTTTTTAATATGATATGACTTCTCTCTCCAGAAGACACATTTGTTTCGGTAAATGAACACAATTTCTGTTACCCCCCTCTGGTGGAATTCTCCAAGGCTCCAGCTTAGATCTTCATTTTATCTTATTTTTAAGTGGTTTGCATGCCTAGTCAATACTCTACCATCTGTCCTCAGAGGGCATTAATGTTTATTAATAAACTTGATGATACTATCAAACAACTTGAGTTTGAAAATACAGAGACACACACTGTTGGCTGTATTGGTGTCAGGCGACAGAGCAGTATTTTAGCAAACATTGCAAACAGCCTAATATTATTATGATCAACCCTGAATGTCACCGGGGAAGCAGTTACTGCACACGTATGCACAACATCTCCAGAGAGATGTTGTTTAATCAATGCTGTCCTGAAGCTACCACTACCAGTCAAAGGCTAAAGGAGACTACAACCCTGTTTGGTGGCATAGGATTTACCTAGTTGTTACTCAGAGTTAAGTCTCATTGATACCAGTTGGAGATACTCAACATTCACACAGCTTCTAAAATTAGGCCACTTCTGTAGCTGCTTGAATCTAGAATCACATTTTAGACATCCCTTTTGAAAGACTGGGGCTGAGCGACCCCATTTATTTTTATCCAGGCAAGACTGCAAGGGAAATTGAGGAATGTGATGAATTTACAATTATGCATTTGCAGTGACACACCATTGCATGCAGTAGAATGGTTTTTAAACTTTCTGAAGCTTGGGTACTTTTCACTCCTAATACCATTAAAAGCCTATTTACTGAAACAGCCCATAAGGCAAACATCAGACCTACAGAAAAAACAACTGAAGTGGGAGAGACCCTCTGAACTCTACGAAATATTTACAAACAGATTTAGGGAGGATGAAGTAAAGTACTTCCAAGCATAGACAGAAAACCTAATGGATATAAACATCCTTTTTTAGCTCTTGGTAAGATTTGTTTTCATAGCCCTAGCTATGATATGAGAAAATGTATGAAGTCACCCAGTCTGTCTTCTCTTCCAGGAGAGAAGTGGTCCCTGTGCTATGTTTTGTAACGCTTGGCTCTGCCTGACTCAGACAACAGAAGCCAAACCCACTTCTTTGGAGTCTTTTCAATTTTTCTAAATATTTCACTTTTCCCCAGTATTCCATCCAAAACAATTCAATACAGTCTGTATAAAGACACTTTGATGTCACGACCATCATCCTGTTGACTTCATATTTATCCCCCTAGAGAAGCCTAAATAATTTCTCAGCCAGTGTGGTGTTGATGTCCCTCTAACATCTGTCTGCATAGTCATGCTCCTCGCCACTGGAACACCCTATAGCTGTGCTCTGCTGTGACTGAGCCTTCACAAGCAAATTCTTTCAGATGTTTTCACACCTGTTCCTTCCTCTCTGTACTCAAGACATTATTCTTACACTTGAGGAAAAGGACAAGAAAAAGTGAAGAGGAGAAAAAAAGAGACTAAAATGCTTTTCTTTGTGCTACCCCAGCTGTGCAGGCACAGGAAGATCCACCTAAATATCTGGCCTACACAGATAATTTAATTCTTACCAGGATTTACGATAAGAGTATTGTTCAAGATAACGAAGAGAGAGAGTCCTCTTGAAGGATTTTGTTTCCAGGATCTACTGCCAAGGGATTGCACAAGAAGTGTCACAATCAGGCAGTTACAGAGGAGAACAGAGTTTAAAGGAATCCTTCCAAGATCCCCATAGCACTTGTGGGTTTTTGCATATTTTCCTTTGTGCTTTAAAAGAAAGCAAAACCATACAAAACAGAGGCATTCCCTCATCAAAGCAGCCTTTCAGATTTGTGAAGTTTCTCCAAAACATATAGAATTTGTTGATTGTTGTTTTTCAAATGATCCTAAAATGGCCTTCAAACTTGAAGTGGTAGAGGAATATGTACACAGAATATGTACACAGATACTTTAAATTTTCAGAAATATTTACATTTTAAGAAATACATGTGTTTTTTAGTATTTTTTTTCTGACCAAATCCATTTTTTTTCAGCATTTGAAGGCCCTAAGGTCTAAAGCAGGACAGTGAACACAGTAACTTACCACAGCTTATTTTATGTGTTAAAATTGTCATCAGCTGTTGCATACAATCATCTCTCTGAGATAAAGCTCTGAAATACGCAGAGGTACAAGTCTTACTGTACCCAGACTAAGCTGCTCTTTACACAAGGTTCTCCTGGGGTAAATTCCCATCCTAGAAGCAGCTTACACTCATGACACTATTCACTAAGTGATCATTATTCTAATTTTACTCTTAAGGAAATGTAGGCAAGTAAGACAAAGCATTTGTCTAAAATCAGAGAGTAACTCACGTGCATTTCACTGACCTGCATAAACTTAGCACATTGCTTTAATAAGTAGAATAAACTCTTTCCACAATTAGGAGAAACTTTTTTCAAGTTAGTACTTCCCCGAGCGAAGCTCATATATTTTAACACACTGGTACCTTTGCCAGAAATCAAGACTGCCTTTTTCTTTTTCTTTCACCATTACAAAGTGTCATCATATGCAAGTGAACTTCTGCCTGCCTGCAGGACTTTCAATAGTCAGAGTTTCTGGCAATAGCTGCACTGCCTATAGGATATATACAGCAACTGGGTCAGCCTGTTTACAAAATAACTTGTGATTATCAAGGCAGTACTCAGCACCCACGACTATATTATACTGGAATATAATTAAAGACAGACATAGTTAAAGCACTGTAAAATAAGGAAGCAGTGGCACTTAATAAAGCTATTCAGGATTGGGAAGAGGTTAAGGGTTTGACTCGCAATTAGTCCCTTGGAGATCAGCTAACCACATTATTCCTATCAAGAATTAAACCACTCATCTAAATATCTGCTGAGGACAGTAGCACAAACCCTCAGAAGAGTGAAATTTTTTTTTAAAAAAACACAGCAGAGTTTAAATGGTGAAAAAATTCATTCTACGGGGAAAGTAAAAAGTCTAATTGAACTTATTTGTACGTAAAATGGATATCCTGCTGTACTAATAACTGTATAAAGCATAAGAGTTCACATCCTCACCCCTCGGAATACGGCTGAAACTCTCCTTCCCCTCCTAAATACACATACTGCATTAATACCTGGCATGTTTCGGAATCCACTTCCAATTTGTCTACACCCTGTGATTCACAAAACATGGTCTTCTTCAGGCAATGTCTATTCCTAAATGACAGAGCACGGGTTAGAAGGGAGGTAGGAAAGCACCTATTTCTATCCCAGCTATGGAGAGAAGGCTGTATTTTCTGGAACAAAATGAGCGTAACTAACACTCTTGGTGAGCAATGGGTTATCCTAATACTAGGACATGCACCAATAATGGCTGAATCATCGTTATTTTATAGTGAAGTCTCAGGAGGTGAAACAGCCATTTTTGAGAAGACCTAGTTCTAGCAAATGAGTATTAGAGAAGAAAGATCATGAAAAACTAGCAGGGAACCTTTCTTATACTGCTCTTCTTAAAAGTTACTTATTTTTCCCCTCCATGTATTTTGCTTTTGCAAACACTGTAAAGATGAAAATCAACAATTCAGTCCATTTGTTTCACATCTACTTACTTCACAGGCACTTCCATCAGCTTCTCCCTCTTTTTAGATATGCTGGAAGTATCTTCCCAAAGTACATTCCCAGGCTGATGCTTTGATTCTAGAGCACGTTTGCTCTGGCAGGTTCCAGACAACAGGGAACATTATAGATGACCAGCCAAACAAGCCTTTTATTTTGCTGTTCATGACAGGAACTTCTCAAAACCCATAAATAGCTGGGTGGCTTGGAGCACAAAAGGAGAAATAGATAATTAGGTTTAGGGATAGAATCTAATATCACACCACTGAGTTAGTATCTGTGTCTAGCAAGGTGGTGTGCTAAGATAGAGAATACCTGTAGCGTTCCCTGCCCTCAGTACATTCTGTAAATGTTCAGTACTTAAGTAGACTACATGTCAATTCAGAAGCATAACCACAGCAAATCATGCTGTGTGAGTATTTTACCTATCATTATATGTATACTCATAACCAGGTCTGCCCAAACACGAAGTTTAAGACCACACATACTTTACTGGAGCAGGACCATAATTCACTTGTTGATGCATGCACACTTTCTCTCTCTTGTACATTTATAGTGTCAAAACTTGAAGTGTTTCACATGAGCAAAAAAAGATGCTGTTGATTTTTCATCTTAAACTGCAAACATTTTTATCGATCTTTGGTTTCATTTTAGAAGACATCAAGTTTTTGCCAACAAAGCTATTGTTAAGTACAATCACCAAGTGTCCAAAGCTGCCACAGTAATTCTGCTCAAGAGGTTCAGAACTGGTCTTTCTGTCCACCAAAGCAACCAGCTGAGCAACTTCACCCGACAGCTGTAGCCAGAAACAGTGTCAGGCAGCAGCAACCTTCCTACTTGGGCCAAGTCCCTCTACATAGTACATGGCTCCATGCCGCTCTTCTTCCTAAAGAGAAATTCAAGGGAACCAGATCCATTTCCCCACAGCTGCACATACATCCCAGGAACCAAGTACTTCTCAGAGAGCTCATTGCAGGCTCTGTATTCTTCAGTACCAGTCACATCACAATCCACACACAACACACAGAACACCAAACTGCCGTGGGCATGTTAGAGTTAGGCAAAGGCTTTAAGTTAGATTTTAAAAAAACAATCAACACCTCTTCAATTAATAACCTTGGTGAAGTACAGTCATCGAGCTGTTACAAATTTATATAGATCGGCTGATTTCAATGACCAGAAGAGTCCCTTCAAATACACTTAAATTTTAACAAGCTTGGTTTAGAAATGGCAGCGGTTAGTACTACTCCCTACTTCAGGATGCCTCTGTATGGAAAAAATCAAGCGTATCCCAAGCTAACTGTGCACATACTTTCTGCTTCAGTTACTCTATATTTTTCATTCCTCTCCTTTACTACCTCAAGCATGTTCCTCTAAGCTTCCACGGTCTGGAAATTAAAAGATGCTGTTTCAGGGTACACACAGGCAAGATGCACACGCAGGCAGGCAGAGCAGCACAGCTGCACTCTGTGCTTTCTGTTCCCTGACAGGGGCTGACAGGTAATAGATTTATGCAGTCATTAGTGTTTGCAACACTGAAGGAGCCTAGTGATAAAACCACATATTGAATATCAGTAAAACTGTTCATCACCTTATGAAGTACTTCATACATGTCCTCCAGGCAATCAAAATAAATTCAAAATCCTTTTATTATGGTAAACATACTGTATCTTAACTAGTAGGGGGTCTCAAGCTGGAAAACAAATTTCAGCCTCTTCTGTTGTAGTATCTAAATATTCAGGGTACAATGAGAGTGCTGTGGGCAGGCAACAGACCATGAAGTATTGTCCAGTGCAAAATGCAGAACAATAGTCTAACAGCAACTTAAATTAACACTAAATCTACCTAAAGTGAAACTCATCATAATAGGCAAGACGACACACAGCAACAGAAGCAGGAAACATTTTTTTTGTGGCTACATGCATAACAGTGCTGATATTAATCGAAGAAATAAAACAGACAATGAAAGCCAAATGATTTTCCAGATCCAGAAAAACTGAAGCAACTACAGGTGTTTGCAAGAAAACCACTGAGCACGTTTTTTTTTTTTACTGTTGTTTTTACTACTTGGGTAAGAGAGGGCTCTGACAAATGAACGTACTACAATATACAGTATATTTGAAGTACAGAAATTAAAAACTGTTAAAACCACAAAGACCCTAGTGCACTCCCAAGGTGGACTCCAGCATTTCACAGGGTGTTTCTTGTGCCCCACACACAGCTCACATGCCAAGCCCTCTCTGGCTGGGAACAGAAAGCCTGAGTTAGAGCTGTTCTCCAGTATTTCCAGAGTAGTTCATTATATTGTCCAAGTGGTACTACTTCTTCTTGAGAGCTCTCTTTCCTTCTCCTTTCTTTGGTTTTTCCTTCCCACGGAGCTTTTTCAATCGCCTCATCTCCTCCTTAAAGTCCTGATGTTCATCCCTAGATGAGGGAAGAAAGAAAAAAGTTTACTCTGTTTCTTGAATACCTAGATGTGAAAGGTTCTATGAGCTGTACGATAACATAAAAAAACCCCTTGAAAGTCTTTTTAACAGTGAAGTCCATATTGAAACTCACTGCAGTGTATTCAGTGTTACTGCTAGCAGTCATTTTCAGCTGAATAATATGAAAGATTTGCTCTGGTACTTTCAAAACAAGGTTTTCAGCAACAAATGGTGTGTGCATATATATATATTATTTCCATTGCATTTATTGATCCAGTGTGTTTAAATGAGCAGTAAAATACAAAAATCAGCAAGAGATAAGAATGAGAATTTCCCCTTCTCATCTGGCTTGGCAGCCTAGCAATCGCGCACTGTGTTTCTATGCTAGATACTAAGTTTAGGTCATTAGCTTCCAAGAAAACAGGGGCATGCTGAGCAGTAATTACAGTACATGACACTGCTCTCAGGTGACTTCAAGAATGAATTACGAAAAAAAGCATCAGCTACTGGCAGAATCTTAATAGGAGAATAAAATAGAAAGGAGGATAAAGGGGCTGGCAGAGATAATGAATCCTCAATGTTCTACTAAATTCTATTTAATCTCTGTCTCTGTATTTTTCAGTGCAAAGGTATGTTTCAAAAGTCACAACTGCATCCTAAGTAGCCTAAGATTGCTGCACTGCTATTTTTAAACACAACTTTTCTAAAAAAAAATAAACAAAAAAATTGCAAGTTATTATCAGGCCCTATTAGTCTATGACTCTTCATTATATATTTCTCACCAGCAAACCTGATCCTCTTACAAACTCTCTGTGTACAAAGCAGCTAGAGAAGGAACTTGAGATTACGAGCGGAAGGAGAAGAGTAAAGAACATTATCATGTCATTAAGGCTTTCTGTGTAAACAGCTCTTCTAGAAAGTGTTTGCATGCCCACTTAAACCAAGAACATCCTGGATGCAATCCTTGATGGCTAGTATTGAGATACTAGCAATAGAAATCAGGCTGTTTTGACTTTACAGGGTTAGCACTTTTAAGGGACTTCTTTAGTGCTACCTGATGGAAGTCAAAGAATGCATTTGACTCCTGCTGATGTTCTTTTGCAGTGCAGTTTTTCCTACTTGAGACTGTGGAAATTAGTTTAGAAATTAGACAACTGGTTTGGATGAAGCTGAAATTCATAAGGCTATTTAAACAACATTTGGATTTAATTTAGCTTATTTTAAAGGATAAAAAGCCCCTCCAGCCTAATACAGACTTTCCTTCTCTTCTAAACTTCACTTATTAGTTGTTGAATGATTAAGAAATATATGGTAAGACTGTCTTAGTGCAATTTTTGTGTTAAGGTAACATCACCTCTTTGTAGCACATTAATTTGCCATATTCAGAACTATGGACCCATGTCTTGTCTGCAAGAAAGCTCTCTTCCCCACAAAGCCAAAGCAAGAGCTATTTCTTATATAATTGGTTGCCCATAACTACACCTAAAGTCTTTCTCACAAAAGGTTCTAATTATGGTAAAAGTTACTCAGACAGTAGTCACTTATTCTACTCTCCTTGCCCTCAGTGCAACAATCAAGTGTTTATTTCCATATGCACAATACTCTGAACTAAACCTTTTTCTACGTTCCTATTTTCCTTGAGGAAATATAACAAAACTCACACCCACCCCTTTCCCATCTCCAGTTCTGCTCCCACCCTATAAGCACAGAGATTACCTGTAGAGACCAAAGTAACGGAGTTTCTTCATGAGGGCATAGTAGGTGTTGTGAGGAGGATACCAGCTGTAGACCTCCTTCCGCTTGGCCAGAGGCTGCTCACTGAATAACTTCACTACTTTCATTGATTTTGAGTCAGTTGGCCTGACAACTTCTCCGAATATCTGAGCACTCAGCCGGGCCATTCGAAAAGCATAATTGGAAACATTCGACATCTCTCAAGGAAGAGCGGGCACACACAGACAGACGGACCTTCCTGCAAAAGGAAACACAAGACAACCACAACTCTAAGATGACTGAGTATTGCAAGATATCCCAGAATTAAGCCAAACAAAATAACTCATTGTACCTGGATCACATATTCGAAGTCATGCATTCCTTGCATGAAGTCGGTCTATCTTAGTACATAATCCTGCATATAAAGAATATCTATGCTAAACCAGGTACAATTAGCAGCCTAACTAGGACGCTACAGACAGCAATACAGACTATGAAAGTACCTACACTGAACCACAATTTACCATGGCTAGTTTATTAGCAGATCAGACTCAGCTTGCTTAAGGCCACCTTTAAACTCCAGTCAAAGGACCAGTTACAGTGTGAACTCTGCCAAAAATGGTTCCCACCGTGATGCCTCTTGACTTCTACACAAGCACAAGGTGAGACACCTCTTAAATATACTAGGGAAGCAACCTGGAAGTTTTTCTTGTGAAAATTTCTCCTCCTATTTAAAACACTGTATGAATGTTGTTACAGTCCATTGAGCAAAAATGGCCTATTAGCTGTATAAATAAATAAAATATATCATGCTTCGCTATATGAATCACACAAATCCTTCCCATCTCAACTTCTTTCCCTTGATCATTCCCACCAACTTTTTCTCCATTCTCTTTTCAGTTTCTCTTGATATCTCTATTACTTTTAAGAGAGGAAAGAGATCATTTCCCCATGCCAAATTATTTTTTTCCCATAAAATCCCACATCAGCAGCTTCTTATTCTTTTTCAGCTGTCTCCCACCTAAAGACACTTCTGCAATATAAATGCTTTTGAGGACAAAACTGTCAGACCACCAGAGACAACATCTGTACTCTCTAAAAGGAGTGTGGAGAAGGGTTTTCTCTCAGTGTTCCTACCCATCCCCATTTTTTCCTCGTTTGCATCTTTACTCTTTGTTTGCACAATGGGATGCAATGGACAAGAATAAGAGTTCTATGATCCTGTATTTGAAGCTGTTACGTTGCCTGTACTGTAGCCTTTTTGAGCAAGTGATGACGTAATTCTATAGAGAAATTAAGCAAGAGTTCATTCAAGTGCACTACACTTAAAGTTTAAAATTCTTGTTTTTAGAAGTATTGCACAGCTGATTCCAGAAGATGAGTATAAAAAATTAAAGAGCATGGAGCAAGGACAAGAATAATCAGCAGGACAGGGTTGAGTCCATTTTGGTATAACAGGGAGCCTGTTGTTTAACATCACGAATCTGAAGTAGTCATAACCATGCTTACAAATAGCTGCTCACTGGAGGATCTGATGTACAACCATCTACTTTGATTTGCTCTTGTTAGCAAAGCACTAGAGAGGAAGCAGGGAAAAAAAAATCAGGCACGAAAATAATACAGTCTAAGAGAATAATGGGAAAAGCAACAAAAGGGAAGGCAAAGTGTCAGAAACCTCAAGCTAAGGCAGGAGGCCTAGTGTGATAAGACAGAAGCTCTTAAACGATCACAGAGCAGCGCTTCAACTTGAGCATCTACATGTAGGAATGATCAGTAAGTCTTGCCAAGCCATCCATTTCAGAACAGCCAGTCCTAGTTTCTATATTCAGAGATAAAGCAACAAATTGTCCCCAAAACTCATCGTATCATCACCGAAAATATCACCAAACTCAAACACAACGCTTGCTTAAACTCCTCCAACTACAGCCTTAAAATGAAAATACCTTTAGGTCCTAAATGAGGGGTGTCGAACTCATTTTCACTGGGTGCCACATCAGCCTCATGGTTGCTTTCAAAGGGCCAAATGTAATTTTAGGAATGTATAAATTTAAGAGTAGTTACATTTACACAGTCCTATAATTACATTCAGCCCTTTGAAGGCAACTGCGAGGCTGATGCGGCCCCCAGTGTAAATGAGTTTGACACCCCTGTCCTAAACAATGTAAACCTGGGGTCTGAGGGGCCTGCTTTTCACTTCAGAATCACTAAAGGAATCTAAATAGCCCAAGACAAGACTGGAGACCTCTGTTAATCCTTGCTGGTCTAAGAATGTTTGAGAGATGAGAGAGGCAAAGGCTACAAACTCTCGTGTGCCAGAGCTATCCAAGCCTGGTGTTGGGTGACCTCCGATTCTGTGAGGTGCCACCAGAACAGTCTTGTTCTTGCCACAGCGATGTTATTTTCCGGGAAACACACTGGTAACTGACACACCTACACCAAAAGCAAAACCATCCTGCAGAGCTGCATCTCCACCTGCTCCCAGCTCCTCACAGCCTGGCCTTCCCGTCCTAGCCCGGGTTTTCGCTTCCCGATCCGCCAGCCTGTCTCAGACCATTCCCTGCTCACCCAGCATGTGACAGGAGAATTTGCTGTTTCCAGAATCGCTTTTGATTTTTCCATTACGGGGGAAGGGCAGGCCACCCCGGGCCGCCGCCCGGCCCGAGGGGCACCTGGCCCAGGCAGGGTCACCTCCCGCTCCGCGGCCTCGCCTCCCTCCAGCGGGACAACCGCGCCGCGGGGGAACCGCCGGCACCGGCTCCCCGCTGCCAGGGGCCCGCGGGACCCGCCCGGCAGCCCCAGCGAGGCCCAGGATCCCCCAGCCGGGCCCAGAAGGCGGCGCAGGCTCAGCCGAACCCCCCCATGGCGAGCGCCCGGCTCTCATTTCCCGCCCTTCAGCCCCCAGCCCCGCTCTCCCCGCCGAGGCCGCCGCGGGCGGCCAGCCGCGGCCCCAACCGCCTCCCACCCCTCCGCCCGCCCCGAGCCCCGTCCCGGGCTGACCCTCGGGCGGCGCGGCCGTGGCGGCGCATGCGCGGGGGCGGCCCCGCCGAGGCGGCGCGGCGGGTGACGTTGGGCCCGTGAGGCGCGGCGCGGGGCGGGCGCTGGGGAGCGGGGCCCCGGCCCTGGGTCGCGGCCCCGCCTGGCCGGCCGGGCCCGCCTCCTGTTTCCCCGCACGCAGCGGCGCGTTGTCGGGGTGCTGGGAGGCGCTTCGTGGTCACCCACCTTCGTGCCCTCTGTAGGAAACAATTATTTTGCAGTTATAATAGGCTCAGGCAGGATCTCTCAGCAAAGCAATTTTTTTTTTTTTTTTAATAACGATATTGCAACACCGGGTGTTCTACCTAAAGGTAGGCACACCTAATAGGGCAAAAAGGCCCTGCTTATATCCCCCCAAAATCCCGGCCGCAATTTCCCTCCCGTTCCCCATTGGTTGGGTACTTCAGGGTTTACAGACCACCCCGACACATACAATACCCTTCCCCTTATCAATCTCTTTAAAATATGGATTCCTGGTACTTTGGCTACACTTCCCCCTAAATTAACTTGTAAATACAGGTATCAGGATGCATACAGGTATCAGTATATATTCCGGGAAGAGACTGTTTTACATTAAGAATTCATAGTCCGATGTCTCTCGGTCCTTCCACCTAAATTAACTTGTAAATACAGGTATCAGTATGTATACAGGTATCAGTATATATTCCAGGAAGGGACTGTGTTTTACATTAATGATTCATAGTCAGATATCTCTCAGTCCTTCCCCCCTGCTGGGGTCAGGCGCCAGGTCCTCAGTTACGTAAAAACAACAGTTCTTCCTTAAATGTTCCTCACGCCCCCAAACCTGGAAGCAGCGGGGAACCCCCAAAGCCTCATACCCCTTCCCCAGCACCCCCACTTCTGGCAGCTCCTTCCCAAGCACAATTCAAATGAGCCTTCCCGGTGCTTGATTTATGCTAATTTTTAATCAGTGCCAGGAGGTGCTAAATCAGGCCCTGTGCAAACATCTGAGTAAATGACAATTATGTGATTACATTTATAAGCCAAACGTGTAATGCCATCAAAGAATGAAATTGGCTTTGTCTGGCTGGATCTGTTTTCTAGAAGAGTGTCTATTCACAGGCATTAAGTATCTTGTTATTCCTTAGTCCATCTGTGATTAATTTTCTGTCACTTTTTCCATCCTTCCCTGGGCTTATCAGCTTTGTGGCCTGGGCACCCCAGTAACTTCTCTTGCCCTTCTTGAACAGCGGCATGATCTTCTGTAACGTCCTTCGTATTCCAAGATTTTGTAAAATTAACACTCCTGAGAGGTTTTTTTTGCCAGTTCTTCAAGGATTGTTACGCAAAAGTTCCCTGGATAGCCTAATTTTTAAATGTTTTTCCTAGTCAATGTTGTTTACCATTTTTTTTTACTCACTAATGGACTGAAAAGTGCTGCCTTTTTTTTTGTTTGTTCATTTTAACTTCATAATAAAGCGCCTCTTCCTTCGTCTTTCTAGGGAGACAATAGACGATTTTACCATTTCTGCCACTTCTATGCTATTTTACCATCTCTGTCTAGTCAGATACCTTGGTACTGTCACACTCCCGTTTTACTGTCTGTAGTCACATTACTCAGGCATTTATTGTTGTCTTTATTTTTTGTATACTCCAGAACATTTTTTCTTATTTTTTTGCCTTTCCGCATTGTTTTATACTATGCTTTTAACTTCTGAGCGTTTCCTTCACCCTGCTGCTGAGCCAAAATTGTCCTTCAGCCTAAAGTGGCTATTTTGTTTATTAGGCAATCATCACTTTTAGACTACGGAGTCAGATCATAAGAATTCTCATTTACATTTCTATCTCTATTTTTTTAATCGTATTTTTCTCATCATTTCTCTCATTGTGTTGGGGATAGTCTTCCTGAAACATCTCCGTGTGTGTAGGAGAGTATTTCCCTGGCTGGGACTGTCCTTTTTCGCTTATTGTAATCAAACTGTGATTGCTGTTTCCTAAGCAACCGCTGCTTTTTTGTCCCATTATTAAATTGCTTAAACATTATGAATTCCGAAATACTTTTTCCATATAGACTGGAATAACTTCCGTCATAGAAAGTAAGTTTTAGAAACTCTAATAAGACAATGGCTGCTGGCTATTTGAGGCTTTTTCCTCATACAGCTCCAAACTGAGCACAGTTTTTGGTATATTGGAGGAATAAGTAGTTGGATTCTCTGTAGCCATTTCCACTCCATTCCACCCCTCCTTGATAGGGTCAACTGGGACAAGTTACTGTCTCCGCATCTCTAAAGTAATGATGGTGGTTTAATATGTACTGTTACCTTCTCACATCCTCAGATGTCTTTGTTAGGTTAAAAGGACTGTGGCAAAATATTCTAATATTCCCATTCCCATCATCCTGCCTGTTTCAGTAATTACGTCAGTTTGATCTCATTTCTCCTCATCAGTGAAAATATCCAATTCTTCTTACATTTTAGCCAAACTCAGAGAAGTGGCATATAGACCATTGAAAAACATCTTCCTGTTTCCCTCAAACTGATGATTTACCTAAAAATGGAACAAATCATGTGGTTCTGCTTCCATTCTTATTTTCCAGCAACATCATCAGCCTGGTGTCTGATTGTCTAAAGTTACTCTGCTGAGTTTCAGACCAGAGACATTTACTGGATTAGGCTGAGGTGAGAATTATGGCTGTTCCTCATCAGGGCAGTAAGCAAACCAACTTTCTTTTCTGTAGTTACACATCACAGCTCTGCATCACTAGGAAGTTATTGCAACACAGAGATTTTCTCATCAGAGACCCAGTGTTGTTGCCTACGTTTTGCAGGTGTACAAAAGTATAACTCTGTGCACGTGAGGATCTCCAGCATGGCTTTTTTTGGTGTGATGGAAGCACACATATACGAACAGGTCTGCATGAGTTCATTTTTTCTGCCTTTTTTTCCACTAACATCAATTGTTTCTGCTGTCAGCTATGCAATAAACGTGCAAATATTGTCAGGAACAAAGCAAAAATGTGCACTCACAAGAGCATATTTTTGTTGTTGTGTCGATGTTATTATTATGGTTATGAGGAGAACTGATTGCAAAGCACCCACAGTTAGCATGTTAACCAGTAAGGCTGCGTACAGACACTCAGGAAGGAACATCGAAGTCACAACAGTCAACAAAGTGACAATACAGCTGCAAAGTTGCAGAGGTGGAGCATGGACTGTTTTGCAAACTGTGTAGCTCTAACTGGTCTTGCACACCTCATCTGAGGAACAATGTGTCTCCCTAGAATGTGAGGGAGAGTTTAAGCTGGCTGGGTGATGTTTCTCACTGTGGAGAACATTGTCCGAATCACTCTCCCTGAGATGATGCCTGTCCTGAGAGCAGGTTAGACAGGCCGGTCACCTTTCTGGCTGCCTGGCAGTGCTGTAACATGCACCCCCAGGAATAATTACTGTCAGTGGTGCATGGGTGGCTGCATTCCTGTTCTAATTGCTTAACATTCAGGATGAAGGCTGAGCTGCTGCCCAAACTCTTCATTATTGTGCCTCTAGTCACAGAAGGAACTTATTTGCTTAATTTCTTTAGTTATCTCTGTGGGGAGATGACAGGAATGTAAAACATTTATGTCGCACACCCTCGTCCCTGTGAAGTTCATCCACCTTCATGCTAGTACGGAATGATGGGGTGGTTGTGGAGACGGGGTGCACAAGAGCTTGATCTCCAGTTCCTGAAGCTGGTGGTGTCTACACTGCTGTGCAAAGCCACCTGTCTAATCAGACCAATGTAATGCTATGTATGTAGCGATGTAAGAGCGTGTGGAGTCTTTTGGACACATGAAATGAACATCCCCACTCCGAAGTTTTCATAGTCCAAATGAGACTTGACACGCTAAGGGATGATAACAACCAGGAATGGAAGGAAGCAGTGGAGCCTGACAACAGGAATGGGCTTGTGAGGAGCTGAATTCTGTGGATGTGTTGTTAGATCCTCCTGAGCTTTTTGTGGTAAATAGAGCAAAGCGTTTGGACTTGTCAGAAATTATTTAGAGGAAAATCAGTGGCAGATGGGTGAATGAAAAAAGTAAAACCCTAGAAAGGAGTTAAAGGAGAGCAAGCCAACATGGGACTCGCAGACATCATGGACATTCTCTGCATAGGGACTGTTGTGAAGGAAAGAAATTAAGGGAGTGAAGAAACCTGCATGGAGCACATGCAGAGCAGCCAAAAAAAAAAGGGGGGGGGGTGGCAAGGGACCTCATGATAAAGTACAGGTAAGACCTGTTTACAAAGAGTTGGTAGTAATTTGATCTGGAATTATTTTATTTGATCAATAGTGATTTGGAATTACTTATCTGATTAACTACTCTTGTGTATGTATTTTAGTTATAACTGAATATTACATAGCCTTAAGGAAAGATTTTGACAAAAAGCAACACTTGAGCCACTGTGGGTGTGTCCTGAGAAGGCAAAGGCATACTCAGAAAGAAAAAAAAAAAAAAAATGAGGATGCCAGTTTGCTCATTGGTGCTTGTTTATTGACACTTATGAGGAAAGAAGAGTCTGAACTTTTTTCATTTGATCTTGGAAGTGGGTCATTTGGGTAATTTCTGTATGACACAGTAATCAACTTCACTCCTAAGTCTTGTGCTTAGAACTGTCATGTCATGCTTAAAGATGATCTCTAACATTTTCTTGTTATAAATATTGATATGAGGGAAAAAAATCATCTTAATCCGAGTCAAGCAGAAGGACCCTCTGAGTATCTGGTAAAGCTGTATTGGCTACATCTGCATTTAGAATACATTTGTTTTATTCATTTTTTATGTGATCATGATTAATTGGTGAACTTTGATTGTATTTTGTTGCGCAGCGATTCATGTTGAGCCATGGAGACGTCTCACGGTGCAAATCCCTCTGGAGAGGATGTGTTGTATTAAGAGACTGACAGACTTTGGGTGGGCATTTGAAGGATATTTTGACTTTAAAATAACTCATCAAACTAATGCCACAGAGTGAAATCTATAAAGATGCAGCTGTTAAATACTGCCACTCCAGCTATCTAACACGGGAAACCCTTGGGAAGGAGATGCAGCCTAAGAGAAAAATAGAAATTATTTTTCAAAGCCAATTGGCATCTTGAGCTTATTGCCTCGCCAGAGAGCTGGGCTGTTGAGGCAGCCTTCTCGCCTCCTGGAGAAAGAGAGCAAGTGCTCTTCCTCTCTCTCGCGGTGCCCTCGGACTGATGCCTGAAATGCTATTGACAGTTCTCCAGAGAACTGTAGTGTGTCCATTTTTAATGGCAGGCAAGCTGTTCAGCATGGCAGGGGGTGCATGAAGCTGAACAGGGGAGGATGCTGTAGATCTCCACACGTCTACATGCTTGTCATTTAGACTGAGTAATTTATAGTTCAACAATATGTCAGAATAAATGATCAGCAATTTAAATGAAGTACTTAATACTGAAAAGAAAGAATATTTCTTAGTAGTTAGATCAAGGAACTGGGAATGAGAATTGTTGAATCTTGGTTTTTTTTGTAGCTCCATTACTAACTCACTGGATGACCTAAAGCAAGTTAATTAACCTATCTGCCATTTCTTCCCTCTGTAAACTGGGGATAATAATGTCTGCTTCAGAAATGGGTTGTGAAGAATAATTGATCTTTAGAAAATGCTTCAGCCTCCCCTAGTGAAAAACATACTACAGAAGTAAAGTATTGTTGTTGCTTTACCAACAACATGCACATAAAACTTTTAAAGGCAACGGTAACAAAGACACATCTTTTCTGGCTGGAACAAAGTATTGTAGGGGAGAGGAAAAAAAGGAAAAATATTAAAATGACAGCATTAGCTGAAAGGAAAAGAAATAATGGAGACATCTGGCTCATTGCTGATAAAAGCTCTTGTAGTTTCTCTTCCATCATTCCTTGCAGAACTCATCTGAAAGGACATCCACCATGGTTTTCAAAAGGCGTCAAAACAGCTGTCTGTCTCTAACTCTGTTTGACCAAGTGTAAAAATGAAGACTGAATAAAAATGTTCCAGCAATAAAATTTTCAGGAAGACATCAATCTCTTAAACAGAAAATCCAAGGAGATTGGTCAGGTCTGTTTGAGTTCACATTTCTGTTTCTGCATGCTGAACTCTTGCTGAGATGCTGTCTTGGATCTAGATCTCTTGGGTTTGTGAGCTGTTGGCTCCCCTGAGTTTTGGCACTTTGATATTGTATATCCCTGCTGACCTCTATGATGCATTCCAATGGAGATTTCTCTCCATGTTTTCCTGGTTTAGGTTCCTTCTTGTCTTGCAACCAATGCTGACCACAGGATACATCATTAGGTCTTTGGGAGCACTCTAGATACCCACTGACTGCCTCTATTTGTAAGTCAGCAAGTTTTCCAAGATCTGTCTGGGCTTCCAGGTACCCAGTCATCTCAGTAGCAATCTTTGTAGACCTAAACATCATTGATCAGCCTTTCCCCCTTCTGTACTCTTTTGGAGACAGAGCCACGGAAACAGATAATTTTTTGGTTTTAGTTTGAAGTTCTTCACTCCAGTCCTGGTGGGTGACATGGAGCTGCCATTTATTATGTCAGGGTAGCCCCAGGATACACACAGCGACCTTGGACAGCACTAGCACCAGCATTGCTCTTTGCTTCAGAATTTCCCGTCTACAAAAACATAATCAATCTTGCGTGCACTTCCCAACCTCAATTTCTTCAGCTTGTGGGAGCGTTCTTCTGTGTGGCAGGCAGGTTTTAGGGAGCATTCAGGATCTTCTTGCAGCTTGTGTTTTGAGCTGCAGAGACTTCTTTGATTCAGCTCATTCTCTCTGACTTTGCCAGTACCCAAGCCGAACGAGCCTTGCTCCTACACGTGCTCTCTGGGCATCTCTGTTCTCCTTTTCCTAAGAAAAAACCCTTCTTTGGATTTTATGGCTGTGAGCCCAAAATTTCCTTTTTTTTTTTTTCTTTCTCTTCATTTTTGTGTTTGGGATATTTTATTCCTTAGCGGGATTCTCTGGAAACAATCAAGAGAATTAGCTTCTTCTAAGCCAGACTCTTTAACGTATCTGTTGAGAAATCAGAGTAAAGTCATTAAGGCTTAGTACTCTCCATTGTTTCTTGGTTGGTGGGTACTTACTTGAGGTCTTTACAGCAAAGGTGAATAAATGCATATCTTTCATGGCACAGCAGTTCTCAATGGAACAACTTCAGAGTATGAGCCCTAATGCCTATGTTGCAGGTGACTGAATACTGCAAATAATTGTCAAAAGCATATCAGACTCCTCATTTTGGCCTGCTGTAGTGTGTGGTCTGCAAGACCTTTTGTTGTCAGGTGCTTTCCCTAAGTGGTTGAGGCTCAATCCTGCTCTGTGCATGGCCCTGTTGTATTCAGTGCTGACACATTAGTCAAAGCAGGGCAAAGTTTTTTGCCATGGTCTCAAGAGATGTCCTCCTGCTGAGCTGTTGTTACACCGGGCTTCCTGGAAGTGCTGGAGATGCCTTGGAGTGCTCTTCTTCCATCAGATGAGCAGAGAAGCAGCTAACTACTGCTGAGCTTCAGAATCCAAGTGTCCAGCCTGGCTCCAGCGACCCCAGTCTGCCCTAGTGATAGGTCAGTTCTGCTGGGAACAGGATTTCTGACAATGGCAGTAAGGGGCTGTCCCTGCAAAACTGAGCTTTCCACAAGGTCTTCACAACCAGAGCTGCTGCTGCTGGCATGCACATCACTGGCAAAGGATCAGCTGCTGCCTGGGGTCTCCAACCATAAATCCTCTTGAATACAGGACTACGGAGATCACTCTGGTCCTAAATCAGATGTGTGGGGACGAAAGCAACTCACTGGCCTGGCTGGACACTCCAAACAGGCATTTCCCACAAACACAATGTACCTACAGAGTTTTCTTCCATTTACTGCACTGTAAGCATCTTCATGGTTGCTGTAAAGCACTTTGAGATGCCCAGCTTCCAAAAGGTGCTCTAGAAGAGAGACATCAAGCTGTAAGTTTCTGTAAATGCTTCATTTTATGTATCAGAGTTAGGGTCATAATATATTGGATTGCAATTGTCAGTGAAAAATAACAATGGCATGTGAAACTAACTGCTGTTGTGTTTTCAACTCAGTGTTGACAAAAGAAGAATAGTCCTTAAGAAGCAGCTGCCATCTCTTAGATAATGAGTACTGATAGCAATTCTGCTGAGAGGTATGGATTTCTTTCCTTTATTGTTTGTTAAGGCTAACAAACCAAAGGCAATTGCATGGAACCTAAGTCTTCTTGCTTAGGCATTCATTTCTTCCTGCTGTTTGTTTCCCACCTGGAACTCTAATCCTCTCTTTGTGACCTAATCAGTTCCTCAACAACCAATTGCCATATCACAGTGCTAAAGTTTCAGGTGGGGAAATGAATTGCACAAATGAATGAACTCTGAAGAACCAAACACTTTATTTTCATGCAAATATTCTTAGTGATAATAAATGAGGAGAGGTAAATGCAAAACTATTGAAGACAGCAGTGTACTTATGTCCAAATAGAGAGTTTATCATCCTAGACATCAGCTGCTTTTACAGAGACACACAATGTATATGTATACACATTTTAAAATGTTTTTATTTTAAATGAATCTGCTCTGCTAGGACTTCACAGCCAAATGAAACACATAAAGATTGAGGTTTTGCTTCTGAGTTGTTTTCCAAAATTGAGTGTTTTTAGGGAATACAGTTTTTCTAAGCAGGTGCTATTTTTGGATTTGCTTACTGGTTTTCTCCCCAGTTCTTTCTGTGATGATTTCTTATGACTTATGAATTCTGATTTTTAACTAAGCCTTGTTCTTCTTTTATGATTAATAGAAGCAAGAAATTGAATTCACAGCTGTGAGCCAATCACAGATGTGATACATTCATTATCAAAGGCCATGTTATTGGTCTGCAAGGACTGTGACTCTGTCTTTCAGTGGATTAGTTCATAAAACACTGCTGATTGATAGAACCCATGTCCAGAAATCTGTTCGGGAATGGACAATAGGTTCTGAAATCTGTTAGAATCTTAGCGAAGGTTGTGCAGTGTGACTTGCCACGTCAAACAATCTAATGGTACTACAGATGTACCTTCATATAAGACTGCCTGTATGAATTAAATATTGGTGCACTACAGCAAAATCAGAATTATTCAGGTTTGAATATATTGAAGATCAATGTTTTAGATGTGGCTTTAAGAATAAAAGTCACTTATTACAAAATATGCTTATTATTGGCAGCCAGAATGAGGTTTTGCTCTGAGTCAGTACTCTTTGGCCCTAATATCTCTGCCATCCTGGACTCTTCTTGCTATTTCTATAAAAGTCACAAGATCTATGAATTTTAATGAGAAATAACGTCTCCTGTTTTCAGCTGAGCCCAATGATGGGGATGTTGGAGAGCCATCTTCTTTTTGTAGCTGGCTTTAGGCAGCAAGTAACCTTGCTGTGTAACTCCTGCATTCAGAGCAATGTCACCTTCATCACTGCAGCAGGCAATGGCTTTTTCCTGCAGCAAGATTCAGAGTGGGAGGCTGGGCTTGTTGTATCCATAAGGTAAACTAGGGGAAGCACAGGGGTCTTGTATGACACAGCAATCTTCTTAGTGAGGCATTTGGGGAAACAGGTCTGTGGGAGAGAGTTCATGTGAAACCGAGTCCAACTCAGAGGAGAAGCTGTAGAGCAGGGGTATCAAACTCATTTTCACTGGGGGCCACGTCAGCCTCGCGGTTGCCTTCAAAGGGCCGAATGTAATTTTAGGACTGTATTAATGCAACTACTCCTACATTTATACAGTCCCTAAAATTACATTTGCCCCTTTGAAGGCAACCGCGAGGCTGATGTGGCGCCGGGTCAAAATGAGTTGGACACTCCTGCTGTAGAGTATGAAGATGTTGACTACCAAGTTGGCAAGACAATAAGCAGGAGGCGTAACAGAGTGGCTGCTGTGATTACAGAGTGCACCAGAGTGAAGCTCAATCTCAGTTTGCGAAAGCAAGGGCTAAGGTGTGTTGTCTATTGTGGGAGATGAATTTGATGAAAGATGAAAGAGTCCCGAGGGCTAAAGATTGCCTGTGTGCTTTGGCTGAGTTGTCTCCCAGCCCAGCAGAACTCTTTTCTTTCAACAGACACTGACACGTATGCAACTTAGGTCTTTTCTGTTTCTTAAATCTTTTCTTAATGCTCCTCTGACATTGGAAGAGCTTGAGTGTTTACTCAGGACTCAACAGAGACAGGGACAAGGCTGGATTATGCGAGTCCCTTTAGTGCTCACCCGTGAGCGTGGTACATGTTTAGATCTTACCGCCTGGTTGAAAAAGCTAGAACTCACGGCAACGCCTTCAAGGCGGAGTGATAGGTTCCAAGTAATTCTGCAGTTTATCACGGTGCCTGTAAACACTCAGCCTGTGTGGAGAGGGTGCAGGGATATTGTCTTCAGTTGACTAAGTTTGCCTTCCAGGCCTTGTTTTCAGTAGCTTATAGTTTTGCTAAACTTCAACTGCTTGAGCTGGCATTTTCCAAGCATGATGTTGCTTTGGACAGTTTAGGGGAAAGTTTAATTATCATTTACTTTGAAAAAGCCCGAGCTTAAAAATATTCTTGGAGATGTTCTGATAAGAAGCAGTGGTTATCATACATAGCTATGTCCACAGTGCAGCCTTAGGTCGTTAACAAGTGATGTGGTTTTGACAGTTGACAGCTAGATAATAAAGGGTAGGTTTTCAAAGGAGGAAGGAGTTTTAATGGAAAGTACTCAGGTTGTTTTTTTGTTTGTTTGGGGTTTTTTTGTGTGGCGTTTTTTTTGGTTTGTTTGTTTGTTTTGTGGGTTTTTGTGTTTGTTGTTTCGTTGTTTGTTTTTGTCTTTGGGAAGACAACATTATCGTATGGTTCTTTTTAGTTAGGTACTGTCTTTTACCTTTTTACCTGTCTCTGTGCAAGGTGATTTAGCATTGGCCATTCCCTCAGCTTTATTAAAAAAGATGATGTGAGACTGCTCATCTACATGTCTTCCTGCTTTCTGCCCAGCAATTCATTTTACTTCCTCCAAACCAAATCTGTTCTTTTGATGCTACACTCCGTTCCAGCTCCTGACCCCCTGATTAATTCTGCCTCAGCTCATCCATGCTTGTCCTGCTCATCACAACTTCAGGTCACTAAATCAAGACTCTGAGAAAACACCAGAATAAAAATTGCCCGTGAATTGCCATTTGCTTGTGTCTTGTGTTCATGAAGTAAGACACCTGATCAGATCCTAGTTTCTACACAAACTCTGTTTCTGTTTGTGGTACATGGTGGATGAAATAGGACTCTACAGTCCTGAAATGGCAGCTGTTTGGTGAAGAGCTTGGGGGCTGTGTAGTGAGCTTAGCAGACAAATATAGGTAGGGAGAATCATGGTCACACGGTTAAGGCAATTGAATTGAAATTGAAAATTGGATTTTATTTCACCCTTTTTGAGAGCTGCTATTATGAAGCTGGGTGAGTCAAAGAAATGACATTCTTCCCAACTACCGTCCGTGTGGTCCCCATTTTCTGTGCCTCCTCTTTCAGCCACCCATGAATTAATTTGTGGAAATGCTGCCCGCTGTGTCTAGGGCCAAGGTGACTGGGAACTGTTCTCTGAGGAAGGAAAATTCTAAGCACTAGCAAAGTTTTGGTTCTAAGCTTCATTAATTGAGCACCCAAAATACACTGACATGTTTGAAAATACTGGCTTTTATCTCTGTTCCTCAGCAGGAAGCTCTGAAGAGAAATTCATTGATGTTTGTAAAATTAAAACCAACACAACTCAAACACTACAATGAGAACACCACTATAGAAAAGCCCATGAGGAAATTAATCATTCTGTATTCAATGCGAGATCTGGATGCTCTGCAGTAAATAGTACATGCACCGCACATTGGATGATAAGCATAGGAGAAAATTTGAATAGTGCTCATTAAGTGAGCAACATCCCTCCTTTGCACTGAAAAAGCAGGAGACCCATGGAAACAAAAATAATGTAATTAAAGATTGTATCACAATGTGTTTGCATAAGGGGTAAATTAATGTTGCATGGGTGATCTTAAATCTGGCATTCACTGACTTGCTTGACTTTGCAATCCAAATGTGGTGGGCTTTTTGTTGTTGCTTTTTGTTATTTGTTTGGGTTTTTTGGTTGTTGGTTTTGGTTTTGGTTTTGGTTTTTTTAGAGAGAGCAAAACAAAACCCTTTTGGGCATTGGCAGAGGGAGAGCAGAAGACATTCGGCTAGGTGCTGGTGTGTGCAGCTAGATAACTGGTGTGTGCACAGCTAAACACAGGTGTGTACATAGCTGCCTGCCTAATCTGTGTGTGTATGAGTGTGTGTACGGCTAGCTTGTGTTTATGCAGCTGGATGGTGTTTCCCTCTGAAAATTCCTTTCTCTATTAAAAAAAAAATAATAGTAGCATTAACAATTGGTTTAGATGCCCAGGTTTTAGATGACAAACTTTTATGAGGTATACTGTAATCCAGATCTTCTTTTGTAGAGCCTCTGCTTGGTTCATGAGTCACCAGAACTCCCCAAAATCTGTTTGACTGACAGGTCAAGTGTTTGTGGGAGTCATCGTAAGATGCTTCTATGGGATAGGCAGCATCTTTTATGTCTGTCTTAGTAGAAGGGCTGGCATGCTGAGAATTCAGCCACACCAGTATCCGAGGTGTATTGGAATGATAACAAATATTACTAGATATAATTTGTTATATCTGTGTTTGGTTTGATTACTGTCTTGTGTTTGAAATCCTGTAATTAGAGCAGCGAACTGCCTCCAGGGCCAGTGCTACTCCAAGTAGTACAACATCAGTACGAGTTCCTTTGGCTTCAGTAGGTGGTTCATTACAAGATATGAAGGTTGGAGTCCACATAAATTAAATACCACCTCTTGGGAAACGAAGATCACAAAGACAGAAGGGAAATAGCGAGTATCATCTCTCTCTGTTGAATAAACCGAGTTAGCGGCACGTTTCCCTAGCAGTGGGAAGCGCATTGACTTGCTCAATCCCCTCCCCCACTAGATGGCACTGAACTCTTTTTCTTTAAAAGAAAAAAAAAAAAAAGAGGGAGAAGAAAAATATGGTGGAGGTGATTTTAATGATTAAAAAAACCCCAACAAACAAAAAACCAAAAAAACCCCAAAGAAAAGCAAATTGCAATTGGTTGCCCATTAACTATGCCCTCCCTGTCTCTAACCCCACACCCTGCCTGTGTGTACCTTGGTACGGGCGCTCTCTTTGCTTTGGTATCTGATGCTTTCTTGGAAGGCGGCGGGCGAGGGGAGCTGGAGGATGCTAAGGAAAGCGGAAACAATCCTGGGAGGGAATGGAGAGGAGCCAGCCCTGTCCATACGATGCCATCCATGGTGAGGTCTGGCAGGCAACGCACGGCTTGTTACAAGGAATTTGCTCTGAACAGACACGCTGGGCTCTGTTTCTCTGTCCCGTGCCTTCAGACATTTTTTCTGTGCACCCATGTGCTTTAGCTTTCCCTCTGGATCACTGAAATTGTAACCTGCAGAAAGGAAAGCCTCAGCTTTCAGTCCTTTACTAAAACTGCATTTTCACTTCCCAGTTCGTTTAAGACCTGTGAATTACCTCCTTTTGCCAAGATGCCCTTAATTCACTGTGGGGACCGGTTTCCACATAAAGTTCCCAAGTGTGCGTGAGTTCTTTTTTTTTTTTAAGTGTCTTTTTTCCCAGCTTACATTCATCCGAAGATCGACAAGGATTGTTTTTCCCCCCTGTAGTGAGGCGGGGGTGGGTTGGGAGGAAGAGAATTTAATAATGATCTGTTGGTGCTGGGAAGGGGCGGTCTATAATAATCCTGGGAAGAGATGGAAGAAAGGTTCCTAATGCCTGCAACAAGCAATAGTCTGCCCCTCTGGAAAAAAGGAGATAATGATGATGATGATGATGAGGGAGAGAAATGTTTAATTCTAAGACTTAAATGGGAGCTCATCTGAAATGCAACACTTTCTCCTACATTTATATATTTAAGGTGACTTGCAGGAGGATATAGATTGCAATCTGATAAAGCTACAATGCAAGTAAAAAAAATGTATGGAAACTGCCACCGAAATGCCTTTTCAGAGAAAAAGATAAAACCTGGAACTGCATGCCAATTTTTAAACCCATGTTTAAGAATGAGAGGAGGGAACAAGTCTGGCTTCTCCAGGTATGAAACTCTCTTACTGCCTGGGAGTATGATGGAAACACCTGGCACCTGGACCTGCCTGGGCCCAACCAAATCTTGGGTCTTTGGACTGTAATCCTAATGTTTAACTAGAAAAGAAATGTACGTATTTTTACATTATATGGTTTTCCTGTCCCCTAATGTATCTTTGGCCAAAATCATGAGAAAAACAGCTCTGGTAGCTGAATCCTTCATTTTCTTCTTGCCCCTAGTCTTCCAGTTCTGTCTAAATAGAGTATAGTTTAGACAGTTCTGTCTTCCAGTTCAATCTAAATAGAGAAAAAATGTAGCAGACTCTTGTGCCTAAATCAAAAATCCATCAATCCTATCAGCCAAAAACCACGTTTTGTAAAATTAGGCTTGTTCCATGTTCTCATCCTTCAGCTTGGGACTTGACGCTAAAAATTGATGAAGAAATCCAGGTGCACTCTCTTCTCTGTGTGGGTTGCAACACAAGAAACCTGTTCGCCATCTTCTTATAGGAGCCAGAAGCTTTTTGACCACAAATCTCTAAATTCGGTCTCTGAACAGATGACAAGTATGGCTGCTCCAAACCCACTATAATTTTTTTTTTTTTTATGTACTGACATGTAGTTGCTTGAAAAATCCAGTTATAGAAGTGGATCCACCTGTGCTTAACTATTTTTAAAAAAGCTTAGATCCTTAAATATTTGCCTTTATTATGAACAACAAAGGGAAGTTACTGCTAAAAAAAAATTAACCAGTGTCTTGTTTCAGTAAAAAAATTAAATTTATTTAAAACTTTCTAGATATAGTTAATATTCATAACATAACATTGAAGTTTTGCAATAGAGCTGTTCCAGCGGATGCAGATGATTGCAATGTCTATGGTCTGCACCATCGACTTTACTTTGCAAGGTTCACAATCATACAAGGGGGTGAGACAATATAGTACTTTTCAAACCAAAAATGGTTTAATGGAGAGATGACCTTCCATAGCTGAAAATCCCAGCTGACTTGGAACCTGGTTTTGCCAGCTAAAATGGAAGGAGACATCTTGCCTTTTTTTGATGATACAATTTGTTTTGGGGCCAAAACCTGATAAGATCTGGCCATGTGTTTTTTTCTGATGCAGCTGTATTTCTCAAGAAAATCCAGGTATGTATTTCTGATACATGAAGAGCTACCGTGTCCTCCTTCTCCTCTCCCCACTGGAGCAAGTACAATTTGTGTGGCTATGGTTAAAAGCCAGCAAAATCCCAGCACTTCTTGGGGCCCCTCTTGGGGCCAAGAGCTATCACCAGGCCAGGGCTTCCAATAAAGGCTGTGATTATTTTCTAGCCAGAGGATACAGCTTGGGCTTCAGGGGCCAAAAGCTGGTAGGACCCAGTGTAGATGTAGACTTTTGCAGCACTCATCCCTGGAGAGGCATTGGGGCTGTGGACTTTTTGGCACAACAGGAGTGACCATGTTTGCTATTCATACTGTGGGGTCACTGGTGTGTGGGAGCCAAATTTTGGGTGGGGCTAGTTGGGTCCCTCTGCCAGCTCCAGGATGCTGTGGTACCCACAGACCAGGATGTGCCAGGATCCCGAGTTTTTTGATGAAAGGGATATGACTGTGGTTATTTCCTTCTTAAACAGTACAATTCGGAGTCTGAACGCCTCAGATTTCTGGATCACACAGAATCCAGGTCTTGAATTTGGGGTTTTTTCAAGCTCATGCTTTGTGTGATGTAGTAGGTTGGGATTTTTTTGGCGCAGTAAGAAGCAGCTCTGGTTGTTTTGGGTTTGGTTCGCACAATGTAAGGGCTTGTGACCACGAATGAGCAGGATCCAGTTAAATCCAGGTTTTACATTTTCCCCTCTTAAGAAAGTAAGGCTTTGACATTTCCTGCCTGGGAAGTGGTGCAGTTTATCTTTAAGGAGGCTAGAGAAATAAGAAATGAATCTCACGTTGCATGGGTGACATCACTGGCTTTTGGCTCAGCGCTCTGTATTCTCTGTCTGTAGGCTTTAGCCAAGGCTGCAGGGCTCAGTGTTTGAACAAGGAAAGATTCCCAGGTGTACGGAAGATTGGATTCACTCTTATTTGAATTAAAAACGGTGAAATGAGATTTCTAAGGCTTGGGGACTCCAGCTCACCTTCTGTTGTGCTTGATCTCTACGAGATGGGTGAGTTATTCCCATTAGAGAGAAAGGGAGTGGAAATTTAAGGAGAAAAAAACCCCCAAAAAACAACAAACAACATGCCTGAATATATAGCTGCTGATGCTGGGGATACGATTCATATGAAGCTGCTGAGCTAAAAATCTCAGCTCTGACTTGGAGATCAGGCCATATGGCAGAGAAATGGTGCAGCCTGAACGCTGTTGACAACAGTTAGGGGCTGCGTTCTTCTCCCAGCCTAAGGTGTGTAGCCTTTTTCCTTTTTTTGTTCCCCCTCCCCGCCTCCTTGGTTTGTTTTGGTTTGATTTCCCCCCGACCTCTCTCCCTTCCCCATTCCTTAGCATCCTTTCAGCCCGCCGTAAGCCCTGCCCGCCTTCATCTTGCAGATGGCTAACGTGCCGCCGTGTTAGGAAAACTGTGCAACAACACATCCCAGCGCCGGGGATCGAAGGAAGCTCCTCAGATACCAGCGGAAGGGGACGGGGGGACGGGGAGGGGGAGGAATGCGTGGAAAAACGATGCTGGGGTCTCGGACTGCTGCCGGTGCTGCCTAGCGGGAGGTGCGCGGTCGGCGGCGGCGGGTCCTACCGGGGCTGCGGCTGCTCCCCCGCCGCCTCTGCCCGGGCCCGGGAGCGGGGAGGCCGCCGCGCAGGGAGAGGCGAAGCGCTGCTGGGCTCGCTGCGGGGAAACGATCGTGGCGTTCGGCTGCCTGGGCGACAGCGCAGACGACAAAAGCAGGCGAGTGAATGGGAAGGCTGGAGGAGAGGAGCCGAGGTGTTTCCGAAGCCAAGATGTCAGTGACTGTCAGCGAAGTCTGCTAAGGGAGAGACCGGTGTGTGCCCGCGGTTCCAGTTCCAGCCGGGGAGGTTGTATTTTAGCCACGATTTAAAACAGCAGCAGCGGCAACAACAGATTGCTTCCCCCTCTTGCTCCCTCCCTTTCGACCCCACTTTAAACCCAAGCAAGCGACCGACCGTCCAGACGATGATGCTCTTGCTGAGCCAGTGACAAAGAAAAGGCAAGTCACTCAGTCCTGAAACCGGGATAACCGGCCCCTTGCAAGCGGGAGATCTCTAGCTGTTGAACTTTTCTGTCCTGTGATGATGCTGTGGTGAGCCTGCTGATCTGAAAGCCATCTCTTCTGGACCTCTGAGCTGGCCAGATTGAAAGAGATTAATGGACTGATCAAACATAGCTTTCAGGTCTTTTCAGGGGGGATATATTCCTTCAGTCCCCGTTGCCTGGGTGCTCGTGGTGAGTGAGCAGGACGTCTTTGTATAGGTGGGTCGCTGGCTTACTCTTGTTCAAGGTGGAAGGCTGTATTTCTCCTCGCCAGGTCTCCTTCACAGAGGAGAAGAGGCAGATGAGACTCCAGGACTGCTCCCGAGGCAGAACTTTGTAGAGCTCTCAGCAACCCTCCGCAGCGTGGATGTGAGCCACAGGAGTTGAGGATGTTTGAGGCAGTCTCTGCCAAGTGACACATAGCAGCCGCTCCGGAGGTTTTTTGCGTGGTCTCACGCTCAAGGGCTTTGCCTGTTGTGAAGATGTCCATGGTGTTTCTGTGAAGTTGAGGTATGGCTGCTGGAAGGTTACTGCTCTATGCTGGCCTCTCTTTAGCTCTGTGTGCCCTGGGCATGCTGGCTGTGGCAATCTGCTCTGACCATTGGTACGAAACTGATGCCAGGAAGCACAGAGAGAGGTGCAAGAGCATCACCACTAAAAGAAATGATCCTGGCTTCATTTATAACTCCAACAACAACCTGCCTCTCAGGGCCAGCAGGTCTAGGTTGGACCGCTGGGAAGGGAAACTCCTCTTGGCAAGAAACAGGAGGCAGATCTTTGCTATGAGCGCAGTCGATGAGTGCAACAGACAGTACAACTCCACCAACATGGGGCTCTGGAGGAAATGCCACCGACAAGGATTTGACCAAGAGCTGGAGGAGCTGATTGCCAAAGGTAAGGGCTGTTTTTTACCCAATCAACGTGCCAGGCACTCCTGAGCTGAGCAGAGCCATTTGGGCTCACAGATGGGGGGTAGCGTCTCTAGCCAAGCACCTCCTTTTGCAATGGGTGAACTGGCCTGGCTGGGCATTGCTTCCTGAAGCACTGCCAGGGCAGTTTCCCACAGGGTCTCTACTGCTGAGATGTGGGGCTTGGGAGCAAGAAGGCAGTGGGGGTGAGAGCAGACACACCCCAGAATGTCTTTCTAAGCTTAATATAGTCTGCCAATCGCCATGGTATCAGATTGTTTTCCAGATACAAATAAGAGGTATTAATAAAGCAGACATTGGATTTTTTTTTTTTTTTTTTTGACCCTGGTGACTCAGGCAAAGTACAGACTCTTTTATTGGAGGCTACATATGCCTGTATTTCATCATTCCCTTACTGGATGCCCCATCAGTCCCAAAATACACCATTTGCAGTGCTCACATGTAGGCTTTTTCTATACTCAAATGGAGAGTAAACAAAGAAAAATGCTAAAGAGCAGGAGGAAACCCAGCCTGCTGTTTACACTGAGCTATGTTTTGGAAGATTTTCAATGTCTACAAAACATTACATGAATTTATTAGGAGTGTTAGAAAGGAATAATTTTCTCTTGGGGTGGAGATGCATCTGTTTGCCTGTAGCCTTTCTGTGCTGTTTTCTCTTGTCTTTTGGTCCTTCTTTTTTTCACCCAAGGTACCAGTTCAAGGTGATGGTCAGTTTGCCTCAAATATGTCTTTGATCTGAAGTATAGGAAGAGGAGATACATATAAAACCCCGCCTAAACATCCTGTCCGCAAAAGATGTATCTTTTTGCAGGATGATGAGGGTTTCAGTAAAAGATGATAGCATCCTTGCTACCCACAGCATGTTTACTCCATACAACAAGATAACATTTCCCTCCCATGGTTCTTCTGTCGCTGATTCCCCAGCAGTTTCTTTCCATCACAGTGAAATCACTGCTTCCCACACCATGCAATCTTTAAAAATACTTGTTTTCTGAGTGTGTTCTCTGTCCCAATCTCCCTTGATAGCCTGCGTTAATTCCCTCTTCAGACATTGCAAGCAGAATTATAGCTTAAAGCTAATTATTCATGAGGAGTGTACTCTCACATATGTTTGCCAATGTATACATTTTGTTCCATGTGTTTTAAAAGTGAGCAGTAGAGGTGAGTAGCATGGTGTAGACTTGCCCTGAGACAGCGTACACAGGTGTTGTAGCAGGGTACCAACATCGCTAGTTGGGATTTTGTCTGTGTTGCTAGTGGTTCTTAATGTCTGGTTGCTATTCAATGACCACTGTGAAACAAATTGGTGGCTTCAGTCCCATTTGTAATGGACAGGTGAACATGTCCAAACCTGTCAGTACCCTGGTACCCTGCTGCTGGTTTTGGAGCTGAGGGAGGGCTCCTCTTCCCTGTCTAGGTGAGGGCTGGGCTGTCTGTGGAAGGCTGGATTGCTCTGCCACGTGTGTTCGCTGTGCTTGGGGCATAAACAAAGAAATTCAACCTTGACAGCAGGCGAACATGTCACCAGAGCTCACCTTTGGCAAAAGGAGTTTCAGTTATCAGAGAGGTTTTTAATCTTGAAATAGGTGAGACTTGTTCGTCTTTTACCTCCTGCCTCATCCTGGGTTCAGGAATGTCCGTTTCTCCTGCCAGAAACTGCTGAAATTGCCAGGCACTGGGTTGTGTGTAAGGGCAGCTCTGCTGCTAACCATAGAGAAAATGTGGCAACTCAGGCTGAGGTGGTTATACACAGGAGAAGATGGTCTTTGTAAGATCCAGCTGTAATTCGTGTATGTCTGTGTGTATGTGAGTGTGTGAATGAGTGTGTATGTGGTGAAATACCTGTAAATACAGAGCATTCAGCTCGTACCAAGGGATTCCCAGGCTCAGGTACAGTGTATGTTCCTGCACACATATTCCTGGACATATGTGTCTGCAGATGGCCAGGTAGCCACTTCGCAGAGTCCCTGTCCCAAGGGCAGAAGTGCAAATTGTGCACACAAGGGAGATATGTGCAAATATTTGTGTGTGTGACTCTTTGCCTTCTTTAAGGGTTTTGGGCATACATTTAACAAACTTCATTGCACATTGAGAGAAATGGTAAGGGAGGGAGACTCATAATACTGAATACCAATATTATAGTTCATTTAATGGTCCTTTTGGAGTGAGGGTCTGCCTCTATGCCATGAAGAAGAATCACACACGTTGGTACTAACGCTATAGAGATGTGTTCCTTTGGCACCTCCAGATTAAAACATAGAAAAGCAAGTATAATGGCAATTTGATAAATAAAGTGTTTGACTTCCTCAGAAACACAACTGGAGTTATTATGAGATTGCTTGTCTACTTTACGTTTTGCTAGATAAAAAAGAACTAATGGATTTTACTCCTCCCTTACCAAAAAGTAATGTAAAATACTCATCTGTTAAAAATCCTTGTACGCTGGAATCACTGAATTAGGAGCCAGCTTTACATGAGTAGTCAGCTAGTGTCCCTGTTCCCACCTAAGGCCGGCTGCCAGACTCTTCATTTACGATTTGCAGCTATATGATGAAAATGAGATAAGTACATTTCCCATTGCTGTCCAATGTTGAGGACAGCTAGGAGTTCAAAATGAGGCAAGTATTGTAGGTTCAACCCGACAGCACCACCTTGCTTTTCTATTTTTTTCTCCATGGCAGGTGCTCATCTGGGGTTAGAGATTGCAGCAGTGGGTGTTTGGATGGGTGTGAAGAGCTGCAGACGTTCTCTACCTGTAGTAATCAAATACTCTGAGTGGGGTACATGTTCCTGCACAGATGAAATCTCTCTCTGTATGAGCTCCAGGCCAAATACCATATAAAAGAGGATGGTGTTGGTGCATAGGCCTTCCACTCTCTTTCCTCTGCCAGTTGTTAATTTAATCTAGCACACCTCTTCCGGAACTGGATAAACTAATGCAAGTTCTGGCCCCAAATATTGTGTTTAATGCTATATGTAATTGAATGTAAATGCTATTAAGGTGGTGATTTTTTTTTTTCTGTTAAGCTGTAGAGAATCTAAGTGATCCATTTATTTTGAGACAGATCCTACATTTTCCCCTAGGCAAAACAGTATAGAGAATGGTAGGTTTATCTATCAAAGGATAACAAAAAATGGTCATTAAGAGTCTAACTGGCTTTGCAAATACCCTGCAGTTATTCTGCTTATGAACTCTGCTGAAATTAATACAAGCTATAGGCAGTGGCTTATGGCAGGATCAGGCCCTATGGTACTTGGCAGTATTCAGATGCCAGTGGTTTTAAGAAACAGTTCTGTTTCTGAATAGGCCAGGTCACTTCTGTAATTCTATTCTGTATTTATTAGTTTTTTCTTTCTGGCAAATAAATCAAAACCTTTTTGTTGGATTTTGCTAGAAAAACTGGAGATCTGTTACTTCAGATTTCTTATGGATAGATGTAATAGACACTAACACATATGTAAAATAGTTGGTCCTATATTTCTCCTATCCCTTTTTTTTTTTTCATATTTCCACAGAACCCGAGTGCATATTTCAAAATAATATAATTAGATGAATAGGCAATGAATTAAAGCAGGTTGTTGCAAGTAAGCATACTCAAGGAGAGGCATGCAGGCATGAGACCAAAGGCCTGAAAAACATTCTGAAGCTGTATCAAAATTAGGCACTGAATTTGTTCTCTTCGTTGTCATGAGTGAAAAAAAAATCAAACCAGAAACAACAGAAATTATAGTCAATAAAGAAATTATTTGAGTTAAATGTGCAAACCCAGGGCCCAGTTTTGCTAACTTTTACTTACATGAATAATCCTTATTCTTGTGAATGGGCTACTTGGACTGAGGAAAAACACTCCTGTAGAGAGGGACCAGTCAAAAAGAAATAGCTTACAAAGCTGGCCCTCTGATTCTGCTTTCGCATGTGATCAAGTCTTTTAGCATCTCAGGACCACAGATTCACTCCTAATCCCTAAAGCCTCACAGGGTTAGGGAACTCTGGCTCCTGGTTTGTTCAGCACAATACTTTTCAGATTCCCAGGTGTCTGTTCAGTATGCTCCCTGAATTAAATAGAATCACAGGATCACAGAATCATAGAATCATTTTGGTTGGAAAAGGCCTTTAAGATCATCGAGTCCAACAATTAACCTGGCACTGTCAAGCCCACCTCTAAACCATGTCCCTAAGAACCTCATCTACTCATCTTTTAAACACCTCCAGGGATGGTAACTCAATCACTTCACTGGGGAGCCTGTTCCAATGCCTGACAACCCTTTCTGTGAAGAAATAGCCCTGTTATTTAACTTCCCTTTGAATATAGAATCATAGGACAGTTTGGGTTGGAAGGGACCTTCAAAGCTCATCTAGTCCAACCCCCTGCCATGAGCAGGGACATCTTCAACTAGATCAGGTTGCTCAGAGCCCCGTCCAGCCTGGTCTTGAATGTCTCCAGGGATGGGGCATCGACCACCTCTCTGGGCAACCTGGGCCACTGTTTCACCACCCTCATTGTAAAAAAATTTCTTCTTCATGTCTAGCCTGAATCTCTCCTCTTTTATTTTAAAACCATGACCCCTTGTCCTATCACAACAGGCCCTGCCAAAAAGTCTGTCTCCATCTTTCTTATAGGCCCCTTTTAAGTACAGAAAGGCTGCAATAAGGTCTCCCTGGAGCCTTCTCTTCTCCAGGCTGAACAACCCCAGCTCTCTCAGCCTGTCCTCACAGCAGAGCTGTTCCAGCCCTCTGATCATTTCTGTGGCCTCCTCTGGCCCCTCTCCAACAGGTCCATGTCTTGCCTGTGCTGAGGGCTCCAGAGCTGCATGCAGGACTCCAGGTGGGGTCTCACCAGAGTGGAGTAGAGAGGCAGAATCACCTCCCTCGAGGTGTTCCCTATGTCCTATTAAATCCACTGTTTGCCAGTGTACTGCCAAGTTTTTAGCAAAAGCGGCATTCCCTCACCCAAACAAAAGATCCCAGTGAGCCAACTACCTCCACCACTAAGCAAGCAGAGAGTTGAAATGCAGGTCAGTGTCCATTCATGGCCAGGAGAAGACTGAGTTCATATCCTGTTTTGGCAACCAGCAGCTCACAACTCCTTGTATATGGACTCGTAGTGGCCCAGTAAAGAAATACTGGAAGCCACAGAGTCTGTGCATCCTAGGGCAACATTGCTCAGATGCTTCCTGCACTAGTGAAGAGGAAAACAAGAAAGGAAAAAAAAATAATTACATAATTTAATTATAAAGGTACAATAAAGTAGATGAAGAAGTTGCACAATAACCAGGGTCTGTTCCATTTAGACAATTACTACTCAGAGGAACTTTCATCTCACTTTTGGACAGCTGCCAGTTAAACCTGTCTGGATGGGGTTTTGCTGCCTGCCACTGGAATCCAATTTTATTAAAAAAAAAATTTACAATGACCTTATTATTTCAATCCCCCTTTTGCCTTCCCTCTTTCCCCAAGATCCGTGGAAATCATAGTAAATCCTATTTTTAAAAGATTGTATTGCAAGTATACTTAGCCCATACCACCACTGAAAAAAAAAAAAAGCAAGTAATTCCTGCGCAGCCTACCTCCACCCTGAATAATATGCAAGATTTCTGGGATGAAAGCATTCTCTGTTTTGGTTTGTCAGATGCATGGCATAACTGAGGAAGAAAGGCTTAACAGGACTACTCCAGCCGTCACTAGGGATTGTTTATATACAATTGGAAAAGGCTGAAGAGCGGCTACTTGCAGCTATCTCTAGGAATAAAAAGATTTATTTCCATAAAACCGCTTGCAATACCTTGTGATTCTGTAGATTTGACTTTTAAAATGCAATGGTTTTGCCAGGTAAATTAGGACAGCCATTCTTTCATGTATCCCTTATATATTAAAGAATCCAAATGCTTTGTTTAAAACGTGTGTTTGAAATCCCAGCTGTTCTCCAGATGTACTCATTATGAAAAGGACTTTTTGAAGGCTCGATTCTGATCCTGTGAAGTCAATGGTAAATGTTTTATTGAACATGGTGATGCAGCAAGTTCAGGCCTTTAGTGTTTCCTTTGAGGTTAAAATTGTCCCTGGATAGAAAGGCCAACACAAGGTCTGTGCTCCCTCCTGTCACAGCAGAGTTCTGCAGAGGGATCCAGTGAAATTTAAGCAGCAGACATTCTTTGAGTTGAATCTTAGGCTACCCAGGTATTTAGTCTTCACTGTTTTCAATGCCATAATTATTCTTAGTCTACTGATGCAAATTGGAAGTCAAATAACTGCATGTTTCTAAGATGCGGCAAAGATGTGCTCTTGCTCAGAGATTTTCTAAAATCATTTAATGGATGAAATCACTCGTGTTTCATGCATGTGAATTCCGGAAGGATTTGGCCCGTCGTATTTTAAATAAGCAATTTTAATATTTTAATTGCATCAAACTTAAATAGCATTTCATTAAAAAGTGTCTTTACCACAAGTAATGAGAACCTGACACGTTCCTCTGACACATCTGAGATAATTAGTTTGATAATATATATATGCTAAAAATACTAAGAACATACATGTAATTTAACAGAGCTGCAACCGTTTTTACTCAAGCTGTTTTAAAGGGCAAATTTCAATCAAGCTGTTGGCTTTCAAGCGAAATTGCTGGTGAAGACAAATGGAAATTTTGCCTGAGTAAAACTGACGGGATCATGCCCTTCTCGAGAGAAAATGATGTTTGCAGAGCTGCCTGCAGGACTGCATGCGTAATTCCTGTTCACTTAATTGAGCATCTGAATGCTTTTGAGAAATCTCAGCATTTTTATCCTTTCTGACAATTGCTTAAAAACTTTTAAAGAAGTGTGGAGGAAAGATTTAATATGAGTGCAAATGTGTTCTGTTTACTGTAAAAATAAAAGTATGAAAGATTCTGTTACTTAAATAGAGAGGAAATTATCTGAACTATTTTGTCATCTCCAGTAATAAAAATCCATACTAATATTGCTTTTTCTCATTGAAAAAGTCTTTCTGTGCACTCAGAATAACTTCAAGAGTGGAATGCGTTCCTTAACTATTGCAGAGCCAGTAAATGACAAAAAGGCTTTATGTTTTGTAGGTTCTGCAAAAATAATGACAATCATTTAGAATGTAAGTTACTTAATGGCTCATTGCTAACGAAGTGTTGCTGGAACCCTTGAGTACATATTCACCTCTTTAAGAGCAAAAGAAAGAAAAAAGATGGTGTTTCTTAGTTTTTAAGGCATAAATAAATAAAGAATGTGGATTCTGGAATACAAGGGCCTTTAACAGAGCATTCAGAATAGAATCCACTTAAAAAGAAAATAATATAAACTAAGGTATTTTCTCTGCAGGAGAGAAATCAGACTATAAAATGGAAATTTCCCCATTTTCTTTCTCATAAAGTCTAATTCTTCCACAAATAAATATTCACAACTGCCCAGCTGAGCCTGCTGAAATCATAATCCTTTGTAGATAACTAACGAGATGGATGGAAGAAAGGTAGTACTGCAGTTAGGGCAGGGCTTACAAAGCCAGAACTCAGTCCAAGCTCTGCCATAGTCTTTCTTCATGACCTGAGGCAACTGACTTAATCTCTCATACCTCAGCTCAGTAGCCGCATAATAGGGATTTCGTTCATTATTATTAATACCAGTTAGAGTTCTACAGTAGGATTTATGAGCCTTAATCATGAATCAGAAATCATGAATTAGAAAAACGTCGCTGTCCTTTTGACATGTTGCTGCACTTTAAATATGCAGCCTTATGAGAGAGTACAAGGAGATGACAAGGTAATTATGCTCAGCATGTCCGGCAGCATTTTAAAAACACCAGTAGGCTAACCACATTTCTGTAAGCACCACGAAATGTGGGATTCCTAAAAGAGTTGTAAAGAAGGATAATGAATAAGAGGTGTAGATGTTTATAAGATGGTGTTCCAAAGATTGAGGGATGGCACCAGAAAAATCATGGGTCGTGTCTGCTTGAAAAACTAATAAGTAGGTGATGGGGATTGACCTCTTTGGTCGGCTGTAGGAAGAAGCTGACATTTCCTTAATGAAGACAAGTAGATTACACTAATGAGAGAGATATGGGGACAGCATTCTACAGCTGCTAAGAGGAATGACATGGTCAGAGTGATGTGTTAGGAAAATGATATTTCTAGCAGCATCCTGAATGGATACACGGAGGGCAAGATCACATTTGTAAAGGTCAGAAAAAGAAATATTGTAGTAATAAATACATGAACTAATGAGAGTGTGGATGGAGAAAGAATATGCAAACCTTAGACATCCTCTGGATCTATGGACTTAGTGAGAGAAGTGAGATAATGTTATTCCAGTTTTTGACCAGAACAACAAGGAAAGTAATAGTAGGAATTAGAAAAAGATGGGAATTACTGAAGAGAGCATATAATAAAGATCAGAGAAGAACATTAGAAACTCTGTTTTAGCTACGATAAGCTCAGGCTGATATTGGTATGTCTATGAGAGAGTATTACAGTGACTGTGGGTATGGACATAAGGAGACAAGTTTGTGTTAGAGGAGCAAATGTGAAAACTGCTGCATGGAGATGATAGTGGAATCTACGTTTGTGATAGAAATTACCAAGGAGTAAAGTACAGAATGAGAAAATTCCCATGAACTTCCAGCAGATCTGGGAGAAGAAAAGAGTCTTCTGGAGGACATACAAAAGGAACAGATTCAAAGGTGGTGCAAGAGAAGCGAGTGATGTCATGGCAGCTGAAGAAAGACACCATTTCAGGCTGGAACAGCATAGGAGACTACTGAAGGCAGCCGACATGCTGCAGCAGATGAGAACAGAGCATTCAGACTGTGCTGAAATTTGCCCAGTACGTTAAACAGGGACTTTGGCAGCAGCACTTGCAAGGGAGAGGAGGCAGCACTGAACTGGTTGGGGGAGCTCCAGGCAGTTTTTGTACCTGACATATTCAGAGAGGTTGGTGATGAAAGAGAGGAGAGAAAAGGACATGGTATTTAGAGAGGAAAACAAATGTTTTAAGATGAAAGAATGTTTTAAAATGAGAATACTTTAAGAGGAAAGACATTGAATTGTACTTGCATTATGAGAATAAAAAGATCGAGGGGTGTGAGAGGTCAAGGAGAAGAAAGAACAAGAGGACAAGAGTGTCTGTAAGGAAAGTCAGGAGACAGGATAAGACTGGCTCAGTGGCAAATAGAAATGAAGGAAGAGAGTTGCATAGGAGGTTTTTCATCTGTGGGAGAGAAGAATGAGGAAGGAGTTGTAGGAGGAGAAGAGGAAACAAAAGACAAAGCTACTGGAAGAGGAAGATCACAGTTTGTCATTCTTCTCATGGAAGAGCTAGGTGAAATCCTGTGTAACAGCTGAAGTGGGGGCTGCAAGAGACAGGAGGGTCTGAGGAATGAGCCAAACGTGTCAAAGAGGTGACTATGACTGTGAGACTGAGATTTGAGCTGGAGTAGTAAGTCTAGGAAACAAACAGAACTGAATGGGGGAGCAATGTGTTTATAGTGGAGAAAGTTAGCCAGATAGTGGGGTTCCCATCAGAGATGTTCTGCTATGTGAAGCATAGCAGACACCAATTGGAATGGCTCAGTTGCGATTTGGGATGGCAGGGCAGAAGCGGATAGAAGAATGCAGGGCAAAAGGTCTATGAATGAAAGAGTGCAGCACGGAGAACAGCAGCATGTGGAGAAAGGAAAGAAATTATAAAGAAGGTAAAAAAAGGCTGAGAGCAGGCAAGAAGTCTTTAATACTGATGACCTAAGGTGACAGAAATGGCAAGCAAGTTTAGTGTGAAGGTGGTGGCTGATGGTAGTTGCAGAAAAAATCCACGGGATGGTCCAAGCGGTGGAGCAGGAGGGTTGGGGGGAGAGTGCAGGGCCAAATATGAAGCCCTGTATTTTTGCTGACTGATAGGATCAAACAGAGGAAACACTAAACCGTAAAGCATAAAGGGCAGAGCCTGTCAGCTCTGTAAATACCTTTCTCCATCCCCCCCCCTCCCCCCCGCCCCTTTGTGGAAAATATCCTGAATTTGTAGTTAATATTTGTTTATTTGCACTGGAGGTTCGATCTGGGACTGGAGCGTGGTTGTTCCAAGCACTGGACAAACTCATTGATTTCTGCTGGGGATAACCATGCTGAGACCTCTGTAAGGTTACACAGGATGAACTCACAGCATGAAGGTAGAACAAATTATAGAAGAAAGTCAGAGGTAGTGACCTCTCTGCCCCTTAAGCTTTGCTTTAAGGGGGTGTGAGTGCTGTTTTTTTGGCTTCTCTGGCACCCCCAAAGCACATGAGGCTATTGCAGCTTGTTCCAAGGTTACATCTTTACTGCGGTCAGAAACAGAAGTGGGCAGAGATCATGTCAGGCCACTCAGTAAGGAGAAATCTGACCGTGAGCCCAGCAGAGCAGTGCCTGGCATGTGCCAGATTGCAGAAGCACTGGGATGGAGGTACCTTAAAGCAAAGCTGAGAGGATCTTCCCAGTATGCCCACCTGCTTTTTCCAGCAGCTCTACCTCAGTCGTTCCCGGAGGGACTCTGCACTCAATATTGAGAAGGAAACTACATGTCTTGAGCTGGGTGATTGTCAGTGTCTCTTGTCAGATGACAGGGACTGTGATTAGGCTCTGAAACCCCTTCATCCATCCATGCCACCTCTGTTCAGTGTAAGTAGGTGGCTGATCTACCTACTCAAAAGCGCCCTGTGATCCCTTTGTTTCTTACCATAAGTGTGCAAGCTGAAACACTATAAAAGAACAGGGGTGCTAAGATGTCCCATGTATATGGCAAAGTACGTCCCAGTAAGATGTCCCACTAGATCGAGCGAAAGTCACAGAGAATCTCTTGTCACGGCCCTTATTTAATTCTGAGACCTTTTGTTGGGTTTCTGTTTTAACAGCAGACATTTTTAAAAAAGCTTCTTAAATGTATTTCTAGACTTTCTAATCAGATGAAACAGTTATGTTAACTTTATTTGGTAACAGAAGCTATTTCAAAATGTCTTTCTGCTTAAATATGAGTGTACGATACATGTCTCCATGTCTCCATTAATCATTACATATCTTTAATACGCAAAAGAGCCTTTCGAATGTAGACACTTTTGCTTTCTGCCCAGTGGTCATTTAATGACTTTAATACTATAACAGAAACAAAAAAAAGGAAACAAACCATCTTTCAACCGGATGTTAAAGGTGCAAATTAAAGTCACTAGCCTGACTTTGAAGGAGTGATGCTGATTTATGGTAGCTGATGATCGAATTGTATTGCTTTGTCTTAAATACTTAGGCGGATCCCATTGATCCATTGAGACAATATCTGAATACTTCTTGATCTCTAACCATAAAAGACTTCTGGAGAGTGAAATTATCCCTGGTTTACACAGAGGACAGTTGCCCAACAATACAAACATCCTGCAGGACAAAGTTCATATTGGACAGAAATTTCTCACTGTTAGTCCCTATCCACATGAGCCAGTGTTTTGTGTTAAATTTCATCCCTGTTCTATTCACCAGTCCCCAAGATTACCCAGTACTGCTCAGATGATATTCCATAATGATTAAAGAGATAGGGAGGAATGTTAGGCTGGTCTGAGGGACAAAGGAGCCAGCCAACAGGCACAGGGGAAATGGAAAAACTCAAATAGCTTAATGGGCTCAAATTGGGAAGTTGGATAATTTCCATCTCAGACTTCTAAAAGATACGGTATGTGACATTGCAAGTCCAGTAAAAAGGATTTTCAATAAATCTGTCTAATTAGGATGGTACATTAGGAATGAAAAGTAGCAAATCTATATATAAAGAAAGGACAAAAAGTTGTCTGGGCCACAGTGGACCTTTTAGTTTGATCATAATAATAGCAAGCAGAGTTTAAAGTAAGTTCTAAAGGAAAGATTAATTAAATGCACAGAGGGAAATGAAATAAACATGCAACGTATGTTTTTCTATTTGAAGCGAACCAAACTATCCAGATATATTTTGCCAGGAAGATAACTGGGTTTCGAGACAAGGAAATGCCTTACACCTAATTTATTGGGATTTTGGTAAAGGATTTTATATTCTGCCTCTAAGGAAACAGTTTGTTACAACGTTAATTAGTACACAATTTACAGTGTGTTTGAGGGACTGACCAAAGGAAGGCAACAAGTGCTGGGAGAGGGAGTATCAATGTGAAGGTCAACAACAGAGTTCCCGAAGTAGGGAACCAATCTTATTTAATAATGTAATTGATGATATGGAGCAGGGTCTGTAAGGGGAGGTGATAGGTCTCATTGAGCTGGGCACAAAGGAGTGAACTTAAGGCATTTGCTGCTGCCACAAGAATGACTCATTGCCAAGAGAAGAAAGGCCTGGAATATTGTATAGAAAGAACTGGATAATGTCAAGGACTGGACAGTAGGAAAGATGTGAAATTTCTTTTCTATATGAACTTTTCATCCTGGAAGATGTGTTTGTGTTGTTGGGCAAAATACCCTCTGTGTTGCTCACTAGAATTCTGGTTCCCCAGACATCCAAGCTGTGGGAAAGCTGGGGCTCAGATGGCTTCCTCCATGTCCAAGTCCTGCAGCGGGTTTCCTTGCAAGGTGGGAAGGGTGTGTAACTGAATCTCGCCCAACGTGCTGTTGGGTTGTGGCTACAGAGCACACCTCAGTGGGGACAAGGACAAAGGGGACAATGAGAGTGCACCCATCTTCAAGTGCAGACAGAGAGTGTCAGAGCCATGACCAGGAGAAAGTTGAATGTGATTGGAGAGCAGAGGTGGCCAGATATTTCAACTAGGGAAATGTCAAAGTTGTGGACAAGATGTTAATCTCTGTTATAATCTTAGCTATTCTTGTCAACCACCTCCAAGAAAGATGGACTCAATCTGAAGCAGGTCCAGAGTGGGGTTACTGGTGTGAGAAGAGAAATGGAAAATCTGTTTTACAAATATAATTGTTATCCAGAGGAAATTGAGTTAAACGCAGGAGGGGAGAAAGGTGTATTTAAGCTAAGGACAACATGAACAGGGAAAAATGTGTATGAGGGCCATGAATATATGTAGGCTGGAAGTTCTGCTGAAGTGGGGCTCTGGAAGGAGTGAGAAGAGCAAAGCTCTTCTAACAGGTTTTAAGGATGAAGATGGTTATGTTTAGGAAGAAGAATTATATGATATACTTGCCTGCTATCCAAGAAAAACGAACACGGTCCTTTCTAGTGCTGTGTCCTTGTGAAACGTACCATAGGACTGTGAAGATTTAATTTATTATTACTATTAATTACTCTTCTTTTTTTCCCCAAGGAAAAGCATATTCAGCTCTGTATCAAGCAAGACCTGATGGAAGGAGTGTTTGTCACCGGGCTGTCTGACACCAGCCATGGGTGTCTGGTGAGAGGGAAGGGACCTAAGACAAATCCAGCTGCACCATCCCAGCTGCTTTGTCTTTTTCACCTAGATCTGAGCTGCACATATTTCCTTCCAGTGAGACCCCATACATCCAAGAAGGAGTGGGGATGACAACCGTGTGCACTTTATGCACTTTTTGTATATCTTTCCCTTAGATAATGCTGTTAATAGAGTCTTTATTGCCTAGCTCCCTCATCTGCTTTCATTTCATATTGCCTTAGCTCAATGACAGCAAAGACTTGATAGATTCTCAGCCATTTGTATGCATAAGCCAGGAGAATGCTTTCAACTTCTTCATTAAAATAGTTTATATAAAATAAAGGAGAATTTCCGCACTATATTTAAACATTGGAGATGGCTGGCAGCAGCAGAATCAAACTCTTATTTGCACATATTTAAATTACCAGGAGATGTGTTTTTCAGTTCACAGAATGTTCAGCCATTTGGCTGGTGATGCTGGGTGAATCTTCTTATAGCGGGAAGGATGTTGCCACGGGATCCACCAGCTTATGAAGGCTAAAGGCACCCATGCCTGGGATTTGTTCACTTGTGTGTGTAGCAGCAGACCACAATTCTCTAAAGAGTTTGGGGGAAAAGTCTTATAGGAAATAGAAAGGCTCCACAGAAGTAAAGGAGGAAAAGCATCATCTGGGATAGCCTTTTGGGCTATAATTTAGCTCCCAGAAAAAGTAGAAGTAGTATCCCATTAATCAGTATGGAGCAAGACAAGCTGCGGTGCTCTGCCTGTCTGGAGTTTCAGGCAACCTGGACTGAGAATCATAGAATAGTTTGGGTTGGAAGGGACCTTCAAAGCTCATCTAGTCCAACCCCCTGCCATGAGCAGGGACATCTTCAGCTAGATCAGGTTGCTCAGAGCCCCGTCCAGCCCGGCCTTGAATGTCTCCAGGGATGGGGCATCGACGACCTCTCTGGGCAACCTGGGCCACTGTTTCACCACCCTCATTGTAAAAAATTTCTTCCTCATGTCTAGCCTGAATCTCTCCTCTTTTATTTTAAAACCATGACCCCTTGTCCTATCACAACAGGCCCTGCCAAGAAGTCTGTCTCCATCTTTCTTATAGGCCCCTTTTAAGTACAGAAAGGCTGCAATAAGGTCTCCCCGGAGCCTTCTCTTCTCCAGGCTGAACAACCCCAGCTCTCTCAGCCTGTCCTCACAGCAGAGCTGTTCCAGCCCTCTGACCATTTCTGTGGCCTCCTCTGGCCCCTCTCCAACAGGTCCATGTCTTGTTATGTTACTAGTAGAAACTGTTACCTGACTCTGTGCCTGAGCACCTGGAGAAGGAGGGTTACATCTAAGGTGGATCAGAGAAGGCATTTTTATTTTCTGCTTCTGCTGAGGGATGACCACGACCTTATGAAGTGCAGCCCCTGTTCTGCTCTGAGTGGTGGCAGAGGCTGAGTGAGGGAGACGGGAGGTTGTTGGTGTTGCCTCTGTGGACATGTCACATGCATGGGAGCAGCTGGATGCGAGGTTCCCTGCCTGTACGCTGAGCTGTGTGAATGTGAGACAGCTCCTTTTTAGGAGCTGTGTATCTGTGGCAGAGGGACATTATGCTAAGCCACAATACACTGCTGAGAGTTTGGAACAAGGGCAGAGATATGTGGTTTTCTGTGCTCCTTTATGTAGACTTGAGCCATCTGTCCTTTTTCTGTGAAATAATCTTTCATATTGTGGAGGAAAGAGGAATCCTTTCTACCTGGTGTCCTGAGGAGCCTTTGGTTTTCAGATGCTGTTCATTGTGATTCATTGATCCCAGTGGGAAAATGGGAGGACTAGCCGCAGACTCTCAGAGGTAGCATCAGCTTTTTGGGAACGGGAGTGTGACAACACTGTCTCACACCGACCACTCCGTAAGGTCTCTGTTTCCCAGTGATGAAGTGGATGCAGAAGAGGCTTGCACAGCATCTTGGCCTCAGGACTTGAAAACTTCCATTTGGAGAAGGCATGGAGGCTTGTTTAAAATCTGGGAAAGAGATTTTTAAACAGGAGGTTTCATGGGAAAAAGTGGGGCAACTTGTTTCAAGCGCATTTGAGGGAAGGAAGGAGATACTACTTGAATGGTTGGAGGGAGGAAAGGTGTATGTCAGTGTAAGGTCTGGCCTCACACTGACAGTGATGGCACTACAGGGATGGCTTCTGCTTTCCCCCAGCCTTTCTCTCTTATCCCTGCAGTTAGGAACCCTGTCTTGTCTTTACCGGTGTCCCCCACCCTCTGTGTGACACTAGAACTGGTGGCACATTATTCCCCCTGTTGTTCATCAGTTACTGTTAGCATCCTGCCTGTGACACAGTAACTAATTGCATTGTCAATGCCTTCAAATGAAGAAGCAGCAGCAGGAGCAGATGAACTCTTCAACACCAAAGTCTTCTTTTCCTGTGCTTGTCTCTAAGAAAACAAGCACAAGAGAGGTGAAGGTGAAAGAAGCAGGATTTCTCCTAGCAGAATGTTGCCTACAGTGCTGAGGCGTGGGCAAGCCTTAAGGCTCAAGCTCTGCTTCACCAGCTGTCAGCCTTGCTTCAAACCGAGGGGTCGTGGCATCCATTTGGTAGTGTTGCCGTTCTTCAGCCAGGGTGTATTTTTTGGCTGGCAGCATTAGGATGACTGGAGGGACATGTCTTCTTTAAAGATTGTCTTTCCTTTGAATGTAGTTCATGGCATTTCGGGAGTTCTTGGACCTGCATTTTGAGGTGATCTGCACTTGATCGCTGTGGTGAGATGGTACAACTATATCTGTCACCTAGAAAATTAGGTTATTTGAATGTTCATCTTAGATACATGGGTTAGGCACTCAAATACCTCTTCTGGAGACTAAGACTTTTCAGGCTGCTTGTGATAATGTTTCAGTGCTTGTCTTTAGTGTCCATGTTTTGAGATGAGATCCAACTGTCCAGCTCTCAGAAGGCACAAATTGCCCCATTTCTATCCATCCTGGTGGCGATTTACACCAGAGGAGGATTTTGTCCTAATATTTAAGGATCAGGTACAAGTACTTCTCTGTTTATTTCAATACTTTCTTTCCAGGGTTTTGGTCTGCACTAAGACGCCAGTTTGACCTGCAACCCTCCTTCAGATCAGGAGCATATCATTCTGCATGGTGTTGGAAAAGGCCACAGAAACTTTCTGGTAGATTTGCTGGAGCCTAGTTGGTGACCGGGTGGGAGTCCTTGAGCTTGTCTCATGCATCTCGGACCCTGTCATTGTGAAAGTATATTAACCAAGGCCATCAGGGTCTGCAGGCTGGGCTGCCTGTATGGTGCAATTTCACAGCCATAGCATTTATCACAGAATTTACCCCTTAAGGCAGGTCGGTGCTCCTGAATTTAAGCTTTCATTTGAGAAAGTTTAGCTATCCATCACAGCTATGACAGTGACCTTCAAAGCTGACACCACCGTTTAGGCATCTGGTGCACAGATATTTGAACAAGACGGTAGAGGGCACATGTGAAAAACTGGATGTGGATGGAGGAGATGGGACAGGCTTCCTCTCTATAGTCATTAACAGTGTATTTTATTGTCAGGCTGTTCCTTTTCAAAGGCTAATATCAACTATTTTTCCTTTGTTTCTAAGGGCCTGGGAGCTGAGAAGTGACTCCTCTGACATTTCAGGATATTGCTGTAAAGAATATGGAGAAAGCTTTCACGTGAAACATATAAAAGCCAGAGTTTACCCATCACAGATGCTGGTTTCAAAGAATTTGAGAAAGCATATTGTCTGCTATGCTGTTTGTTTGATATTCTTCTATTGATATAGCATCTTTGTAGTTTTTTCATCTGCTAATTGATGTATGTCTGTATACACTGGTCTTTCAGCTATGCTCGAGTTTTATGTTAGACACATTACTTTGTTTGTTCATGATTGTTATGGTCCTATTTAAAGGTTTAGGAAGGTAAGACAGAGGTACGTTTGTAGCTCTCTCAGCTTTAGAGATAACTATTGAAAGGAACCAAGGGAAAGCAGAGATGCAGTGAGTACCTGAGCACTCAGGCAGCCTGAAAAAAATGACTCGGGAAGGTGATCACCGGAGTCTGCTGTTCATCTCACCGGAGCATCGTATTTCAAGCCAGGAGGTGACAACTGAAGTTCAGTGATGAAGGGAAGGTCAGTGTGGGAATGAAACCACTGGGACAGAAACCTTGGAATTATGGAGAAAAGAAAATGGGGACAAAATTAGAGGAGACTTACACAAAGACTGAGAGGAGAATGGAAGCATTGGTGAGCAGGGACAGCAGTGGCAGGTCTTTTGTTGAGTACGAAGGCTGGGATTTGGCCTTGAACAAATATTGAAATGATAGCAGGTACATAAAGACAGTGTTTCCCCTTTGACTGTTAGCAGACTGTTGTACTGACAGCGTGTTTGTGGAAGGTGTGGGGAGACCCTGAACTCCAGTCCTGCCTGTGAACCAGACTTGCTGTGAGATTTTTCTGCCAAAGATGCATTTGGGTCCTCACTGTAGTATGGGCAGGACAAGGGTAAATCTGTGACCAATCGTGTGGGTCTTTAAAGGGTAATTTCACCTGCCACTTACATCTGTACAGAACCTCCTTGGGGGTAGGTCTTCCAGCAGAGCACTTTTGATCAAGTTTTCCTCCAGAAACTGAAGCAGGAGCCAGAGTCCTTTGGAAAGCCCTGCATATAAATATCTTGTTTAGTTAGTCTAATAAAGGTATTACTGACAGTGGTGCTTGCAGGATTTATTGGGGGATTTCACTAAGACAGTGTTAGCAGTGGAATTATAGTCATTCTCTGGTAAGACCTTGTCAATACGAGAGAAAATAACGTTGATCCAATCAGAGATATTTTACAGGATCAATGTAATATTCCTTTGCATAATCACAACTGGGGGATTATGGGCCTGTGCTGGGAGTGATGAAGGATCACTTGACAGATCACAGCCTCATTTGTTCTCATTTTTTTAAATGGTGAAGTACAGGCAGTTTTTAAAAGTGCGCATATATACCCCTGTATCTTAAATAAATCCGGGCTCCTTTGGGCCATGGGTATAATTTTCAGATAACTGCTTTTAAACAATATTTTGGGCTACATACATTTTTCACAGCTGAGCCATACTAAAGCATCTTGGTGTGACCTTGAGACAATTCCCTCTGCCATCCAGGAAGCCAGTGTACATGAAATGGGAGAGGAGGCCCCAAGGCAAGCAGGGAGGAGGAGAAGACAAGTCAATATACAGCATGAACCTTATGGCCCAAACACCATAAGGGACCCTGAATACGTTTGTGTAATTGAGCTTTTGGATAACACAGCAATTCCTCCAAGGGGATAGAAGCATTGCAGATGACAGTGAATCCAGGAGTCTCAAGAGCATACTGTGCTATACTGGGAATAATTTGTAGTACAACAAGGCCTTCTTATTGGTTATGCTACTGTCTTTGCATTTTTCAGGATCCCAGTACTGCTCTATTGCTTTAATGACAGCTTTGTCACGCATTGTGGAGGCCCAAAATCCCTCTAGTGGCTGCACTTACCTAGATATCCCCCCAGCTTTAGCGAGTCTTCTTCCACCGAAGAAGAGGAGCAGTATGTTTGATGACTTCACTGCATTTGACTGACTGGTTCCGTTGGATTTGCACGTACATCTCAGTGAACGATAGAAAGGGAAAACCGTGGCTGAGGCACAGAGCAATGGCTCAGCTCACTGATAATATCAAAGGCCATTCAAACTCCAATCTTGTGGCTTCAGATGACTTCAACTGCAGGGCTGCAAAACTTATTTGGGGAAGAAAAAACAGCTATTACAAGTGACATTTAAAATTAGATGGGACACAGCTCTTGTGAAAATACAGCAGGGATCAGCCTGTTTCCATCAGGGACAAGGACAGATAACTGAACAGGGCCCTTCTGCCGTCATGGGCAGAGCACAGCCTGTATCGAAGCATACAGCTTTGCTAGGAGGTTGTGACTAGTGCAGGGCATGTGTACAGAGGAGTATGTGAGGGGATGCAAGAGCCTGTTGGAATCAACCCCTTCAAATGAGCTCAGGCTGGGGTCAAGACCTCTGGGAGACTGTGGTCCCCATGGCTTTGCCTTGCACCAAGAAGCAAGGGAATGGGGAGAGGAGGTAGGGCCAGGTTAACCCACACTATCAGCAATGCAGGCAGGTCCAAGCAGCATCAAAGTCACCTCATCACCCTTGACCTTGGAGGCCTCTTGTTTGGCAATGCAGGTCTTCTACAGCCATCGCTAGGGGGACAATGTACTGGAGGAAGAGTGGCTTGACGGCTCCACTTTGCATTGCCTGGTGCCTCCTGCGCTCCGTGGGACGGGGTGGGGAAGCAGCCACACACCCTGAGCCCCGCAACTTTATGCCTGCGCGGGCTCTTGCTGCCCACGGGAAAGCTGCTTCTGCTTTGCTGACAGACATTTCGATACGACCTGTGTAACTCTGCCCTGCCTGTAAGCCCTGGGATATTGCCATGGGTCTGGCACTGTGGGTGACACCAACACGATAGGACAGGCCCAGGTTCCCATTATTATTAACTGAGAGTAATCACGCTGCTTTTTTCCTTTTTTTTTTTCTTCCTTGCAACCTGGAATCGTCAGTGACCAGATTGCTTCTTCAAAATGCAGCACTGAGAAGTAATCTGTTAGAGTAATCATTTACTGTACCAGCTCTGGCCACCACAGCCCTCAATGTATTTGTATCCTTGCAATTCACGGCTGCCTGTCAGTTGTTCTGTTGGTGAGCCTGTAGAAAATCCATATTAAAAAAAGGTTAGATGTTCTGACTTAAACCGAGAAAAGCATGAAAAATTAGAGTAAATCCATTGCGTAAGTTCAGGATGGACCCTTATCCAGGATTTTCACTCAACTCTCAGTGTCCTGGCTCTGGTGAGGCTCTTCAGATCGCAGATACTTCTGGACTGTTCATATTTCCATGTTAGTGGATCCATAGGCATACGATGAGCATGCTGGTGTAATTTGCATTTTAAAGTAGTCTTAAATAAGCTCTCATATCTGCAGCTGGGCTTTGAGAGGATCATGTTCCCTGGAGTTAGCCCAGGGCAATGTGCTGAAGATCACACATAGCTTTTACTCTGTTCTTGCTCAAACAAAACTGCTTTTAAGTCCAGGGGAGCAAAGTTAGTCTTGCTGAAGTTGGAAGCAAGCATGCCTTTGACTTCAATGGGACACCGATTTTGCCCGGCATTAATTTTTGCTTGTGAAAAGGCTGGATTTAAAAATGGAGAAAGGCCTTCTAGACCAAACCTCCCAGTGGCTTCACTCCTTCGTGCACAGGTTCACTACATGTGAATTTCTTGAAATATTTCCTTGAGCTGAGCAGATTTGCCCAGAGAAAATGACCTACATACAAGGCAAGTGCCATGTAACACTTGCAGTTAACGTTTTATTTGTTGATATAATAAAAGCATGTCAACAATTCAGTCTTGCCAAATTCCACTTGCCTGTTTGGCTGGGATATGTATTTTTTCCTGAGGAGGGAGTAAAACGATGTTCATTTGTTTCTGTACTATGCTCCTAGCAAGGAAGAAGATTTTGTGCCAGGGCTGATAAATTTTCAAGCAAATTTTTTAAAAGCTGTTATTCTAAACCACTGCCCAAAAAAGTCCAAGGAAAAATAATCTGAGACTTTATATCACTTCATATAACTACCTTCACAAATGAAAATATTTGGTCTTTCCTTGAATAGTCCAATATGCCTCTAATATACCTATCTCTGCAGAACTCATTTCTTCTGTGAAAGCTGCAAGTGTAAACGTTCCCTTTCAAACAGTGTCACTCACAAATAATGCAAATCTTCCTCGATGCACGTTGTGTCGACCAAATAATTTCCAGCTTCTTATAGTTGTTACGTTTTCATTTTTCCCAGAGGGATTTGCTGTCATTACGAGTCACTTTCCATTTTGACTTGTAGCCTAAGCAATTGAACACAAGTGCACGGCTTTGGTATGAGAACTGCTCACTGCAGTTAAGTGTGACCCCCGTTAATGAGTAGGTAAGGTCAGGCCCTTCGATCGTAATCTCTTTTGGGGGGCTGATCTGGCAGGCAGTTACACAAACTGGAGAAGCGTACCATGATGTTCATGTCACTGAAATTTTTATAGCATCCCGTCACAGCACCATCTAAATGCAGACGTGCACATCTCCACAAGGAAATACAGAGACTGTCTGGAATAGATATGCCATGTATTATTAATTACCCCGTTGAAGTATCTACAGTAGTATTTGTACTATGCCCTCTGCAGCTCTATTTCCCCCACCCCTTTGAAAACTTCGTTTGGATATTCTTATTTATTTTAAGCTGCCTGGTGGCGCCCAGGCTTGAGGAGCTTCATTCCTGCTGTAAACAGGGAAAGTTGGACACTTCTGTGCGTGCGGTCCTTGCCGTAATTGCAGGCTTATTCAGCAAAACAGCCGATGCAGGCAGAAGATGTGTAAATCAGCCAGTGCTGCAAGAAGAGCACTTAATTGAAGCTTTATCAAGTGCCTGCAGAGCTGACCTCCGAGCGGTGGCTGAACCACAGTTGGGATGGGAGCGAGCCAGCAGCTTTCACCGATGACTAAGCCCATGTGCTGGGAAAGGATTTGCTTACAAAACTTGCCTGCTTTACCCATGGGTGGCAGAGCAATGCGTAGCTGGGGTGACTTAAATCATTCTGCTTAACTCACTTAAATTGTTCCTTTCAGCAGAGATGCGTGGTTCTCGGTACACTTTGATGACCCTGTAGTTGTGTAGGGGGGATTTAACTTAAAGCCAGGCTGCGGATTGTGGGGGTCAGTGCGGTGCCGACAGCGTGGGGGGATGTCAGACCGTGTGGTGACACAATGGCACATTCAGGCCTCTGAAGATTTTTCTTGCTGGTCTGGCATAGGAAGAGTAGATTTGGACAGTCTCTGTCCCTTCTGCATGAGCATCTCTGCAACCGCACATACAGAGACAGGCAAATATCGAATAGTGCCAGATATTTGCCTATTGAGGAATGGATCCTCCCAAACCATGCAAGAGTACTGAAGAAAATAAAGCCCTGAAGGTTGAGGGCAAAAAGAGAAAGAATGGCATAACATTTCATAAAGCTGAAAACGATGAAGTACCAAATTAATTTGCAGATAAAATCTAAACAATCTTCACAGGTAATTGAGAGCTTATTGACAACATTTTACTATGTCTGCAAAAACCCATGGTGCTATATATGAGAAAAGAGACCATATTGTTAGAAACTACAACAGCTTCGCTATGAGGAGAAGTAAAAGTAGCAGGAAATAAAAATTGTGAATGTGCCTGTTCTCACATACAGGAAGAAGAAAGGGCAACATACTGAAATGTCTGGAAATTAGAAACTAGAAATGGTAAAACCTACAGAGGAAAAAAACTACAAGAAGGTAAAGCTATGTGTAGCTAAGTTAGTACAGGAAACAAAGCTCCAAAAGCTATTAAAAACCATACACTTCAAGTAAGTTGTTATTATATATTCTGTGACAGCAAAGCATATTAATGATAGAAATGCTAACAATAGTATTTGTCTTTTGCCAAGATGGAAATGATTAAAAAAGTGGAAATCAAAGATATGTTTAATAATGATTTTTATTATTCTTTTTGGAAAAAAGCTAGGTGAGTTATTCTTGCCAAATGATGACAACAAAATACTTTCTTCTCCAGCAGTAATTTAGACTGGTGGAGCACAGTTAATAAAGTCAGTCATTTTAATTTAATAGATCTGAATAATTTGATACCAAGCATTTAAAAAAAGCTGGCTAAGGAAATTTCCAGACTTTATTCATATAAATCATGATTTTTAGAATTTTTTAGGATACTGGTGAAATATCAAAGACCTAGGAAAAAGCTGATATTATTCAAACTCTTGAAAAGTGTAAATATAGCAATACGAGGAAAAGTAGGGTAGCAGCTAATATAGTTAATTAATAAATTAATAAAGAAATAAATTCAGATATGCTAACTAATGCTAATCAACATGGATTTATAACAATAGATCTCATTAAACTAATTTTTGTTGATAAAGGCACTAGTGTTGATTGAATATTCCTTCTCTTATTTTAGGCACTTAACTTGGTACTAGATGACATTTTGATTAATAAGCTACAGAAACCAACATGATGCACATTAAAAAGCTGGCTAAATTATAGAGTTTAAAATGAAATCTTCTATAGACATAAAACAGATTTCAAAGGGTGTTACAGGTAACAGCTTTTTGCATTAGGCTAGTTACTGTTTTTATTAAAGAACTAGGAAAATTCCATGACAAAGTGATCCATAAAGTACGGTTATAATAGTCTGGGGAGGAATAAATAGCAATGAAAACCAGGTAACTCTGTGGAAATTGTTTGGATCTCTTTGTAAAGTGGTAGAAACAACATGTATTTTAGTTACCTGTGTTTGGGTTGATGAGATGGTGTATGGATATAGTTCATATATCCTAGTGTTTATACTGGAAGCAAATTATGTACCTCAGCTGTGCCTCAGATGACATGTCGTGGGATATAGTTGGCCCAGACATCATCCCTGCATAGCACTCCACTGGGCTACAAAGGCTTCGTGAGGCTGATAATATTTGTTTTGCAATGGTGTAAGTTTTGTGGCTTTTCCATTTTTGGCGCTTACACGCCCAGGAAGGGCTGAGGCAGCGGAGAGGGTTCAGGGCAGAATGGTCCCATCAAGGAGGGCACGCTCTGTAACAGAAGGCCTAAGGAGCTCAGCCAGCCAAGCTTAACAAAGAGAAGATTGAGGGGAGGCTTTACCATAGGCTATAAAACCTGCCTATGGGAAGGCAACCTGCTCAGAGAGGACTCTCTATCTAGCAGGCAGATGCTGGGTTCGTCACAAGCAGAAGGCTGGGGTTAAACCAGCTTAATTCAAATGAAATATGAGGCCAACCATTTTAGCAGCAAAGGCATTAACCCTGGGAACAGCTTGCTCTCAGAGGTGACAAAATCTCCGTTGAAAACTCTTCGAAAACTTAGATTGTATCATCCAAACAGAAATGAATTCAGGACAGTCCCATGGCCTATACTCCACTGGATATCTGAGTGAATAATCACAGAGCTGACTTCTGGGCTCATAATTTGTGATTTAATATTGCATGGAAGTTGTAGCACTGGACAACGAGTGCCTGACACCAGGAGCTCAGATTTTATGTGTCAGCCAAGGGGTTCTCTTGCTTTCCTGAATATAGATCAAGACTTGGAGTACTTTATGTGTGTAAGTAGGCAAAACCATAAACTCATCCACTTCAGAACACATATCCTTGCCACACTTTGGGTAACTGAGTGGATCTGGTGGTGTAGCCATGCAATAACCTAGGAGCACTCCTCCTCTACTCTGCCCTGGTAAGGCTGCGTCTGGAGTATTGTGTCCAGTTCTGGGCTCCCCAGTTTAAGAAGAACAAAGAATTATTCGAGAGAGTCCAGGAGTTTTGTTCAGCCTGGAGAAGAGAAGGCTGAAAGGAGATCTTAAAAATGCTTATAAATATCTCAAGGGTGGGTGTCAAGAGGATGGGACCAGGCTCTTTTCAGTGGTGCCCAGTGACAGGATGAGGGGCAATGGGCACAGACTGAAACATAGGAGGTTCCATCTAAACATGAAGAGAAACTTCTTTTCTTTGAGGCTGCCAGAGCAGTGGAACAGGCTGCCCAGAGACGTTGTGGAGTCTCCTTCTCTGGAGACATTCAAAACTCGCCTGGACACATTTCTGTGCGATCTGTTCTGGGTGAACCTGCTTTAGCAGGTGGGTTGGACAAGATGATCTCCAGAGGTCCCTTCCAACCTCAACTATTCTGTGATTCTGTGATTCTGCTGTTGCTCCAACACCAAGCCAAGAGGATTTTATTAACTTCAGCAGCATTTTACTGTAGTGTAACTCAGAGCTGAGTTTACCCTGACAAGTCAGCACTGTCAGTTGTCCCACAAGAAGGAATGCGGTAGGTGACGACAGGAGCAGGCAATAAAAGAGGGAAAGAATATATGGGAAAGATAGCAAGGAAGAACAGATGGAGGAAAATCATCAGGAGCATGACAGAGTCTAGAAAGCAGAAAAATGGGAAAGCTGCATTTTAAGCCATATTTTTGTGTACATGAGAAAAAAAAGATGGAGAAGTATTGCACAAGAAAGGGAGATTTGGGAGGGGGAGACTAGAAGAGAAAGAGTATGTAAATAAATGGAGGAGAGAGAGAAAAGGAGAAGAAAGAGAAACATGTTTGTTAGTCTTCGCGACCTTCCGTTACTCTTACTGAATTATTTATTCTGATATTTGCTGGTATCTTCCTGCCAGCCATTTAGTGTCACGATATAAATAAGAGCAGAACCCTGTTACTGCTGTTGCTGAAGGGATTTTGATGTTGAACGGCAGTGGTGCACCTCCCCCCACCACCCTGCCATTAGGCGATTATGAATTATATGCCGAGTGCCTCTAATAACTAAAGGGAAAGGGCTGCTCAGCACATTTGGAATGTAAATCTCATTTTTTTCTCTTTTGTAGGTCATGAAATGCAGCCCTCTCCTAAACCCCTGTGCTCAAATCACAAGCTCCTGCTGCACACAAATTCCTCAGCCTGTCCTCTGCATGGGTGACATTTCACCCAGCACTGAACCCCTCAGCATCCTGTGGGCTTGAGATAAGATTGTTATTATTATTTTAAACACAGACATGCTGCATCATGTCACTTAAAAATTCCTACGTAGATGTTATACCGTATGGGAAAGCACACTATTGAAAAAATAGAGATTGATGTTGTATTTCAATTAAAAAGCAGGAACTTAATTTATGTTTTTCCCTAGCCTGCAGATAGTCACAGGATGCAGTTTGCAGGAAATCAGCACTTACTAGCCAAAACTTCAAAACTGTTCACTGCCCAGCCCCTCTCAAATAACTTACATAGCAGAACAAGCCCTTTTGGGCTCCATTATTAGTCCTGAGCTTCTACATCTCCTGCCCTTGGCACTTCCCTTGCAGAAGCAGGTTCTGGGCTGTTGCATGAGGACCCAGTGGCCCCTGGAGAAGATAGCATCATGATTATGTTTTGCAAGAAAAGAACGGGAGGGAAGAATCCCTTAAACACAGATGACCTGAACTCTTTTCTTTATGATTGGAGGCATTCGGTTCTAACTCAGGTTATGGATGGTCAGTTTTTGTCTCCTGCTATACTGATGTTATGGGACATATGGTTCAGATCTCAAGTTTCGTTTTGGAAGAGAAAGCAAAGTATGTAAACAGTTAAAGGAAAAAAAGGTTAAAATTACTTGATATTTGTTTTGTTTTTGGGGTAGATAGTTTCTGTCTCTGGAAAGAAATTCACTTTTCTACACCACTTAAATCTCTCTTAAACCCTTGAAATAGAGCTCTGAGAGTGACATAGTGCTGAGACCTCAATGCTGACCAATTTCACCTTATCATATTCACTCAGAATATTTGTAGCCCAGCAGAGTCACATTGCTTCCAGCCCCACACAAGCTTCAAGATATCTCCTTGCTTGCAAATTAAGTTGTGTCGGCAAGTCACCCTGCTACTTCAGTTGTCACCACTGTAGAACAGATGTCCTAAGAGACTCAGAAGGGACTATGCAGTCTCTCACACATGGGTTTTAGTCTGACCTTGCTTGCATCACTAGTGACCAAAAGTTATTACCATAAGTGGCCTACGTGAAATGTATTGGTATCAGTCAATTATCAGCAGACAGTTGTCTGCATTACCAAACCGCCATCACAAATGGTGCTTTTTTGGGAAGTCTTAAGCAGAGCCAGGGTCAGTATGGCTGGACTGAAACCTCAGCAAAAGTGCAAGGAGAACAGGCTTTAAGTTTTGTGCTTATTCACTTTCAAGAGAATGAAAATAACACAAGCTATAAAATTGCTCGAAAAGCTATTTCAGGCTTGCATAAATTAGACTGGTCTCTGGGGCTGCTCTGACTCAACGCATGGGATGGTCCCACTCTCCAGGCAGCTTCCATCTTCACGGGATACAAAGGTGGCACAAAGCCTTTCTGGCAGCCTCTGCTCCTGCTGAAGCAGAGCAGAGACTGGCAGCCCAGGCTGTGCCCAGCACATTGTTTTTTACCTGGAGTGCCAATATGACAACCTGCTCAGCCTTGGTCTGTGCAGGGTATCACACTGTGGAAAAATAGTGACACTGTTTGCCAGGGCTTTCCGAGCCACAGAGCACCATCAGATGTGATACGACTACCCAGAGGTACTTGGCTTCGTTGGGGTACAGATGGGGTGGGATGCAGAGCCAGAGCCATAGCCCAGGAGGAGGGAGAGCAGTTGGACTGTTTTGCTTGAAGCTAGAGGCAGCAGATTTCCAAGCTGGGGAAGGCTTGCAAGAACCAATCTGGAAAGTCAGAATAGTGCATTTTTCTCAGAACCAAACCACCAAAAGTAGACATACAGTCTGAATCGGCTGAAAACCCCTGGTTTATTAGCTGAGATATTTCGTTTTGATTTTGCTTTATTTTTTCATTTATCTTGGTAAGCATGTGTTGTCTACTGCCTACTGCTAAATCCCCAGAGACTTCCCCTCTTCCACCACTCTGCTTTCCCCAAGCCCTGACAGTTTTACCGTGCTTGAAATGTCTCTGTGCACAGCTATAGGAAAACAACAGTGGAAAGTGCCTTCTTGGAGGCTGATGCTTTGCTGTGCCTTAATCACATCTTCATAGCTCTCCTCACAGTGGTGGAAAGCTTTGCTCCATGCCTGCAGTCTGGCTACTTCTGCAGCTGTGTGTAGTCTTGCAGTCATGGGTACAAATTGGATCCCACTGTCTGGGCACCCCTGTGGAAATGTCCTTGCCCAGCACCCTGCATGCTCTTCCTTGGGGTGATTTGGGGTGCAAAACGCCTTGTGTGGCTCCTCATGTGGGAATGTCGAGCAGAAGCCAATGGGGCCCTGCTGCTCTTTCTAACCAGGTTTTCAGAGCAAGACCATCTTTGTTGTGGCTGAACATGTGTTGCAGGGAGGTGTTTGTGTGCCCTGACCATCAGCATCACAGTAGTGCAGGAAGGGAGGTGATATGGTGGAAGTGAGGCTTACTGAAAGGGTTTCTCCAAAGGAGCAGAAAACGTGGGTAGAAGCATCTTGATGGACCTCAGTGGAGCTGTGGCATGGCATAGATGTCCCAGGGGAGCCTGCAGGAGCCACAACCCTCCATTAGCATCTGCTGATGCAGCATGTGGCCCACGCGGTGCTGGCACATGGTGCCAGGTGGGAACCCTTGAGATGCAGCTCGTCTGGGCAGCCATGTCTTGGGACAGCTGAAGCAAAGGGTGCTTTTGGTAAATGAGAAGGGAACCACCAAACTGGAGGAGTACAGATTGCCAGGGATGGTGCTGCCAGCTTATGGTAGGCTTTGCTGATGGGGAAAATACTCAGCTTCCACCTTACAAAAAGCAGAAATTAAAATAAATCCACCTCAAAAGCATTAAAATTGAGCTTCAGCATGAGATTTCTACCAAAGGTCCCAGTAGAAGGCTTAGTTCCCAGTTAAGGACAGTGTATCCAATTTTGGCTTGACTAATCTAGTAAGGAAAAAGACTGCTTCAAAGCATAAAATCTAAACAGAGAAAGAATTCTTGAGATATTTTGTTTTCTTTATTTTACCAAGAACCTCAGGATGCCTTTTCCACAATCACTCAAAAATCTGAGCTAGAGCTGGAAATAGGTCCAAATATCTTGACTCCTAGTATTATGCCTTAGCTATAAAAGCATCCTTCCTTCCTAAATAGCTAAAGTAATGGTCTACCCAGGGAACAAAGAGAAATGTAGACTCTTGTCTCCAGTGTTATAAATCTGGATAAAGCCTCAGGTCAATGTAATAATGGAAAAAGAAAAGATGATGTCTCTTTGACATGGTTGAATTACTGACAGTACAGAGCTGGTCAAATTTTTTTTTTCATAAAATTTAAGCTTATCAGTTTTGGGGAGAACCAAAGGGTCTTGTAAATTTTTGTCAAGTATAGTGACAAAATAGTCACTATAGTGTATAGGAGGTAAGGAGGGATTGAGGGAAACAAAGGGGTGAAAAAATAATTTTTTTTCAGCACAAAAAATATCATTGGGAAAATGATGACAATTTTTAATATTCTTAAAATAGACTTCAATTTTTAGGGCTATTTCTCAAGAAAAAAAATATCTAGTTAAAGATATTAAAAATCAGAGCATTTCATTACGATTCGACCAAAACATTCTGGGTGGACCTAAAATGAAATTATTGTCTTAACATTTCACTGAAAAGCTTTAGAAATTTTATTTGGCTTGATTCAAATTTGATTTTTCCTGATTTTTCCATTTAGCCAACTGTATCTGATGGATCATTCTTTACTAAAACAGCATCATTACTTTTGCTAGCTTGATCTTGCACTCTTATTTGACATTAAATATCTTTGTGGTTGACAGTTTCTAGTTCATATTTTTGAATGTGAAAAAAGCAAAAATAATTTGAAAATTAAATGCATTAATTTTTCATAACGTGTAACTTTATTATGGGTTTGTAAATATTTCATCCCACTTTGGTTCCTCTAAAATATTCTCCAGCCCATTGACAGTAGCAACGGGTCAGGTAAACATCTTGACCTTTATCTAGTCAACTTAAAAACCCTATAAATAACTTTTATTGGTTTCTGACCTCTGCAGCTATATGTAGTGTCACAGCTAAGAACGTCATTGCACAAAACTGACAATTATATTTTCTTTTTCTTTTTTCTTTTGCTTTCTTCTTCTTCTTCTTACATAGTTTATAAAGTGCAAAGACAAGAAAAGTCAAAAGGAAAGTCTTCATTCAAATGAAGGTAAAATCCTGCTGCAGACAGAAAAGTGACTTTGGAGAAAAATGACATCACCAGGCTCTGTGTTTATTCTCTTCAGTGGCATCCAGATCAAATTTACTTGGTTTTCAAGGTGATGTTTCTAACCAGCCAGCCCTTACACTCAAATTGGGATCTGAAAGTCAAGCTGTGTCCTTTCTGACTCATGCATAATCATCCTTAATAAAGTTTCTACAGACAGGATTTAGCTGTCAAGTTGGTGTTCATTATACGCAAGACAAAAAAGATTATTCCAAGCCATTCATCCATAGCTAGGCTGATTCCTCATCACTAATTGGTTAAATGCATGCTATCTGTAAAGCAAGCCAGAACAAGATGATCTGAAGAGCAGATCCAGTTGTTGTTATGTAGTCCTTTCCCCCACCACAAGTGCATTTCATTTTAGCAAAATATTTCCCAGACAAACCCACTGATGGGCCCCTATGATACTAAGCCTGGGAGAAATCCCTTTTGCCTTCCTCCCCTCATCTTTGTGCCCATCCACTAGCTTCCAAAGCAAAATGCGCTTGTGGGATCAAAAGTGAGGGAGCAATAGAGGAATATGTGGGACTCTGCTCTGCAAAGTGATCAGCTGGCTGATGGAAGATGTGGTTAGGTTTTGGGGTTTCCAGCCACAGAGCTTTCCTTGTTGAGCACAGGTATGACACAGGGTTTGGCACACGACACTGAACACCCTCCCAAGCTCCTTGACATGTGCATTTTTGCATTTAATGTATGTGTGTGGCAGCCTGACATGGGCTGTGACAGAAGCCGCCAGCGGTCTGTGCAGCAGGCTGCCATCTTCCATCTCTTCAAGGTGACATAAGGACACAGTTTGAGCTTGCTTTGAGATCTCACCTCTTTTTAATGAGTGTTAAGTCTTGTCTTAAATGTTATTTTAATCCACTTGTCATGTATGTAGTATGCTGAGCAGTCAGGCAAGGAAGAGGGAGCCAGGCTGACGCAGGGTAAGCAGGATGTCTCCCTGCTTGGGAGGGCTTTGGTCCTTCCCCTTAACCATATCTACCTTCCTCACTTCTGATGATGTATGTTAAAGGGAAGAGTGGATGTCACCTGGCTTTTATCCTGTCACCAGGGTAATGGTAAGAAACCAGAAGAAGTGTACTCTTCGGTTGGCAGGAGAAGTGATCCCTGTTAAGTAGACAGTGGAGCAGATCAGGCTTAAAGGAAGCATTGCTTTGCAATTAGCACAGTAGAGCAGGACAGCGGTGGCTGGTCTCTGTTCCCTGATCTGCTGCTAGACCACCTTAGGAAGCAACTTCACCCACCTGAGCCTCAGCCTACTCACCTGCTATTGATGATGGAGATACCTCCTTTGCACAGCACTTTGAAATCTGTTAGTAAAGAGTACAGTACTAAAGGAAGGAGTATTACTGTCACAACACCATTAGAGTTACTCTGGAGAAAGATGAGATTTCGTTGGCTGCTCAAACAGACGCGTGGCCAGGTTTTATCTCAGTAGAAATAGCTGTTGGCTATTGCCTTCAAACTCTTACTCACCTACTAGCAGCTCAGCCTGGGGCTCTTCTGTGTTGCATCTGTCATGTTTGAAATGCCGAGGGTGTCCCTTTGGAAACTGCCAGGGCTTCCTTTGGAGTGACTTGAGATGATCATGCCCCTAATGGCCTGACAGAGCCTGTCGCCCTGCGGCGTGACAGTCTGGGGCTGAGCAGCCTTTCTTCTCTGCCTCCATAGTGCTATTCTTCCTGCTCCTTTGATCCTGCTCTTCTCTGCTCCCTTCCGTTCTGTTCTTTTCCCTAGTCCCATGTTGTTACTATTACGCTTGTCCTTTTAAGTTAGCCTATTACTTAACCCAGCCTTCATCCCCTGCCCGTTTTGCATTGACCCTGTGCCTTCCCATGCAAATTTTACAGTGTAATTCATAAGATTCCTGATCTATGAAGAGCCAGAGATGGCCGGCATGTGGCAGTCCTGGCCTCCCACAGCAGGAACACACAGGTAACTGGTTTCTCAGGGAGCCCCAGGACAGTCAGTGAGCAGCAGCAAGTCCGGGGTAAGAGAGGAAACTTTCTAACAAGGCAAGGTTGGGAGGCTTTTAAAGAGGGCTGGGGGGGATCCCTCTCTGTGTAGTCTTTGATTTGGGTGACTTTTGAGTCCTCCACTCCAGTACTGCTTCCTCACTGCCTTTCGAATCTCCTGTCCAGCCGTCAGCAAGATTTTGTACCACGTGTCTCCCTGCAATGCTGTGACTGGAGGCTCAGCAGCTTCCTTCACTGTGAGCCTGCAGCTATACATAATCCAAGGCTATATAGACTGTATATAGCAATGGAAACCGCTCCACAGTGGTCTCAGGACTGTGTCACTGTGGGATTTGGTGGTCCTTTGCTGTCCCAGGAGTAATCTTTGTGCACATGGAAGCTAAACAAGGATTCAGCCAAACCGATTTTCCATGGCAAAATACCATGGAAAATACTTTGGAAAATATGTTGCAGCCTTCTTTTCTGATTATTATAGTTTATTATGATGCCCTTCCTGTTGAGATTTTCTGAGCCTGTGAGCTCTGTATCTGTCTACTAATGGAAAAAGCAAGATATGAAAATAATCTGGAACTCACACCACTCAGAAAGAAGTAAAGGCCTGGAGATCAGCTCTGAGACTCGGGATAGGACATTATGCATTAATTTATAAAACAATGTGTTTGCAGAAAAGTGACAATATGGTTTTTTGAGCTGCATATATGGAAGCACCATACTGCAGCTCAAGGTGGTAGTAGATTTACTTTATACAGTTCTGATGCATTCACACCTAAAATCATCACAGCCAGCTTTGCACAAAACTTTACCAGCAGCATCTCAACAAATTGAAAGGAGTTCAAAGAAAAGCAACAAAAATTATCAGGATGGCTTCAGGACTGATTTAGGTGGAAAGATTAGAAGTGCTAAATGTGGCTAAGAGATGATGAAGGTGGGGATGTGCTAACAGACTACAAATATTTGGGGGATGTTAATGCTAACAGGAGAAGAATTACTTTCTGTGATTCAAAGAGGTATATCATGAGAGATGACACACAGCCAAGTGACAAATTAGTCTGAAAACTACAAAGAAGTTTCTGCCGTTGAAATACATAGTACTAACTTTCTCTTTGGGTTTTCTTGTTAGTAAAGTATCTACAGAAATAGGTAACAGGCCCTGGCAACAAAACTTGGGAGGTTATGCTGCATGGAGTCAGCCTGCACCAGAAGATAGGTGAAATGGAGATTACTGGTTCGCTGGTCTGAAATAACTTCTATCCACCACACATTTTATTTCTTCCGTGCTATTGGTTTATTTTCCATATATTCTGCCAAACTAAACGAGTGTTGACTGCCAGATATGAGATTACAGAGATTGATCAATACTTGTTACTTTTATGAGAATGAATTTTATGGAAAGCTGTGGAGGTAACAGTAATCTGCTTCATTAGTATCACCAAAGGAGCCCTCTCTCTAATGACACAAACCTTGTAGGGGCTTGTTATCCCTTTCACATCTACGAACTCCTGATACAACAAAATCATCAAGAAATGTTAAAATATCATCTTTTGGAATGCACTATTCATTCAACCCAACACATCTAATTTGCATATTACTTTGTTGCTACATTGTTATGACTTCCATATTATGTTCTCAGTGAGTGTACACATTTCAGGAATCTTGTTAAGGTAGCCCAATCTTGAAAATGTTTTATCTCAATATCTTGTCTAAACACATTAAATGCCAGTGAATTAACCCATCATTTGCCTTGCCACACAATTAAGAAAAACTAAAGTTTTCTTCTGCCTTAAAGGTGAAACTCTTCCATTATGCCATTCAACAGATCTTTTCATTGCCTGAGGCCCAGCTCCTCTCTACCTGCAGCGTAGCCTCTAGCAGGAGCCCTCACGTGCTGGGAGGCGAGATCCGTCTTCCTTTTAATTTTGATTTCTGCCCCAAATAAACTTCAGACTGCTTTCATTTTGCTCATCTGCAGCATGGCATACGGTTTACATCCACAGACAGCAGCTCTGGGTCAGCCCTTTGGCCCTTGCTTGCTAAATATTTCCAGAGGGCGTTTTTGGCGGGCACTAAACTGCTGCAGGGCTGCAGGTGGGGGGGAGGATGAGAAGCCAAGGAGCAGGAGGATGCTTCAGCTGGCTGTGGGTGCTGGTGTTTCTGGAGGCACAAGGCGAGTGAGAGACAAAAGCACGTGTCCTCCGAGCGCTTCTGTGGGGGCAGAAGTATTGGGTGCTTTCTTCTTGCAAGTCGCTTGACCATTTATTTCAGTGGCTGTTTACCACTGAAAAGGGAGATACATACAGCCCCTAGATGTTAATTTCTTCTGCCAAGTGAAAGTTTAAATAATCCCAAGAAAATTTATGGGAGATTTGTTTGCCTTTTATCCATTTGAAGTTTTCTTGAGGGAAAAGGAGCTACCACGTTTCATTCAAGCCCTGCCATCACAGGGCCAGATCCTGAGCAGATGCCAGCAGCACCATTTGCAGTGGCTGTGGTCCCTCAGCCCAGTGACACCTGTTGTGGGTGGCCACTGAAGCAGCAAAGAGAAGCACCACTCCAGATACTGCTCCTCTGTGTCTCTGTGGGAAAAACATGCCCCACACACCACATGGGGCTGCCGGCTCCATGGCAGGTGCAGCTTCCCCTCAGCAGAGGGGTGGCAGACTGAGGCACTAACAGGCCTTAATTGGCCCCACCTAGAGCCCTGCCACACCTCAGCCCATTGGGGTTATTTCAGCTCAGCTCTAGGGCTGTTAGCGCTTTTCTGAGCTCTGTGGTGGGGTGGTGGTCTCCAGTGCCATCTCTGGGGTGTCCCCTTCTGCTGGCTCACTCCTTGCTGTGCCTAAGGACCCCGTCACTAGCTCTCCATGCTCAGGCTTGTGGGGCTGTGACCCCTGTGAGGTTCTGCCTGCTATCTGAACAAGGTATGTGCTTGGCTCAGTCCCCTGTTGCATGTAGGACCTGTTTTTTTGTGGACTTGGAGTCCCCTGTGGCTGGTGGGAACTGGTGCTGAGGTGTCCCTGTGGCCAGAGTGCTGTGGCTTCTGCAGGCTGAACCAGCAGTGTGGGCTTCAGTGGAGTCCTGGACCCGGCCCAGCTATCCTCCCAGGCAGGTTGTGTGAGGGCAGGCAGGGTGGCGAGGGACAAATGAGGCAGGAGCACAGGAGCTGTCACTACTCATGTGCCCTGGAACACCGTTGTGCAGGTGCAAAATCGGCATGTCCCTCAGGTGGAGATCTCTCCTGGTCTGGGAGGTGGCATGGGACCTGCTAGTGCTGCAGGGACCTCCCCTGTGTTCCCATGGCTTGTGCAGCTCTCAGCTGTGCAGCCCAAGAAGACAAAACCTCACATTAGGCGGCTGGTGACAGAATGGTGGATTTTTTTTTTTCCTTCTCTGTTTCCCTTGCCTTGGAGAGACTTTGCTGCTGGTTTGTGGTATCATCTCTTAAGAGAAGCTGTTGGGGTTTCTCATGGGAGCTACTTAATGTGATGCCCACCTGAGGAGTGCAGGTCCTTGGGCTGGGTGACAAACTAGCGCAGGCTTGGCTTGTAAAGCAGCTGCATGTGATCCTGGTAACAAAACTGGCTGCTTCTGAGGGAGGCACCACGCTGACCCTCTGCCTGATGTGTGGCAGGGGTGGCAGAGAGGTCGTTCTCATGTAGGCTGGCCATTGACCTGTTTTGCTCAGTCTGGGGAAGCTGTAGTGTGGGGTCTCCATCTGCCCGAGAGTGCCCGCTCGATGGCTCAGAGTCTGTGGGCCTGAGGGGACTAGGTCCCAGTGTGACCCGGCCGTTGACAGTGTGGGAAAGTGCTTCATGTATGTCTGGTCTGCATTTATGTGTGAGTAAATGGAAATAGATTTAAACAAGCAAGGGCTTTATCAGCACTTTCTTAAGAAAGGCCTTAATTCAGGGGCAAAATGGATCAGGAAAAATAGCTTCAAATGGATTAATGGGACTGATTTGTGTTCTGTAGGTATGTGTTGTTTTTCCAGCCTGGGGCTTTTGAATGTGGGGTTGGTGACTTACCTGGGGGTGGGAGTTTAAAGTTCTCACACTGCATCCTTATTTAGGCCTTTACGTAGAAAATATTCTGTGTGCAATTCAATACCTTCGTGTAGTTTACTGCACAGACACTGCTTGCCGGGGCAGTTGCTTGCTCAGGTACCTATGTGCCGGCACAGGGCCTCAGACTGGCCGGTCACCGGAGTTTCTGCTTTGCTGCAATATGTGAAATTATGCAGCTTATGACCCGGTCAGCAGTACTGTTTGTGTCAGCATGTAATTCTTTTCTGCCCTAAGGTAATGATCTTCGACCAATGGTCCAGGGACTATTTCTAAAGGATTGTGAAAGGTAATGAGGAAAGCAAGGTTATTGTCGTTAGGCTTAAATTCATTATCCAGGGATCCATACCTCTATTCGAGATGCTTTATTAGGTCCATGAGTTTAAACCGGTTGAAAACCATGGCTCTAACAGCTTTCTTACATTCTGATGGTCCCTTACTTAATGCAATAGCAACACTTATTTTTTTTTTTTTTTCTCCAGAGTAACAAATAGCAAGAGCACTAAGCCACACATCTGTAGAGCAAGCTATCACCAGGGAACTATAATGGCAGCTGCCTAATTGAATTTACATTTTATGTGTTACAAATGAAAATATTATCATAGAATACCCTATTATGATATGTATCCTATTGTGTGGGATTTTGGAGGATAACTGTTACTTTGTGCCAAATGTTGTTGAGAATGTTACAAATGGGGCAGGGATTAGAAAGGCATCTCTTTAATGTATGATTTTTGTCTAATGTCTAGACTTTAATACTTTTGTTCATGTCTGAATTTTACTCTCTGTGTTACTTGACAATGTCCACTTCAAATGTGCAAAAAAATCAATCTAGCCCTAAAAACACTTGAGATTTAAATACAATACAAGGCTGACTAATATTGGCTTAACTTTTATTTTTTTTCTAGTTGGTGATCAGTAACAATATATTCAGGGTATATTTCCAGCTATCCTCCAGGAGTATAACTGCTAGATTCCTGGAGCTGAGCCTTCAAAAGGAAAGTATTGTGGGAAGTAGTGGTAAAATTTGAAAGATTGGCTGCTGAGTTGCAATTGGAGATATAATAATACAGAATTTGATGCTACTCTTTATAAGTACCACAGCCTTGTCCAAAAAGATCATTTTGCCTGGGACATACTGTTAAAGCTGGGGTTGGTGGGAGCATCATCTATACTGTAGGAGCTTTCTTCAGAAAATAATCTAGTAAAGGCTACTCTGAAGAATTGGAGTAACCTGCTTTTAGATTTTGTAAGTGCGTGAATCTTGCATATACAAAAGATATGAGACCCATGCACCTTTTCAGCTTTATTTTGGGTGTTTAATCTTAAATGGCATATAGGCACTGTAATGGCAGATTGCATGGGGTATTTTTATTAGGAAAATGCAGTCATATGAATAGCTGTAAAATCCGTCTAGACAGAAAAAGGGAGAGACTAAAATAGCACAGTGGAACATGGACAGGAAGGAACAAAAGACAAGTGTGTGTTGGGGGAGTACACGAGGCTGCTTGTATATTCAGGGCAAATCATCAGGAACGTGTCGCCACTGGTAAAGAAGGAAAGTCTTGAGGACAGATCAAGTCCCAGGGGTGAGAGCTGTCTGAAAAAAATGATAGGACAGCTGTGGAAAGACAGTTTCAGTCTTTTTAGATAGTTGTTTGGGGTTTTTTTTGTAGTTCAAGATGGGCTCATTTCCTTTTGTCTGTCTTCCATTGAATTTCAGTGACATCTTCATATAATGTTATAATGAAATTCTAATTTTCTAATTGTTAAATTGAAATTTTCTGTAACGTTTCTATAAAACTATATAGTCATGGAAAGCGGCAAAAATAAAAAAACATGGAAGACTTACCTAATTTGGTGATGAAAGGTGTTTTTTCTTGAAGGCATTGATCCCAGGGTCTGGATCCACTGCTGTCCTCCCTACACTTGCTGGCACAAGGTGCTTCACAGACGTAATGCCAGAGCCCTCATGGTGACCCTTGCTGTTTCAAGCCTGAGCTCTGTAAAGCTCTCATTGCTGGTAGGCAGAATCCTGTCTAGGAATAGTTCCTTTTAGTGAAAAAAATATGAACAGTTGCAACCTCTGTAAGAACCGACATTAAACTGAATTTTCAAATGTGTCATAAGTGCAGAAGAGGGCAAAGCATCAGAGTACCCCAGAACTGTTCATAGCTATTGTCTGGCTGCACAGAAATATTTCACTCTGCTATCATAATAATACTGGCGGGAAATCAAAGAACAGTAAAAACTGGGACACTAGGTTGACTGGCTTAGGAGTTAATTTTTTTTTTTTCAAAGCTAAATCAGTAGGGCCACATTTCATGGCTTCTCTTCATGTTCAGTAGTAGCCCCATTAAAGTCACCTTCCTTCTCCTGACTTTATGCACAATTAAAAGGATTACTTCTGACAGCCACATTAATGGTGTCAAAATCTGGCTTGTACCTTGACACAAGAAATGGAGAGAAAGACAAGAGCACATCAAGTTCTCCATGGCTCTAGTAAAAGGAAAGTTTAGAGGAACACAAAAAGGAAGTAATTAATAATGAAATGAAATGTAAAATTTTAGTTCAATACACATCAGAATTGACTGTGGTGATAAGCTGTGTAATATGATTCTGAGATAAATGGTAAACCCTGGTTGCCTGAAGCTCTTAATTTGTTTGAGAAACTGCTTAGAGCTATCTTCTGTAATGGGTTTTCATATATTCATGTTGAACTCCTGAAGGGGAGCGTAGCATCAGGAAGGGAGCAGAGAAGCACACAACTTGTGTTAGTGTGACCCAAACACTTGATGTGGAGTTTGCTGCGCGCACTTTGTGGTACTAGGAAAAAAGGCAACAGCTTCCCAGTGAACGTGCATTTTGCAAATCTTAGAATACTGTAGGGCAGATGGAATAAAGAAAAGTGTCATCTTCTGAATTTGATAAAATGATGCTTAATTGGAAGTGTAAAAATATTACTGCTACAGCATAAGAATATGTGGCAAACTTATAGCTTGAAGGCTTGCATACCTCATTGGGTGTGGGCAAAGAAAGTGAGTGTCACAGCACATACTCAAATGAAATATTTGATATTTGCAATCTAAGTCATATGGCATTATTTGTTTCCTGGGAGGGTGATTCCTGTAACCACCCAACTGTTAACTGCAAGTGTGCAATTAAAAATGTATGCTGCATTTGTCAGCTGTTTAAATTGTTCAAGCTAGTTACATAAGGTGAGGAAATTGTTTATGTAAGTTACATCATGAATTGAAAATTGTTTACTTAGTTGTGACAGTTGTAGCTTAAGATATTTGTAGGCCAAGAGTTAGTCAGTGAAGACATTTATGAATCACTATGAAAAAGGAATAAATTTCAGATTTTTTGTTTTAGCCTGTTAGCAGACAATTAACAAAGAAAAAAGGACAAAACTTGTCAAAGTTGTATTTAAATTATTCAGTCTGGTCCAGATTACTAACTTAGGCTGAATAGATGGGTTTGTACTATTGACTAAATTTGGCAGTTCATATCTTGTTGAATTCCTGAGTCATCTAGACTTTTGAATGTTTTTCTGTATAACTCTAGGGAGCAAATAAAGTACATTAATCAGGCTTAATTAAAAAATGTGTATGCACCCATACTCTTACACAAATGAAAATACCAAAACCAACAATATCTTCTTGATGAGTGTCAGAGACAGTAGTACTCTGTAGTGCAAGTTCTCTGTAAACTTTATTTAATGTCTTTTTTTCTACATTGGTACAGAGTTTCAAACAGCCTAGTGATGTGTTAGCAATTGTGCTGAGAAATAAGCAAAAAACATTAGTGTCTGAATTTTCTTAGTTAACCTCCCACTTTTCCAATAGAATCACTTGTTCCAGTTCTCGAACAAAAATAAACTACATTAGTACAGGGCAGTTTGCCTCTAGCATGGTGTACTGGAGTTTCCACTAGTATGATTTGTCAGAAGAAATCTTGCCCTTACTGCAATAATAATGTGAAAACTTTATTTAAATACAAACTACCCATTGAGTTTTTCTAGGGCAGGAGTGTCAAACTCATTTTCACCGGGGGCCACATCAACCTCATGGTTGCCTTCAAAGGGCCAAGTGAAATTTTAGGACTGTGTAAATGTAGGACTAGTTACATTTGTACATTCCTAAAATTACATTCGGCCCTTTGAAGGCAACCATGAGGTTGATGTGGCCCCCGGTGAAAATGAGTTTGACACTCCTGCTCTAGGGGCTTTTGTTAATTCCAGTGAAGTCTTATGCGATGGGCTGTTCACTGAGAAGCTTTTGTGTCAGGTGAGGGGTAGTGGTAGTCGCCTGCTGCAACGGTAAGGGTCTCTGTCCTCTTTTGCTGAGGTGTGGGTGACTCAGCTAGCTGAACTCTACTTCTGTGATCCTGTGGCAAAATGTGGGGTGTGGTTGTGACCTTCTTTCCCCTCCACTCTGCTCTTCTCCTTCCTGGCCCATGAGAACTCATTAGAGGTGGTTGAAGGTCAGTTGTGCTGACAGCTGGTGGTCTGGCTCAGCTGTTGGGTTAGTTGAGGATTACCACTTCACGAATGCCTGGATTGCCCCTCTCTTCCCTTGGCTGAAGCTTTTGGGTTGATTGACAAATGCAGGGACGCTGTTGGCCGAAGTATGTTTTCTTACAAGAAAAGTAACTCTTCTGGGGCTGAAATGGCTCACAGCAAGTTGGCTGAATGTCAGCAGAGCAGCACGAAGTTGTCCTAATGTAAAATGGCCTCTAGGTCCTTCTCTCATCACCTGCTTGAAGTAGTTTGCAAGTAGTTTGGTACCTTACGGGTACCTTTTGGTGATTAATGAATGTTTATCGTTCTGGAGCTCTTCCAGGGGGAAAAGATTTAATAAGTACACAGGAGTTTTATTGAAATGCACTTCACTATGTCACAGGAAAAGATGTATTTAATTGTTTCTGTAATTGCTGGGCATCTTTTCAGCAATGTGATTTACATGTGTACCACCCACATCTAAAGTTATAACTGTTCTTTTGTGTGGTGTTGTGTGTGTTTTTGTTGTTGTTGTTTTTTTTTTTTTTTTTTCAATTGGGATGGCTGGTGACTGGCTATCCAGCCTGGCAGGGGTATATTTTCAGAACCCGATTCATGTAAAAAATTGTTGGCATGTGTGAGAGCGCCATACCTGCTCTGAAAGTTGCCTCTGCTTCACTCTGAGTTCAGAGCCAATGAACCAAGCCACCTGGTGAATGTGGCAATGAAAATAATTGGGGAAGGTCTATATATGGGAGAAATGACTACGGGGAAAAACAAGAAAAAAGAACTTGACTTTAGTGTTCAAGGTGCATGAATCCTGCCTCCTAAGATGTCATGAAGTCATCTGCAGATTAAGAGTGTAAACCTGAGAAGCTCCTACCATGTTGAATACTTGTTTCTTCTCAGGGAAATAAAGCAGATCAGCACAGAACTCAGACCCTGCTACCTGGAGTGAGTTGGGCATAGAGAGGATGTAGTTTGAGTCAGGTCCTCAGTGCTGTGCAGATTTCTTCTGCACTATCTACCTATTAAACCTAAGAAAACAATGGTAAACACAACCGTTGCCACTCCAAAAGCCAGTCATCAATCGTTACCTTACTAGAAGTACCTATGTTAAATATAAGGGGGCAGGGAACATTCAGCTAGAGAAATATATTGTGTGGTTTTGTGTGTGTTGTTTTTTTTTACCCTAGTACTTCCTAATCATACCAATGAATTCAGTTCCCTCGAACTAAAACAGTTTGCATGTTTTCTGTTTCCCCTGAGGTTGCTCCCCTGCTACCATCTTGACTAACCTATTTTAGCAAGGTAAGAAAAAACTCAGTTTTCCTTATACTGGCATTTCCTTCTACCCTGCCTTTGTAGTATTTTGTGTAGCTTTCATCCCAATAGAAACAAATCTGAAAAATAAAACAACAAAAATTTAAGGCAAATATGTGAATCAGGAATCACTGTTCCAGTTCTACAACAAAGTGAAAGAAGATGCAGTTCATGACCATGCAAAGTAATTTCAGAATAATTTTTTACCATTCAGGAGAAAATACTTATTAAAGTATTCCCTGCTGCTCTTTTGTACAAGGCAGCATAGCTCTGGTACTGTAGAGAAGGCTTTGAATGACTGTTCTGAGCTTTTCCTTTTAGAGGGGAAGGGTGGGAATAGCGGAATGGAGGCTGGAGGTGGTTGATCCTTCTTGAAAATGTTAGGTGAGTAGCGTGTTCTTCAAATAATGTAGTGTGGGCATAGCGGCAGGATACACAGAGGAGGATTAAAATGCTCAGTTACTCATGTGGGTTTTTTTTCCCCTCTCTGCTTCCAAGAAATCCAGGTCATTCCTACTGTCTTCTCCTGGCATCTCTGTGTAGGACTAGGGAGAGCTGCTGAATCAGTGTAGTCTTCTGCTGTTGAAAGCAACTGAACTCTATAATCCCAGCCGTAAATGTCTTAAGCTATATCTATATCTAGAAAATATGTATGATTTTTGCCTTTCTTCTTGGCTCCCACCAAAAGGTAGGACTACGCTTGCACTGCTTTTAGGTTTAGCCTTGTTCTTAACCTTCTCTGTCTTTTCATAGTTATTATTCTTGCCCCATTGATGCAAGTCTTCTCCTTTGCAGATTTTGCCATCAGAATGAGCTTTTTCTGCCTTACTGACTTTCCACCTCATCTCAAAACACAGCAGAGAATGTACCCTTTGTCTGGCCTTTAACTCCTTTCCATGCCTGCCATTACTTATTTGCCTCTACAGGGTATTTTCAGATTTAGTATGGAGAGCATGCTATAGCCAAGAGAATTAATGTCTTGCTACAGCTGCTGGAGTAGATCCTTCTTTGCCCTTAAAAAGTAAAGAGAAGCACTGGATGGACTTCAGGTATTAAGTAGTCCAGTCCTTTCAGGCATAACTCTTATGCTAATTAAGACGGTAATATTAACACATCTCATGAACCTGTTTCCTGTGGCAGCGGTAGATGCATTTGCTTACATTCCACGTTTGGATTGCATTGTAATGACTTCGATTACTTTGAAATTAAGGTAGACCACTTATTTGAATTTGGTTACTACAGTGGGATTTACAGTGAGTACAGAGACACTCTGGCGATGTGAAGCCTTGAGATGGCACCTCTATCTGTCCGAACCTGCATTGACTCAAACACAAAATACTCGGATGATATCTGGGCACAAATCACAAAGGCTGGAATAGTTCCTGGTCTGTTTACCCAGACATTAGCTTCAGTTTAAACCACTGCTGGGAATGTTTTGAGTGACCTGAGAGAATTTGTGTGAGAGTTTCTGGGGCCGTCAGAGTTCTCTCATATGTAATTTTCCCATACTTGCTGCTCCTTTGCTGTTATCACAATTAGCTCACTGCTCAACTGCCTCCAGCTGCAGTTCACTGGCATGGATCAAAAAGTTGGTGATTGATAAGCCGAGGAAAATATAGGCATCATGCTATCTTGAATTGACAAGGAAGAGGGCTGAAAAAGACCCAGTAGTGCTGCTTGTAAATGTATGAAAGAAACAGGCAGCCACCTTGAAAAGAGATTTGATTTCTTGCAAGGGAGGCACTGGGAAAGAAACCAGGACAAGCTGCATCCACTCGTCACTCAGCCATGGTTAGTTGTGTGATAGCTTTGTAATACAACACTTCTGTTGCCTGTGGTCTGTGAGCAGTCCTATTCAGAGCTTTGAGTCTGAGAAGATGGGATTTTTATTTTGCCCTTATGGTTGGTGTTTGCTTAAATACAGAGAGTTCTGCTTGGGAAAGAATGCTAGTTATGCCAGAGATGATATATTGGGCATGTAGAGAGATGTAAAAAGGGCAGCCCTTAGTGGTGCTATATTTTCCTGCTTTCCTTAAAATAAACCTCTTTGATCTCCAGATGAAGCAGCTAGCACAATAGTTCGCTGTGACTGATATCACTCAATCATCAAACAATCCACTTGGCTTCTGCAAAGAACATTAGTTCAGCAGCACTGGCAGAGCATCGATGGAAGTTAATTTTGATGGTAATTTGGAGCCTGGCTTATTTCTCTTTTCAAAGGCTTTTATACATGAAATAAATTTTTATTGCTAATTCATTTCATGATCGTCTGGTGTGGGTTCATGCTAAATAGTGCAGTTCATGCTGAACTTCCATTTCTGGAATAGGGAGCAGCTATTGCCCCATCCTAAATACTCATGGCTTGTGATTGTTGTTTGTAGTTCAGAGAGGTGAAATGCAGGGCTGAGGAACCAAAGGTTAAACCAATGAAATGGATATTTGTTTTTAGTCTTGCAACAAGCTGCATTTCCTCTGATTGGGTAACTCATGACACAGGAGACTGGGTCTCCCTGCCAAGACACACTGTGGAGTCTCTGGCGGGGCAGTACTCAGGCTTTTCATGTTGCTTTCCTTCTGACTGCAGAGAGCAACATAGCCCTACCTCTAATTAAAGACACTTTCAAAACCTTCCGTCATGCTGGCTTTTATGTGATGTGTCAGAGCAGTACAGCTCATGTGTGAATATCTCATCTCCCTGCCTAGGACTATATGACTGCATCCCTGATGCAGCACAACTGTCTTGCAGGAACCTCACCATTTCTGGAAGTATGAGGGTACCCATTTTTGACAAGGCACTCTGATAATTATCCTTGCCCTTTCTTACAGTAGGCTGAGGATCCAGCAGGTACCAAGATTCTTCAGATAGAAATAAGTGACAAATTATATCTAGTGTAGCTTCCAAGAAAAAAAATCTCCTCCTAAAAATCTCCAGTTAAGGGTACCTAAGGTGACAGGAGTCTGCTTTTTTCCTATTGGAAGTGAGACTGGCATCCTTCAGCACAAAGGCCACATGGCATTACTTAAATTCACTTTATGGTATTAAGAGTCATAGTTGGGAGGAAATTATGCTCAGCTTGATGCCTAGAGCAGCATATTTGGGTCTCTAGTTCTGCAGTGTCAGTGATGAAAAGTTGCAGAGCCATCTACTGCTGAAATGTTTCAAGTATTGTGCCACTGCCATGGGTTTTGTGCAATCACTTGCAGTAACTCTTCTTACAGTTTTTTGTACTTTGTGGCATGGATTCAGGGCTATGGAATGATCAAAACCTCAGACTTAATTTATCCTAGTTGGAAAAAAGCATTTGATTTAAACTGGAGGAGCATGTTGGTCTCAAATAAGGCTTCAGAAGCAATCTGCAGCTTATACAACCAGATACTACCTCCCCATAGGACCTCAAGAGTCTACATATTCTTACTTTCTCTTGGGGTACAGGATGCTGAGTCTCCTAAACAACCAGGACTACTTCAAACTGCATTTTCTGCCTGGTATAGTATGAATAATAAAATTACAGGCTGGAAGAATTCTTGTGGGTAGGTGAGACATATAGATGAGCATAATGAGGCCGTGTGGGTAGGTGAGATGTATGGTTGAGCATAATGAGACTGTTCCACCTGGTTATGTCTTTTCTTGGACCTTGAATATTAGTATTATATACAACTATTTTCTCTAGGCGTGATCATGCCAGTCAGTTGCCGGAGACCACCATGTTGGTGTCTATTTCTTTAGCTGATTCCAGCAATGAACAATAAATCTATTGTATGACAATTTAGGACATTGACTGTTCTGCCAGTGGGTCTGGCACTTGTCTACCCATATTGCATTTCTACTGCAGTATGTGACTAGGTTTTTCTTCTCCTTTGTAAGTTGCCCTGTCCTGAGAATGCTTTCCTGAATCTCAGCCATGGACCTGCCACCTTAATCTCTTGTTCCCATTGAGTTAGGCTGTACTTAGAAAAATTTCTGCTGAAAGTGATTTGAATGTAGTTTGCTCACTGAGCTTGTACTGCGGTCTATTCCTTATGCTGCATTTGACTCTTACCCTGGGGGTGTAATCTCTGGGCAAGATCAGCCTGCAGCTACGTCTCTCTTACTATGATTTTTGTCACAACTGTTGTAATTAAACCTGATGTTGCAGAACCCTAGGGGATAAGAATAAAGGTAATGGCATATATAAGTTTGGATGTTTTCCAAACAATGTATTTTCCATTAAATTGACATGTTCTCCTCATACTCTTCATCAGAGTGGCTTATGGTCCAGTGGAGGAGTGTTAAGGATCATGCTGGATCTTTTCCACCTGATCCTGTAGTCAGTGAACTGAAGCCTCATGCTTTTGGGGTCTGAGAGGCTGAACATAGGTCCCAACAAAATAAGGAGGAGGAAAATTGGGGGGTAGGTTAGCATCTGCCCAGTCATTCTCCTGAGCCATATTGTATTCTAGTGTAGGAAGAATTCCATATTGTAATGAGATGCTGGTCCCTAACTTGGGACAAGCAGTGGTTACTTGCTATCTGTATTTTTATTGCCTTAATTTTTAATTGGATGTTTGGAGGGTGGTGGTGGAATAGAAATCTGCTCTCTTAAATAACTTAATTTGTAGTTATTAGGATGATGGATTAAAATCTGCATTTAGCCCTATTGCAAAGGGGATTGAATGTACTGTCCACAAGTTAGAGCATAAAGGTAGGAAGCAGAAGGTCTGACTTTTCTTGGGGGATAGTATGTAACAATGCTGGGCAGCAATACTGTCTTTATTAAATGCTTTGAGATATTATTAAGAAATATACTGTGTAAGGTATTGTTAGAGTAGTAATTAGAATAGAAAGTAAAGCACTAATAGAATGCAACAGTCTATAACAACACTTGGATTTAGAATTAATTGTACAGGTAGAAATAGGAATCTAGAAGCACATAGGATGCTTTATCAAAGTTAACAATTTCTAAAATCAAGCGTTACTGTTCAAGACTTATCTTTACATATTAAACAAAAGGAGCATCTGGTTGGAGAGGGAAGGTACAAAAGAGGAACAGTGAGTCTTCCTGGGCACAGATTCTGGTCACTGTCTTTGTACAGCATTCTGTCTCAAGAGCACCTCTGTCCCATTGGGTGTTATCAGATGCTACTGAGACATGGGCATTTATTACAGCTCTGAGGAGGATTAAAGATTAAAATAAAAATCCTGAGCTGAGAGTGTCTGAGTAAATGCCTGTTTCCATAGCCCCTTCCCTCCAAATGTGAAGCAATGATCAAAACTGATGAAATTCCAATGTGGAGTTAGAGGGCTATTCTATATCTTGCAAGTGGTGCTAGGAAGTGCTCTATTCTCTGGTCCCATGTATGATGATGGGTCTTTTGGGATATAGTTGATCCCTCCTCTGCCAGAATGAGGATCATAAGGCAGGTTCTTGAATTGTAAAGGGCTGAATAACACTTAGGGCTATAAGGCCCAGTGGGATTCTGCTGGTGTGTCAAGCATAGGGGTGGTGGGACAAAACGAATAGTGTCACATGTCTTCAGAGGTGTGATCCTCACCTTTTAGATAATGTTTGTTGCTGTTATCGGTAGATTTATATTAACTAATGGCTCTATGTGCATTTTGAAGCATCTCTTTCAAGCTATGAATCCTTCTTGACAGACAGCAGAAATATTTTGTCCAGCTTGCCCTGGCCAGAACATCTTACACTGCAGTGAGTGGGACATTTCCATACTGTGACCCTTTAATGTGATTTGGCATTTCAGACAGGAAGATGCAAAAAGTGGTGAATTACTTTTACCAAATAACAAGAAGATGTTATAGGCAGGGTAACATCACTCCACAGCAGCCTCCCAGAAGAAAGCAACATCTACTTCTGCCTGCGAAAACCCCAAGCCCAAGAATGGCAGCGAAAGTCCAGTCTGCTCCCCAGTCTGCACTGACCCAGCTGTTGGTGTGCGTCTAATGGATGAGAAAGTCTCATCGCACAATAGTCTTTCTATGTTTAAATATAAAACTAGCTCTGGGTTTAAGTTAGGGTTGCATGGTTTTATAGTAACCTGTAACTTTCTTTTCGATATAAGGAAAGTGATAGATGCTATTAGAGCTGCTTGGGTTTTCTCTACTCTGTTTTGCTGTCCTGTTACAAAAGCTGGGCTGCCTTCGGCCATTTTTTGTATTTCTGCACTAAATGGCACATCTTACACACGTCTTAGAAGAAAAGAGAAGCCATGAATCTTAGCTAACATGCATGGAGAGTAGATGCCTTTGGGATTTGGCTAGAGCAGCTTAATTCCCAGTTGAAGACCATGCTGGGAGGAGGTCTTACTACTAACCCTCCTGTAGCTGGTAGCTATTGGCATACCCTAGTCCTCCCAGTTTTGTATTGGGAATAAGCAAAGGGGAGGTTAAGGCTGAAGATAAGTTGATCTGTTCTTGGCTTCTGGCCTCCTCTACTTCGATAGAAGGGCTTTTATCCTGTCAATGTTGTCAGCTGCTCTGAAACACGTGTTCCTCATTTGGTACAGCCTGTCTGCGGTGATGTTGAGATTCTAGCCCTAAGTTGTTGACTTAAGTACATTTGAGTGCAGCCAGAACTTGGTGCTAGCACCAAAAGTGAATTATTGTAGCACTTGTGAAGAGGCAGTCGATGTCTGAGCCTTCCGGACACAAGGGCGTACAGTGGTATTGCAAAACTCATCACTGGATAAGAAAGGGCACAGTCCAGTCAATTGGAAAAACATTTTTTGATCACATCCACCAACCTTTCCTATTTCAAATACTTCAAGAATAATTTCTTTCTGTAAGGGAGAAACCACTTATGATTTCAGACAAGCTGCAGAGAGACTAACAATATCTGTGGTTCATAGGTTTTAGAACGACCAAATTGTGCTTTAGCTTGTCTTGGATTTCACAGTACAGTTGCCTGATCTTCTTACCACCACCTTTATCATCGTCTCCCTTTCCTTCTAGTTGTGTATTTCAGTTTGTCTATTCAAGGACTGCTTTTTGAGTATCTACACAACATTTAATTTCTTAAGGGCTTTGATTCAAGCCCTCATGTATGATAATAAGTCCAGTTACAATAGTGCAGCAAATGGCCTTGCAAGGAAAGGGCAGTCATGTGTGAAATCTTTTGTCCCTCTGAATGTGTACTCCTTTACAAAGGAAGATGGAGCATCCTTGTAACTTAGTGATGGCAACTCACCAGTTAATGAATAACTTGTACAAGGATAATCCAGGGAATGACTTTACAGAGAAAGAGTATGGTCAAACATGAAACTACTCCTTACTTTGGAGAGCTGTTATACATACTGTCTTTATAATTTAGTAGTCTTTGCTTGCCAGTAAACAGTCTCAAAGTTTATTTCAAGGTAGTGTTAGTAGCTTTTGTCCATCAGACTGTGTGATCTGAATAGATATTCAGTTGGTAGAGTTTATGGGGCAAGAAATATTATGAACTTATGGGGAAACCCTGCTCACTTAAGGATAATTTTGTCTGCTGGCTTTATACTGCACATACATTTAATAACTGCAGGGTACCTTTGTCTGGGAAATACATTTTTGTGTATGAAGCGATATCTTGAAAATGCCTTTTTTTCCAGCCACACTACCCTAGCAGTTATTAGAAAACTAGAATTAGGACAGCATAAAAAAAGGCTAATGAATCTTGGGGAATCCAGAAGATAAGGATGTACTTACTAAGAAAGGAATCTTTCCACCAAAGAAAGAATATGTCCAAGGTCTTCTATTTGCATAGTTTTAAAGTCTCAATAGAATCCTTGATGGATGGAGATTAGTCTGTTTTATCAGCAAAGGAGGTTACAAGCTCACGCACAGTAGATTGAGAGAATAGTTTACGGGCACAGCAGAGTTCCCACTTTCTGGTCCACCCATTTTGTAGTCTTCTTATGGGGGGGTGGGGAACCCCAGCCTTGTTGAAAAGCTGATGCTGGATTCCTTCTTCACTTATTTCTTTGGTAGGCTGTTTGCCTGCTGGTAGTTTCTTTGAATCTGCAATCCTCTCGAATCCTGTGGTTTCCCATAGTTACCTTTTGTTCAAAATTTGCAAAACAAGATCCATGCTAATGGTGTTATACTTGCCAAAATTTAAGGCAAGCCAAATCACCTTTAACATGGAGCCCAGAAAGCACTTCTTCAGTAGCTGCAAAATGCTTTTCAACAATGTGCCAGTCCTTAAGACAGGGGAAAAACCGTAGTTATTCTTCTAAAAATTGATCTCCTTAGTTTGGTTCCCATGAATCCCTAATATATGATCCCCGTCAAGAGCTTTATTCTTATCTCTTTTTTTTTTTTTTCCCACCACAATATATGTCCAAGTGAAAGCTGTGAAACTTCATTTCCACCACCTGTCCCATCCTCCGCCAAGCTCAGTTGAGGGACAAAATCTATATGAAGATAGTGTCATATAGATATGTTGCATAGCCCACATAAGAGCATCACTTAAATGAAAGGATTTTTAAGGGGCTGCTGTAGGTGCTGGATGAGGCTGACCCTGTAAGTAGGACCTTTTGGGAGATCAGTCTGAGTTAGTTCTCCGTTTAAGTTCCCTAATGTGAGATGCAAAGCATCTGAATGATTCTCTGTCATGTTGTGATTTCTGGTGTTTAAACATGAGGCTGAAGTGCTACAAGAGCTCGAAGTGCTAAAAGAAAGCTAAGTGCTTTCTCCAGCTCAGCAATTTGCAGAGCTAACTGTAAACTAACAATAAGGAGACACAGAGAAGGGCTTATGTTCCTCTCGCTTTAAGAAATAAAGAGGAATAAATGTGTTTAGGTGCACATTCATGTTGTAAAGCAGCATATAAAATAGCTTTCCAAGGTACAGAGATGGGCATCCTTAGTCTTCACTGCATGTGATCACAGATACTCAGCAGAATTAGTGGTATCCATGGACCCATCCTTACTTTATTCTTGGCAATCTGGGATCCTGCTTCTCAGACATCTCTTTGAAATAGGTTTCAGAGCTGGTTCAACACATACCATGCTTCATGGGAGTATCTTACTATGACAATCAGAAGATGTACATTCATATAAAATCAATAAATGAAACCTGTCCATGGCAGTCTTTGCTGTGCTTTCTCTTTGGCTTGACAGCAGTCCTGAGATAACCCTTTGTTCCATGAGCTATGGGGTCATCAGTGAGTCTTTACTGGTAATTGCTGTCTCAGCGACTTTTTATTGATCATTTAATTTCTACCTCCAAACAAGTAGGAGCAAATATTTTTCAGCCCTTTTAACCTCCTTAACTTTTCATTCGTGCTCTGCTTTCCTCTCCCCTGTGGCCAGCCCAATGCAAATAGGTGGACAAAAAGATTAATAGAAGCAAGGAGATGCCTTCCTCCTCTCAAGTGCCCTGTGGCTTGGAGACTGTTATTAATAGCTGAAGTAAAAAAGTGTTTCATAACCATCCTCTTGCTCCAGCTTCTTTGCCAGCCCCTTTTCCTTGGTCCCTGGAGAGAAAGTGTGAGCTCATTACTTTCCAATGCAAATTCAGATTTTGGTCTCATACTTGGATTCTTTTCTTGTCATGGGTGGAATATTTATCTTCTGCCAGCTGGTTGCTTTAAGCAAGCTGCCATTTGCTGGGATATCCACAGAGCATGTGGGGAACTGGCCCAGCAAAAGCTGTTCAGGCACTTTTTTTCCTCGACTCTGAAAATGTTGGTGTCTGCTCAGTGCATGCACACACATCTGCACCTTTATCTTTACTCACACAGTGGTTGAAAAGAAAATTTAGATATTTCAGGGTGGAAACAGAAGCTGAAATCGAAATGTGTTTCGGTCTGAAATATTTGGAAGTCTCTGTGTGGAATGTGGTCACTGTACAGCCCACACATGACAAAGCTGTTGTGTGCATATGGAGCTTCATGGATTGCTTCCATTTCACATGCACTTCATATCTGATTTTTCCCAGATCTCTAGAGACCTAGTGGATCAGTACTGAAAGTGAGCTGACAGGTTTTCATCCTGAATGACCTGGGAAGAATGGGAATAGTATACTGTCACCTATTACTCTGTTTCTGTATGGGTAGTACAGCATGTTGGATCCTTTCAACTGCCCCCCTGCTGTGTTTTCACTGGGCTTTTACAAGACTTCTTTACTAGTTGAGAGTTGTCTAGCAAGTTTTACTAAGCTAGCAGCTCTGAGATAACCTTTGTTTGGAAATAAAGTAAGATGAACTGTAAAAAAAAAAAAAAAAAAAAGGGGGGGGAGGGAAAAAAGAGAAGGAAGGATCTACTTGTCACTCTGAAAAAAATCTTTGCTTGCTTTCCTAGTTAAAATCTTTAAGCCATATATTCTGTTAATGTATTTGCTAGGTACGTGCCATTTCAGGCACGAAGTAATATTTATCTTCTGAATGCCTCATCCTTTCAGTGGCTGCCAACTTGGTGAATACATGCAAGTTTTCCTTCAGGTAAAACACAGGATACTGTTATCTTCTGAGTATGTTTCAGTGAAGTTCTGTGTTCGTTACATTTTCTGGTGGGTGGTAAAGGCATCTACATATAAAATGAAAATTTAGGTGATATTGTAGAGTTATGGCTATTGAGAGATCCTTTTGCCACTGGCAGCCTGTCAGTTTTTCTGCATTTTACCCAATAGGGAAGACGTGGGTGCCTAGTGTGTTTGCAAGTACATTTATAGTAAGTACAGTTAGCAAATTGTTATTTATTTTCATGCAGAAAGCTTGCTCTCAGGCAAAGAGTTTGCAAGGGAGCAGAACCACTTGTGAAACGATATAATACGGATGAAGGTTTCAGCTGGAAAAAACACTACCAAAAAATAAGAAAAATGTTAATGTTTTAGAATTTTCAAAATACACTTTTGAGACTTCCAGTTGAAATACATGTTTAACATTATTTTTAGAGGTGTCAAAATAAGTAACAGATTTCAGTTCAGTTTTGAGCATGTACAAAACTTTCCAGTTGATCTGAAATTGTGTTTTATTTTTTTTTCCTGGTTGTGTCAGTGTCATCTCCCCCAGTTTTTCAAGTTGGCCTTTGAACCCAAAACACAGACCGTTCAACCGCCTGCATTTGTGAGCATGGCTTGTGTGAGCATATTGGTGATGACTGCAGCACTTCTTCCGCTGCATCTGGAGGGCAGGAATTGCCGCTGTAAAGAACTTGCCTGCAGACCTGTGCATCTTGCTGTGATACTGTTCATGCCGTGGTAGCTGCTCCATACACATCTCCAATCTTGGAGATCAACCGTCTGGTAGATAAGGCATCCTTCCAGGCAGCTTTTCTAGAGCTATGGTCACTCAGGTCTGAATTTCCTTTGGCAGTCCTTGCTAAGATGATTCTAACTAGCAGAGGTGCACACAGCATAGGTTAGATCAAAGGTGTCAAACTCATTTTCACCGGGGGCCGCATCAGCCTCGTGGTTGCCTTCAAAGGGCCGAATGTAATTTAAGGACTGTATAAATGTAAGAGTAGTTATGGGTTAGATCTACATTTGTAGATAGTGTGGTACAACAGAGGTGGATTCGTAACAAACAACTGGTGCTTAGGACCTAATGTTCACTTCATGTGTGGTTTCTGGCTGGTGATATTACTTCAGACTGGCTCTGCTCTTGTACCATTAGTTGAATTCCCGTGAGCTCATCTTCCAATTTAGCTTTATTTGAGAAGAATCTAGTTGGCATGGTCTTACAGTGCGTTGTGTTATAAGCCAAAGCATGGTGACCAGCGATAATAAGGAGGTAATTTTCAAATTGCACTCCTGATACGTGCTAAGTGTTACCATGGACACATTCATTCTCTCTCCCAATGTGAGACCCTTGGGTAGGTCTGTGAGTGAGGAAGGGGACTTTATTGCACGCCACTCTGTGACTTTTATACAAACCTGTAAATGGTGAGTAGAAGCTGACAGTGTACCTCTACCCATTTGTAGAGGTAGCAGCTAAGGACTAGCAACTTAGTCTTAAACCCAAGAGACCCAAACCCCAACCTGTGAACTGAAGGGAGGCATCAGCCCGATTTCCTTGCAGCCCACAGTAAGCAGCAGCTAGTACCAGAAGTTGTTGCATTTTATCTAGGACAAGTAGAACAGGTCCTACCGGCAGATAAAGATGAACCTCACTTCAAGATGATGTCAAAGCCAGCAAGGAACAAATATTATGTCTTGTTCTAAAAATTTGGCCCATGTTGCAGAAAAAATCTATCTTGAACTCCCTTAATTAGAACATTAGCCTCTATTTATGCATAGAAGTTAATGAATATTCATCAGGCATGTTGATTAAGGTGATATTATTTGCATATTCTTTCTAGATTTTTAGACCTCTACCCTTAGGTATTCTAGTATTCAAGATATTTGTGTGGCACCAAGGGAAATTCTGATTAGGCATTAGGGAGAAAAAAAATTCATAATGAAGGTGGTCAGATGTCAGAACAGGTGCTCAAAGATGTTGTGTACTTCCATTCTTGGAGATATTTAAAATTTGACTGGATAAGGCCTTGGGCAATGCGAGCTATCTTTGAATTTGATTTTTAACTTTGAAGTTTTTCCTCCTTTGTGTAGGGGATCGAGCCAGTTGACATGTAGAGGACTCTTCTAACATAAATAATTCTCCAACTAATGCAGAAGAACAATGTTCCTATATTTTTGGCATTAATATATTTATAGGCAGGCACAAATATGTAAGCAGTACTTTCATGGTTAGTATTACTCCAGAGGTAATGAAATAATCCTGTTGTGTGTTGCAATACTTTCTAATGAAGTCTCTGCCTTCATTAATAAGATAGTTACTCATCATGAGTTCATTAACTAGTCAGCAGATCTGATTGCAAATCTGTCATAACAGCTGGTCAAGGTAGAGCCTAATTTATCTTCCTACCTTCCTCCAGGACTTAGTTTGACCAGTTAATGCATGCTGAAACTGCAACAACAACCTTGTCTATATTAAGGTACCTCCAGATGAGGTCTGATGATTCATATTAAATGATTTTAAGAGACTGAGGGCAGCGCACACAGCTAAGGGCAATAATTCTTAAGTTGCACTAGCCTGAATGGCCAGGAGTGGTTTGGAGGCTGCATAGAAATGCTAGCACAAATTAACAATGACCTTTTCCAAGGGAGATAAGACTTAAAAAATTTAACAGATAGATATATGCCACATGCAATTGTTTTGTGTAACCTGATCCTAGCCCTAACTATGATTATAGCCTCTGGAAATCTTACTGAAATGTTATGCTAAGAAAAAAAACTATAAACTTCCTCTGCTCTACAGATTTTCTGAAGATAATGTGAAACAATTAGAGGCTAAATGACCAATCTACATCTTCTATCTTCGTGTTATGGATATGCTTGCCCAATGAGGGAACAGTAACCAAGTCACGGGATTAAGGCAATCTCTCATACAGCAGGCAGTTTCTCATAATGAATAGCAAATATATGTAGTGAGTGCAGTTTGCAAGCCAGAGGCTAAGATTGCTTTTACTAGGAAATGTTTGTGTAGTAATTCTCAAAAAGATTTGTAAAAATTAGAGTTAGCACAAAGGGTGAATTTTTGTGGAATAAATAGCTTGCTATGAACAGTTCATCCAGAGGTATCTACAACACAGAAGAAGAAAAAGCTGCCTGAAGGTAGCAAAGGCTCTGAACATCCATGTCAGTCTTTTGAGGGAAGCTCATAATATCAAAAGCCTTGGCAGGAAAGTAATAAAACAAATACTAGCAGTAGAGATGGATGCTTCTTAGAAATCAACATATGTACTACAAGAGAAGAATGGGTGCCACCTGATTCCAGATCTCTGCATGTTACAGAAAGCAAGGTGTCTGTCACATTAGTGCAAGCTTGTTGTGAGGTCTGGAATGGGCACACCATAGTTCATCCAGAGCAAGTGAGCTGCTGGCTCCCTGCATCTGTCTGAGATACCTGATTGCTCTTACCCAGGGATTGCTGCAAAGAGTCTTGGAGTGTACTTGTTACATGTGTAACTGTGAGTCCTCTAGGTACCAAAGGTAACTTGTTCACAGGCATTGGGATAATCTGTACCTGAATCTTAAGGATGGTTCCACAATCTGCAGCATCTGGGGTGAGGGGGAAATGTGAAATCTTGTTGCCCTCATTGGCTGGAGTGGCATATAGTCAGATAATCCATGTTAGTAACTCATCTGTGTACCATCCTAGACTGGATCTGAACTGACATTACTTAGACTTACCTAACTGCTCTCATAGATTACCAGTTTCATGAAAGACTGTATGAAGGACCACTTTCTGTTGCCACCTCTCAGATGAGTTGGTCTCCATTATGCAGAAGACTAAACTATATGATTCCAATGACAGTGTAAATTCCTGAAACTTGACAACCACCTTTGCAAAAGTCAAGCTGACCTCACAGGGCGAATGCCTCTGGCCACTTCTGAGACGTAAGTTTTGGGACTGATGTGACCCAATACCTTGGTGACATTTTGAATTTTAATTCTATTTCTTAAATTAACCATGGGTAAAGACTATTACTTGGAGCAGTTTGGAAGTGTTGAAATACTATTACACTTACAGGAAGGGCTGGGGGGAAGCTTGGTGATGAAGAAAGTTACTGGCCCAAAAGTTCTGAATAAAGTTGCCTGTTTACCCACCAGACAAATACAATATGGACACCAGCAGTATGACCTTCCTTTTAATTTGGCTCAACCCTCTTCTGCCTAGAGTATGAGAATGGTTCAATCACCCCCTGTGTTACCAGTTTAGAGCCTCTGCTAGGGTAGAGTGTACAGCTCTAGCAATGCAGTGAAAGCTGAGTTTCAACTAGCAGCTGAACTAACATCAGGATATTGGGATAGTTTTGAAAATTGAATAGAAAAGAATTGCACAGTGTTTACAGGTCATATTTCTGCTATTGCACAGTTTCAGGATTTTCCTTGTAAGGAAGAGGAAATATAATAATAAGGCGATAGTATGGAGCAATGCGCAATATGGGAGGGGAACAGAGCACGTAACTGGATCAGTAAGAAGAGTGGCATGTTTGCTGTGAATATTAAGCTGCTCTGGATCAAGCTATCTCTAGTTTCCTTATATCAATATTACTTGGTATCTGAACTTTGCTGGAATGGGGATTGCCAACAACAGAGTTCCAGCTGCTGAATCCCCTCTGAGCACCTGTGGTTCTGTGGGGATGCAATGAGGTTGTGGAGTCTCCTTCTCTGGAGACATTCAAAACCTGCCTGGACACATTCCTGTGTAACCTCATCCAGGTGTTCCTGCTCCGGCAGGGGGATTGGACTAGATGGTCTTTTGAGGTCCCTTCCAATCCCTAACATTCTGTGATTCTGTGACAGTTTTGTTCTGCATGGTTCTAGTTGCATCTTCCTACTTACCTCTCTCCTAGCACTCTCTTTGAAGATGTCAGCCACTTTTCTTTAGGATTTTCAGCAAACATTTCCCTTTGATCAGAGGAACATGGTATATACTGCATCTTTCAGTGGTGCTACTTTGTGGTGGTGTTGTGGTGTGTGTTTTTCCTTTTTTTTGTGGCCATCAATAACACTTGCTATGGAAGCTACATAGATGAAATAACTCTTACTGGTTTACTCTATAAACACTCTTCCCAGTTATTTGAGCGAAGTGCAGAGCTCAGCTGCAATTGCATTTGGTCTAAGTTAGTGTTGAAGGCTGGAGATGCTCCACAAATTGCAGTTACCCTATTGTGTGTGGCGGGGTTTGTTTGGTTTTTGTTTGGTTTTTGTTCTGTTTTGTTGGTTGTGTTTTTCTTCTTTCCCTTGCATCTCCTCCCATCCCAAAGACTGGAGTAAGCATAGCTATTCATTCATCTGATGGTAAGGATTTCTTAGGGTCTTTCTAAGAGGACTTTCCAGGTGAGCAGTAGTTCTGATCTTTGTTGCAGTTGCTGCCTCTCTTCTCCAAGGGGTCTCCAGGAACTAGGTGTTTGGGAGCTTTGAATGCAAGTCTCTTCTGTGTGTGTGACAAGTAGGGAAACATCACAAAGTATGAAATTGTCACTGCTGTACACTCATTGTTTTCCTAATTCTTATTGGCAGGTCCAGGCAAATGAAAGCCTTTTTCTAAGTTTTAAAAGCTAATTCTCACCTCCAGGTATATGCTGATGCAGTTGCATTTGCTTAGCAGGGTCACTCTTCTACACCTGTGAGAGCAGGTTTAGATAAATGTCTCGCATTTAAATGCTGAGCAATCACAAACTTTGTCAGTTTGGGCCATGAAAAGCTTGAGGTTCCCAGTAAGATCCTTCCTGCCTCTCTTATTAGCCACGTGCTCCCTTCAGCAGGTGCTGCTGGTTTAGAGTCTGAAGTAACTGAAGTGCTGACAGCTAGTAGAGGGCAGCTCTGAAACACTCTGAACTACCCTCTCCTGAGTGTATTAAACCCAGTGTTGACAGGACAGTTTAATAGCCTAAAGCCAAAAGGGCCCATTAGCTCATGTGGACTGACTTCTGGTATATCATAGACCATTACATTTCACCCATTTATCCCTTTATTGAGACCAGTAACCTGGAGAAGACTGAACTATTTAGAGCCCTGTAACAAAAAAATAATTAGGATTACCCATTCTAGCACTGAACCTGTGTTTAATGCATCCAGGAGCAGCATCCTTGTTGTCTGACCTGGGAGTCTGTTGCCCTGTGTCAGACAAGTAGTGGGGACGATTCCCAGGTACAAGTGAATTCGTTGTAGTCTGCTCAGCCCTGTTGAGTGTAAGCAGTGGACAGCCCTGATATTTCAGAGACAAGTAGGGGGAAAAAGGAGGACGTATCTCACTGAAGAGCACTTTACCTTTTGGTCCCTACAAACTCTTGGTTGGAGTCGTGAAGTTTGTTGGCTAATAGCATGCTATTTAGAGGTGGGAAGAATGTTGAAATATGTTGTGTGGCTAGGAGATCATAATGGAATTTACCATTAAAAATCTGCCTGTTCTAGGCAGTCTTTTAAACACATATTTAAGTCTCATTAAAGCCATGCGGATGTAAGCATAGGCCCAAAATTATATATATGGTGAAGTGGTGACCTGAATTCAGACCATAATCTCTCTTTCTGCTTTAGGCAGGTAGTAAGATAGTGAACAGCTCATTGCATTAGTGTTTGCACTAAGAATAAAAAGTTTGATGGACCTTGCTGGAAATTAGCCTCTTTGGAGTAAGAGGAGACACTTTCTGCTGATTACTTTAAGAAATTATAGCAAATGGAAAAGGATTTTTTTCTTCTCTCCTTCTGTATGCTTTTATTTTGAATCTTGGCTCTGTGTTCTTGTTGCTTGTTCTATATAAATCTTTTGTCTGTGCAGGTATCAGAATCATAAATATTGTGTTCTGACAAATAAGCATCTTCCTTTTTCTTGCCAATGCTTCTGATCCATGAAAGCAGCTGAATAAAGGGGATAGGATAACCTATAAGAAGGCAGGGTTGTGATTTGGTGCTTTTTTTTAAAGCTCTTTGCACACTAGCTGTGTTTTTTTTAAATACTATTCTTGGTTTGAAACTTTAATTCTGGGCGTACATTTGGTGCCCAGATGGTGCAGACTCACACAGAAGCCCATCACGCTGTCAGGGCAGGCGGATACATATGTAAATATTTTGCCTTTTTCCTCTATAATATTTGGCTTTGTCTAATCTAATTGCTGTCAAAGGCAGAATGTGAAGAATGCTTAAGAGGAGCAAACAACAAGGACCTCAAATGTTTGCATTGCACTAACTTTGGAAGATGCTAGTAGGCAGCAATGTAACTAATAATTTTGTTTCATGGGGTTTCTAATTCATGCTGTAAAATTCATGATATATCATCTAAGTTCATGCCAAGCAATATTTTACAACCTGAGGTAGAAACCTGTATTTCTAGTGGTATAAAAGCAGGTTTAACCCAGGGAGCTGTAGATATAAGGCTAATGGCTTTGCCTTTTCAGTTTGGACTGACAGTAAGTGTTCTCTACCTGCCTCTTGGTATATAGCACTCTTTCTTATTTATATAATTCATTGCTTCGTTTAATTTATTCTATTGAGTGCCTGTCTTAATGTATTTTTAATACATAAAAGCATTTCCAGCATAACTGCTTCTCTGACCAGAGGTAGCCAGTAGCAAACGGTGTGGCCAGCCACATTAAGGATGCCTATTTAGTTATTAAAGGCCTGATCCAAAATACTGTAATATTAATGGAAAAATTACTTTCATGAGCGTTCAATCTGACTGCTTAGTGAGGTGGTCAAATATAAAGCCAGAGTTAGTTGAGCATGCTGGCAAAATAAATGTAGGAAACCTCACTGTTCTTCTCAGTGCAAGAATGGTTGCACTATCACGGGTTTCTGGTCAGATGCAAAATTTGGCTAGGCTATAATTCATGGAAACCATCAGACTATGCCAGAGCCATTCCTCTAAGGACACTAATTACACAGAGAGTTGCCAGGAGATCAGGGTCTGGAGGTGTGATTATTGTAGAGGAAGGAAAGTGGCTGTGAAAGGAGACTGTAATAACATGACCAGAAGACAAACAGAAGCAGCATGTGGCACTGTTTTCCATAGAACATAGATGAAGTCCTGACTACAAGGGAAAAGTGTTGCTTATTTTAGCCATTTTTGTTGCCATCTGAGGCTCATTATTATGGGATGCCAATAAATTCTTTTTCTGACCCTTCCATGGAAGTGTCTGGATACCTTCAAGAGACATAGCACAGCCTGTCACATATCCTTCTGCTTGTCTTGCTTCTTGGCTGTGGGATGGGGGTCAGGAAAATTGTTCACTATCTATATGTATTATTTTACCTATGCTGTTTTTTATTACTGAAGGAAAGATCAAAGATGTTTGCTTTGTGTATCTCCTGGAAAATGGGCATTGAGTCACATTACTGCAGGATACACCAAGATGGGAATTTACAGCTTCTTACCAGTAAATGCTGGTATACATGTTGCTACTTCATGGCTCGGAGAAAAGGAATGAAAGAAGTGGTGACTTGCCACATGCATATCTGATGGTGAAAGTAGACACTCTGGTGGCTACTGTGGGGCCTTTGGTGTATCATAAGTTTGGATGTGAGCTCACTCTACAGGTAGCTTGTGCCTGTCACAGGCCAAAGATAGCATTGGCTGTCACAGTAGATTGGTGGTAGGGATTGCTCTGCTCCTAGGCTTTGCTTTGGGTTCTCAAGCCCATCAGGTCTATAGCTGGGAGGACATGTTGCATTCATTTAACAGCACTTTCTCTCTTCTGCATTTTGCTTTTCTCAGGAGCAATTGAGCGGTGCACATACATCAAGTACCACTACTCCTCAGCGACCATTCCCAAGAACCTCACCTACAACATCACCAAGACGATCCGCCAGGATGAGTGGCACGCCTTGCGTAAGTGTCACTGGCTTTCTTCTCTGTTCTCCTCACATACAGACTAAGGAAAGTACTTGCTGATAAATGAGAACAGATGCTTTGACTGGCAACCTGCTCAGAGACCTCTTCTCACATACAGTTTGTTTTGGTAGCAGACTGATCGATTTGTTCTTAGGACCTACATCTCTGTTGCTACTGCTGGCTGGAAATTCTGCTGAGGCATGAAAACGTGGCAGTAGGGAAGAGGCATTCGTATGCGGAGATTAATACTGAGTTAAATACAAAAATGAATAACAAAATCAATGCCCTATTTTTTAATTCAGTAGAATGCTCTGTACGTGAGCATGTTCTAATGCAGCTCATGCTGCTGCTGACTTCCCTGCTTCCAGCAGAATTCATTGCCGGCTTTTATTGTAGAATATGTGCTGCTGCCTGCAGCTCCTGGGTGAGTGTGGCATCACTCTCCTTTAGAGACCTAGAAAGAGAAATGCTGCACCCTTTAAGGCACAGGGAAGGAGCTTAGCCCTCAGTGGTAATTGTAGCCAGTGGTCACCAACTTGTAACATTTGCTGAAGCAACAAGATCTGACAGGGATGGAATTGCCTTGAGATGTATTGGCTGGCCTTAAAGCTTTTATCTTTCTCATCTTGGAGGTGGAAAAGAGTTTTTACTAATAAAATGGAAGAGGTAGGATTTTACAAGGAAGGATGCCACTGCAACTTGCTCTTGTTGCTACATTGTCATAGGGACTGATGAATGTCCTGAGCTCCTCTGTCTTAATGGAAGTAGTTAACAGCTCCTTGAAGATGACAGGGGTTGAAGGATGCTGATTCTGATTGAAAAACTTGGAAAGGTGGTAGTGAGTAGCTTCTGCCTGGGCTGTGTTGGTTTGAGAAATGTGTAAGACCTCTGGTGCTCCCCAGACTTTCCCTGTTTCACTCCTGCCTTATGTGGCTGCTTTGAGAGGGTCCTTTTAAGCTCTGAGGAGGAGATGTAACGATGGATTTCCTGCACTGGTAAGATCAGGCCTGGTTTGAGACTCTTTGGTGCCTGTAGGCCTGTCTGGTCAAACCTGGCAAAACGTTAAAGTTCTAGAGGGTCTTACTAATTTTTTTTTTAAATGTATCTGTGCGTGGATAAATATGTATTTTATTGTGACATGGCGAAGAAAAGGAATATTGAACTCCCGCCTCCCAGGTTGTAAGAGGTGGGTCTTGCAAAATAATGTGCTGTGTTCATTTGTCCCTGAAATCAGAAGATCAGCTGGTACAGTTCCCTTCAGGTTTTCTTCTACCACCTGCCATCTCTGCTGGTGTCAGTTTTATGTTAATATTGTTCATCTGTGGGCAAAAAGAAACACACACTCCACCCAAGACATCATCTGTTAGGGTTCATAGGGCAGTAGAAAAGGTCTTTGGTTTCTGCTTTTGTTTATGTGTGGTTTTGCCACGACTGTGAGCAACGATGACTTTTCTGCAACCATCCATTGGGAATCTCACTAATGTAGGAATTATTGTCTGAAAGAAGTTCCTCTTTCTCTCAGCAGTGGGGCAAGTAAGAGGTTATTGTGAAGCTGTGTTTGTATTCCTCCCCCCACCCAGCTTCAACATCTACTAATATACCTGGCAATGTAAGACGCTTGTTGTTGTGTGCATCCCTTGGTGGGATCAGCAAGTTCCTGATCCTGGTGTGTTGACAGCTAATGGGAGCCTTCAGTAGGACGCGTGGCAGCTGAGACACACCATGCTCACACATTTACGTTTCTGATTTAGTCCGAGGCACTTTCAGGGTGAGGCTGCTTGCCCCTTCGCTGGGAAGGGTACACAGAGTGTCTAGGTGTGGAAGCGTGTTTCTGACCCAGACATTCTTGCTAGTTCAGGCATTGGGTAGGTAGGTAGATGTAGATAGAATTTAAGTTTGAATTTCCCTACCTAAAGACAGGAAAGGAAAGAAATACTTTGAAACTCTCTGTACTCTAGAGCAGTTAGGTGCAACGGTGAGTGTTAGATATGTGTTAGATGCTGAAGGATCTGGAGGTCACAGCATTTAAGAATGAACTGAACCAATATGACCATTTCTTGTGTAGGAACAGTGACCTTGCTGTTTTTCTGTAAAACATCTGCTTTAAAAGCCAAGGGCAATAGCAATTTTTTCGAATTGTGTTTTAGCTGAGGGGGATGTTGTGCCTTCAGAAAATATTTGCAGTAGTGTAGACATAAAGTGGAGTAAGACTCTAAGTCCCTTCAGAAAGCCCCTGTCATTTTAGTTCGTGCTGTAGCAGATGACCTGATTTTTGGACCTCTGGACCAGCTTCATCCAGGGCACAGTTACTTCAGCTCACAACTGCTCATCCTGAGGCAGAATAGCATTTCCAATTCAACCTGGCCGTAATTTTCCTCTGAACAATTATCTGTTTAGAATTTCCCTTTCACTGAGTGTTGTGACAGGCAGTAAAGGAGCAGGGCCCAGGCCTGTTGTTCCTTATGTGCTTTCCATGGGTAGTTTCTCAGATCTGTAGCATAAGATGGAAGGAAGAAGAAAAACAAACAAAAACACCAAAATAACCCACACCACAAACACCACAACAAACAAAAAAACCCAAAACAACAAAAAACCCCAAACCAAAACAAAAACCAACCAACCAAAACCACCGACACACAAAAGCCCCCTATTTCCTGATGAAACACTGTGGCAAAATAGCACCCTGGAGAATTTCAGAAGAACTGGGGAGGTGAATCCAGAGTGTCTATTCACACTACTAAAGAAAATGTCTTTTCCAGGCTGAAGCCACTGCTGTCCTTTGACATATCTGTATTTCAGTAGAGGTTATTTTCCTTTCCAGGTGCATGGGCAGTAAACTGTGGGCCTGGGAGGGAAATCTGCTGCTTTGCCTGCGTACTGGGTGAGGGAGCAGAAGAGAGAGGGCTCCAGCCATGTCCAGCAGACAGCTTTTTTTCAGACTGGCAGACAAGACTGATGCTCCAGCATTTTCTCTTGAATTGCAGGACCTGGTGGGCGAGTGGCAATTAATTTGAGGCTGAAGACCCCATGGCACCAGTCAGTGCAGAAAGCAGAAATTCTTCTAGCTGTGCTGTCAGCTATGCTAGCAGAACCCAGGGGAGCAGCTAGACCTGGAGAAACGGTTGTAGCTGACTTTACAATTTTTGATTTTATCTTTTTTCATCCTGTTTGACATTTTCAAGATGGAACCTCTGCTTCAAATTGATTGCCTATGGCAGCACAAGCTGGGGAAATAGGACTTCACTTCCCTGCAATCGCTTCCTCTCAACTCTCTTTGGTTAAACAGGGATGCAGGGAAGGATGACTGTAGTATTGCCAGCTCTCGCCTGTCAGGAGATAAATGTTCATCTAATTAGACAATACAAGTGTCTATATGAGCGAAGAAGGGAAGGAAAGCTGTCTCTAACAACTCTGAGCGTAACTGTCTCTATATGGAAGATGCTGGTTTCATGACAGGATGGAGTCACTATTAGGTGTCTACTCTGTCACATTTTGGCTCCAGTCTCGTGCACAGAGTCTTGGTCCATAGTTCTGGCTTCTGAAAAACTCCAGCAGCATTGCTGATGCTTTTAGAAATGGAGGTATATATTATCAGAGCAAAATTCCCCAAAAATCTGGATAGTTCTATACAGATTTGCATATTCAGTTCCATGTTTTATGTTATTCTTGTAGGTCCACTTTCAGTGTCCTACAGATTTGTCTTCACAAAACATGGGTAAAGTGATTACGGCAGTGAGGATTTGAGCTGTGGAATATGGTGCAGGCATTGGGAGGGAATGGTATAAGCACTTTAACTGAATGCTTGTACTTTAGAAGATGGATGCAGGGAGGAATTTCTAAGGATGCTTAAGCCAGCTATCTACATTTCATTGTCTTGCTGGGAGAGTTAGGATTAGAAACTTACACTGAGGAAGCTAAATAGTGCAAAAAAAGGGAGGAAGATGCAGATAAGAGAAGGATCATCTTCATACCTTCTTAGAGCTAGTCTAGCATGATGTTTTATTTTTACCTCTAGATGCTTTTGTTTAGACCTTATGCTTCCTCGCTCATTTTTAGCTTTGAACATGTATTTGCCTTGGGACTTCTTTGTGTAACCATTCCTTGAATGATTTCAATAACAACTGTGCAGGTACTACAGGTTTGTAGGTTGGCGTGCTGTGGGCTCAGACCTGTCTGGAGACTCTCAGGACTGATGCTTGTGGGTTGCTCTACAGTCTTCCTTTCCCTTGCTGAGACCACAGTGAGGTAAAAGGGGGCTTTTACAGGGCCACCTTCTCTCCAAGGCACGTGAAGAAAGTATTATGGCTGTACAAGACTGCAAGCAAGCAATTTGCTGATGTGTGTTCTTGAAGACTGAGATTTCTTTCTCTCAGAGAATGAGTCAAATCACTGCCTCTTCCATTTCTCCTGCCATGGTAGCTGAAATGGGACCAGTGCTGCCTGGTGCTCAGAGCCTTTGTACGGCAGAGCTCCCAGTGGCTTGAGCTATATCATGTGAAAGTCTCCACATCAGAAGGCAGATGAAAAATTCTTTCTTCTCTCAAAGATTTTATTTTGCTGACTCACAGAGACAATCATGCGAGGTAGATAGCTGGGTCTTTAAGTCTGTTTTTTCCTTCCTCCTTATATATGACAAACCTGAATTTGTACTTTGGATTAAACGTGGCCACAAAAGATGGAATTTGTTTGTCTGCTGTTCTCCAGTTGGCTGTTGCCACCTAGGCCTGTCTTCTACAGCAGCTGTGTTTTGTGTCCAGGAACATGGATAGTGCTGCATCTGGGCAGAAAGTGGCTGGAATTGCTATGGAAACTGATCTCATCCTGCAGAGCTTAGAAATTGTCACCAGACTGCTTTAGAGAGAACTGGTTCACAAAGAGGTAGCTGATGCTTTCTGAGAAATATTTAGAATTTCCTTGTGTTTTTAGAAGTGCTCCTTGTCAGGCACTGTGGGATCTCCTTTGTTTGTCTCCTACCCACCCCCACTTTTACTGTGGGACCACAGGATATGGGCTCTGAATGTAGAGCATTGGCATGGGGAGCTGCATTGTCAGGAGAAGAGGAACCATAATGCCTTGTGTTAATTGGAATGATAACGCTTGTCTGTGCTGTTGAAAACTGCAATAACCCTGTGTTTGTGGTGTTTGAAAGCCGTTTGCATAAAAAATGAATTGTGACGTCAAAAGTAATAGCCTGGCATGTTTTGAGAGGAGCAAGTATTGGGGGAAATGAAGGATTTCTACAGGATGTAGAGAGTGATAATATTTTAATTCATATAGCATCTATGCTGAAAGCTGAATGGATTTTATCAGTCTTAATGGTCTGAACTTTGCAGGAGATTAAAGATTCCTCATTTAGGCCTGCAAAGCACACAAATGCCTTCTTATAAAGGGTAAAACTACTGAGAGAGGCTGGAAAAATCTCCTTTTGTGGAGGTCAGTTACAGTACTGATGGCAGTGACGACAATTAGCACTCTAGAAAACATGATAATGTCTATATTTCTAATTTCTACCGGCTTCCCAAGCCTTCTCATTCCATGGAACAAGATATAGAGATTTGCACAGAAGCTCAGTTGATAGCTTGGCAATGCATTAGTAACACCAGTAAGCTCATGGGCTTGACCCTGTCTGCTTTTATAAGCAACAATAAATATTTCATTGTTGTATCTGTATTAAGTGCTGACCCGAGAGAATTTTTGCACTTTTTTTTTTTCTGGCTACTACTGAAAGCGGCGTTGGAAATAAATAGACAGCATCCCACTTTTCTTGCTCCTTTCTTCCACTCTCTCTCCCATAATCCCTTGGATCTCCTTCCATTCCTGTCTTCCTCTACAAGGAAATGCTGTTTTATTTTTAATTAGCTACCTTGACCCCCAGATGGAGGTATACCCTGAAGTATGACACTGTCCTGCTGGTCAGTGCCATTTGGCTGACAATATGATGTCATTCCTTAATGCATTGGTTATGAAAGCAGACGGGGCAGCCATCCTGGAGGTTCGACAGGTGCTCGCATGCCTGGAGGTCTAGTGTTGTTGGATCCCCATCATATTCATCATTCCTGTAGCTAATGACCAGGTGGTAGTGACAGACAACCTCATTTCCCCTCTCTCTCTCTGCTGTAGGGTTTTTTTTTCATATCCTGCTATTTCAAACTAAGATAGAAAAATGGTGGAGTGTGTTGGCATCAAAATCAAGGACCTATTTTGAAATCTCTAAGGGATTTTGCTGCCTTCTGCTAGGCTTCCTCTTAGGATTTGCTAACATGGCTGTGACCTTAATATCTACACTAATGAATAGCTTTCCCAACTGCATACTACTTTTTATTTCCCATACTACCTTTGCTTCTTGGAGACAGAAGAGCAGGGAAGGAGTAAGAAAGATGGTCAGTACATCTGTCTTGAGTTGGCAAGGGTGTCTAAATAGAAAAAAACGGCCAAGATTTGGGAAGGGAGGAAATGAGGACAAGGAAAGGGTTGAAACTTTATGCTGGTGAGTTGGGAGAGCATAGACAGGGAAGTACTGAACACTGAGACAGGGATAAGGGCTGGAGTGGTGGGTTGGAACAATTTGGAAGGGAAGGTGCAAAAATGACCAAGCTTTATTTGTGTTGGAGGGGAGTGGGGAATGAACAGGGAAGGAATCGCCTCAAAGCCCTGTTCTAAGTGCATAAGTCAGGAGTCTTGCGGTACATCTACTGCTAACACACCTGTGAAACACTGGCAGAGGAGAAGTCCCATCCCGATCCCTCAGACAGCAGGTTCTTCCACCAGCTCATGTAACTGGGGGTTCAGAGGTGAATTAGAAGAGCCTTATTCTGCTGATGAACTGCTCTCCACTCTTCTGAATCATTCAGAAACGCCACAATAGAATTCCTGATCTTGCAGGGTTTTTTTTAAGTTATTGTAAAGTTAAGAATGTAAAATAAAATCAGATGAGCATTTAAAAAGTTGCAAACATAAGCATGTAAAGTTAGGAGATGACACAGTTCAGGCTGCATACTTGGCTTTAATTTATCTCCTCTGAGCACACTCATTATCAAGTCTTTAATTACTGTAATCATATACTATGTTTTCCACAGGACCCCTGCCTTGTTCCATATATTTGGGATATTCTGTTTCCATTCAATGATATCTTCAATGTTTGGTTTCTTTTTCATTGCTTAATGTATGGTTGCTGGCCTTTTTATTGCAGAATACATAACTCCTAATCCAAGGAGAGATTTAACCACTTTGAGCTTTGTCCTGTTTCTAATTATTGTGCTGAAGCATGGCATGTGAAGATAAATACAGTAATATCTAAAACTTCTGACCTGGGTTATAACTTCCATTTTAGGCCTGGCAATCAAAGTTACCTGGTTTAAGTTTTTTTGTGTGTCTCCAGCTGGAGATGAAGAAGACTTGGGTTTTAGAGTACTTAACATTAAATAGCCTTTTGTATGTTCAGAGCACAGCTCCCTTTGACTTTCAGAACAACTATAAGTGCTCCACATCCTGTAGATCAGACTTCAAATGGTCACCCGGCTCACACTGGGTTGTAGTAAATGAGGAAAACATGGCTAGGGACCACCTTGAAAGAGATTTCTTAGACTAATTGACTTATTTCCAAGGACTTTTGGGGTAAGTGTAGAGGAAAGTAATTGTGTGAGAGGGAGGAGCTGTATGTCAGCTTACTGATCTCTAGCTCTTAGCTAGAGGGTGGCATGAGTTCTCACCTCCCACACCAACCCTTTCAAAGGGTCACATTTCCTAACTTTGGCGTGCTTGACTTGTCAGCCTTCGTAATGTTTTGATATTTTTTGTTTGCTTTTAGTTTTTTATTGTAAGTGTGGGCATTTGGATTCTGCTTGGCTTAGGTGATGTTTCCTGTTGTCTCTCACTGTTATATTGGAAAAAAGAAGACATGTTTTTATCTTCATAACTGAAAAGACTCTTAGGGTATTTATGGAGCTGTTCTGAGTGCAGGAAAATTGAGAGCACACCACCTCCAGCCTTAGTGGTGATTTTTTGCAAAGGAGTATTGGAGACAATTTGCCTTTTGCAGTGTGGAGATGTTGACAGGTAAAACATACCATCGTTTATAATTTCCAGTCATTCAGCCAGTCAAAATATAGCTTTATTAATATTCATAAAGAGCTCTCTGTTTCCCTTCTCTCCCTCTTGAGAGACACAGAGGGGGAGAGGGGTGTTTTTCTAAGTCTCTTGGCAAATCAAGAATGATGCCTTGTGCATTCTCAGGGTGAGAACACAGGAAAGAACAAACAGGATGATTTAATAGGTCTTTTCCATCTCTGACTTCTATAATTTTTGATTTATATACCAATTTAATGCCTGGTTTATGATGATTTGTATCCCAGTTTGTTTATAACCCAGTCTGATGCCCCACCCCACACTGTTAGCAAGATGAAAGCCAACCAGTTAAATATTTCAAGGTGATAACGTGCCACATGCCACACACAGGGTTAGTAATGAGAACTGCGTGTTTCCTTGCTTCAATGCAAGAAGAAAGACTGAAGTGATAGATTTTGGAAATGAGAATTGTGATTTGTTCACAAAGCCAAGCACCATCCACAAGGGAACATCACAGCAGCCAGTATGAGATTGATGCCAACAAACTTGGAATCAAACAACCTGGCTTTGACCCTGACAGAAGCTGCAGGCTGAAACATGTAGGTGATTTTTATATGTTGATAGCTACTGGGCAGTGGTTGCCATATTAATTACTGTTTTGCAGTGATGCTCTTTTTACATTGAAATACAGAATAAACCTGATCCACATGTACTACCAGGAGATCCTCCTACTTGCTACTTTGAAAAGGTCTCAAATGTGTGAGTATTAATATGTAAAAATGATAATGCAGCTTTACATCTTCAGATTGTTATATTGTTAGCTGGGCCATGATGATTTTGGCCACATTGTCAGAGCTGGATGTAGTTCTTGCCCAGGAAGACTGGATGAAGCTGGAGGATTTGTCTTAAGGCCCATCCAAGACTCCTTAATTGGCTGGGTGAATCACAGTTTAGCTGTTGAATTATTCCCTGCCCACCTCCAGGAACTGATTGCACAGTTGGTGAGGGAATAGGAAATCAGGAATATAAATCTACTGCAGGTATCTCCTGTGGGACTTCAAAGTTCAGTCTTGCAAATCTCATCTGGCTGCTCTGGATGTAGGTTATATTTAATGGAGATTGAGCCTGTGTGTCCCTCTGCATCACTGGAATTATGACAGCTAATTTGAGTCTATCTGCCACTAGTGTGTGCAGTTAATCAATATCTCCTTCATAAATACAAACTCTCTCATCTGTGCCTCCATCAGCTTTGCCTCTTCTGGCTTGTCTTTGCATCCCTGTTTCTTTTGGGTATTTTTTCCCCCAAAACTTGATTCTCATCTAGATATTCTGAGAGAAGGAAATCAATGGAAGAATATAACTTACTGACCTAAGAGGTGCTTCTTTGCCGTACACTACTAAGGCTGTAAATAATTCAGTAGGTTCCCTGTATTTTCTTTCTTCCCATAAGATTTGGCTTATGAAAATTTTATGGGAGCGGGACACGGAGGTGGCTGAATTACTGGTTTTATCTGATACAATCTTTGGCAATAGGTCGATACCAGCTGCTCTTCACTCACCACTGTAGACACATACTAAATCAGTCTTCTTTGTAGAATCCATTTTGCAGCATGTTATAATCACATATTTGAGCATGATGTAATGCTATTCCTTACAACTTGCTCTCATGCCTGATTGTGTTGCCACAGGAAGAAAAGTGTTAACCTGCCAAGGCAAGGCTTAATTTCAAGGCTTAATCTCTCTTCCCAGTGTTGGGAGGAAGTCAGTAATGGCACGAATCCATATACACAAAGATCCTAATCAGAAGGGAGCAATAAGCTGGGAACTAGTAGTTTAGTCTGCTTATATTTATACCAGAATAATAATTTTACTGAAACAAGAATAGATATTCTGAGATAAAGAGTGTGAAATCAGCATCTGGGTGCAAAATACTCAATAGATTGCAGAAATACCAAAGTGCTCTTTGAGACTTTTGGACTTTTTGATAATTCAGTGAAAATGAACAGATTCCACAATTACTTTAATTTTCCGTTAATGCTGCTGCCGATGGTGTGCAGTGCACCTTCCATCCTAGCATCTTGAAATACTTGGCAATGGTTTTCACCTAGTATCCTTCTGACTTAAACAGAGTGCCGAAGGAGGAATACAACCTAAGCAGACCCATTTCGCATGCTGAAAAAGAGTTGCAGAGAAGTTAATTGACCTGCTAAATGTCATGCAGAGAGTGAGCGGGAGAGCCAGAAACAGAACTCGGGTCTTTGGACTCCCACTGCTGCAAGTGCTAGACAATGCTGCCTCCTGTAGTGCCAGCGATTATGTAGCATATCTCCTAGAAAAGACCACTGTAAAACCCTACGGCAAGACTAATGTTTTTTCTGAAGAGGTTAAAAAGAATATTATTTTCAAGTGAAAACTTACTAGCCAAAACCAGAGTCCATTACATACGTCAGTGGTGATTTTCTCTTAGAAATAACGGCAAAAGAATCTTCAAAGACTAGTAGTAAATTAAGGTATACAAAGTGGGGATTCCTCAGCACCTGCTGAAAACCAGGACCTTGGAGATACCTGAAGGTGAGCACCTAGAATCAATAATAATCTCAAAAATTATCTCAATGTGTTGGTGCTGTGGATTTTCTACTGCATATGAATTGGACTCTAAAAGTGTCTTCACTGATTGTCATGACAACTGATACACACAACAAGAATAACATACTGGTACTCAGAGTTTTACCTGCAAATAATCTTAATGTCCTGAGTTGGAAGGGACCCACAGGGATCATCGAGTCCAACTCCTCTCCCTGTGTATGACAACCCCACAGTTCACACCATGTGTCTGAGGGCTTGTCCGGTCTCTTCTTGAACACTGTCAGGCTTGGGGCCGTGACACCTCCCTGGGGCAGTCTGTTCCAGTGCTCCTCCACCCTCTGGGTGAAGAGCCTTTTCCTGATGTCTAGCCTTAGGAAAAGGTTCTTAATCAAATCTTAACTGTCATTTTATGTGAAGAGTAATCAAATGATTATATTTTGAGAAATAATAATCAGTCCTATTACAGAGCCATAAAATAATCTGGAAGAAGAAATGCATGCTAAATTGAAAACTGCAGGCAAATAATTTCAAAATGGCTTTCCTGATGTGGCCTGGGGAGAACATTTCCTGTATGGTAAATACTCCCTGGCTGGCGGAGTGGCCACAGCCACCTCTGCACCTCATCCCAAAATGGCATGGGTGAGGAACTGATTGACATGGAAAAGTCCTTCACCATGATTACAAGCTGTGAACCACAGAATCACAGAACCATCCACTGCCAGGGTATATTAGAGCTACCTGTACTTTATTCCAACATAAAAGTAGGTTGAACTGGTCTTTGGCTTGTTTCAGGAGTATTTTCATCCATTGTGGAACTCAGCGTATCAGGACCTATCTGTTGACTTTCTGATGTATACTATTGCTGTTTAGGTCTTCGCATGAAAAGAGAATTTTTATTTGGTAGATAAGCTTTGGCTTTGACACTTAACCCTTTGCTGGAGCACTAGTCCTCTGTACTGACTTCAGCTGATGAAGTGCAAAAGTCTCTGGTGATATCACTTCCAGGGAGAACCAGATTTTTCATGTGGAAGGAGTTGAGAATTTTTTTAGGAGGCAAACAATTAATGTAAAAGCCTTTTCTAACAGGGAACAGGTCAGAGAAATGCAAAAATTACTTGATATGGCAATAGGATCAGCTTTTCACAGTAGTCCTCCTGAAGTTTTCCAGTAGGACTCAGTGGCTCTCTGAAGAGCTGAATTGACAGCCCTGCTGGGTGAAGCTTTTTGATGGCTCAAGGGTAACACAGGCAGGAGCACTTTGAAAATCTGTGTGATGCATAAATGGATTAGATCACTTGATGTACCTCTCTGGCTGTTAGTTCATAGGATTCTCTGTTTAACATTTCTGGCCTTTGCTTTCCATGGGAAGGCATCCCCTATGCAAGTAAGAGAGCAGATTCCAAAGGTAAGCAAATCCCTGTTTTATGGCAGTCAGATGACACCAAGTGCAATTTAAGGATATTCTTTTAATCACTGTTATGGGGAGACTCAGTATTTTACTAGCCAGAAAAGAGAGGCCATTTGTGATCAGCTTATTGGATTCATGAAGAGTGTTTTGCTGTCCTTTTCTCACAAAGCAGAAGAGTTGATCTGTTGCTGTACAAAAGCAATGCTTAGAGAAGGTGTAGTAGATTCTGTTATAGGGCCTAAGACCCTGTAGGAAGACCTGGGAGGACCCTAAACCTGGTGGTGTAGTCCTCAGAGAGATGCATTAGCTAAAAGTGTTCCACCTGAGTGGGGGACCAGAGAGAGCTAATCCCCAGGCAGTGATGGCCTGTAAGAATTGCAAACTTGACTCTGAAGTTGGCAGAAGGATCTTCAGTCAAAGAGGATACAGGTAGGATGCTGACATGGCCTCAAGTTATCTGCAGAGGGCTCTGACCCACACAGCAATCTTATCTTGGTGGCGTGGGACTAGTTTGGGGCAGAAAGCCACCTGCTTTGGCTCCTGCCTTCATTTTTGATGTTGATAGAAAGAGAAAGACATCTGGTAGGTGGCTGTTCAGTGGCATGGTTGGCAGCTGGAGGAACATTGCTGCTTTCCAAGTCTTTTATTCCTGTATTGTAGGCATGAGCAGAGAAAACATTCCCAGGTATAGAAGCAGGACTCTTAAAGCCTTGGAGAGTGGTGAGTGAAGAGAAGAACACTTTGTATGACTGGGACTCTGTTTGTGTGGTGTGTTTTGTGGTGTGTTGGTTTTTTTGTTTTTTTTTCCTGAGAATGCAATTGGATGAGTTTTTAGTGGTGCTTTTAAGAATATGAATAAGGAAGCCAAGGTGATGTGTGTGAACACCTGGGGAGAAGCTGAAAGAGAGAACAGAGAATAATTGAAAAGCTTCTGGGGGAAATAAAAATGTGATGCCTAGATGCCTTTTTGCATACACAGAGGCCCTCTCTGCTCTGTTTATTATGCATCAATGTGGATACATTAGATTAATGTGAAAACCAAACAAATTCCTGACACTGCTGGCACTGCTGAGACAATAACCAGAAGCTGCTGCCTCTGTCACTTTCCTTTTGCAGCAAAGTCTGACAGCGAATGAGACTGGTGTGAGTTTGCCATCACTCACTCATTACTTTGAAAAATTTATTTCTCAGTCTGTGTGTCAAGCTCTTGGCACAACCCTGATAAGCAACAGAAAAGTTGAGCTAACAAAGCAAGCCTTTCCACAGATCAATAGAGATCAATCTCTTCATTTTGACTGAATGACAAAACAAAAACAGCAATTAAAAGTATGTTTGATGCCGATAGCTAGTGGGCAGCTCCCAAAACCAAAGTACCAGGGGACACATAGGAGAACTCTCGCCTCCATGTTATTGATATTGACCTCATCAGAGGGATGATATTAGCACAGATGTGAGTATCCCACAACAGGCAGACATACCTTGAGGCATGAGCGTGAAGGATCTTGGCCAAACCATTTGACTAGGGCTAGGTTTGTTATGTTGTTGTTTGCCAGCAGCCCGTGACACTGGCTGCAATGCCATAAAGCTTTGGGCATATGTATGTCCTAGACCACAACATTCAGGGCAGAGCTGCAGGTGACATGAGGATGGGACTATACTTCGTGTTAGCCAACATCTGTAATACCAGTTGGTACCAGATCACATGCAGCTGCACAGTAATACAGAACATCTAGTGCACTGACTTGCTTAAAAATCTAGGAGTGAATTGATTAGTTCATTTAGGTGTCATTAGATCATTCAGTCAACTATGTGGGACATAGCCATGCCAGTGCACTGAAACCCAACAAACCTTACTGACGTAGCTCGAAGGCAACATGACTAGACAGCCTGTGGGATTCACTGGGCTCGGTTTCCTGAACGAGTGCCGCATACTGAAAGGCTTGCTCCCTGTTGCATTCCAGTCTCAAAACACAGGTCTTGGTGAAGTAGTTTTAAAAGGTCTGGCAGTACGCAGTTTTGTCAGGAAAATATCCTGGTAGGATTGCTGGCTACTTAGAGCAACAAGTTATAAAAATGCTGTTGTGGGCACTAATCCACAGAGCTGGTGTATTTACCCATCTTGTACATGAATGTCTGGAATGGATAAACAGGTGGCACAGAAGACTAAACAGTGTAAGTGGAATATTACTGTTAGAAAATATCAATAGCTGATGCTTGACTCTCTTCCTTTCACAAAGGAGTGGAAAACTGATTTTTCAGTTGTCCTGATTCAATGTGTTGTTTTTTCTCTTGCTACAACACTGGCATCATCAATAAAAGCAAATGAGATGTGGCTGGATGTGACAGTTCTGGTGAGCCTCTGGTGTGAATGAACAGACAGTAGGAACAGAACATTGGCTTCTGCAATAAGATGAGTTTTCTCTTTTTTGGGGGTTATGTGTGTGGGGGAAGGCTGAAATAACGTAATGCTTGTGAAAGCAAGAGATGCGACAGTGCTGGCTAAAACTAGGCATATTGCAGGCAAGTACTGGGCACTTTTCCTAGTTACAGCCATGCCAGTGTGCTTAATCACCATTTGCAAACTGTTGTTCTAGCAAGACTTGATCCCTTGTTGTATGATGCACTCTCCTGTCTTTAGACAGTTTGCTGCTGTGTCTCGAGCCTCCCCCTGGGGTATTGCCCCGCTTTTCACCAGTCATAGCACTGTTGCAGCTGCAGCCATGCAGCTCTGCTCCCAGAGCTGCCACCCATGTCAGAACACGCGTTGCTTCAGTGTCGTGCTCTTCTGGAGGAGGTGAGATCCTGTAGACTAGGACCCATCGGGGCCATGAGTTTGAACTCACAACCTACAAATCAACTCACAACCTACAAATCTTTAGGTCTTTGTCTTTCTCCAGCCACTAGTTTTTGGGCAAAGAAAGTCTGTATGATTCATTTATATGCTTCTCATCATGCAGCTATCTAGGAAGCACTTTGGCCTCTGATACAAGTGTGTTGTAACTGGGCTTGAGAGATGTGACCCCAAGAATTATTGCACCAGTAGATTTCATTGGAGAGCAAGAGCTCTCTGGAGGGACTGTTCAGCTCTTATTCAGTGGTTAAGTGAGAGCAATAATGTTAAGCATAGGGTCAGTGATTTACAGCTTTCTTTAAGCTGATGGTGCACAGGCTGCCTGAGGAGTGGGCTGAAGGTGCTGCTGTGGCACGGCTGGAGCGATGCAGAGGGAACACGGGCCTGTCTCCAACCCCTGGGAGGGGGAAGGCTGAGGCTCAAGGGCTGGCTGCATCCCTGCGCTCACCTCTTCCCCGACGGTGACCCTTCTGGGGGTTTTACCAAGCTGAAAGCCTGTGCCAGGGAGATGTACTGCTGCTGATCGGAGGAGAACAAAAGAGCTGTGAAAAGGGAGGTCTAAAAGCTTATGGAGCAACATCACGCGGAAACCACAGGAGATGGAAATTTTTCACTGTAGCATCAAGTGAGACAAAATCCCAGCACCTCAGGCAAACAATAACAAGCCCTGAGTTGATGGAGCTGCCCTCCTGCGAAGCCTTAGCTGTCACGGCTGTCCTGCTCTGCCAGAGCTGCTTTGAGGCTGTTCAGAAACAATTACTTCTCCTCCCTCTTTAGGGAAATGACAAGGGGTGGGCTGGGGGAAAGGTGCCAGCAAGCACTGAAGAGAAGAGAGAAAATTTCATGTTGAATGTATTCATCACCATCTATTCTAGGGTCAGTTGTTGTCATTTATTTTTTTGTATTAAATGAGGTGTTATTTTTAGATTTCCAAATCCATACATGGAAATTATTCTTAAGTGTTCCAGCTTTCATCTTGTATAAAAAAAACCCCAAACTAATCTCATCTTGATAGCACATTTATTGTGCTATTTTTCTGTGATTTCTTTTATGCTTTCTTCCTGCTCAAAAAAAAAAAAGCCTCCTTGCTCCCCTGCCCTGACTAATATTACTAGAGATGCAGCAAGAGAGAGCTATTTAATGTTTTCACCTGTTGCTTTACTGTTCTGTTAGAGTTATGGGGGGAAGTGCTGGTGGGTTAAGAAGGGGTTTAGTCAGCAGCCCACCCACTTTCTTGTGATTTTTCTTCAAAGAAGGGTCTGACAAAGAAGAGCTTTTCCGTTGCAGATTTGCTGAGTTCAAAGCGGGTGCCCTACAGATACAACTCTATGATTAATCCTCAGAACTGGTACATAAAGCTTATGCTATGCCACTGCTACTAATGTTAATGGAAGTCAGGCATCTTACTCCCAGTGCACTGCTTTAAAGAGTAATAATTTACCCAGGAAAGTCCTAAGGCAAGAGAAGTGATAGTCATTTATTAATTCTTTTGTAAATCTTCTTTTCTATGATACTGGCATTGCTTTCCATCCATTTCTAAGTCATGGCATTTTGGTGAGCCCTGAGCTGTGGAGGGTCTTTTTTCCGATGTCCTTGAATTCTTTTGTGTCAAAAGCAGGTTCGTATACCTATATTTACAAAGGAGAGACAAAAAACCTCATAAGTGTGTTTTACACCTTCTGTTGCACACTCAAATTTAGTGGCTGTAGAGAAATGTGACCTTTAGGCAGGCATCAGAAAGCACATGGAGAAAGCTGTCCTGTTAGCTTTGATAGAAAGCAGTCCTGTATCTGGAGCATGTTTTTGCTTTAGTGAGATATCTACTTATAAAAGCATGTGCTTTTTTCAGAGGGAGGTGAATCAGGGTGCCTGATTTTTGAGATATCTAACACAAAATATGCTTAAAAGGCCTGATGGTCTGTGGGAAATGACTCAGCATTCCTTAGCCTGAGTAAGATCGTCAGCATCTGGCTATGGTTAAGTGCGACAATATCTTCTAGTATAGGCCGTTGCCCAACAAAGGTGTCCTTTGAGCAGATTTGGCTGTGTTTGTTACTTTTGTGTTAGACCTGAGATTTCCAGTGGAGGTGCTGCATTCTCACTGAAGGAGAGAACTTTTTCTAGGAACCAACTAATAGAGAAAAGGCTGTGTGCAAAATTGCACCGTAGTAATGGATATTTTTTGCTATGTGTGAAAAGTTTCCTCCACACATACAGTGGATGTTGGCATTCCAAAAGCAGAACAACTGTAATTCTGTGATAAATTACCATACCGTGTTGATTTCTAAAATTTCTTGGACTGCTTGGGAACCCAAATGACCCTGTAAGTCACAGGCACATCTTGAAAAATCCCACATTTTTTTCCCAGAGTAGCTGAACCAGCACAAAAACTGATGGATGCAAACTGTCTTGGTGATCCTGCTGCGAATTTGCTTTGGGAGACATGTGGAAAATGGCAGCTAAAGTCAAAGAGCCTCCTGAATACTAAGTTTCTGTCTTGAGATGAGTAGTCATAATTACAGCTACAACTGCAGCTCGCATTGCAAAACTTACGATTCCTTCAGAAATGCTATTTGAAATAATCATCTTGCAGCATGAGGTTCAGTATTGGTTTGGGGGAATGGGTCATTACTTAGGCAGAATTCTCTTTCCCTCACACCTCCAAATAAACATCTTGAATTAAACTTCTTCACCTTTCTCGCTCTTTTCCTTCCTTCCCAAATGCATCAATTTAATATTCTTTCTCACTTTAAATTATCTATTATCCATATGCATATCTCCATTTCTGTATGTAAGTAGAGCATCATTTCAGAGCTGATTTCTCTCTTTGCCTGATGTTTTCTTTGAGGCTGCTGCCAGGAACCTCTGCATAAGAGACGTTTTAGTCATTTGAACAATGGTATCTCAATACTTGAGTTCGTTTCCCTGCCTCTGCCTGTGGTGACAGTCAAAGGATAGAGAAGAGATTGAGTTTCCTTTGATCTGAGAGAGGTGAGTAGTGGCAAGCTGACTTTTCAGCAGGATGAATGGGCAAAGAGCTCCAGATAATTCTCAGTGTGAACCACTTAAACTACCAGTTGGAGCTGGGCAGGTAACGTTCAACTAAAAGCACACCATCCCTTCTTCTTTTGCTTGCTGGCATATCTCAGAGAGGGGTATTGGTGACAACCTGGAGCGTGGTGGTGGCCCTTAGTGGGGCTGGAAGAAGGCTTGGGAGCAGCATTTGCTGGCAGCGGTTGCCACTGAACTATGTGGCTGGTACTCCAGGTAGCATCCTGCCTTGTATCACCTCTTAGCAAGTGTAGAAGGACTAACAGACCTCAATATTTCCAACTGGGCTGTGTAATGTACTTTTGCCCCCTTTCCTTATTTTCAGTCCTGAAAGAGCTTCTTTCAGACCGCTGTGATTACCAGAACAGGCCTGGTTTGGATTTTTTTAGTGGGTTAGTAATGCAAAACTCTGGTTTAGCTCCAAATGGAACGTGATTATTACTGCAGGCAAAGTCTCATATATTCAGGCAACATAGGCTTTACTGTCTTGTTGAGTTCACATGGATGTTTTACGTGCCCTAGCAAGATGTTTGACAGTGTTATCATCAAGTCACACTATTATTGTATAAAACCATAGTTCGTGAGTTTCATTTTTATGATGACACATTAGAGAAATCTCGGATAATCCAGAGTTTTTAGAAAAAAAAACCTCTTTATTTTCAGAGCTCCCTGTAGACCAAATAGAGGAAAAAAACAACTTGTCTTTCAGGAGAAGATTGAGGACTGTAATTACAAAAAATAGCATATACTTGCAATGAGTTGGATTTTTAAATTTATGTGTTTAGAGAGAAACCATATTCATCTGTTGTCTTGTCTCAAAATTGTAGCATGAACTAGTACTCAGCGTTTGCTTTTTTCCGTTATTGGCTTCTAATCCATAGCAATTAAAGAAACAAACACATTCCTCTATAAATCCCTAATAGGATTTAGACATTACCATGCAAAAGTTGCAGCAGCCAAACTCTAAAATCCTTCCTTTAAAAAGTCATTCTGAATCTTTCATATAATAGTCAATATGCTTATTAAATTCTCATGCTACTTCCTGTCAGCTCTGTTCCTGTGCTTTCGCTGGCTTCATCATCTCTCTCTGACGTTTGGGTATTGGATATTTATCTATCAGATAAGAGTATTTTTTTACTGGACATGTTTCCCTAAGGGAGACAGAGTCAGTAATTTGCTACTAGAAAGTAATAGGGCAGTTCTTGTGAACTTCTTATATTATGTGGATGAAACATGTCTGTACACATCTCTGCTCTCTTCCCCTTACGTCCTCTCTCCAAGTCTGTACCTTCTGTAGAAGGGCATCTAGAGCCTTCCTAATCAGCATGTAGGCTGAGATACTTTCCAGGAGACACCCGATGTGAGCCCCACAATGTCCCCAGGAGGCTGCAGGAGCTACATGGTGGTGGCCATGGCTGGGCAGACAGGGTCTTGCCTGTGCCTCAGTGGAGTGGTGACTTGGGTTTCTGCTTTCTTACCAACCAAGCTCCAGAGCACACCTACAATAGGTTTGTTCTTCAAGTTTGATTACAAGATGGGGTTTGCGGCAAGATGTAATGTTGCACACAATATAATGTCAGCATCTTGCCCCTGTCCTTGTGCTTTCATCCTTGGAATCCTGTGGGCAGCAGTTACTCTACTCACACTCCTGCGTGGGGCTGCTCAGGTCCTTCACGTGCTGCTGTGGCAGCTCTCAGGCTCTGACTGCTCAGCTCTGTCTTGAGGGCTGCAGAAAGTCCCGTCCCACAGTGTCGCAATGTCTGATGGAACAGGCAGTAGAGCAAGTTGTGATTGGAATTTGAATTTCTTGCAAAATATTTCTTGGGTAGGAATATTTGTCCGAGTTCACGAACCTCAGTTTTAGAGCCACGTTAACTGTAGAAAGAGCTTTTGACACGTCCTTGCTGCAAAGTCTAACAACGAGGAGGTTATCTACATGCTGGAATTACTTTCTGTAATCTTTTGATGTCATTTCCTTAACCTTCTGCTAGTTTTATCACAGGGATACCTTTTGTTACATTCTACTTTACAAAAGAGAAGAAAATAACCAGTTAGTTATTATTCTAGTTGAATCACTTTCAGAATAAAATTCAGACACAGCTGTCACACAGTTCTAGTATCTGAGGAATATCAGCATTATGAACTGAATGTTATTAGCATATTTATTATTAACAGTGCACAGAATTTATTTATAAACGGTAATGCACAGATAATTCATTCTTTGTGCTTGCGCTTTTGTTTTGATGTAACTAATATTGAAAAAAGCTTGTATTTTTCAGTTTATGTTAAAAATATTGATGATGAAGATTGAGTTGGTTTGCTGTTACTGTGTGGTGTGTCACCTCACACTCCCTTAGGGACAAATCTAAGGCTTCACTTAATATCCTTTAAGCATGTGGCAAGGTGGATGTTCTCAGCTAGTAATTAACTATTGCTCTTGATTCTTGCAAATTTCAAGATTGCTGTAGTAAACAATTGATGTAAAATATAAATCAACTTGCAAATGCTGAAATCAACAAATAATTTTTCACCTTCATATTTTCAGTAACAAACATACACTCCCTAGTGCTAAACAAATAGCATGTGCTGTGCTTTATAAATTTACATCACAAGAACAAATTACTTCCATAACCGCTGTGGATTTTATTCGCTGCTAGGATTAAGACATAATGGCACAAGCCACACAAATACCCCTGGTTCCAGCTGTGGCTGCTCACAAATAAACAAGACTATTTTTGGCAGTAGCAGAACCAAACTGATGGGTGAACGTGCTGATGCAGCGTGTCTTTGGGAAGCCCTCAGTAGCAGTGAGCCAATGGATCTCTGGTTGGAAAAAACAAACAAACAAAACCCCAAAACTAAACATCTTTCCCTCTCTGGGGAAAGAAGCAGCTGCTGTCCTCCTCTGGGACTGCGTCCTGCTCTGTCCTGAATAGTCTGATACGTTTGACTGGCGTTGTAGTTGCTTGGGATGCAGCATGATTTCCTTAATCATTGATTGGGAACATCTTGGGTGGTGTTTTTCAAAAAATGCTGCACCTGGGCTTGTGTTATGGATGCCTTCCCAGCATGGATGTGACTCTTTCAAGGGAGCTTTGTTCTCAACTTATGGCCCAAGGGAAGTGGAACAAGACACATCATGCATCAACCAAAGGGTCTAAGAAAAGATTCTGTAGCCAATTTAATTTTATGATGGTTATTCCCCACTCTAGAGTCTCGGCTGGCTTTTTAACATCTGGGGAAAGGAGGGATGCTCTCTGCTAGGTTGGAAAGAACATTGGCCATTTGAGAGAGAATGTCCCAGAGACTTCACTCAGGGGACGGTGAAAAGAAAGCACATGTCAGGAGGATTTTGAGAGCTGTTCTCAGTCCTCTGCTGAGCTCAGGTGTAAGTTCTAACTTTCTGGAACCAGCATGTATTTTGGATTTTTTTCAAACATGATGTTAAGTCTCAGTCTCTAATCACGTGCTGCAGTTGTCATATTAGACCAGATTCAGCCTTGGAGAAAGCAGGAAAAACAGAAATGAGCTGGCCCATTTTGTATAATGTCACATCTGCCCCAGGGAGCTGGAGTCATGCTGTGGATGGAAGGAGAGAGATGGGGTGATACATGTACACATTTGTGCCTGTTGGTTACAGCCCTGCAGGGGATAGTTGGAAGTTTTCTTGGCTGGTCCATTATCCTGGAGGAGGAAAGGAATTGATATTTACCAGACTTTGCACTGGGGAGCTCCTTAGCTGACTGCTGTTAATTTAATTATTGGAATTTTTTGTTAACCATTTGGTAAATGAAGACAGATCTTGTTTTACATTAAAAACCTGTGATGAATGCCTAAGTATGAGAAACACCAACTCTTAGCCAGGGAATGCCTGAGGGATTAATCTCTAGTCAGGAGTTTCTTCAGGATACTTGATTTAAACAAGCTGCTTGCGCAAAATATCAAAGGTGTTTTATTTAGAATTAGTTAAGTGGCTAGAGATAAATTTAGAAGTATAGCTCCTTATCCACAGACACTAGTTCAAGTTCAGAAGTGTGTGCGGGGGTTGAGTGCTCTTAGAAACAGTCTGGCTGAGGCATTTTTAGTCTATTCTGGCAGAAACTTTTTAGCTACAGTCTCAGTGGTTTTGGGCACAGACTGATGTTGCCCCTTTCCCAGTGACAGGAGCCTTATAGTGTCTGAATAAACCATTTTCCAGTTTCAAGTGATCTCCTTATGTTGCAATTATCTAGCTTTGCTTATACCATAAATATTCTACAGGAGTACTTCCTTCTCTTTTATTGTTCTTCAGTACTCTCTTCTCACATTACAAATATTTGAATACATTTTCTCACAGGGCAGTGAGAGCAGAAGTGTGCTGACGTCTAAGAATATTCACTTGGGTTTTTCTCCACAATTCACGTCCGATTTAATCTGTAGAGGAGGGGTTTGTCTTTCCCACTGAACCCACCTGAACTAGTCCATGCAGAATGAGGCTGCCATTCCTCTTGCATTTCTTCTGTATCAGGTCCTCTTGAGCCCTAAATAACCTCTAGTTTGAGGGATGATGGTCGTACCAAGAGGGTTCTTGGTGTTTGGTCCCTACTGCTCTGTTCATTACAGGACTGTGTTGCTGGTATTTTGTTGTTTCAAGCAAGAACTCAAAATGCTGCAACTTTTCCTTCTGTGTGATGTGATCACCTGAGTTGAAGTATAGCTAATAAATCCTCTCCACCCCCAGGACTACAACCTTCAGTTTCCATTCCTGACAGATTTTGTCTCTTTCCAGTTATCCTTGCTTACTGTCTCTCTTATCTATAGCACACACAAACACATGCAAATATATATGGGACTGAAGGCAAACTCATGTTGCCCAGATGCCTAGTGTGTGCAAGAGGTGAAGATAAATAAACCTTTGGTTGTTATGCAGTTACTAATGCTAATTAAGGATACTGTTGTCTGAGCTGAAAAACTGTTGATGTCAATGCAACTGGATAGTCTGAGAGCTTGACTTTATCTGTTACTTTCATCACATGTTGTGTTGACATCTTGCACGTTTTCTCTGTGCCTTCTCAAGGTTTACTGCCCTTAAACAAGTGTCCTAACGTTGATATACAAATGCTGTCAGTGAGAATGCAACATCCCTGAGTTACCCTGTGCCCAGACAGAAAGAGCAAGGGCCTCAGTGTGGAGAGACAGGTGCTGTCCCTTCTCCTTCCACGAGCTCCCCAAGCATTTCACACAACTACCTATGCAGTTGGCACCTTGTAGCAGTCTCAGAAGGGAGGCTGAGAGCTGAATCAGTCAAGAGACTGCACTGGTTTCAATCTGGCAGGTAAGCTCCTTCCTGGTCACAGCTGAGATGAGCTTTTGTTCTTTTTAACTACGCTTGCAAGCTGCCACTCTCTGAGCTGTTTCCGCTGTTATGAATAAACTGGGGACTTCAGTAGACCAAATTTTTTACCCACACTAAACTTCACAAATAGCAATTACTTGACAATGTTCTTTGGCCTTGTCCTGAACTTTTTGCAGGTGTTTATGCTGCTGGGAAAAGTTATCTTCATTCTGCTGCCTTGTGGAAAGAACAGACTTCTAATATAGGGAAAGAGAGGGATAACTTTGTTTGATGTGAATGCCAGAAACTGGGTTCTGAAGAGGATTCCTGAGCCTTCCCTTTAAATGCAATGAGTGGACTTGAGCTGCATTTGGATTTAGTTTTGAGGTTTTGCCCCTTCCCCTGCCTCCCCAGCAGACTGCAGGAGGGGAGAGTGACTTTTCGTTATTGAGTGTTTCAGAGCAAGTTGGGAAATAGCACCGGTAATAAAATTGTGCCACCTGAGTGGCATATATGAGGGCACTCCTCATACATAGATATATGAAAGGTGTCTTGTGAAAATCAGTTTGGTGGGTTGTTGGGGTTTTTTGTGTGTGTGTGGTGGGTTTTTTGTGTTGTGTGTTTTTTGCTTGTTTGTTTGGGTTATTTTGTCCCCCAGCCCACATACCTTATTTAATCATCTTAAAATATAGTTTGGCTGGCTTTGGCATGTGTATGCCATGCATATTGGATTTGGCCCATGAGTACTTGTATTCAGGATCCTTGAACAGCTGCAGTTTTTGAAGCTTTTAAATTACGAGGAGTCATCAGTACTGAAGGAACCACTTAAGAGGTAGAAGTGTCATGGTGTGAAGGCATCATTCATTCTTTAACTTGTCTGCAACTAGAAAGCATCTCATCTGTCTGGAAGTTTTTGGCAGGCATTCTGATTAGTGCTGGTAAAAAAGATGCCCACAAGGAACTACATTAAAAAAAAAATCTTTATAAAATCATGAGATCCTTCTGGCTTTTCACCAGTTTCTGAAAACTGACACAGCTCATCAAATGCAGGGAGGAGGAGAGCAGCCCAGCATGGTCTCCTGCTGCCCTGGAATCCCTCCCTTGCTCCATGCAAGCTTGCTGAGGCCCAGGTTGTCTCACAGGAGGCAGAAAGTTGCCTTGATTTCCGCCCCCCCACCCCTTTGTACAGGTGATGATGTTTGTTACTGACATGATCTTTGTAGAGAAGGTGCCTCCATTTTTAACACGTGTTTTGATGGAGGGTAGCAGTTCCTGGTATACTGCTACTTCCCTTTTAATTTCCCTATTGCCAGTAGATTTTATCTTCTTTTTTTTTTGTCAGATAGGCTTTTTTAAACACAGAGCTGAATTCTTTCCCACTGTGACTTTAACACTTCCTGCAGTGATTTCACTGCAAAACCTAATTTACTGTTGTTGCCTGTCAGTACATACTTACAAAAGATACTCAGAGAAAGAATGGGTGAGTGTGGAAATGCTAGATGAGCAAGGTGGTATTTGTGTTTTGAGAACCAATGGAAGTTAATGTCTTCTGAAGCAAGCTTGTCTCTGTCAGTTGCAGACTGAGGATGCTACTAATGCTTAGGAATTCTTATGGGGCAATCTGGGTCTTAGACGATCACACCTCTTATTCTACTTTTTTAAGGTGTGTACACTGAAGGAGTAGTAGGATGTCATCTTGTTTGGTATGTACGCCTGTTTTGGAGAAAAAAAAAAAATCCCAAAAGCTCAGAAACTGCAGACAGGTTTGGAATTAAATATGAGGGCTGGAAGACTGGTACATCTCCTGTCTTCCCAGGGCGGGCTGGAGCCCCAGGGTACATCATCAGGTCACAAATGAATGAAAAATTTTTGCAATGTGATGCCTCTTTAAAGATTTGACGTGTGAATATTGTTCACAGGAGTGAGACGTCCATAGCACAGTTAAACAGAACAAATACTGTTGCTAGCAGCTGAGCGCAGAAAACTGGCATCACGGATCCTGCACAAACTACAGTGCCTTCTTGGCTGAGATGTGTGTATGGGGAAAGTGTTTGCTTCAATGACTATTTTTGACCTATTTTGTGAATAAATAGGACTTATGCCTCTGGAGCTTTCAATCTGGCAACTTTTAGTAGCACTACATTAAAAAGAAAACAATTATTAACACATACACTTGAATTAAAAAACATTCTTTTATTACAGCTTTTGAAATTCCATATTTAAGCTGATTTTGTGTGAAATGCACCTCTAAGATTACTTTTTTTAAACAAACCTTTATTATTCATAAAAATCTGATACGAGATTTTTGTTCCTCGGTTCCACATGGGTCGTTGACAATGAGATAGAGGATGAAAGATCTGGAAAGGGGGAATCTGTAGACAGAAAAGTAGCTGTGGAAGTGCATCAGTGTTCCCTACCTGCTCTGGTTTTGCTATTGAATTTACCTAAGAGATAATCCAACTGCAAAAATCTTTAAAACAAACCTTCGTTCTGAAATATGAGGTGAGTGTGTTTTGCTTTTTGATGAAAGACATAAAGGAGAGTTACCAGAAAGAGGTTAGCTCGTCGTTACTTTGATATGCAAGGCAAAATACAGCTCAGTTTATTCATTTTTGTGTTAGTGTAGTAGAACAAAACTTGTTTGCATGAATAAAACAAGTGGGTAGTATATCATCACGTACAAGAGAAAACATGAACTGGAGCCACTTGTCTAAATGAATCACGTTATATCTGTTCCAAGTATAATTAATAAGAGTGACTGCACAAAGTTTTTTCATTAAAAGTCCTGATGAAAAAATAATGCTTGTTTTGAGATGAGAAGGTTGGCATTTCCTAGCAAGTCTTTTATAGTGTTCAGGCAAAAACTTTTTGGGTCTTGATCTTTTATAACTACAAACTGCTAAAACCTCCCAAACTGCAGACAGATACTGAAAGTCTTTAGTGTGTTTTTCTCCAACAAAAACTGTTGTGTTTTTTTTTTTCCCCAAGAAAAGTGAATGCTTTCCATATTGCTTTTTTTGTCAAAAATCTAATTATCTATTTAAAAAGACGTTTTAACAGAAGATTTTTGACAATCTCTGAGTAGTGTTGAGTTAAAAGGCTCCCATTTCAAAACATAATAGTTTTTTTGACAGTACTTTCCAGCAAGCTGTAGTGGCACATATAAACAACCAGATGCTCTACAAAGCTAACAGAGGCTTCAGGGATTTTACTTAGGACTGATTTTTTTACATTTTCTTGAGATTTGTTTTTGAGGTGGTCAAGATAACGCAGCACCAGCTTGAATCCAAGATCACATATACATTGTGTGATGGGGTACGGTGCAGAATCCCCGAAGCAATACTAATGCTACTTATTTCATGATGGTACAGCATAGTTGGTGCATGATCTTATAGAATTATAGAATCATTTTGGTTGGAAGAGACCCTCAAGATTATCGAGTCCAACCATTAACCTACTCTGTCACTAAACCACGTCCCTAAGAACCTCATCTATGCATCTTTAAACACCTCCAGGGATGGTGACTCCACCACTTCCCTGGGCAGCCGGTTCCAATGCCTGACAACCCTTTCTGTGAAGAATTTTTTTCCTAATACTCAACCTAAACCTTCCCTGGTGCAACTTAAGGCCATCTCATTTCATCCTACCACTTGCTACTTGGGAGAAGAGACCAAGACCCTCCATGCTACAACCTCCTTTCAGGTAGTTGGAGAGAGTCATCTTGCACCTGGAGGCAGCAGAACTGTCCCCTGTGGCACTGTGTCTGCGTTAGAGAGCCCATTAATGCCCAAACCTGAGCTACCCTGTGTGCCACAGCCTTGGATATCTCTCTGCAGTGTTTCTATTTCTGGGTTTAATGTGGAGATTCAACTTGGATCTCTTCATCTCTGGGCTGGATTTACCCTGAAGTCTTCTCCTCTGGTTAGGCTGCTTCCTGACTGCTGCATATCAGGCCTGTCAGAGGCCTTAGATTCCTATTCTAGGTCACCTCCTTGCCTTTCCCCAGGGGAGCAGAGCAAGTCATTCCTCCCACTGAGCTTTCCTCACATATGCTAATAAGATGCTATTAGTGCCACCTTCTTCCCCAGAGAGTTTGATGGAATGATGATTTTGAGAAGCAGGGACTCCTGGCTGACACTGCTCTTCCAGTGGCTCTTAACAGCTCAGCTGCTGTCTCTGACAGTGTAAAGTTAAATTGGAAAGGATAAAGCTTCCCTACCTGACAGGCTGGAGGCAAGAAGTGGTTGTAAGGATTAGTTACCAAAGGGCTATAGAGTGCCAAAAGTTATTAATAATGCAAAGCAAGAAATGTTCTGAAACAGGAACAAAAGTCTTGCTTTTTGCTTCAAAGGAGAGATTTACCAGAACACTGCAAAGACCTGGCTTTTCAGTCAGGTGGATTAGCTGATGTCTTATGGCATTACAGAAGTACATGAAACAGTGGGAGAGGGGCAGACCTTGAAGTGTTTCCCACATCTGGGTCACTCTGCGCTGTTCACACATTAGTGAATGGGAGAAGATGACTCCTGCCCATGAGATGTACCTACCAAAAGCTTCCCAGGTTGTGTTCTTAATTTAGCATGTCATGGTTTTGCTCAGAAAATCACTTATATAATTCACTTTTAGCAGTCTCTCCTAGAAGAGCCCGTGGTAGCATCAGAGAGGAAGAGCCTTGTCTGTGACAGTCTAGGGATGAGCAGAGATAAGAGGAGGGAAGAATGGCAAGGGACAGAGAAGAAGCCAATGAGTACGTGGAGTGAGATAGAGGGGGAAGAAGAGTGCAACAAAAAGAGAGAAGGAGAGACAGATTCAGTAACACAAGCTAAAAATAATCAGTGAAGGGAGCAAAAATTGGTTGCAAAAGATGAAATGTCAAAGTGCAGGAGAAGGCAAGTGAGAGTGAGTAAGGGATAAAGAGGCGAGGAAGAAATGAGTTTGATCTCTTATCGACGGTATTGAAAGTGGTGTAAAACTTGCCTGACGGAGAGCCAGCAATTGACATGGTCCATGCAAGCCTTTGCTTAAAAAGTGGTAAGGAAATGCATTTGATTTCTGATCAAAGAGAGACAGCCCTCTGCTCTGCCATTGCTTGTGTGCTGGAGCAGTCTCTGCTTCTCTGCTCGTTCTCTACTCTCCAAGTTGAGCTGCTAGCAGGTCCATCATCTAGATGCTAGAATTATGTTGTGCCTAGAGGAGGTCTCATCCATGCCAAGAGGGGCAACGTAGCAAGTACTAGAAGCATTCCTAGGAGTGAGTGTCTTGATTAATTGGTTTTATTTGTTAACAAGCCCCAAAACCCTACATGCTGCACACCACATCTCTGTTTACAGAACATCTGGGAGGCATAAGGGGTTGGGTTAGTGCCTCTAACCTACTTCCTTCAACACTAACACCTGTGGGAGCTTGAGGGACTTCTCAGGACAAAATCTCATTTTACTCTGATGCTCCGCTGCAGTCCCGCTCCCTGTCACACTCATTAACACTCTCTGCAAGAGGTAACATGCACTTCCATGTCCCTGCTGGAGGTATTTGCAGTCATCCATGGTCCTGGTGTTTGCTGCTGCTGTAAGCAGGTGATGCGGCGCCAGGGAACAACTCCGCTCCTACAAAAGACATTTGTGAATTGGAGGGGTTGCAGCACACAAGCATCAGCTGGGAAAAAGAAGAGAAGATGACTTTGTAGCCTGACAGATTTTAATGTAGCCCTAGAAACTGCTCTGGGGTGATTGAATCTGCTTTACCCCAGAAGCCACTTCCACTGCAGCTTTTTGTGTAGCTGGCACGTTCCTTCCAATGGGACTAAAAAGGGTTGGTTCCTCTGCCAACTCACTGGCCTGGTACTGGGGAACAAGCTTCTGGCTCCTTTGTTGCTCTTCCATGGCTCCAGCAAAACAGTGCAACAACCTGGGAATTCTGGAAGAGGGTCCCTGTTCCTCATTTTTCAGTGGGATAGGTTTTGACCTTTGACGAATGGAGAGAGTGGTGTAGTAGAAATATAGGCTCAGCTGCTGATTCTATATTTTTATTTAATTTTCAAGGATGAAGAATGTTCATCTCCAAGTCTTTATCTTATGTGCAGCTCAGAGTGTGTCAGTCACCACCACTTGATAATCTGAGCAGATATTGTTGCTATCAGATCCAGTGCATTTTAAACCATGCTGTTAACATACCCTGCCGACAATCAGGTTAGAAACTAGGGAACCAGGAGCATAAAAAAGAATTATTTTCATAGAAATGAGCTGGAAGGAAAGGCAGTGCTCAGGCTTGATTTTAGTCTCGAGTTCCAGATTTCACCACTGATGCCTGCTGATGTGGCTGCATGCAAGCCATGTAACTGCAGCATCTCAGCTGTTATCTGTAAAAGTGGGATAAACATTGCTTCCATGATTGATGTTATAAATTATAAGGTGCTTAAATACTGTGTAAATGAAGGTCCTGTAAATAATGCAGAAGTGTAGATGAGCGCAACTGTGGGAAGATGAGTAGAATGAAAATAATTTCAACCTGAAGCAGAATTCCAGTCTACTGTGAGAATATATACCGGGAGTCCATAAACTGTGCTTATTTTCTAAGTAGAGCTAGTCAGGCATGAATCTCTAGCACTAAATCATTTTAAATATTTATCTAGTTTGTTCAGTTTAATTTTATGATATTTGAATTATTATTTAAGAAATATGTCTCCAAGAGTATGCCTTAGATGCAAACCCTGTATTTTGATCTAGACCTGCTCCTAAATTATAGGGACTAAATTCTGTTGCCAGGTACATAAGCACAGCTCTCTGTTGTGTTGGTGAGAACTGGAGCTGCAGAACTGAAATTGCTACTTAGTATACTTTTCATACTAGCAGACCTTTAAAAATCAAAAAAGTAAAAGTCTGTTCTTTGTTGAAGAGAAACAGTATTTGGTGATAATGTACTAATTTCTGCTGAGTGAACTCAAAGACTGAAGAACTTAAATACTCCATAGTTTCCAGGGCTATGTCAACGTCAAGTGGAAGCTACGGCTCTGCTTATGAGGGGGATGGGTGGTGTGCTGAGCCTTGTCCTGAGTTGAAGGAGGAGCTGTGTGATCTCAGAGCCTGACAGGACTTGGCAAAAAAGCTGTGATTATTCAACGTATTGCAGCAGACAGAGCCCGGTTATAAACCTGAGAGAGAGAGATAAACATAGTCTATCATGTAGATGCAGTACATGAAGTGTGACAGCTCGGAGCATCCTCTGTGAAAGCTTCCAGTGGTACACCAAGAAGAGATCCAAGTTTTGCTGCTTTCATGTTTCACTACAGGACCTGCCATTTCAGTGAAAACCTCCCTAAAGGGAAGCTGGAAAAATCTACGTGTGAATATAAAGTCAGAAGGAAGTAATTAACCATAGGTGGTCCTATGTGAATGTGATCTGAGCATTGTCTATGGACAGCACCCAAATACTCTTGAAAAATTTGCTTTAGGTGGGATGGTTTCAGGATCTAATTGCATCAAATCTTGTAGGAAGAGGTAACATCTCCCCCTTGGAGAAGGGGTTGTGGGCCTGAGTGCATCTTGGTTTTTCCATTTCTATTAGTTGCTCTAATAGAAAGAACTGCCTTTTCCATTTAAGTTTTCATTGCTCTTTTACTGTCACAGGCACTTCAGAAAGTCCAAGGAACAGCTAGTTAGATCAGTAATACTTATGTATGGACATAGCAGAAACTAAAATGGAGTTACGTTGGTATCTAAGGCTTTGGAAGAACAGGGAAGTAGACCTGTGTCTGCCAACTGTTCAAAGGGAAAAAAAAAATAACAGAGGCAGGAGCAGTGCCTTTTTTTTCCCCCCTCGCCTCCTTGCAAGCAACACAATCTTGAAAGAACAAAAATAAAAGAGTCAGTTTAATCCCAGTGGTAAATTGCTAACATATTCTTCAGTTTGATTTCTTACTTATGTTAATATAACATGCAGTGATGGTAAAAATGCAGCACTTCAGTCTGAATTTCAGCTTTTGGCTGGACAGCTGGAGAGAAAAGCTCTAAATAGCACCTTTATGGGCACTAGTGAAATTCTGGCCCTCGAATGTAAAGGGAGCTTTGAAATACCTGTACAACTAACTATAAAAGAGCTAATATGAAATGGAGTCAGATTTTTGGCATGAAAATTAAGATTTTGCTTTGCTTTTTATTTTTGGGTTGGTATATTTTCTTCTATTTATGAACTTTCTCAAGGGATGTAAGTAATGCTTCCATCCTTTGCCATTGTGCTGCGGGGGATGTTTGGTACAGAGACACATTACACGAGTGTCATTTAAAGTCTTTTCCGTAGCCCTTTGTTTTCAATAGGTGTAAAATTAACCTGGCTTTAGTGCATTATTGAAACACCTGCACAATGTTGGATAACATCTTCTCTGCCCTGGGAATCGTGGTGGTGTGTTTTGTCGTGGTTTTTTTTGTTTTTGTTTTGTTTTTTTTTCTTCAGTTAACAGATGCTCCCTCTGCTTGTTTTAAATCTGGAAAAGACAACACAAGGTAGGACCTGCATAAACAGAGAAAATTACTCTTTCAACATTTCTTGGCAGCAATTGTGCATTAGATACACATGGATGGCCCCTCACAGATGTAGAGGTGAGATTAAATTGAGAAGTCATGTGATAACAATTAAACATGTATGTCAACTGGCTTCTATTCAGTAATTTAATTTTCTGAGTGTATTCCAGCATCTTTAAAAAAAAAAAAATCTGACACTAAATGAAAAAAAAAAAAAATCCAACAGCCTGGCAAAGTAGTGTTTCCTCTCTTACAATGAGTTTTTATATATATGTGTGTTATTTTTTCCCTTCAAGATTACTAACATCACCTAAAATGGTAAATGTTTTGTCTTTGATCCTTTGGAAATGATGATATGCCATGGTGCAAGTTGGATAACTTGCAGCCATGCAGAGCTTGAGACAAGAGCTTTGTGCCCCTAAGAAGCGAATTCACCCTCTTTTCCCGGTGGGACAAACTCTCTCCTACAGCTTTCAGAAGGTCTGAGATAAGACTGAAGATATTTTTAGATATAGGAAAGCTATTTTTAAGTAATTTTTTTGCAGCTTTAATGGCTCCCTCTGAGGCCTCTGTGGTTAGGGTTGTTGCACCTGGTGCTTAAGCTGAAAAAAATGAGTAACACAGTCCTAGTAGCACTTTAACAAGCTCTTTGTTCCAAAAAGACCTTTTTAACGTGTAACATATAGAGAATATATGACAGTATAAAGTTTTGGAAGTAGGGTATGAAGTCTACTTGATACAGAATAGAGACACTGTGCAGTCCAAGGTTTTGTCACTTAAGTCCTGTGATGTGCATATTTCCACTAGCAGAGTTCTGTCTACTTGTTCCTACCTCTATACTGTCTCCTTAGTGGTGCTAGTGCAAAACTTCGGGTCTTTGTACAGTGAACTAGATCATAAGGACCTAGAAAGGTGGAAAATGTTTATTTTTCTTCTGAATCAGGCCAGAGTACTCCAGAGGCCCACAACCCCTGTGATGTGCAATGTGCCACACTGTTGTGAGAGCCAGGGGAAGTGGCTCTGCAGCATCACAGCAGGGCTGCTCGTGCACAGTGGTCTCTGCATAGGTATTGCTCTGCCATGTGGGCATGCTGTTTTTCACTGGGATATATGATCAGGTAAACAAGTGAGAACATGTAAAGACCCATACCAGAATGTGGCAGTTTTAAATTAAATGAAATTTTGAGCCCAAGTAATGGAACCACTGTCAGTAAAAAATTACAGCCACTTATTCCCATTTATTCCCACTTTTGCTTTCATCTCTATGGGCCAGTGTGACACACAAAAATTCAGTTTAGCCTTCTGCGTACCCTCTGTCAGGCAGACAATAAATTCATTTAATCTTCTCCTTGAAGTTATGTCTGTTCTGCACTTTCCTCTGTGTCTATTAAATATGAACGGACATGTTTACTTGAGATGCTTTCCAGTCCAGATCCTCCAACCTTCACAAGGGTCAAAGCTGCAAAACCTGCTAAGGCCAAGGGTCTACCCTCACTCCAGTATCATGTCCTTCCTCTGTGACACAAGCAAAAGGCTGGTTAAGGTTGCAGAAGAGGAACACCATCCTGTAGGTCTCACATATGGCCAGGTTGTTGGTGGCTAATCTGTGTCTTGTGGGTCACCAGAAGACTTGTTCTGTAAGTCTGAGCCATGCTTAGGACAAACTTCTGACAAAACCTGTAGATATTCCATACTACTTGTTTTCTGTTGGGAGTCCTCTGAACTGTTTTTCTCTGGTGACAGACACTGAAATAAGCTTCACCTGACTTAACTTCATAGTGTTCTCACTGTTTACAGTGTTTCTCACTGTAAAGCTTTGAAATAATTTCATAAGTACGTATATATGTTTGTATATAGGCATTTTTGTACATATATGTATTTGTTAATATAGCATACGTGTATGCTAATGTAAATGGAGGGACAGTGTGTAAAAAAAATATCAGATTGTGCTGTATCTCCAGAAGAGGGGGTTTTTTATTTACTGTTGTACTCTATATTTTTAAGCTATTGCTGAAAGAGCCCTCAGGATGACTTAGCCACCTTCTAAGACTGCTGTAAATTTTGGTGATCTTTGTTTTGTTTTGGTTTTGGTTTTTAATGGCTTTTAATAAGGAAGACAATACCTATAATGAAAGCCATTGCAGCTTTATCTTCTCCCTCTTCTGGCTGCAAACATAATGAGGCTGAGAGACTGTGGAATTTTTTTCTAACCTGTTGCTGATTACTTGCACCCTTGAGGTACATGAGGATTTGCATCTCTTCCCAGCATAAAATTCAGGGAATCCTTACCCTTGAAGCCTATTGTATGTGAGATCTGATGTGGGGTTTTCTGTCTGGTAAGCTCAAGATCACATGGAGACCCCTCACACAGAGTGTATGGGGGTCTAGGTGTTTTCCTGTATGCATCGAGGTCATTCTGTCAGTCCCATTTCTCCACCAATTTTGAGATTCATGCTCTCTCACTTGTCTCTGTCCCTTATATAAAAGGGATGAAAAACTTATGGCTCAGGAACAGTTTGAAATTTTCTTCAGAAGGTCCTTTAAAACATTAGTTCAGGATTTTCCTCTTCAACCATATACCAGTGTGGCTGTTATTTCATGTTTCACGTTTATTGTCTTTTCAAGCTTTTTCAAATCTGAGTTACTTACATAGATCTTGAATGATCACTGTTTTACTAGCACATGGATTTTTATGACACATTGAAACAATAGGTATACAATTATATTACCAAGACAGGAGTGAGGAATGTGTATGAGGGCTTATAGAGACAAGCTGTGAATCTGTAGAGCCTTTTGTAGAGTCAAGTGGGCTCACTATTCTTATCCATAAAGCTTTCTTGGAGCTGTATTTGTGCTGAGCATGGACAAAAATTAAAAAGTAGTAGTATCTACCTAGGAAAGATTATGTAGGCATATGCAGGAAGAGGAGGAAATGTGTGGACACAGTTCATGTTCTTTGTCATTTTCTGAAGAGCTAGGAATCTCATCCCAGGTGACTGAAGAAAACTTTTCCTGCTTTTCAGGCTTTGCCATCTACCTTCACTGATCACAGAAGTTCAGTTAATGTTTCCTTCACTCCTTCGTAGGGAGGTCTGCTGGCCCACAAAATGGATGAGGCTAGAAGGGTTAGTGCTGAGCAGGCAGGTGTAGTTTCACAGAAGCAGAATCAAGCCTCATGCAGCCAGTAAATGTCTCTGAGACTCTCACCTTGGGTGCAGTAATGAGCTCCATTTGCTAGGTGTGAGACTCAGATTTCAGGTTTCTGTATGAAGATGAAGTTAAGTCTCTAGGGCTATGTTAATTTGGGATTTAGTACCATTCCAGTAGCTTAAAACAACAGGGCATAGCCAAAGCATATGTGCAAGCCTAGTTCCTGTGCACCCATTCATCCAGCGTTGATCTTGAGGAAGAAAAGCAGTTCTAGAAAATCTTTGAGATCACCACTATATCCTAAAAGTATTTTTTGCTGAATGAAATTTAGTAAGATGTATGAGGCTGCTTCCTTATGCTTTTGCATAGCTGTCTTTTTAATGTACTGATGAGATATTTATACGCAAGGTCTTTCTTCCCTGTTTGCTGATGGTTTATATTAACTCTCCGGATCTTCAGAAACTCAGATAAAGAAGGTGCTGGTCTTTTTTTTTTTTTTTATCTCCACAGTAAAGATGCAGTTCTGGGGCTTTGGATTTTGCACATACTCCTGGACTGTAATCAGAGATGATTAGAGACAGCTTCAATGCAGTGCCACACTGCAGTACAATGTCAGTTTTATGGTAGGTGGGCAGTGAGCAGAGCATTGCTTACTATAATGTCTGGGGTAAATACAGCCTGCCGTATGCCATCAGATATTTCCACCTCATGTTGCTGCCCGAATTCATGTCATTGGTCCTGGTCCATGTGGGAACTCTGTGTGAAATGGAAGGCTACATTTGCTTGGGCATGTGCCTGGTGAGCTGTCTGAACAGGGGGGATGAGATCTTTTTGAAACCAGCTGTCTCCCCAGCCACGTGCCACTGCTTACAGCAACGGGAGGGGTTGTCTTACTGTTCACCCACACTGCCATTTTGCTCATGGTCCTTGGTGTTACTGCTTAGGCCCCAGCACAAATGCAGTGTGATGAGCTCCATTTTGATATGTTTATTAAGCTTTACACTGGCTTTTTACCTAGCCTGAGTCATTCAAAAGTGCCACGAGATGGCACTGCACTAGCTCTGCTGCAGGCAACGACCAAAAAACCTCTTCTGAAGGGAAAATCAGTGCACTTCACTCACAAGGCAGTGGGGTTTATAGACCTTCTCACCCCATGACCACAGTATTCCTGCTTCAGAGCCAAGTGAAAGACCATCTTCTTGCTTCCCTGGGAAGCTGGTAATGAATCTGCCCACTAACAGAGCTTGGTGTGCTGGGTTGTTCTGCCGGGCTACAGGTGGAGAGGAGGGGAGGGTTTGCAGAGGAAAATTGAGAGGGGGCAGAAGTTGCTCTGAATTTTGGTTTGTTGTACTGTCAGGCCACTGCGCCGTGCTGGGTAGAGAGAAGAAGTGCTCCCTTCTCCTGGCATTCTGTTTCTTCCAAGGCTGTCCCAGCAACATATAGGCAGTGTCTTCTCAGCAGATGTTTTGTCTTGGAAAATTGTCTGCAGCCCACTTTTGAAAGGGCTTTGTGCTCTTTTCTTTGTGTGCTTGTGACCCTTTAATGATGGCTTGGGTTGTTCCCTCCTTCTCTGCCCCTTTCCGACTGGCATCTTTAATTGCTCCCTGTCTCTTCCAGTTTCTTCTGGTATTTTGTTTACAGTCCCCTAGCAGAACCATAACAAGGAGACCCTGAGTCACTTTTGAGCGGTGCTCTTTTTCCTGATAACACAGGGCTTCAGTCTTCGTCCTATTTCTGTCTGACTTTGCCAGTGAAGAAAACTGGGGGCAATGCCCGTTACTAAATATAACTCTGGAGCACCACAAGTGTGACAGCAGAGCAGGGAGATGACCAAGTTGTACCTGCCTGCTCTGTCATGCCATCTGTTAGCATTACCCAGGGCTAATCTGTTAAATTTTCAGGCCACCTAATTGTATGACTGTATCTTTTCTGGCAAATGTAGGTCTCTTGTTTTTTTAGTACAGGTCAATTCATTTTTGCTGTTTTGAAAACAGTTTAAAGCTAAAAAGTGACCTCCAGGTTCCGGGTGGGGTGGGGGGGGGCGGGGAAGGAGGGTGGTGGTGGTGGAGGGAGGAAGTTGAATTTGGGCTCAATATACCCACTTGTGAGATTAATAGGATTTTCTCCATTTCTTGCAAAATATGGCAAGGCCAAGGTCCAAAAGTCAGATGATTTGTTTAGAGGCATCCAGAGGACTAGTACTGAAGCTGAATTCTTTTTAGTCTTGTGCTCAGTTCTTCAAGAGATGTATCCCTTTAAGGGGTATAGCACCCATATTAAAAATGACCTGCATGCACTCCACAGATGTTCACTGGTAAGTGCACTGGCACATGGAGTAGGACTGCCACACTCACACTCTCAGTTCAGTAGATAACTCCTCTATTGTCTTTTTTCCCCCTTTCCTCCTCCTCTCCTATGTTCCAGCTCTTTATGGTTATTTTGTCTTTCCATACCTGTCTCCTCCCCCCTTCTTTGGTTTCCTTCTCTTCCAATACCTTTTTCTCCCTTCCTGGAGATGGTCACCTCTGGGCCATGAACAGCGGGAGCATCTACCAGACTGTCTCACTGTATAAGCAGCTGCTTTTTTAAATTTTTCCACTCACTTTTCCCATTTTGGGAATAGCAGCATGGACAGAAGTCCGAACCTTCAGTGGGGGGTAGCAGACAAGGCTCAAGCTGCCACGTGTATGTGCTACAGGAAAGCCAGGGAGAACAGGCTGCAGTGAAAGAGCAGGTACAGATGTCACTCCTCACCACCGAACTTTCACAAGGAAGGAAGGAAATTAAATCTCCTTCACTTGGCCTCTCTCTGCTTACCTGGCTTGGGGCAGGCTGGTTCCAGGTAGCTGAGTTGGTTCATAGTTAGTGGTCATCATGTCCACAGGCTGCCCTCAGCCTGTCCTTTTCCTTCCTGTACTGTGATTAAGCCACTGTGTTCTGCTTCCCTTTGGGGACTGCCAGAGTGTTTCTGTTGCACTTTGTGACCTGAGCTTTAAAGGCCATAGGCAGCCTTTCTGCTTCTCAATGAAGTAAACTACAGAAAATGGAAAGACAGATGAACCAAGTGCAAAAGGATGGGGAAAAGCTTTTGCTGGTTTAGAAATGGGTTGTGGGCCCTCCCAAGCATGCACCTTCCAAACCTGCTAGAAACCTTCCAAATCCCTTGCATTCCCCTTCCAATTTCTTCCCTGTTTTAAATGAAGGCAGGTGTACCTGCTTTAGCAGGTGGGTTGGACTAGATGATCTCCGGAGGTCCCTTCCAACCCCAACCATTCTGTGAAGGTAGGAAACTCTCCCAGTTTATATGAACTCCTAGAATGAAACTCGATTTTTTTTTTTTTTTTTTCCAGGACTTTTTTTACAAATAGCCATGGACTGTGGCTTTTGCAGGGTTGTGCACCATGTCACTAACCTTGTAGCCTTCCTTTTGGATTTGTCAATGACTACACCTTTGCACCCTCAGGTTGGCCTGTGTATCTGTCAATAAACAGTGTGGCAAACCAAGCCCTCTTATCAGCTCATTGTGCTGGACAAATAGGAAAGTACAACGTTCCTAAGATTAGTGGCTGTAGCTAGGGAGAGTGGCCTGCCGAACAGTGAAGAAAGATCTATGATGAACGTACTACATGGTTCTCTTTGCCTGATTCCTTAGGTGTGGTTTCACCATCAGGGAAAATGTTTTTCTCTTGGGTATATTTGCAGAGAATACTGATATTTAGCAGTTATGTTGCCAAGGCAGTTTGCAAATATTAATTACAAAATCCCAATAAAGAAGAGAAGCAAAAACTGTATTTTGGAGCTAGGGAAACAGTTCCATGTAAGTTAGGCATTTTGTACAAGCTCATGAAACAGATCGATTGTAGACCTAGGAGAAGATGTTGTTAAAAGCTAATGTGATTGCAGGGCTGATGCCAGCTCTTCTGTGATCATGACAAGATGATAGCTGATACCTAGCTCCCAGCTGTGGAATATGGCAATTGATATTGTCTCTCTCTCCACAGAAAAAAACACTTGGAGGAGCTTTTGGAAAAGTTGGCTATCTCCTTTCTACCTTTTCTTGTCTTTTCATTTCTCACAGCAAACTCTGCCTGCCTACATATCCATTTCTCAAGGAGGGACTGCTTTACAACACTATTTGGCCAGGCTCAATCAGAGCAGCTAAGAGCTGTTTTCTAATAGGTTCCTTGTAGTCCAGCTGCAGTTTGTTTGATTTATTCCATTTTAATAAGTTGCCCATTTATTTCCTGCACTGTAATCCCCATTGTGGACATGCCTCCTGTTTGGCACTTTTTCTTGATTTGTTTCTTCTCAAGCCTGGGGGTTTGAGCATACATGATGATCTGTGCTTAGCATCAGTCCCACCCAGCACCGTGGGGTACTTTGCAGAAGCAGCACCTCCCTCAAAGCCGGAGCATTCTGAAATCTATATTGAACCAGGCTGCCCAGGATCAGCCTGTCCAGAGCTGACCAAGGGCAGAGGACAAGTGGGCAGCTGGCTGAGATGGCACCTGGCCTGGTTTCCTGGAGAAATGGTGAGAAGCAATTCCATCCCACCCCGCCTCTGTTTTGCAATGCCTTTTAGGAGCTTTTCTTGGCCCTGCACTCCCAGCCCCTGCCTTGCCATGCTTTATTTCAGTGACAGCTCCTAACCCTCTCTGTCACCAGGCTTGTCCCTCTTCTGACAGTTTGCTCCACCAGCCCCAAATCAGAACAGCCCCTTTGCTCTAAGAAGCCAAGCCCCAAGCAGAGCCCAGGATGCCAGGGAAGGGACAGGGAGAGCTGCATGGGAGCAACAACTGCTATGAGATGTCACGTCTCTCCTAATTGCAAAAAAATGCAGTCCCCACCTCTGCTCTTCCCCAACTCCTGGCACGAGGGGACAGAAATCCTTGTTCTGTGGGGACCTTGCCCCTCCTGATCCTGCCTTTTCTCTGTCCTGTATCACGCAAGAGTGGAGCTGATGGCTAGCCCTGCCCTTTCTTCCTCTTAAGCCCTTTCTTCCTCTTAAGCCCTTTCTTCCTCTTAAGCCCTTTCTAAAGCAGGGGAGAATACAAAGAGGTTTGTGTAGGGAAAAAGGTTGGAGGAAGAGACTTTATTGCATCTTCTGATCTTCTCTAAGGACATTGGTGCATGTCCAGAGCTCATCCTGTGTCAGGACCAGGTACATCATCCAGTGGGTCAGCAGCATATTAGCTGCTTTATATAACTGAACGGAGAAGGATGCAGAATCTTTAAAAATGGCTTACTTTCCTTCAAATGCTGTATAACTTTGACATTAGAAAGTATGTTAACTAGCCAGCAACCTCCTTCTTACGTCTGAACCCAAATATCATAAGCACAAACACACAATCCCCAAACTCTTAAGTAAACTGATTACAATCCCTTCCACTAATCACTCTTATGATTTCCCTGGCTTTAAACTTGTGATTAATAGGATTTCATAGTTTCTCAAGTCATCATAACATTTTCCAGGAAATATCCAGATATCAGCAGGAAAATACCCTGTAAAATGCAAATGTGTATATCTATTAACTATAAGAAGTTTTATATATATGTACATACAGCAATAAAAAAAGAGCTCAAAACCAGGCTAGTTATCCCTTTACAGGTCACCTTTGGGATTGCTGAGCTGTAATGAAAGATGTTTCTTCCTACTTGATAAGAATAATATGTTTATTTCATGGGCAGAATGCAATTTATGAGCTCCTTAGCTATTTATTTCCTGGGGCTTGAATTGAGCTGAGTCATATTTGTTCTCCAGTTTCACACCCTTGTTATTTTAAAGGAAGTCACTGATCTTCCTATCTGTGAAAAAAACTATGAAAATGAGTCAAAAGTGTCCACCTGAGTCTGCAGGCAGCCTGAAACCAGAGCTTGTGGTCATGTCAGGAGCTGGCTTGGTAGCACGTGAGTCTGGCGCATGGTTACTATAATTTCGGTGGTAACATCAACAATAGCAGCACTGCTGATCAGCGTGTGGTAAAGGGATGAACATATTACAAACAGATGCTTTTTTGTCATAGCTATTTTTTTTCCTGTGCAATGAGGAGTGGAAGCTGTTTATTTCAACTGGCATATCAAGATCACCTGGCACCTTGGGGAGGATTTTTCCTACACGCAGGCCAGTTTTAAATATTCTGTAATTTTGGTCCCATCTCTGAAACTCTCCCAAGAGATGCCTGACAGAACATGTATGAAAGCAGCTTTAACAGCTGGAGAATTTGTGGCTGATGCTTTGCTTTTTTGTCTCAAGTACATTAGTTCCAAGTTAGATTAGTATTGTACTTTGTGACTGATGCTTCAGAAAATATTGCTGCTTGTTTGTCCCAAGTTCAGCCCTTGATATCCACGTTTTATGGATAAATAAACACTTCATTGTCACTGAGCAATGTTAACTGTTGCTGAAGTCAAAATATCTTTGTTGTATGATTTTCCAAGATTTTAAATATTTCATAAAGCGTTTATTTTCTGTTAGTATGTAAATATGGAGAAAGTGGTGCTTTAAAAAAAATAATAAATAGTAATTCAGTCTAAGAATTGAGTCTTTCAGGATAAACTAGTAATTTCTGGAAGCTAATTCGAGGCATCTGTAATGGCTTTGAAATGGCCACAAGAAAAAAATTGTTAGTGGAAGTGTATTTTGTAAAAGACCCATTAGCCCAGTATCTTTCTCTTGCTCAAAAAAAGGGATTTGAGGATGATAATGGCTCTCAGAAGTATATGCCTTGACTTTCTTACATCAGGTTCTGTTTTAGAGAATTGTGTTAGGTGTTCAGATGCTGGTAATTTGCTCAATGTTTTGCAGTTCCTCATCCTTGAAAAGTGCCTGTTGCACAACTGTCAGAATCCATAGATTCTATTTATTGCCCTTTATAAAGTGTTTATCACTGTGATATTCAGGGACTGTACATGGATTAAAAAACAGCAAGGAAACTGCCTTGGAGGAGTTAGTGTGACTTGTTATGCTGGGCATGTTACAATGTAAAGTGATGTATAACTGGGATGGGGAATGGACAGAGGTGCAAGTTCAGAGAAGGGCAATGAAGCTGGTGAGGGGTCTGGAGCACAAGTCTGAGGAGGAGCGGCTGAGGGAGCTGGGGCTGTTCAGCCTGGAGAAAAGGAGGCTGAGGGGAGACCTGACCGCTGTCTACAACTACCTGAAAGGAGGTTGTAGCATGGAGGGGGTTGGTCTCTTCTCCCAAGTAACAAGCAATAGGACAAGAGGAAATGGCCTCAAGTTGCACCAGGGTAGGTTTAGATTGGATATTAGGAAAAAAAATTCTTCACGGAAAGGGTTGTCAGGCAATGAAACAGGCTGCCCAGGGAAGTGGTGAAGTCACCATCCCTGGAGGTGTTTAAAAGACACATAGATGAAGTTCTTAGGGACACAGTTTAGTGCCAGGATTGGGTTAATGGTTGGACTCGATGATCTTGAGGGTCTCTTCCAAACAAACTGATTCTATGATTCTAATCCAAAAAATTATTTGGAGGAAGATGTAAAATATAGCTACCTACATGAGCAACCTAGGACACTAACCATACCAGAGCTGGGGCAACATCCATGCTGAGACTTGTAGCTGAACCCTCATGACTTAATTCCTTCTGTCATCACTTCAGATGTTTCTGGTGGGTATCCCCACCCATTTTGTAGAAGCGAGCATGGCAATACTGATCCTCTTCTCCACAACACCACTTCTCCTTTTAGTGAAAGAAATACGAAGTGTACCCTGGCTGGATGCTGTCTGTGGGGTCTCCAGAGCTGAGGGCAGTGGTAGTCACACACTTTTGAGCTCATGCCCATGGGGCTGTCTGCAGACATGGGTGGCTATTGCTTACCTCAGCTCAGAATATACTTTCAGTAGTTTCTTTGCAAGTTTGGAGGCTTTAGTATTTTCTGTTTCTGACAAGCAGAAGTGTACCTTCTACTGTCATCATGATCAGAAGAGGATTTCCTGGGGAATAAATGGGCGGTGGTTACACTGGTGCTTATCTCCCCACTGATCCCTTCACTGAGCTGAAGTCCAACCACTGGATGCAAATGATACAAAGCTGTACTTTAACTGAGGCGTAATAAAACCTGCCATTTTAAAAGAGAACTTAATGAAGAATTTTTTTAACTTGTTGTCAGTGACATTAGCTATGGGAAATTGAGAACACTTTTTTTTTTTTTAAATTTTAACAAGCAAATGGAAGTATGGTTTTTGATAAGACAGTGGTCGCGCCACTAGTGAGTAGAAGGTCTGCAGCCCATGCCAGGACTGGAGCGCAGGGTCAGCAGCCCAAGGCACAGCTTCAGCTTTTGAACCCAAAGGAAGGTACTTTCCTCTGCCAGCTGGCTCATGCAAAGGCTTTATGAATGGGCTGCAGCCTTCCAGTCACCAAAACTGCTTCTTCTGGCTGTGCCGCTGCCACAGAACCCTGCAGTCTTTTCTGGGCATTTGACTGTTAGCTTTCAGGGGATGGGAAAAGGGTGGAATCAAAAGATGGCCAGGTGAGCAAAATAAGCAAGTTTAATAGCTTCATATATGGAAATTCCTGCAAGCATTGCTTTATAAATTGAAAGTTGTTTGTTTGTTTTTTCAAGAAATTTTGAAGAAAACTTCATTTCTAAATGCAAAGTTTATTGGAAAACTTTTTATTTACATCTATTTTTGGAATGATTTCAGATGTTGATATTATAGTTACCAGTACAATTAAAATGTTGACTTTGTCTAGTTTTAACAAGAATACTGATTTCTCTGTACATTTACAGCTTTGTAACACAGAAAGTGTCACTTGTTTACCTGAATCTAGTTCTGAATCTAGTGTTTGAAATTTGAGTTTAATATTCCTGAGATTAAAACGATGATGATGTTATGTGGATGGCTGATTAAGATTGAAAATATTAGACTGTTCTTTTTAGTTCACACTATTATGTTTTATTCCCACTGTAGAACACTAGTGCAGCATGCTGTGGAAATTCCAGCAGTGAAAGAATTAAGAAAAAAAAATAGTCCCAGTACAGTGTATGGGTGCCCTGAAATAATGTCTACTTGACATGGTTTCTGACCTTATGCCTTTGCTTTCCCTCCTTCCTCCCCGCTTCTCCTCCTTAGCCCTGTTTTACATTAAGATGTAGGAAGAGGATCGACGGACTGAGGGCAGGAGGCTGCTTAGGTCCCATGGTCCTGGGTGGAATTTACTGCGATGATGAAGTGGACCCTCATTTTGTATTAAAGGCTCATGTTAATCCCTCTTCCCCATTAAGAAACTGCCACCAAAGAACAAACTCATTTCCTTGTGTTTTGACAGAAGATGAACAATTGCATTTACAGAAGCAATTTGGGAGAGCGTAAAAGCTGTCAGCACAACTAGAGGTGTCTTTCAGAGTGCGTGTTCACAGGCAAAAGCTTTGTCTTTTGGAGGTATCAGCTTTTTCCTGACCATGTGTGTCCATGTGGTCTGGTGTACGTGAAAAGACAGGCACGTACAGGAATGCCTGCAGGTGGCTAGCCAGCCTCCCTTTTTTTGGTAGTTCTAGATCTGAGAAGTTTCTCAGGGGCTGACAGCAGATTTATCTTCTCCTGGAAAAATGACTGGGGGATAGATTCTGATCCCTTGCTGTCTTGTGCCATGTGTGGTCATCTGCATCACTGCAAAAGGAACTTCAAAGTGCCACCACTTTGATCTGGTGGCATGCTGCAGTCACTGCATGCCCATGCGAATGGCTCCTCGCAGTGCCCACAGACAGTCTGTTTTTCAAACTGCTTTAGCATTTTATTGTACATGAAGGTGCTCCATGAGACTACATGAGAAATCAGACATGAAAAATAGAGTTTGGACATGGCTCCAGTGGTAAGCATTGCTCTGCAGCCTACAGAGCTGCTGAGTAACAAACATCACTCTTCTTTTTTTTATTTCTCCCCTTCAATAGTCAGGAAGAGCCACTGCAGGCTGGGCCCATCAGTTCAGCTTGGTGTCCTTCTTGCCACATGATCCTTTCAGTGGTACAGGACTTTTGTGTGGTCTGAGAGGCTGGAGGTAGTCCTTTGCCCCTCTCGTTGCTGTAGATGATGTAGATCTTGTGTGTGTTCACTTGTCATAGGGAAGTTCTCAGCAGTGGTTGTGCACAAGGGAAGGCAGATATGTGCTTGCACAATACGTGAGGGCATATGAGGAACTTCAGGCATGTTTTGAGATGTATGAGTGTCCAAGGTGAGCTATGCTTGCACCGGAGTTGTTGTATTTGTGGCAGCAGACAAGGCTGGGGAATGTGATTGATTTGGGCTAAACACATGAAAGATGAGGGATATGGTCCTGTTTTTTCACAGCTCTGGGCATCGGGTGATTTGGATTCCAGTCCTAATCCTGCCACCATCCTCTGCAACCATAACCCGGTAGCACGACATCTTTGTACCTCAGTTGTCCTGTTGATAAAAAAGGAATGCAGTTTTTTACTGTATCTTGCTGATACTAAGAGTCCAAATTCTTTTTATTCTTTGCAAATGATTTTGAGATCCCAGGCTGAAAGGTATTATGTAAATATGAACTACATTGTGTTTTGTTGCAAAACAACAACAAAAAAGTTTTTAATTGTGTGGTGTTTGAGCAATCAGTTTCTTGCAGGAATACAAATAAAGATCACAGCTTTTCACATCATTTGAAAGAGGCAGTTGCTAGCAGCATGACAGGAAAATAACTTAGAAAGTTCAAGCACAGTCATCTCCACAGAAAATACTTCAGGTTTTGCCCTTTTATCTTTCCTTTTCATTTCTGAGTTTCTTCCCCACATGCCCTGCAGATAGTATCCCTATGATACTGTAGTCTGCAGCCACACTTGCCTGGAGAGATGCTCCCCCCTTCCCAATACCCAAATCTTCATTTTCTTACATCAGTGGGTGTATATTAAGGAGCGGGTGGTAGGGGGAAGGATATTATTTGACAGCTAATATTGTAAATGCTGTCTAATATGGTTTGTATATGGGAACAGTAGCAGCTGCTGCTGCTGTGGTTTTGATGCTGTGCCGAAAATGCAATAAATAGGAATTTCAGAGGAAGATCTGACAATGAAGAAAGGTCCTGGGATTTCATTTGTTCCTATTGTGCTACCACTGTTAAATCTCTCTTCTCATGTTAACTGCAATAAAACATAGATCTAAATGGATCCTGACATGCTAGGGATGTACTACACGAAGGCAGTATACATACCTGTTCCCATTAAAATTCATCTGTATGATCCTCTGTGGAAAATAATGACATTGTTTTTCATAACAACTTCCATTTCAAAATCTCAAAGCACTGTCCAAAGACTAATCACTTGTCTTTATGCTGCCCCGTGGTAAGTCAGCATTATTGTTCTCCTTTAATAGGTGAAGAAGGTGGGATGTTCCATAGCCACATTGTAAACCAGTAGCACAGCTGGGAAGAATGCACACTTCTCACCTTGCTTGCTTTATCCATGAGGCTGTACTTCTTCCTTGCAACTGCAGCAGTGTCAGCCACTGCACATCATTTATTGGTTCCCTTGCTCAAGGCTCCACATTTCCCTCCTCTGCTCTTCCCTTTCATCAAGGCACCCAAGCATGTCAAAGACTGCAGAGTACATGTTAAGGAACAAGACTGTAAGGGAATAAGGTGCAGCTTATTAAAATAAAGGAATGCATTTAGTGCATGCCCTGGCAGAAGAAGAAGGAAACAAGATAGTGCTCTCCACCCTTTGCATGTGTAGGCTGTGTTCCTGGGGACCCTTGGAGGAAGCTGCTGCCTTGACTTCCTAAGCTCCTCAGATGCAGCTTGTGGTAACAGAATATAAACCCAGTATTTTATTGTAATTCTTCTTCCAGAATCACTGAGGAATATTTGTTTAGCTGGAAAGTTGTGTGATGTGGCCTGGAGATGTTGTGGGTGTGCTCATAAACTCATCAGTTTCCTTTTCTCTGTCCATTGCTGCATGTCTGAAGGCAGGCGGAAAGGGCCATGGGATTTCTCAGCTGGTTAAGAGCTCTGTGTGCTCATCATGTGCTGTCTCATTTTCCCCAGGGACACTTGTTTTTTTGAGCAGCAATAAGATGCTTCTACATACTTTTCAGTGAAGCATTTTTGAGGGTGAAGCTGTTACTCAAGGCTTAACACTGTTCCGTCTCAGGCAGGCCTTAAGATGTGTTGCTCTTACCTGAAACTGTCATGGGTTGGCCTGTTACTGCTGGAATGTACTGTGGGATTTACACGTTTAACAACAGTTAATATCACAAATCAGACTCTGTAGGGTTTTCTGCCAGAACTTAATCTTCCTCTCATGAATCCTAAATGTTACCTATGTATTGTTTAGTCTTTCCATAGTCTCTTAACATGACCTATGTCATATCCTCAGACCTGAACCTCTTTGCATAATCTGGTGAGCACATCTCTCTGACTGCTTTATCCACTTCCTTAAATCCAGTGAGTCATTCTGAAAATCTCACAAACATTGCTGTGTGATCAAATGCGTATGTTCTAATAAACAAATCTTTCAGCACCTCTGATCTTCTCTCTAGCTGAGGTTTTCCTGGAGACCACCTGCATTATCTGAGTGACGGTATCGTGCTCCTTCTGTGGCTACCAGAAATTTGGCCCTTCAGGACTCTATTCCTAGTAGGATAGGAAGTCAGTAGAATAACTTGAGAGGAGTCTTAGTATAACCTAATTTCTATTTAAGATAATTTTAAAAAATTCTATTTCTCTGACTAGAATGAAACAAATTTCGGAGGGAGAATTTGAAGCTTCTTCGTCAGAAGTCCCTGAAGATTTTCCTTCTGATGAGCTCTGTACCCACTCTGGGTCTCTCTTGTGACTGCTTTGTGTCTCCAGTACTCCATCTGGACACTGGCTCATCCCCTGACTTGCACCATTTGAACCTGGGAAACCCTTCAGCAGAGACAGCTGTGATCTGGCCAGTCTCCTGCTCTTGCTGATGCAGTCCCTTCTGTTGTTTTTTGCTTTAATTTCACTCTATGAAGAGGCTTGACTGCCTCTGCTGACAAGTTTGAAAGATCACAACCACTGTTTTTAGCATTGTGGCTGATCATTTTCAGACTGCAACCAGCCTACCCTTGGATTATTTGCTCCTTCCTGTGGTTGAACTGGAGTGTCTAATTCAGCCCAGCAGCACTAAGTGCACATGTGTAACATTCTGCAGCTGCATCCCTTATGCCTACTCCAAACTTTTGTTCATCCTAGTGTGTAACTTATCTCAGTGAATGACTATGGATGCAGAAGGGTTAACAAGATGCCAGCTTAGTTTGTGCGTACATGAGACACTGAGGCCCAGATGGTGTGCTTAATTACTCTGGCCAGCTCTGGCACCATCTCACTCCAGAGGGAATTAAATGAGGAATGGTGCGTCAGACACTGTTCCTTTCCAGTTTCCCCAGAGCACTTCAGTGGTACAAGCTCTAAACTCATTAGGCCTAGACCAAACATCCCCAAGACAAAGTGGTTTTGGGTTGGTGGCTACCCTTGAGATTCCCAGCTGGGCTTTTACACACTCTGCATGCCATCAGGACTGCACTGAGAGTGTGTCGTTACAAGTGACTCCAGGACTCTATTTTCTTTGCAGAAGCAGTCATATTCTGATCATGAGCATGTCTATAATGCTCACAGCTTGTAGAGCCTCAAATGCATGATGAAAGCTTGTTCAATGAGTTTCTGTTGTTAATCCAGTGCCCTGCTCCTCACTGTCATATGCATGGAAACACACTATCTGGGTGGCTTCCTTGGCAATGTACCTACACCCGAATCGAAATTACAGGGCTGATCCCTGTTTGCTGTAAGGAGTGAAAACCCAAACCACATCCACAGGATGAACAATCTGTATTTTTGCTTCTTGCACTTGTATGTGCAGAGCGAGGCTGAACATCAGAGGAATGCAGATGGCCCTATGGCAAGGTGGGAGCTGACCCCAGATGGTGCAGCTCAGCCTTTCCCAAGGAGCTATGGCCTGGCTGCAGCGGCTGAGTCCCCAGTTGGATCTGCTCTCGCCTGCAGCGCCAAGTCTGGTAACCAGCTGTTAGGAGGAAGCTGGCTGTTCTTGTTTCATTAGCAGAGCGGTGGCTGACACGTGTATGCCTTGATTTACTTGCCACATCCTCTCTTGCCAAAACACTCAGGAGTTTTAAGTGATAGAAATGCTAGACAATGAACATTTTTAGCAGAGGCTGGTGCAGTTAGAATTGCATTTAAGATTGTCAAGGTGCTTTAAATTTTGGTGTCCTGTTTCACACCGAACCTGGGAGGCATTCTGCATTTGGCAGATGTTTGTTATACTTGGTTTCCAGTCTGAAATAAAGCTCTTTACTTTTCTGTTTTTCTTTTTTCTTTTTTTTTTCCTTCAATTTTCTGTCTCATCTTTTCAAATAAGAACAAAGTTAATTTAGTTATTCCTGAGAAAAATAAAAACGTGGGGGGAGAACTGTCTTTTAGGTGGTGTTGGTTTACTTAAGCTGTTTTTCAGCCGTAATGGCAGACGTTTGAAAGTTGTGATTTAGAGCAGAAATGCTCCTCACTGAAGAGTGATGTGTGGCCTTTTTCCAGAGGAAACTGAGTTTGATTTGACCACACTATTAGCACTGAAAATCACACACTGAGCCTGCACTGTAGAGTGTTTTTGCTGGGCTTAAATGTGCATCTCAGGAACGAGGCGCTGTTCGTGAGTGAATAACTTCACTCTGCAGTCAACTGGGTAGGCCTCAAAAGGGCTTTAAAAGCATGGGCTGCTTTCCATACAGCTTGAGAAACTTAAGGTAAGAAAAGTGTGTTCCATAGTGCCTGCCACTCTACCAGTCAAAATCTCTCTCTTGCCTGGTGAAATCCACCCAGCTCTAGAAGTCGAGAGGGTGTGAATTCTGTTTCCAGGTCTGTGCTTCACAATTTTCTATGCTTCACAACTCCTATTTGGTGGGTCTGGCTGATGCTGAGCCGGCTGGAATTTGAGAGCTGCAGTTTGTCGTGGAAGTAGTTGCCACTGGGGAACAGTATACGGCTCTGATCCAGTGGTGACTGGTTTTTATTTGACCACTTAAAGGGGTTTTGAAAATCCCATGCTGAATGTGTGGAGCAGAGGTTTTAGTAGGCACATTTACACAGCCCCTGAGGATGGCTGTACTCCATGAAAGTGCCTCAACTAGGGTCAGGAGCAGACCGAAGTCCTCGATCTCCTCAGAAGTGCTACTAATGAGCCTGCACACGCTTCTCAAACAAAATCTGGTGAGAGACGGCACCATTCTGGTGTTTAGCAAATTAGTTTTTGTATTTTGGGGGCCTTTATATCCCCATGGATTTAAGATTATCTCTTTTGATATTCTGCTCCTTTCTCATAAAATGAGAAAGTAAGTGGAGGAACACATAGAGCATTTGAGTTGGAATGCGTTAAATTGTCATGAGTCACGCACACGTTGGTACCTCTGGTCCCAGCGTTGGCCCTTGGCAGCGGGCACACACCTCCCCGGGGTGTCACGATTTGTTACAAGGATGTGGGAAGGGGATATTTTTTGATGGGATTGCACAAGGTTTTTGATGTGCTGTCAGTGGGCCTTAGGAGACAGTGGGGAAAGGGCACGTGTCACTCCAGAGTGACTGGATTTTGTCACTGCTGATTTTGTCCTCTGCAGGTTAGTCAGCTGAATCCACCTGCACTCCAAGCAGGACAGGCAGGGTGGCCAGCAGAGGCACATAAAAGCCGGCAGCCTCCTTCTCTGGCAGACGAAGCCTGGGGGCACTTTTCAGCCAGCCCTGGAAGGTGATAATCATGAGACGGATAATGACTTGTTTTGGGTTAATAGATCCTGACAGCCTAATTTCCCCTAGTGAAAATAAAAGGGAATAAATCTTACAAATACTGTAAAATCAATAGGTAGCAGTGAAGAGGCTAACAACAAGACCCTATATACACAGCACAGTTTTTGGTGAATTGTTCATTTCACATTTCAAGTGGATGGTTTCCCTGTGGCTTAGCTGGAGCCAGGTAATCGTTGATTCTCCTTTTTGTCATGCCCAGCTCTTCAGTGCTTTTGTTTTACTTGCTTGTCTTTGAATAAGGAATCTGAAACCTCGAGCCTGTTGGAAGGGAACTCTGCCTTGCCCAAGGAAGACCCACAGCACTCTCACTTCTCAGGGGACCTTGGAGCCTGCTTTTCTCTCTTCTTCTAGGTATGCACAGCTAACCTGGTTACAGGTCTTTATCTGTAAACAGTTAGATAACTGTATCCTGACCCTCCAAAATAACCCAACCACAGGAGCCTTTGCTCACCACTCCGCAGCTGTGCTCCCCAGAGGAAGTCTGCAACCTCTGTTATGTTAGTGACCCGAAATATTGACAGAGTTAGCATTGCACTTCTTTGCCTTCCTAAGGTCAGAGTTTAAGATTTGTGCACTGAGCAGCCAGAGCTTCCCCAGATAAATCTCCGAGTTCACTGAGGAGAGCCTGCAGTGAGTGTGGATTGCCAGTACTGCAGAAATAGAAAATTATGAAATAGGAAGTAGTTAGACACTTAGTACATGTGCCTAAATGAATGCTGGGGAGAGCACCACTGCGTGGGCACTCAGCTGTGAGTTGTTGGACTGGGCTGAAGCATGGAATGAGATTTTCCTTTTGATCCACTATGTTGGTAAGTGGAAAGAGCATGCTGAGGAGGGCTGCTGGATCGTTGCTGACACATGCTTTGCAGGCAGGGGCACAGAGGAGGCTTGAGGGGGATTTCAGACTCCAGGCCTGAAGAACTCCTGGGTCCTTGGGCTGACATGAGCATGGACTGAGCAGTCATCCCAAAGGAATGTGCCAGCAAGCTTGAGGAAGAAGGCTTGGGCTAGAGTGAGTGTTTTCTTGCTATTGGCCTCTCTGTGAATGAAGATCAGTGGGAGGAATAGTCTCTCGTGTATCCTATTTTAAAGCCACGGTGCAGGAACTACGTTTCATGGTTTTCAAATACCAAAGATTATTTAGGTTGGTAAAAACTGTGATAAAAAGCTATTCACGTCTCAGAGATAAGAATCGCACAACACGATAGAAAAGAAGCCTGCGTGAGTGGTTGATCCAGCCTCTCAATTATAGGGCTTTGGCTCTTTTCTGTCAAGGTATTTGCCTTTGAGCTTTTGCTTGAAGCTATGTCCTTCATTAAAAGGAAAGAAAATTCTCACTTTCTTTGTTTTCTGGATGCAGACATTCTTGCACACAGCCAAGTGAACTTTTTTTCCTCAGTCTATTCCAGCTTCCCACTTCTTCCTCACTGCTGAAGGACACTTAGAGACAGCCTGTGTTTCCTATGTCAGAGCACCATCCAGGTGAGGGCCCTCTCTTGGGTCTCAAATTCCTACCTCTGAAACAGGCTTCCTCAGTGACGTTGAACTTGTTATCTCTTGGCCCCAGTTTGTCTTCTGTTAGGTGCTTCCTTCCATTTCCTTTTTCTGTTTCTTTATCATGTAGTTTTTAGACTTTACAGGCTCACTCTTCTCACTCTCAGTGTAAGTGTGGTGCCCATACAGCAATAACCTTTCCTTTGCTGGCATTTCAGTTATTACATGTAGAACAAAAGTACTGCTGGGAGAAGTCTGCAAGAGTTTCTTCACTGATGCTTGAGGTTCCCTTTGAGATTGTCTACACCCCTCCTCAAGGCATATACTGTTATCCCCTCTTTCCCTCTGTGTATTTGCCTTTTATAGTGCTGATGACCTGGTCCAACACCTGTTCCTCTCTTCTGTTACTATCCAAGGGCTGTGGGGAGACACTTTGCAAAAAGTAATGTATACTGAAGTGTCTTTTTAAGAAGCAGATGTATCACTTTTGTTACTGTATTTCGCAAGCAGTAGCTAAAATTGCTTTCAGAAAGGGCTGGTTGTCCTGCTGCTTGCTGTGGGCTCTTTCTCCCTCAAAACAAAAGAGCATCTCCATCCCCTCAAGAATTCTGCTGATTTCAAGTGATACCAAAAGCAGAGTAACATTAATGAATTTAGACACAGAAGTCTTATTTAAATTTTGCAGGTAATTATGCTTCCTTGTAACACCTTTTTATGGAAAAATAAACAAAACTATGCATTAGAGTTCTACCTCCTCGCTGTGAAAGGTAAACGAAAATCAACATGCTGCAGGCAGTCCGTGCTTACAGAGAAGAGGCTGATATCAGGCTGGGCAGAGAATCCCCTAGTGACTCCTATTCATAGTACATATTTTTTTGTCAGAGCAACTAATGAAATAATCATAATATTTAACAATAATTATAATAATAGCTGCTTCACATGTAGTTTTTTCAGTCAAAGATTACAGTGCTCCCTTCTTACTGACGTATTTGCATGTTGAAGATACATAAGCCCAGGACAGTAAAATACTTTCCAGAAGTCACTCAGCAAATAATCGGTGCAAACCATGGGAAGTAGGATCACTCGTGGTGTATTTCAGTGATTATAGAGATGGTTTTGTGGAGAAAGGGTCTACTGGGCAGGAAAATGAATCTGGTCATGAAGGCACAGAAGGGCTTGGGGTCTTCAGGAGATCTAGAGCCTCTTTGTGCTGTGCAGACGGTGGAAAATGTGATCCTTGTGCCAAGTGATTTTTCATGTCAGTGGAAGTGGTAGAAGGAAAAATAGAGGCCCACAAATGGAAGAGGACTTCTGGACTTCCTATATCTTTGTGAGATATAGACAGGTGAACCTTGAGTGCGTATAGCTGATGATAGTCCACGAGTTGTGTCCCACCAAGGAAGCCTTCCTGGACACATGGAGGCTTGAGACATGGAGAGAGAGCTGAGGTAGGTGCTTTTGGCAAATATGTCTGGTAGCGCTGAACCCTCTCTCCTGCTTTGGGGACCTGTACCCCAGACACAGTAGGATGGCAAGTCAGGAGGGGGCTGGTAAACTGTAGCTTGTATAAGGGATCAAGAGGCAGAAGAGAGGCCATGACTATACTGCAAATCTGTGGGATGCAGGGGCTGTGAAGGGACAGCTTGAGGCGGAATGGGAGAGTGCGAGTCTCACACTTGTTCTGTGAAATTTGGCAAATGTGTTGAAGTCATTTGACTTGAGTTGTTTGGCTGGTCAGTGACAGAGCCAGGAATAGAACCCAGGTCTCCTGAATGCTGGGGCCACCACCGTATCTCCAAAATCATATTGCCTCTCCAAAGCTATTTCAGAAGTATGCAAAGTGCCAAGGATCTTGCACTTCTCTACCCAGCCAGCTCTTTAACATGGTCAGACAGGTGTTCTTTGATCTTGGCTGCACACTCAAAATCTGTGACAGGTCAATTTTGCACAAGAGTTAAAAATGAGTTTTTCATGTGGTGAGGTTCTTTTACTACTGTAGGCAGAGGAAGGATTGTGATGCTAGAGATAAAATGAGTTAGCTCTTTACACTGTAGCTTTCAAGGTGACCTTCACATTAAAAAAAATGTAAATCAGGAAGTCTTACGTATTTATTTGCTTATGATTTAGGAAATGCAATTTAAATACGTGATATTTTTCATACATCTAGGAGAAAACCTCTAGGAAGCTTCTGCACATGTTCTGACTCATACACTGTGCTACATAACAATGTAAAATCATGCAGACCTGGCTTGTGTTTAAATCAAGCCTGGAAAGATTTGTAAAGCAAGAACCTGAGCCAAAGTACTCTGAGGTCAATCCTCTGGGGTTTTATTCAGACCCTGCATGTGTTTTTTCCTCTCCTCACCCCAGCATTGGGTTGTAACTGCAACTGTGACTGGAGTCTTACCATGGTTCTCCAGCGATACGTTCAGGCTACTTGCTAATTGTATTCCTCTGCTGAGAAGACTGCCTTCATAGAAGGGCTTTTCTCTTGCATGACACTTTTCTGTACAGCACCTTTCTAGGCCTCCCATACATTCTCAAGAAAACCTAACTGCAGCCAGGTGCCAGGTATGGCATGAATAATCATGACTGCAATGTAAAGGGTCTTGTACCTTTGCTGTATCAATGAGTGCAACTGTGAAGAGTGGGCACCTTGAACACTACAGGCAGAGCAATATGGAAGGTGTTGATTTTTCTTTCAGCAGCAAATGTGTTCAGTGAACTTTTCATATCAGCCGTGTGGTTCTCAGTGACGCCTGCTGTCGGCCGCATCCATCGCGTGGTGGCAGAGGCTGAGCACAACCTGCAGGCAAGCTGGGGAACCTTGTGCAATCCTGCCACGCCGCAGTCACATCTGGAACTGGTAGTGATGGGGCAAAACAAAGCCTTCTCAGTGCTGCCCTGCTGCATCATGTGCATCCATGAAATAGTAGTCATTCAAAGATTTTGGCCTGGGGCGGCTTATATGCTATTTCTAAATCCTCTCAGGACCTTAGGGGGTGATACGCGTTTTGCATGTGTGTGATTCTGTTATTATTATTTTTTTTTCTAAAAGAAGGATAAACTTGGGGCTGCAATCAAAACGAAAACCATAAAGAAATCCTAAAGTGCCAAGAGAAGCTGAAACAATGCTTCTTGGATGGGACATGTGTTCTGGTGCTATCAGGCCACTGTACTCCCCTGAGGGGGAGCTCATATATCATTGGCTTTTGCTGACTTTAAACCTCTTTTATACATTTTAAATGAATATTTGTCTTGATTTGGCATTTATTGACTATTTAATATTTAAACATGCTTAATAAATCCTGAAATGAAACCACTGTCATATGAACATGGGACTTGTCCTAGTCTCAGCAAGTGCAGGCATCAGCAGTAAAAAGATAAAAAGCCCAAAGCAGGGACAGTGTCAGTATAAAAACCATTGTTCTCCATCTCAGCCAACACATCGTGGGCTTGTCTCTGCACTGGCAGCAGCAGAGCGAAGGCTCCTCTGGGAATGCAGTGCTGCGCTGAGCTCTGGTGTCAGAGGGCTGGTCACGGCTCTGATGCCAGCGAGGGGGTCTGGGCAGCGGTGGGTCCCTATCCCTCAGTCCCTCTCCCTGCAGACACGGGGATGCAGTAGAAGGTGATGATGACATGGCCTCTGGCATGGTGTTTTTTGTCACCTCACAGTCTCCTCAGAGATTTAATTTCTTGACCTGGCACTCTCAGTGGTTCCTTTAGTCTGTCTCCAAGCTCTTATTTATCCCTCGCTGTTAGGAGCCAGCTCTCTGCTCCACCTCCGTTTGGGTAGAGCTCTTTCTGAAGGCAAATTCCTCCAGCTCTCATGTCTCTGCAGCTCCAGGTGCCACTGGTACAAGCACTTCCAGCATGAACTTCCTAGCCTCTCACTCACACTGCAAGCATGGGCTGTCCTGGGAAGTGTTTGTGGGTTTTTTTGTTGTGTGTTTTGGTTTGGTTTGGGTTTTTTGTTTTTTTTGTTTTTTCGTTTTTTTTTTTTTGCAAAAGAAACCACTCATGATCCACTAGATGCCATGAAAAGATCCCTGTAGCTTTTCTCCTGATATCTGTTGGTATTTGTCTGAGTGGTCACATGGGCAATAAATGGAAATTCAGTTTAACAGTCTCATGGTCTTAGAAAATGATGTGTTTCTGTGCTAAAGCAGTCCTGAGAAGGTTTAAAGCAAACATACAAAAAAAAATTCTCTAAGACCATTCTGCCTTCAATGAGTTAGCTCTGTGTCATGCAAATTTACTAGGCAGGGCATGAAAGATTCTCAGATTTAGTGTAAGGACCAGGAAACTCCTGTTTATTCATAAAGACATTGAAATAGCTTTACATCAGGAAGCAGCTCTGAGTTGCACAGCCCCAATGTATCCTAGTGCCTGGTCATCACCTTTGTTTTTCACCTATGCTTTCCAATGTGCTCAGTCGATTCAAGTGTTCAGTTGTGCACCTCAGGAGCCAAGATGTGCAGCTGGCAGTTTGGAATGGCCGCTTTCAGGCCTCTGGAGTGCAAAAGAAAAACTCAATATGTAATTAATAAGATTTGGTCACATATATCTAAATTGTGGGATCAGGAACCCTTCATAACTGTTTGCAGTGGGTGCTTTGTCAGTGTTAAAACTATCATGGTAAGGCCTGGATAGATGTCATTTCCCAATTCATTCCTGTTTCCCTGGGGAGTAAACCCAGGCAGATGGAAATGACAAGGCTGTAGTGCTTTCTCCACTTAGGTGGACCCCAGGACTTTGGGGTGCGCTGCAAAACACACCTTCCCTGCAGTGAAGATGAAGACACACACTTTTTTTTTTCTTTTTTTTTTAAATTTATATAGCTATTAGGAAATATTTTAAGAGCAATATGTGTCCTTGCTTAAATCTAGTGATATTTTCCACCTGGTGAATGTTTTCACTTATGAAATCTGCTGCTCCTCTTGACTATTCAATGAAGCCTAATAAGCCCTATCCTGAGAGCTATTTAGCTCTGTCCTGATGCCGGGAACACTGACAGTCAGACTAGAGAGCATACATTCTGCATGCTGAGCCATGTGCTAAAACACCATGCTGCAAAATTTACATCCTGTCCTATGTGCAGATACACGGTGAGTGTACATAAAAGAAAAGGTGGAGAAAAGCCCACAGGATAATAATCAAGTGTTCAGCAGCCAACACTCAAGAAGATCTGTGGCTTACCTAGGAGTGGGGAGTGAGAAACTACTCTCTGCTCTGGCAGAAAGTGTAGTAGTGATAATGAAAAAGCAATTGATTATTAACATTTCAAACTGTTCAGAGCAACAAGGAAACTTCTACCAGTTTTGAAATCCACATGCCTGAATAGAAACCTTAAATCTCTAAATCTTTGGAAGTTTTGGAGAAGTTGAGATTATGAAAACTGTGTTTGAAAGTGTATTTTGTAGATTCAAATCCCTGAGCATTGAGAAGCATCTGAAACTTGGACTGAACCTTGCAGTTTTGAAGCTTCCTCACACATTTGCAAACTTGATCCATCATTTGTTCCTTCTCTTTCTGTAACAGGCTCTGCCACATCCTTTGCGCTACTCTAAGTGTAAGTCAGAATGGCATCTTGGACTGTGATAGGTTTGGGAAAAGGTCTGGAAAGATTACTTGACTTATCAATGGTATGTTAAGAGAGAGCTCAGGAGAATGTTTCCCAATTATGTAGCTACAGTGGGAGAACAGAAATTGTTGGTACTGGCTAGCTCCAGTACTTAGTCAGATTTACTATTATTACAGTCTTGATGAAATATTGTAGCAAAATACACTAGTGGTAGTGGGTGTGTGAATTAAAGGTAAAGAAGGACTGATACTGATGATGGGAACAGCTGTATAGGTCCATCCTCATTCTCCACTGAGACCTTTTCCAATCTGTGAATCTGACCTAAGCACGTTAGAAGGCTTTGAAACAAATATGTTCAGCATGTGAACTTTGCTCAAGTGCAGAAGCCCATATGGATGTGCTTTTACCCCCATTCCATACCACAGCTTATTCTTTCGTTGGCCATATACACTATTACCATCTTATGAAGCATCAATCAGCAATGGGGTTCAAGGCTCAAAGAAGCATTGACCTGACCAGACATGGCAAATCGTAAAGGAGGAGGAGCTGAATGTCATTCCTTCCGGTGCTAATCACTGAGAACAGTGACAGCTTGGTTCTACTTGTTATGGGTCTTTGTTTTCCTGATCATCCCTGCTTCTGTCAGTAATTTTCTTTTCAGACACTGTCTCCGGTATGTCACTCTCTCTATGGTCTTGAACTCTGGTTGAAAGACCACTCCACCTGGGAGGATGCTCTTTAATGCCCTGCTATTCCAGCAGCTGGTCTGGCTGACGGGTATGCAAATTTGTTATAACCTACAATGACAGGAATCAAAACATGATATGTTAAAATTCGAATAATCTAAAATGCTCTTTCCTTAAATATACACTGCATATGACTATGGTACCTTTTAAGGATACTCTTCAAAATTTTTTTTTTTAAATTTAGTTGGGAATTGCACTGTTACTAATTTATGAGCAGAAGTAGTTGAGAGGTAGCAAAAAGTATTGAGAAACAATTTGGCAAATTTTGTTTTGGCTTGTATTTATTCCTTTTCCATGGTTTACATTTTTTTTTCCTTGAAAGTATGATTTTGGTACGTGTTGACGAAATTTGTCTTATGCTGCAAGACAATGAAATCTATCAGCAGACAGACTTCCCACTCTTTTCAATCTCTGTCTTTAAAACACTCTTGTTTCTTCTTAGTTTTTACATTCGTCTTGTTCAGAGAACTGAGGCAGCTCCATGGGAATGAAGTGATCAGTTGTCCAGGAAAGGCATTTAATAAGCACTTCATAGGTCAGAATGGTTGGCATTAAACCTTTGCTCATCAGTATTGACTAGGAAACATAATTTTAGGAGTTAGTCTGTTCACAACAAAATAAGATCCGTAAGTATCCACCTTTAAATAAATTAGTTACTTTCAATAATTCACATAATCCTACAAGAATCTAATCCAGCATCCATTGGAGGTAATACAAATTTCTGGTGATGTTAGAGGTCATTGCTTAATGCTGTTAGTGATTTCAGTGGGTATTTTTATATTTTCCCATCATTCGGGCTTTCTGGAAAACCTATTCTGGACTCTTTGTGCGTTATATTAAATAGGGAATAAACCCATTGTGGTAGCCTATGTTGCCTACAAAGATTTTGGAAGCCCTAATATTGTTACAAGGAATAGAATTTTATCTTTTTATCTTGTGCCACAAAAAAATGCCTTTTTTTTTTTCTTAAGATGCTGATCTCTCCATCCGTCTGATAGGTGATAACTGAGCTATCTGGGTAGCCACATACTGAATTGGTAATGTCGTAGGAATTGCAATTGCCACACATCTAGTTTTCACTCAAGCCTGCTAGGAATGGGGAATATTTGGCATGCACACTGATGGGCGACTCACATGCCAAGTCTCTGTTGGGCAAGGAAGGGCTGCACATACAGAGAAAGAGGAAAAAATGGAGAAAGGTTGGATTTTAGCATCCTTCCTCAACTGTGCCACTAGGACTTTGCGGTGGCCTCTTTCATGGTTGAACATGTGGTATGCCAGAACAATACCAGTGCCCGAGCAGGGGTTTTAGCCCTGAACTAAGTGGTCCCCAGATATCCCTTGTTGTTCATGTCAGGAACTGGTGCTGAGGAAAGAGACGGAGGGACTGGTAGCAACAGCTTCAGCAGCATTAGGAAATGTAATGGGGTGCGAGAGCTCTGCAAAGCTTAACTGCTAGATTAATGCGAGCTGTTTGTTTTTACAGGCCTGAATTTTACATACTCTCCCACCCGCCTTTGCTCCGTTTCCACAGGCTGAGCTGATATTATCTTAAACCCTTTCCTCTGCATACATTTCTGTGCTGTCCCTTCCCTTGACTCCTCTGGCACATATCACTTCCAAGTCTCCTTTCAGTTCTAGTCCTTAGAAAATACACCATGTAAACCCATCTTCTCCCAAGTCTTCAGCTCTATGATTGCTCCGCCTGATGTCTTATTGCCCCGGGACATTTGAAATACTTAATACACTCTCTGAGGGATTCCAAGTCAGTTATCCTTCAGCTCACACATCACAAGACATGTGACAAAATAAATAAAATACTAAAAACATTTAGATGCTTCAGTTTTCTCATTCCTTTGGCATGTTCCTTATGGTTTGGGTTCTCTTGTAAGACCAGGATCCTTCCTGTTTTTCTGGAGGGGATCTCTCCTCTGCAGTAGAGTATCTGTGGCATCTTCTGTCTTTCCTTTAAGTAGGTGGTGAGCAAAATTTACCTTTAAAACTTGCTGTCCCACTTGACGGTAACATCTTGGCCAGCATGGTTGATAGATCATGTTGCCTTACCATCTTGCTTGCTGTTTACTTACCTGCTTATCAAAGTGGATGCTTCTTCCTGATCTGACTATCATTTTGGCTTAAAATATTTCTTCTAGCAGAAAATTATCAAGATTTAATGGTTCTTTTTCAGTCCAGTCCTGCCAGCCTTACAATTTCATTTAAAGGCAGAGATCTAAGAAGAGGCAAGCAAGCCTCTCGCACAAAAGCTGTTTGCAGTTTGAAAGGGAGTCTCCAATATCAAGCAGAGCTCTGAGACAGAGGAAGCAGATCATCACTGCTACTGCTAATAAAATGAGAAAATGATTCAGAGAGGCCTCAACAGTCTGAATAAGTCTGGAGGACTAGTGGAGGTGGTATGTAAGATATTTGCTTCTGTTTCTATTTTACAGTCGCCTACAGGGTCGTGTTGTGGTTTGGTTTTTTAATTTTTTATTTTATTTTTATTTTTTTGTTTTGTTTTGGTGTTGTTTTTTTTTTTTTTTAGGTTAGTGACGTATCAGTATGCCTTCCAGCATTACTCTCCTGTCTTGTTTTATTGGAATTTTACTTGGCGATGTCTAATGGCATTAAGCACTGTCCCTTTTCTTTGGGGCAGTCAAACAGGGCATGCAGTGGTTAATGTTGAAGGGATATAACAGGAGAAATAAATTGCCTAATTGTTGCTGATGGCTGCCAGAGGCTCCAAGCACCCCAGGCCCAGTGTGTGTGAGTGTGCCCTCATTTCTGTGGGGGTGGCTGGCTTCATTCATCGTCTGCTTTGTATCTGATGAAAGGAAAAGGTTCTCAAAGAATGCATACCTCAAACAGGCCGCGAGATTTGAGGCAATATTTTTGCTTCGAGCTCTTCTTTGGGCCATGAGGAGTCAAAAAATAACACCAAGCAGGGTTAGTAGAACAGCTAACCTTTGTTCTACATTTTTGGGAGCAAAAAGGAGGTCATTGCCCTTTATCTTATGCCCTATTCCTAGCCAGTGTTTTTGTTAACTCAACATTTTCAGTGTGCATTTGCTACAGCATCCATCTTCCTTGCGATGCCTTTTTTTTTTTTCTTTTTCAGCCAGTGAAATAAAAAGGAGAGAAAAAAAAAAAGATGTTTTGATTTCTAGCCAGAGGGGAAAGTGTTATCTCTAAGATGAGTTTGGAGAATGTAAAAATGTGAAATGAGCTAGTTTTGTAGGGGTGCTGGCTCCTTGTAAATTACTCTTTTTGCTTCTGGTGCTCTCTGACACGTGAAGAGCTTTATCCTAGAAGTGTGCACGTCTATCTGGTAGTGAGGAAATACTAAGTAGGCAGGAGTTGATGTTACAGGGAAGAGTCCTCTGCTCCTCCTTGAGATGCAACTGTGTGAGAAGCGAACAGATAACCTCTCTTTCTGGTGCCTTACATTCCCTTCATCTCTTCCCCTGTTTTATGGTGGCTTTAGTGCAAGCTTTACATCCCCAGACACTGAGTCATAGAATCACAGAATCATTTCAGTTGGAAGAGACCCTCAAGATCATCGAGTCCAACCATAACCTACCTCTAGCACTAAACCATGTCCCTAAGAACCTCATCTAAATGCCTTTTAAACACTTTGTGCTTTTCTTCCAAATAAGGACAGCACAGGCAACAGAAATGCATGTTTTTGCCTCCTACCAAAGTACCTCCATCCTTAACTAGAAGATAAAAGATGAGAAGCTGTTTTGTTTTTCAGATGTGATTTCATTATTGGGTGGTAGCACTGGCATCAGATGACTGCACTGTTTTCTATTTATGTATTTTACTTATTTATTTTCTGTGACACGGAGATCAGCCTGTTGTGAAACTGCTAACTCCTTTCTCACAGTTGACCAAAAAGTCATTAAAGTGGAGCAACTTCAATTTTGCTTTCATTTTGTGTTGAGATGATTTGGATTCTTTCTGGTGACCTCAGATGAAAGGCTTACTGTCTCATTACCACTGACCTGACCTCTGAAGTCACTCATTCTTACGTCATCTTTGTGGCTAGATAAAGGTTTTCTTTGTGTGTGGTGATGCTGTGGATGCAGAACGGTTACAGGGAGAATGCTAAGAGTGAGCTCATCCTCTGCTGCATATAACAAAGAAAAAAAGCTAGTCAAACGAACGAAAAGATTATAAACTGAAAAAATGGGGGTGAACAAGAAAGCCTGGGAATGGGTTTCAGGCATTCCAGATCCTTGTGGGACTTAGAACAGGGTTTTGGTACAGAGTTCTGTCCTGGTTTTGTTAAAAACAAGTTTCTCTTTTAGTGAATTTTTCTGTCAGCTGAAGCCTTCTTACAAACTGTGCTTTTCTGAAAGCTAGATACATGTTTTGGTAGACGTAGCAATGGAATGCAAGGTCATTGATAATGATGCATCTCGCGAGATGTGCAGGCAGGAGGCAACCTGAGACTGACCAACTAAGTATTCCATCCCATTCACGTGATACTTCATATAAAAGTGGGAGATCACGAGGATCTCGTGCCTTTTCCTTATGGCCAACATTGGGAGAGGAGCTAGCGAGTTGTCCCTGCGAACTGAGGCCAAGTGACAGACTGAATCCAGCTCCGGTTGGCTAGAGAGTCCAGTCCAGGACTTCGGGTGCCGGCCCTACACCTGCCGGAGCAGTTGCCGGGACTTTCAAGATTGGTTTTGTATATTTTGTATTATTTTCTTTATTTTTATTGATAGCATTAGTAAAACATTTTTAATTTTTCCAACTCTCTTCTCTCTGTCCGTCTTTCCTTCCCAATCGCCTGTCCTTAGTGGGAAGGGGGGAGAAGGAGGGGCTGAAGGGGGAAGGAGGAGAGAGGGGATTAACAATACATCTCCCACGGTTTATTGTCACCCTGCAATCAAACCGCGACAAGTTCTCTCTAGTGCTTTGTAAGAATAAGCATTAATATCAGGATATTTGCAAATATAAAGGGCTTAACAGCCACAACGGACATGCATTTTGAGTTCTGGGGACTGAATTTTTTCCACTTTACCTTGTAGGATGCTTTCATACCTGTTAAGTTGGAGGCAATGTGTGTATAAAATGCTTTTAAATCAGCATTCCCTATTCCTCCACTGCAGGCATTTCACACCTGCTTGATACTCACACTGTGTGGGTGCTCATACACACTATGCAAGGCAATCAAGCCCAGTACCGCTTGAGAATTACTTCAGTAATTCACAGTTTATTTCAGTTGCTTTCATGGAAGCGTACAGGTTTTTACTTAACACCTTCAGATCCTCTAACCAGAGTGTGCAACTCCCTGGATGAATTGTCTGAATTTAACCTCTAGAAGCTGTGAGTTCACATCCATCTTTGGGGTTGTCCTTTGTTCAGAACACGTCACAAAGCCTGTTTTCCCCTGCGTGAAATGAAAGACTAAATTCCCAACACACAGTTATTCTTATCAGCCCAAAACATGCTGCACAGGACTACGACATTTCAATGGCTCTTTGTACCGAGGAAGAAAAACATGTGAAGTCAAGTCTGACTTTCCAGAAATGGTGCACGCACGAAGAGAGCTTTGCTCCATATGAAGGAAGGGGATACGCTTTGAACTCTCTATCCCTCTGTTTGCGGAGCGCTCATCCCCTCATATTGGTGTTCCCCTATGCTTCTGTGCAGGCCTTTTAAGCAGCTGTTGTGCTGAGCTCCATGGAACGAGAGTATTTGCTGGTGTATCCGCAGCAGCCCAGGAGATGTGGAGCAGCGGCGTGCATCTAGTGTGCAATTGGCAGAAAGGAAGCGGTTAATTAGCTTTTTTTATGCCACTGTCAATATGTTTCTGTTACAATCATGGGTCCATGTTGGTACCCTCAGGTGGCTAATTTACATGAAAATTCTTGTGTGTGTTGAGCTTTAAACAACATCCCAGGTAGGCCAGTGAAAAATGTTGTTGATGGCTTTTATACAAAAGATTGGAAATTCAGCCCCTGTTGGGACTGTGCTTTCAGCAATAGCACAAAAATATTAATACCTGCCTTTCTCTCCCTGTTAGTAAACAAATCCTTATCGCTGTTTTTTTCCCCCTAAACAAAAGAAATGGTCCAAAGCATTTAAAACGTACAAAGCCAAGATGTGCTATTTATAAAAAGAGGCAAGGCAGATAGAGAATGATTTATGATACTCATAGAGCACCTTTCAGCCAGCTAGGTCACACAACATTTTGCAAACTGATTGTATACACTTTGAGTGTCTCTGTGTGTTTTGAGATAAATGAAAAGAGTGTAACTTTTTCCAGAAGTAAGTAAAAGTAAGGTACGTTTTTACACAATAGTTTAACAAATCTGCACATTAATTTCAAGTAGACAGAGAACAACTGAACAGCAGAAAAGATAAATGTACTGTAGTTGGGTGTGTCTTGGAGCAGCACTAAAACCTTTACTTCAGTGAGCCGTGGTGTGTTATGTTAGTAATGATGAATGTCTGGCACTTTGGGTGCACACTATGCTGAGCTTTGACTACCCAGAAGTCACAGGAGCTGCACTAATTTATGCTGACCTTAGCATCTGGCTAATTCTGCATTAAGTTTACTCATACTAAATGAATTCCTGAAAAACACAACCTATAGCTGTTTTGGCAGGAGTGGGAAAGTTTTACTGGAGAGGATTCCCTTGCTATCTTTACTGCTCTCTTTATTATACAACTTTCTTAGAAATGAACCACACTGCTTTAACTCTTTCCTGTGGTGCCTCACCTCACTGATCTTCATGTCAAGATGTGATCCCAACCAAAAGACGCGGCAGTTTCTGTTATAAGGAATGCTGCCATTGAATGTTTTCACTTGAAATGTGGTAAGCCTCTTTCACTATGGGCCCTCCACTCTGAATGTGGTGGTTAAAAATCCAAAGATGATGGATGAACTTGCCATCACTTCTCCATGTTTCAGTTTTCTTCTGGCATTGGAGAAATGCCAGCCTATGCCCCAAGTGCTCTTATTTCACTGTGAATTAAGGATCTCATATGACTTGTTGTGTTAAGAACTCCTGCTGCTCTGCACCCCTGCCCTTTGCAGATCCTACTGTTTCCTGACTTTGTGAGCTTCCCCAGAGCATGACTTGCCTTTGGAAAGGTGTCTTCAAATTGTGCCTCTGCTTCTCCATCACTATGTTGCTGTTCTCCAAGGCTGGGACCCTTTATACCCACAGAAGACTGTAGGAACTTTGGCTTTTCTATGCCGGGGTAATCCATGGGCAGCATGAATGGGGTGTATCCTCTCTTTGTGCCTACTTTGGGTGAGATGGCAGTATAGGAAACCTTTCATCTTCCTGAAATCAGAAGGATAAATGCCTTCAGTGCTTGCAAGACCCTTGTTTGGTTCCTGCTGTTAGCCAGACATTAGGTTTTCACATGCAGGTTGCTGCATCCTGCATTTCATTGATGCTGGTTAGCAATGTCTGCTATGCATAGTGTACTTTAGCACATCCATTCTGCAGGCCAAATAACTGGGACAGAGTAAGGCTGGATGTTTTTCTCAAAGATGTATGGCAACCAATCGCAGAAAGAAGAGGAGGATCTGAGAATCCAGACTGTGTTCCTGTAGTTGGTGAACTGACTCACTGTTGGAGAGATGCGAGGTCGTTTAGGAAGCATCAATGTTTGATGATTGCTTTCTGGTCAAGGAACCCAGCTAAAGAACTCGGTTTGCCACATGAGCTACAGTAAAAAGCAATGAGATATGAGTTGAGCATCTTTCACAGACCTTAAGTGTGGCTTCATTAAAATCCTTGCTGTTTGTAGTAAACAATGTGAATGCATCTATTTCTATACAGTAACTGAATGTGCTGCTAGAAATGACAAAGATTCAGAAGACAAGTAGAGACTTATAAGGATCTTGTGATCATTAATACTCATTTAGTCCAGAGAAACAGCTAATAAATCTGCTTTTTTTTGTAGGATATTTGGAAGATGTGTCGTCCTTTTGTCTTAAGAGACATAATCCTGAAAGTATTAAAGCTGATATGTCCAGTTGAGCTATTGATCTGTTGATTGATCAAGCTATCACATGAATGCTTATATGACCTCATAAATAAAGCATGTGAATGTCTGCTAAGGTATTAAAAGTGAAATAATATTAATAATATTTTTCCCATTTCACAGACTGCACATGTACATGCATATGTATCTGAGTACATTGCAGCAGGTAAAGGCACAACTTGCAATTCCGTAGAGAGCAAGACAGTTACAGAGCCGTGTTTTGTGTTAAGCTCTCAGTGTGGGTAGACCTGCACTTATAATGAATATGTGAGTGATGGCTATAGCATGTAGAAGTTGTATCCTGTGAGTCTCTCACTGCTAGTCAGTGGTGTAACTGCTTGGGTGCAGTGCAGTGATCTTGGAGCTTACACTGAGTTCCCTTGAGCAGCTACTGTCAGTACCCTGAAAAAAACCCACAACCTTGAGCAGAGGACAGAAAACTTAAATGGCCTCAAACCTAATGAGGAGTCTTCAATGTGTAACAATGACCTGATATAGCTAGTAATAAGTAATCAGGTTCATTTTACGTGCACTGAAGTTTATTCTAGTTATTTGGCTGGGTAACTAGGCACAACTGGTTGTCACAAACAAATACTGACATCATAGATACCTGAACCATAACAGCCAGATATGTCTGATGAGATGGGATGTAATTACAGAGGCAAAAGGACATAGGTTACATTTTTCATTATTTTGGTATTCACTGACCCTAAGATATACAAAATGCCTATTTTTAAATCCAGATTGGTTCTCAGTCCTGTCCCCTGCCAGCAGGGAGAGGACAGGAAAGCGAGGCTGCCTGCTGTGGAGGTGAACTGCAAGATCATGTGAGTTCAACATGTTTGCAGAAGACTTGCAGTGCTAGTGGAAGAAAGGTCTTTGGGGTGTTTCCTTCCTTCTGCAAACATGCTGAAAAAGCTGGGAACAATGCTATTTCTTTTAGTTATAAGAGAAATAATACACCTTGGAGTCATCTGCATTTCATGCTGTAGGGTTTTATCACTAATACCAGCAGCCTGAGTAAGAGGAATGGACCCAAAGGGGCTGTGGAGGTGGAAGAAAAAATTAACCACACTGACCATCTGTCTTTGATCTGAGAAGAAGGACCCTGAGCCATTTCAGAATGGTTAATATAAGCAGCGGCTGGATTTCTGTGGTCATGATTGTCTAAAATACATAAGTAAGGCAAGTTTTATAAGCAAATAATACCTTTTATTAGATCAACTGGTACAGCTGGAAAAAAACCAACCAACCAATCAACCAGTTTTTTTCCAGGCTGAAAGTTTGTCCCTCTGTTTCTTCCAGCTATATTCCTTGGTCTAATAAAAGATATTATCTCTCCCTATAAACTTTGCTTCAAGGATGGCCCTGTACACTCCTGTAACCTCTCCAAGGATGATATAACCCAGAAGAACAGAGGTGCACTTCGCCTGCCCTTCATCCCACAGTGCAACAGGTCCTGTCTTCAGAATGCACATTGGTCCACAGGTGACCAAACAGCATCCAGCACCCTGACAGGAGTTTGAGTTTGTGCCAGGTTCTCAACTGACTTGCTTTGAAAAAGGACGCTGGTGGCTTGAGAGGTTGCTGGTGTGGAGTATGGTTTCCGTAGTACCCAGCTACCTGATGGTTAAGATGAGGTATTTCAGTCACTAAAGCAGGTATCCTTCATCTCTGCTGGGAGAGACTTCTAAATACATTCTGCATTCCCATTGAGCTAGTAGGAGAAGTCACAGATGGTGACGGTGGTTGGCCACTCTCCCCTGGACTAGTCCATGGAGCCCTTCCAGGTGTTGTGACTCTCTTCATGAAGTATGACAACTACTTGCAATGGCACTTTCCAGCTTCTGGAACTGAAGGGTGGTAGGCCAGGTTTATAAAAGAGCTTATGAATAAAAAGTTAAGTAGGGAAAGGCTTTCCTTGGACTTTTGTCTAGATGTCACAGACTTTTAAAGGAGCTAATAGAAACAGCCTCTGATAAAGTAAGGGAAGTTCTCAAAGGAAATTCAGGCATCTGTTTGGGGAGCACCTGTCATGCATCATCTACTAAGATCTGATAGAAACTCTTGACTTTAGGTTTTTCACAGTCAGTTTCTGAATCTCCAAATAATTTATTTCTTGAACTGTCCCCTAGACTGAATCCCACAAAAACCCCATACAATTTCAAGCTAAAGAGGGGCTGGGTGCTGTCAAAGTGAGGGCAGAATTTTCCTATAAATAAAAAAGTTTAAAAGTTCTAATCAGGGTAAAAAACATGGCTGCTAGTACACCAGACAGCTGTTCCAGCAAATAATTTATCTCTGTATTTAAAAATAATAATAAAACAAATGTACTTACTTTGTTACTTAAAATAGCCTTAGAAGATTAAAACCGAAGATTAAAATGATAGTTTTCATTTGTCAGTATTCATATTGTTTGACCACGATGCAGTTTCCTCCCTTAATGAGGTGCTGATGATTTTAATTTTTGCCTATATTGTCATTTTTTTGCTCAGTTTCAATTTTAGATTTTATGCAGCATCACAAAGATGCAATCACCAGAGCAGATTGTTAGTTTATATTTAAAATGCTTCCACTGTTATGTTTCTTTTTTTAATTAACATACAACCCCATGGAAATTATTTTGTTGGGCATTGTAAAAGTCCTTCAGAAATGAATTTGTGGAAGTGTGACTTCCAGTATTCTGTTAATTTGGGAAATTGTTTGTTTGCCCAGTAAGTTCCAGTACTGTCAATAGATAAAACCCAACAGTCGTGCCACTGCAAGTCAAAAGGAAATCTTAAAGTTTTCTTTGTGCATTGAAAATTTATGAAGCATCCATTTGAATTGACTTAACAAAACATTTTAATTTTATTAAATGCATTTAAAAGGTTCTAGGCAGTTTTGAGATCAATATAGACAATGACACAAATACTTTAGAAGCTCCTGCTGTTTGCAACCAGGCATCCCTGGGAGCAGAGTGGAATTAACTGTCCAGTTTGAGGGCTTAGTAGTGACTAATAACCTTCACCTTCACTGTGCCCCAAATATTTCTAGCTGTTGGGAATAAAACTTTATGGATCAACTCAAGTTGAGACCCTGTGCATATATTTCAGAATTCATTAATGACTTATATACATTTTGCAGTATTGCAGTATTGAGTGTAGTGTAACAGATGTGTACTGCTAATGCCAAATCTATCCCAATTTATAGTGAAGCAAAGGTGGTTGCTTATTCCTCTCTTCTTGGCAAAAAGTTACGTGTTAGACGAGGGATATAATCTGATTATCGGGATTGAACTGTCTTTCAGGAGTGATGAATGTGTGGAAAAAATATCTCTTGTGTATGGAAATAAGTGCAGGTTGAAAACCTAGCTGCCTTTTCTCTTCTATTGGAATAAATTAAAAATAGCTGCATGGAAATCACGAGAGTCTCACACTTCTTATGTTAATGCAAGATGAAGATAAAATTCATTGTTTCCAACAAAAAAATTTACATTCAGCAAAGATTGTGTACTAAAGAGAGTTTTAAAGAAAGAAAGACCATTTTCCTACTGCAAGAAGGACAATTTTCATTCTGCCATACATGATCCTATGTGATTTTTGAGGGTATAAATCCGACTGAGACATTGCAGATTTAACAGCAGGGGGCTAGAATGACATGCTTAATATTAAAATATCCGGTCTAGTCTTTTCTAGAAACCACCAGAATCAATGAGTTTTATGTGTGAAGGTAAAGACTAGAAGTCATGAAGCTGTTAAAAGGACTGAGTACATTAGTGGAAAACTATAGGCATTGATAATTTAGGAGCAGTCGACTGAAAGATTTACAAAGAGAAGGTGTGAACAGTCAGGTACATGGCTGTGGATGCTGAAACTTGCTTGAGAACCTGCCCTGGGAAAATGCTAGAAAGATGTTGCAATTTATCCTCATGTGGAAGAGGTGTCAATAATGCTTATCTGCTGTACAAAATTTTGGGTAAAAAAATCTCTATCAAGGGATTTCTTTGATGTCAAATTTGATTTTGGCTTAAAGTATCTTTTTGTTTCCAGAAAATACACTCTTCCTTACAAAAATATATCTATGTTTACAAATCATTAGAAACCAAGAGCTATGTAGACAAGCATTTAATCCAAAACTATTTTTTAAAGTTTTGCTTTCTCATGAAAGTTTGCTTTACTACTAGAATTTTCTGATGAGAAAAATATATATATATATATTTTGGTAATTAAAAGTGCCCACAGGAAAACAAAACAAAACAAACAAAAAACCCAAGCAAACCATGTTTTGACATCCTGTAGTGTTGTAGAGCTTGCAGGCTAAACAACTTGGTGAGGAGCTTTGCCTTGGTCTGAGCAATGTGTCTGTGGGACATGACAGTTTTAGGAGCTTTTGAAGGTTTGGTGTATGGGGGAACTTCCAGGCTTTGTCAGTAGACTGTGTGTGCATGTGCTGCTGAGCTATGAAAAAATCAGTGTCTTCTCAGGATGCCATTTCAAACCTTCTGCATCATTGACACTCCAGGCAGTGCTCTGTGGGGAAATGAGCATAAATGTGTTCCTTCCCACCTGGATTTCAGCATGGAACCCGAGACACTGAAGTAACCAAGAGACGAGATGCTATGGTCTTTATCTCCTTTTTTGTCTTCCTTCTTACTCTTCTTCATAGAACAGAGTTGGTAGGATTAAGTAATAGTGCCAGGTCATGATGTGGGGATTTTATATGGTCACTACAACCATCTTGCTGTCAAGGGGCTTAGTTTGAGGTGCTCCTGTCTCAGCTCATCCACAAGCTTAAAAGTCTGGAATCAGACCCAAGTAAGACTTATTTCCAAAGATATAGAGGGTGTTGGTAGTGCAGAATCTCTTATGTTTGGTCCTTAGAGTCTACAAGGATGTTGCTGGGTATAGGGAGCTCATGTTACCCTCTTCCTCCCACAGGTTTCAGGATCAAGACTGTGAGAGGAGTGCTTGGGAGGCAGAGAAGGCTGGTTGGAAGACCAGGCTTTGTTTCCAACATCTTGGGTTTGAAGCTCAGCCAAGGGAATGTTCTCTGTATCAAATAGATTATTTTGATTACTGGTTATGAATATTATTCTTGATGTTTTTGCAAAAAAAATGTTTTTGCCGAGCCATTCCTCTGTTGAACCGAGACCAGTAGGGAGGACAAGGTGCACATTGCAGCTACAGTCATGACAAATCTCTGTGTGCTATGGTTCGAATTTAGGTACATTTCTGTGTCTTGTAGGGGTGCATGGAGTATGTTTTCTGCATGAACACTTGTCTGACAGTCTGTGACGTGCCTGCAAGAGACAGATGCAGTGTGAGTCTTGCAGACCTGGGAAGGAACTCAGAGCTTCATGCTTGATTTTATGCATTTCCAGTTTCTGCCAGCAGTCTGTGGTGAACTATGACAGTGCTGTGCAGAAACTCCATCACACAATGGGCCTGTCCGCTCCTATACCATCACTTTTTGCCTTCCATCATGCTGATGGCTGCCTGACATCCTATGTGGGTAAAGGGAGTCCTCCTGTAACCTATGACATTTAGGGACCATATCAAGTTTAGAAAATCCAACAATAGACTTGCTTGCTAGTGTTAGCCTACTTCCAAGGAGGCTGATAGGGTTAAAGGCAACTCCAGCCTGCTTAGAGTAGTAAGTCATTGCTATTGGTAGGCAGATATAATAAGGGTTAATAGACCTTGACCTTACCCTGTTTCTCCGAAAATAAGATATACCCTGAAAATAAGACCTAGCATGATTTTTTCAGGATTTTTGAGGATGCTCGAAATATAAGCCCAAAAATAAGCCCTAGTTACAGTTCACTAAAAAAGTCAATTTAAGTAGTGTCCAGGCAGCTATACATGTAAAAAAGTAACAATCTTTTGGAGAAAAAATTAATATAAGACCCTGTCTTATTTTCAGGGAAACAGAGTACTAAGTTTTTACATGCCTATAGACATTAAGGTCTATTCCCATCAGTTCTCTCACCAGAACTGTTACGGAGCAACCAAGACTGATGAGAAATCACCTTTCTATTAGAAGTTAGTAGTGCTGACCAAGGGCATGGACATAAGCCATGTTGGTAAAGCCTTCCCAGACTACCTTTGTTTTGAGGATGATGGGAGAAATCTTGCAAACTGCTGAACATCTCTTCAGAGGTGCTCAGCTCTCTCATCTTCCATTCATGGCTCTGAGAAGGCTCAAGTGTTTTCAGGAGGCACTCAGCAACTTGCAGAATTAGGCACAGAAGAGGGCTGTCTGTCAATCTGGTCCTGTTCTCAAGCAACAAAATTATCTAAAAAGAATAGAATGTTTCTGATTCTTCCTGTTTCTATTTGTAGATATAAATATATATATATGTTCAAATGATTTTATGAGTCTGATTGTGAGTGGCAGCTGAGAAATGCTCAAATGCCTGGATTTTAATGCAGTTACTTCATCAAGAGAGTGGAAGAAGAAGTAATGAAGCCTGTTAAAATGGAATATTTCTGCTGCTTGTTTTGCTTCATAAATATTCATGAACACCCCCTCTCCTTTCTTTGCCCTTTGACTGGTTCTATTAACTGGGAGCCATTAGCTGTGGATGAGGCTTGAACCTCATAAAACATTTTGTGGTCATCAGATGCATTATTGGAGGAATTTGCAGACACAGATACTCTTGACATTCGCATCTGTTCCATCTAATTATTCCCAAATTGAAATCGTAAGGCCCTCTTTGTGACAATGCAGTGTATTTCTGTGGAGTTGATTGCATTATTAGAAGCAGGGATTTACAACTTCAGCCAGGGAATGAGTGAGACATTGATGAAATTTCAGTTTTTCTTTGGAGTATTCCTAGCAATGTCAAATAAATTTGAGAGTGCGTATATGATGTATGCACGAGCCTATGCAATGTATAAAAAAGCATTATTTTTAATGTGAGTATTTTATTGAGGGGGTTGGAAGGCAGTAGTAGAAAGCTTATTCATTGCTTTGAATAAGGGACCAATACTCCTCAGTCATTGATTTGAGTAACAGAAAGTATTCCTCTGTCAGGAGTGAGTACGCCATGGGGGAGGTCTAGGTTTTGAAGTACCTTCATGCTTGGAGACTCCCAAAGAGGTGTGCCAGGCAGTGCATTCTTCATTCCCTTGGTGCAGCCCAGGAGCTCTGTCAGAGGAGACCAGACCACACCAGTGCTCAGATCTCTATTTTTGGGTGGCCGACCAGTCGCAAGGAGGATAGGGACACAGCCATAAGCAGTTCAGCTATTTGGAACTGCAGTGCAAAAAGCAGTTGTTTGAATCACTAGTTCTGTTTTTTTCTCTTTTCTCCTTTGTCCCACTACTCCCTCTCCCACCCCCTTCAGTGTTTTTTTTTTAGCTCCTTTTTAAATGTTTTTTTTTAAATTTTGGCATGTCTCCACAGCCTGATAAGTAACACCCGCTGTAAAGATTGCTTTTGTGAGGTAAATACCTGTCCGGCAGGAACCAGATGAAATCAGCAGCTTATTTTACAAAGGATGCTAGATGTCTAGTAAATGTTAACAGATTTTGATCAGCTCTTGACTAGAGAAGAAATGCTAAACTGGAGGTGTATGTATTCTTAAATGGCATGTTATTTTATTGTGCTCTCACTTGCTCTGCATCCATTCTTTGCTTCACCCACAGACTGTGGGACAGATCACCAAAATCAGGCGTGTCATCCCATAATGTTGAGAATAGGTGGAAACTGATGTTGTTCTTTGTCACAGCAGATTGGCTTTGGGGATTTAAGGATGAAGCAGTAAAATGACCAGCTGCTTGCCTGAAAGGAAGATCCAGTCCATGTCTCATTAAAAAAAAAAAATTGTTTGTTTATTTATTGCAATTATTTACAGACTGCTGATTCACTGCCACATTTTAATTTTTATTCTCCACACGGACACACGCACACACACACCACTACAAATATGCTACAGAAAAGCTGCAAATTACAGGATGCCTAATTAGAAAGCTTTGAAGAAAAGATGACAAAGAATCATTCACCATGGAGACAGAAGTTGCTTGCTGGTTTATAGCCAGCTAAACAATGCCCAAGACTCTGATAAGCTATTCCTGGGGAGAGTAGGAGTTAGCCTGTGTGAAAAGCAGGGAGCTGGTACACAGAATGTCACGGAGGAGCAAAGCTCTCTTAAAGAGGGACCAGAGACAAGGATGCGTGAACACAGGGTGGTAAATACGCTGGCCATGTCTGAGATCTGTTTTATAACCTGATATAGCAGTTGTTTCAGACTTCTGAAGACAGCAGCAAACCATTCTTTGCTTTCAGTGACTGTTGTTAGGTCACAAGCAAAATAAATCTGTGGTTTCTCTGTAGACCTGGTGATCAGAGATGATCCAGAGACAACAGATATGAATCTAGGTTATAAGAGTGCTAGATTTTTACAGTGCTCAGATAGGTAGATTTTTTAACTTCAGCTGCGTAATCCAAATGTTTGTTCTGTCTGTATTCTCTCAGCCCTGTGGAACTGGCCAGAAAAAGGATATTTGGTTCAGGGCTATTTTTACATGCGAGATGTTTGTCACTAGCAGAAAATTTGGTGTGATAGGCAACCTCTGCGTAAGACAGTCTGGGGACAAGAATAGCAAAAAATGCTGCAAATGAAGACTGAGGTACGTTGACAGTCATCTATTATTACGTGTAGAAAAATTGCACAGTGCATGGCTGGATAGACAATGTAACATAAGCTTCTGTATTTATTTTAGAGATATGCCCTTCTGAAGGTTTCAGATTTCTGCTTTTAGCAGAAGGAGTTCCAAATTCTTCCACCTTTCTTGCTTTTCAAGAGCTACGCAGCAAGTCCTGTTCACAGCTTTATGAGCTGTAGGCATGCATGTTGTCATCACCATGGGATGTCATGCGTGACGACGTTGCACCCAATGCAGCATCACAGCGGCGCTGCACACGAGGTGTCAGATCCACCACAGTGCTCCGCAAAACACTCAGCCTTCTTCAGAGACAAGGGAGGTAGGGAGAATTTTCTTAACATTTTGATTTAGACTGTATTCAAGCTAGGGACCAATCTGATCAACCAAGACCTACCTTGCTGAAAAAAACCAAGCCCCGCCCAAAACAAAAAGAAAAGAAAAGAAAAGAAGGAAAGAAAATCAAACGTTGCTGAGGACCTGCCTGAATTACCAAGAGAGGGAGTAAATTTCTCAAGTCTGAAAACCTGACAAAACCCATACTGTGAAAACGTTTGGGGTCTAAATTTATACCTTTCTGCTGAAAGTTCGCATCCACCTCTTTAGAAGTAGGTTTTGGTTTGCATTTGGAAGTGATCATCAGGCTTTAACTGAGAGCAGAAGTCATTCAGGGTTAGGTAAAAGGGTTCTTAGGAGAATGAGATGAAATTTGGGTTCTGTTTCAAATAGGGGATTTACATCATGTTAGCTGAAAGAACAGGTTGACTGTATTTTCAAAAAACACCCCAAACAATCCAGGATATTTTGCCATTCTGAATTGCTGAACAAGTGTCATTAACATACAAAAGAAAAGCTTTGAAAATATCTACACTCAACTTTTCGCTTCAAACACTTGCATCCCTGGATTGCTTGTTCCTGGCAACTGTCGAGAAAGTTTTACTCAGTTTAGCAATAAGCCTGGGAGAAATATTTTGTCATTAAAAAAGCCACAATTATTTCAGATGATGTAAATGAAAAAATAGGGCAGCGATGTTCCTTGATCATTGGGACCTTCTCATGAAAATGTGAGACAAACATAATAGAACTGGGATATACAGATTTCTCAAGAAAACTTTGCTGACGTGTATCCTGTAGGGAAGAAAGGACAACTTCTTTCAACATACCTAGACTAAGCTTCAGTTGACTTTGGTTCTGGCTTATGGTGCAGAGTTGTCATTTCCTCTGGTCAGCAAAGGGAAAGAGTTGGCAGAAGTTGCTCAGAACTTCTCAGCAGTGTATGCAAAATGGGATATTTTCATTCCTGGAAATCTGTGAGTTAACATCTGTGTTAACTGTGTGCCTTGTAAGTTTTCCTAGGTCTTGGAGATTTTGGATATTCAAACGTCAAAGTCTGCACAAAGCTGTGTGAACTGTACTTGCTCAGACTCCTGTGACTGTCCTCACATTCACCTGCCACCTTCACTTCACATATCTGTATTCAGAGGTCCATACCTGGTTCCTACGACACCTTTCACTGAGATTATAATACCTGGAGCAGGCAGTATGGAATAAGTGATCAAAGAACTTGACCTTGAAATGAAAACTTCCCAGCTGGGCTGCGTATTCATAAGGAGACTGTGGAAAGGCTAAACAAAAGCTCCAGTTGTTGGTGGTGGTCTCTAGGACGGCATCCTAAGCACAGGAGGGGTTGCATGGCACTTGGCAAGGATGCCACATTTGAGAAATGGCACTACGTACACTCTGAGGTGGAAGACAAAAACGAAGGGCAAATAAGGGTTTAGATACCAAAAAATTGTTTTCAAACACAATTACAGTCTAAAAGCTGTGAAGAAAAGATGGTGGATTGTTTCTGTGTAATTACGCTGTACTATGAACAGAAGTCCTGGGTGCTCATATCTACAAAGCGGTGGTGGGTGATACGACTCTGCCAGTGCTGTTTGGTCAAGAAATCCCTCCAGGACAAGTGTTCCTACCATGAAATCAATAATAACAGCAATCTGCTGAGCTGATTAAGATATGGGCTTCCTTTTCAGCAACTCTTCCTTTCCCAAAAACCCTTCAGGTGTTGGTAAGGCAAAGACAGATCCTATTCAAGCTGTGTGGGCAGGAGGCTGCTCCCTCCTAGGGTCAAACCCAAACTCACCCTAGTAGCAGGGGGACACTGTCAGAGGAGAACCTCCAGACTGTAATTTCTCCCATGCCAGGGTCCCAACAGATTAAAAATCTGCTGTGTGTTTGTCCGCGTTCCTGTCTGGGCGTACAGTATTCTCTAGAAGGAAAGCACTTGAGCCAGGTAATTAAACATGTCAGCTCTTTATCCAAGAGAGTATTATATTAAATTATGTACAGTAAATATTTTTGGAAGGTGGAATTCTAAAGAGAACTTATTGATTTATGGCAGAGGGCCAAGCTGCTGATGGGGTTGGCAGACGTGTTCAGCATCCAGGGTGTGCTCAGCCTGGGTACGATGCGTGTTGGGGAGACACAGCGAGCCGGGCGTATCAGCGCAGGAGGGGGCTGCTCTGTGCTCTGCCACTCTCCCTCCTTTTTGCAAGCACACAGGAAAATTGAGAGCACCTCTCGGCTTTTTGTATGCCTGTTGAATCAATATGGTGTTGCAGAAATGCTTGATCAGCGCTACTGTCTCAGCTGTTCTTGTAAATGGCAACATTAGCGGGACTACCCAGCCATAGCAGGCAAGAGTGGCAGTGAGGGGAGGGTGGAGAAAAATGTCAGCAATATAGATGGCCTTGCCAATGCTGTCAAGGTCTGGAGGCGATAAACAGGCAGCTAGAGACATCATTTCATCTCCCCAGGGAGGCCGGGGTCAGACATTCATCATATCTCTTTATTCCGGGGGAAAACACTGTACGTGAGACATACGTGGTGTACTTCTGTATATTGCCTTCTGTTAGGGCTGACAGGTGCGCTTGGCTTTTTGATGTGTGTGAGCTCCCAGTGCTCCTCAGAGGTGCTTTGCATCTCTCTCTGTGGTCAGATGAGCCTGTCGGTCTTCTACAGTATAAGAAGGAAGTAATCTAGAAGTCATACTACACTAGTGGAGAATGGGTTAGGTAACCTGAAGAGATTTCTTATTTGTAATACCTTGCTTTTACCTTGCTTTTGTTTGTTTGTTTGTTTGTTTGCACAGGTAAGAGATATGTTTCAGAAATGGGAATGTATGTTAGTCATACATCTGTAGGCATGTCCAACTCTGCGCTTGTAGGTGTCTGAGTTATAGGTTAAAATTTCACATGTAAGATATACATATTTACACTATGTGTTGCATACATGTATGTCTTTACGTGTTCTTGTATTTTTCAAAGATAAGTGCTTAGGTGGGGCAACTTGCCATATGCTATGGAGTTGTAAAAAATATTAGTATGCATATAAGTGCATTTTAATTGTAAAATATAGAGACATACAAGTATATTTTCCTAAGGTCATTTTCATTTTCTTTTCTGCTGGGAAGTTAATAATGTTTGTGATAGTTTCTCAAAGGAAGAGAAAGATCCGGTGTAGTACAGTATACAGCATTATGTTCTCCGCAGGGAGCCATCAGCTTGTTATTTAAAGATGGCTCTTCATTTTGCAGTGTAAGGTCATTTCACGTCTAAATGATGAAAATCCATTTCACCCATAGAGATTTTAATTTAAAGTGCCCAGTGCCTCTCCTCAGCTGGAAAAGACCTATCTTTGGATCTTTTGGTGTCTATCAGAAGAAAATAATGAACCAGAGCAAGCAGAGAGCCTTCTGTACTGCCCCTTTTGTGGATATCATGTGCGTCCAAGTGGTTTCTTCTCCAGTTTGAAATGTTCAGAGATATGGTGCAAAGAAATGTCAAAATGTTTGCGGAACATTTTTTAATTTTCTGAAAACTAAAGTGAAGTTTTGCAAAGACATGGTTTTGAAGAGATTTGTCAGTATTACCTGCTTGCAGTTGAAAGAATAAGCAACATCAGACTAGGCTTGAAAGGTAATGCATGCAAATTTGGAGCATGTTTTCACTTACATAAATAAATGGTAGCTGAATATGCAATTAATCCAAAGTTTGGATGCCCAAACACCAGTTTGCAGCAGCAAAGGAACATGCATGAAAATGCTGCCGTTTGGAGTATAACATGAAATTTTCATCTCAGGAAGTCTGAGCTGTTGCCTTGAAGAGCATGTTCCTTTCTCCCATTTCATAACTTAATGACATATGGTTTACTGAGTACCTTTTTCCAAAATAATTGCTGAAATACTTTCTGCAGTTTGATTGAACATTCTTGGACGCTGCCAAACAGCCCAGATAAGATTTGCATTTCCACTCTCCCTTTTCCACAGCACAGTAGGCGATTGAGTCTTGAGGTCATATTTAATCTGCTGACTTCACTGGAGTCGTGCCAGGTTAGGCCAGCTGTGAAAATTTGGCCCCAGGTCACTAATGAGAGCTCTGTCGCTAGTGCTCCAACCTTGCAGCGGTCTTATTGACACTGCTGGCACTTCTCTAATGCAAAAAAAAGCATAAGAAAAATTTTGGTTATGATGCAGTTAAACCCTCTTTAATTTGAAAGTGATTATAATCAGTGGAGAAAATCCTGTTAATTAGGCAATTATATACTCCACTTCTCTTCCAGCCTCCGTCTTTCTTCAGTCTCCACCTTGTTTTCTACTTTGGAAATCAGAAGAACAGACATATTATTCTTGGCTTCTAATTCTAAATTCATCTCCTGGGTCAGCATCATTCCAGTCAGCTCACCTCTCCCCTCAACAGCAGGACAATTTAAAACCTCCACCATACCACTGTGTTCATCTAAAAGTGAAAGGTGATGCTGCGTGTGTTCCTCTCCTTCAGTACACCCTCTCAGGACATCTTAGATGTTTCTTACAATAAAACCTTCCAAGATAAATTGACATCTGTTTCCATTGCAGCTTGAGGAGGCCTATGAGTGAAGGCTTTACTGACCAAATGTCCAAGGCTTTCCTATTCTTGAGGTTATTAACTGGTATGCTGGATGTCAGTCAAAACCCGCACACATGAAAAGGTGCACCCTAGTGTAGCAGGCACAAACATAGTTATATAGAGAGGGAATAAATCCCTGTCAGCTTGTCACAATCCTTCTTATCCTTCATGTTCCCTTTCGTCACACCTTGGTTTTATTTGGCGTTAGTTATCTCAGAGAGACAAAGCTATGTTTTCCTTTCTCTAGCAGCATCACCGTCCTTACCCAAAACCTGAAAACCCACCTGTGGTCGTCTGTAGAGGTATCCCTGGGGCTTCGTGCAGTGACCTCTGGGTTAAGGGAATACTGGGTTTTCTAAAGCTTTTCCAAAATGTTCTTGCAAGTCTCTGCCGTGAGGTCTGCTTGTGAAGCAGAGACCAGAAGGGTAATCAAAATCAGTAGTTATGCATGCTTGTTAGAGAAACGGACCATCAAGGCAGTACTTAAGGGGAGATTAAAGTATATCATCAATATAAATAGATATGTACAAGGTTGGAAAGGGAGAAGGGAGGGGAGCGGGGAGAGTCTGCAATAGCTCAGCATTAAGGTTGTCAACCCTTCCCCACACCAGAAGTGGAATGACGCATGGAAGCGAAACAGGAGTAGGTCGGATGAGTGGAGACAAAGGAAGCAAGGGGGAGGCAGGTGGAAGCTAAGGAAGACTACGTGGGCCCTGTGGAAGTGCAGTAGGAGTGGTTTTGACATGTGAAAACAAGTTTTGGAGAGGGTGGAACATGTAGGAACTGAGCAAGAGTGGGCAGGGCCCACAACCACTTAAAGACCACATTCATATTTCTGGCAGCTTTCCTCTCTTTTTGGTGTGGGAGAGCAGTGTCCTCTCTGGAGCACATCTAGACGTGATGAAAGGCTGGGGGGAAGCAGCTGGTGGCATCTCCCAGCCCAGAAAGAAGAGAAGGCAGGAGACATTTCAGAAGCATTTAAATATTTATTCTCCAGCAAGGAACCAGACACTGGAATGCCGTCAGGTACCACGCTTCTTGGCAGCAGAGCCTCACAGCATCATCTGTGGTGACAGCGTTAAAAATGTTTGTTTCACAGTTTTTAGTCTCCCACCGCCTGGGGGTGGTTCCCCGTCACGCGGATAGGTGACAATTAGTTGGCCTGAGGCTCTCCTGACTCCCAGCAGCAGCACCAGCTCCTCCTTCGCACCCCTGAAACAGAAGCAAGGATCAAGTGTGGGACAGAAAACAGCTTTGCCTTGGAGCCAGGGCAGACCTAGACACACCTCCTGACTCCAGCCTTCTCTGTAGCACCAACTCAGAACTGGCAGGGGGCTTTGGTAGAGATTAAGATGGCTGGTGAGTTGGTAAAAGGCAAAGTAGAAATGAGAGGGAAGGGGTGGAGGAGCGACGGTGCAGTTTAACTACTCTCATCTCTTCCAGGATTCTTTGAGTTAAAGCAAGATGTTGAACAGCACACAGCACAGGGTGATGTGTTTTGGATGTCGGACTAATGTTGTTCCTTTATATTTATATTTATATTTATATTTATATTTATATTTATATTTATATTTATATTTATATTTATATTTATATTTATATTTATATTTATGAGTGCCCTGTGGTGACAGAGGTGTTCAGAAAACACTGAGCTGTTTAGCAATTTATCTTTACGTCTCTGCAGTCTTAAGCAAAGCTTATTGTCAAACCCAAAGAAATCAGAAAAAGAACTGGGAGAATTTTTAGCTGCAGATAAAATAATCAGTGAATATGGTTCGTTTCTGTTTGCAAACTGATTCTGATTATGGCTAATGCTTTCTTTCTGAGTATTGTCCAAGTAGTGCAGGACTTTTTGCTCAATGAAGGTTGCTGCTGTCTGCTGCACGACTAACTCATCCCTGGAATAGGTTTTCCAGTAGTGCCTTTGCTCTTTGAACAGATGTCTGAAGCATTGTCAGTAGAAAAAATGCAAAGGGGAGGATAGAGAATAACAAATTTCTGTTGTTAATTTGGACAATGTCAGCTGGTCTTTCTGGGTTTTCAAACAACATATTTAAATAACAAGGCAAAAAATAACAGCACGACACTTATTAATGGCTCAGCGGTGCACCCCCTGCTTTTACTCATACATCCAGTGTGGGTGCTGCTTGGGCAGCCCTCCCACTGCCTGTTGCATGTCACGCGTGTCCTGGCAGCCAGGCTGGAGCCCACTGTCCTGGCCTGGGTTTCTCTTGGTGTCTCTCTCACAAACATCCTCACTTACACACAATATGGCTGACCTGGCTGTCTGGAGAGATGCCTGAAAATAAAACACATTTCTCTCTGCTCTTTTCTGAAGAAAAACAAGTGTGATAGGTTAGCACCTGCCCCAGTGCACCAAAAAGAAAAAAAAAAATCGGAAAAAAGGACAGAGGTGGAAAGGAAGAGGAAGGAAGACAGCATGTTTTCTTGCTTTCCTGAAAGCAGAGGCTGCTTTTGACCTCTAGTTGAATTCATCTGTGTTGGAGCCGGTGAGAGAAGGATGCTTCTGCCTGGCTGCTGTTGCCATGGAGACCAGCAGAGACAAGAGAGGCAAAAAACTGCCGTAGAGGACGACTTCGGAATTAAAAACAGGGTATTCCTGCCCTTTGCACTTGCATAACCCAATTCCTACTGGTTTCTGCTCTTCATGGGTTGTGGGTGTAGTTGCTTTAATCGAAACGGGGAGGCAGCTCTTTACTTATCTTACGGAATGTTTATCTCAACATCTTTCACAACCTAACGAAACAAATACTGCTTTTTTTGTCTCACACTTCGTCCAAAAAAAAAAAAAAAACCCGACTGTGTGAGATTGCTCTTCCCACCCCCAAAACTCTCCACCCTCCCGTAGACTAAAAGGAAGTATCATCATTTTAATTTGAACTATCGCTTTCAGCTCCAGTGGGTGGGTGGAGGTGGGTGACGGCTGAATTTCTAATTTCTCTCTCTGCCATCAAAAACAAGAGTGTGGATCAGGAGCTGACAAAGTCTGTTACCTGCCTCTTCCTGTTGGGTGTATTTAAGGGAAGAGGAGGGAGGCAGAACAGGGTGTATTTATCCTTTATTTCTTCAACTTTATCCTAGATTTCCAGTAATTCTAGAGAAGTGCCTGATGTGCAGTTTCGCTTTTCTTTAAACCACATGTATTCTACATGTATGACTCTTCTGTCTTGTGCTGTCAGGTTTAGGAGGAGCTGGGAGTTGCAAAAACAACAGGTAAAAGGGCAAAGTGACCTTTCAATGTTCTGTAAAAACGGTACTTTCTTTTTTTTATTTAGGTTTCTATACTGTTAGACCTTTCTATATTTACTCTTTTGCCACAGAATATCCCATGCTGGTCCTTGAATGCCAGGGCTGGATGGAGAGACTCAGTTACTGACTTGTAACCAGGCTTCCCCCAAGTACCACGCTGTGCCATAATTTCATCAGCATACAGTATCCTGTAGAAAAGGATTTTTAGTCTTAGCCCTCAGCTTTCCTGAAGCTGCACTCTGCTGAGAGTGGATTCCCACCCACAGCTTCAGCCAAATGCATCCCTCCAAACCCTGCTTCTCCTATTTCAATCCCCACACCTACACATCTCTGAACAGGTATTTCAGGTAGCTGATTGGTAGCATACAGGGTAAAGGCTGTATGAATACACATCACTTTAATCACCCTGTAAGCCCTGGATTTATAAAATCAAGGAGACAAGAAAATTGTTATACAAGAAGGTGAAATATAGAAGGTCAGAAACAGAAGTCTTCAAAGTTTTGCTTTGTTTTCCTAGGCCCTCAAATGGGTCCTCTTTCACCATTTCTGATGGGACTAGCTTATCAAAATACCATACTTGGGCTGAGGAAAGATTTCCTTAATCTGTTTGAGGTACGTGTTTGCATTCCCTAGTCTGCCTTTTCCTACCAACCCCCAGGAATCCCAATCCCAGCCTTCTCTCTGCAAGCTCTCCGTGGCAGTCGGTGGTGGGGAGATAATCAGGACTGGTGACATTTGGTGTCTAATCCTCCCCAAGGCCTTTCTCTGAGCTTTGCTGTCCGGTAGTGCTTGCGAACATTTGTTATCTCTCAGGCTTGGGGCCCAAGCAGGAAATAAGTATTTGTAGGAGACAGAGATGCATTTGTTATTGACATCTGTTCTTGTTTTAATGAGGAGAATTAGAAAGAAGCAGGACAGGTTTCAGATGGAATTAAGTTTCCCTTTTCTCTCTCAGGATACCCCAGTACAAGTCCTTCCAAAGACACTGCTGAGTGTTTAGTAAAGGAGGAGCAAATCATTTACACACTGATAAAAATCCAAAGAGCAGTTAAGCACTGCTCCCCTCACCACCCTGCTCTCCCACCTCCCCTTCTGCCTAGGTTAGTCAGTAATTCCTTCCAAGTGAAACAAGCAGTTTTCTGGTGAATAACAGGTATAATTTCTCCACCTTGACACACTCACTGCCTTGAAATACAGTTCTTTCTCTGGCTTGTTCACGGAGGTCCTTCTATAACTATTTCTCTGTAATAAAGACTGGTGGAGGAAGTGAGATTGAGGTCTGATGCAATAATTCATTTGCTGGCCTTCGATGATCTATTAAATCAGCCTGTGATGTCGCTTGATCTACCTCTTGCTGGAAAGAGCCCTTACAGCCGTGGAATTGCTTGCTGCCTCCATTAGTTTGTAAATAACCTGTACATTTGGAGGTCAGTTTGGCGTGACGTTCTCTGTCTCAGCAGGTGGCCTGCACCATTGAGCCCATCTGATTTTTGATTTTTGAAGGCTTTAAGTCAGGAAGAATAATTGATAGAAGACTTAAAAAAAAAAAAAAGTTCCTCTCCACTTTTTTGTCCTTCCAAGTGGTAAGTGGGGGAGTGAAATAAGTCCCTGCACCCTGTCCTTGCCCCTTCACTTGCCTCCCTTACTCTGTTGCTCCCATTCTTTTCCTTCCCCTCACATCTCTGCTCTGACCTTCTGCTAGTATGGGGCATATTTTTTTCTAAAAAACTGTCATCCAAAGACAGGCTACTGGCTTGCACTTGTAACTGTGAGATAAATGCCTTTGGGTAGCATCTCTGGAAAAGATACCTTCCTAGCGCTGATGAGCTTGACAGCAAAGAACGCACTGTACTGATTTTTCCTCTTTCCAAGAGATAAATTCCACCTTTACCTCAGCATCATTTCTGCTTCTCTTTCCCACTTTTAAGAGAAGTTTGGGCTCAGCTTTGCATGTTGGTGGGTATTGTTTAGGGTCTATGGGTATGGGTGGAGCATTTTGGGAAGGCTCCCATTCCCCCTTGTAAGTTTGGCAACTGGGAAGCCCATTCTTGCTTCTGTTGCTGGGAAATGCAGGATGAACATGTAGGAAGATGTTTCCTGTCTTGCTGGTTATCCATGGTTTGGATGCAGAGGCAACCTGAACCCAGAAAAGGTTATTACGTGAGGCACAGTGCTGTGTGCATGGAACTGCATTACATCCAGGGCCATATCACCTCCACCAAGAGCGCAATTGCTTGCGTGGCTCTGGGGTGTTCTTGGATTTGGGGGTAGTGGGAAAGGGAGCGGTGGCAGGAGAGCGATTCTGCATGGAGCAGTTTTGGATCCAGCTGGTTTTAGAAACTCCAGCTGCTCCAGACCAAGCCAGGCTCCACACATAGTCAATGCTGGAGGCAAGGAGAGGATGCATCCTCTGCCTGGTACAAGGGTTCCTGGTACCAGGAGTACTATGAACCATGACAGAGGTACACCCTACCCCAGAGGCTGTGTGGCAAGTCCAGGGGGGACAACGTTCATCTGGAGTTAAGAAGCCTATTCGTACTTAATCTGGCTCCATACAGAAACACTGGGATGTTTCTGTATCATATTCCTGACTTTATCAAAACTAATTTTGTGTAATCCGGTATAACCCAACCTCTCCCCCATTACTCCTGATAGCAGAACATTGACTATAGTTCAGTTTCCATGAGAGATCGTAGATGTTGAATGGCCTCATCACCAGTTAGGGATGAAAAGTGTCTCTTCTTTGGCAAGTACATCGTGACTGTATTTAGTTCTTATTAAATTAGCTATGGAACAGAGGTGATATTACTGATATGCTACCATGAGCTAAACAGATGAAAGACCCCATTGCAAACATAATAAATCTGCCAGGGTATTTAACTTGCAGTATCTGCTTCTGTGCTCCACTCCTAGGTCTTGAGGAAAAGTTGCCATTCACATTGGATAAGGATGTGTGTTTGGGAAATGTATTGATGTTCTTTTGGGCTGAATGAAATGATAAAATTCATTGTGTGAATTCAGGTTCCCATAAGCCAGCATCCTGACTCACAGGGCCATCTCTTTTCTGTAAAATAGCTGTTGACGAAAATTCTCCCCTAAAATCTGTCTGTCTTCAAAGAAATGTAGTTCTCAACTTGTACTGAAACATTTAACTTGTCAAATAAATAGGTTGTATTGAATGGAAAATAGTTTGATGCTGGTTTTTAATGGTTTTGTTGTGCCATGAGTAATAACTTTGCTTCTAGTTGTGATGCCTCTTACAATGCTACTAGAGATACAGAAACACCCATGATATTCTGAAGATCTGAAAATGACTGTACTGTAACAGGGAAATGGCAAGCCTGTAGGATTTTCTATGCGGTTAGAAAAGACTTTTGCCTATACAGTATAGAGTTTATTTAGTCTTTTTGAGCAAAACACGAATAAGATGAATTTTAAAACTATGTGTTATGGATTTGCATCAGTGCAAACAGGACAGAGTTTGCTCTGCTATTTCTACCCCCTCCTTCTTTAGCTATGTTGCCAGTTAGGACTACTTACAAGGGACTGATTCACCACTCCATTACTGCTCAGGTTTATGCCACTGTAGCTCCCAGTAAGTGAATTGGACTGTGTGGCTGCATCAGCCCTTGTTCTCCTGCCTCCTACCCAGTTCTTTTTTCTTCATTTTCAGAAACTACATGTTACTACTACTTCACTCTTTCCACCCAGCTCACCTGCCCCATCCAGCTCTCTGCCCATGGTCTTCTCTTTTGGGGTTCCTTTTGCAAAGCCCTTTTCCCCGCTAGTGCTGCCTGCTGCACTTCACAGGAATTTAACATTTTGCTGTTTCATCTGGGTTGCAATTGTTTTTCATTTGTCATTATTTCTGCAAGGCTATCATAACGATCATTTGCTAGCCTCTAGGAGAGCGTTGTGCAGGCAATAGGATGGAAATTACCTAGCTTGGGTCAGTCACTACTGAGCCCCCATCGCAGGGCAAGAGAGAGACATTTCACAGTGGGAAGCTGAAAACCTTTCTTATTTCACATGCAGTCCTTCAGCGTATTTTCAAAGAGCCTTGCCTTGAATAGCATCCTCTCATGTTTCCTTTTGATATTCTCACTTCCCGCCTCATATTTTATTCTACCTTCATATCAAGGCTGTGTGTGGTGCCAGCTCATTCTCAGCTGTCATTACAGTTGCTGGTGAGCTGACACCACAGGCCAGTATTTCTTGTTTTGATGGTGGATTTTAGGTTACAGAGGTACGTTAGCAGTATTGGGTTGTAGGTCTGCCGCTAGTCTGTGAGATGTAGTTTCTTAAGGAAGCTTTTCGGGTGTTCCCAGGCTGCCTTCAGGACAGCTGAAGAAAGAGGCAAGACATACTACCCCTTTGCCTCCTTGGCTCTTTCAGGGCTAATTGTTAGGGCTGCAAGACACACATGCAGATTGGAGCTACTCATGGTTTCTTCGGCAAAGTCAAAACAGGAAAACAGTATATTTCAGCTACATAAGTGCAAGGCAGGAGGCGAGCAGGGGCAAGCAGCCTAAAAGTGACTTTATATCACCTACCTACCAGCATTGAAAGCACACAGTATGATGTTCTCATCCAAAGGCTCAGAGTGGAAATGGCATTTAGCCTCTTGTAATACATGTTCTGTTGTGGTCCACTTGAGCTGGACTACAGCAGGACTTGTTATTCATCTTGGACTACGTATAATTCATAACATCGACCACTTCTCAGCTACTGCACTGCAGATCTTTTCAGTCTCCTTCACAACTGCAAACCATATTTTAATATAAAGAGACTGGCTTGTGGACTGCTCCCTCCAATTTGCCATCCTGCACAAGCTCCTCTAATTGCTGAAGAATGTATTATTTCCTTGTTACAGCAGCAGCAACTGCCTACTGAGGAAAAAGATAATTTTAAGAGTGCATGCAGTGGATTTTTAAGTGGAGGGTACGTGCACTTTGTGAACAGGCAGCTCTTTGCAAATGAAGAGCTGATGCTCAGCAAGATACGCATGGTTTGTGGCACGTCTCTGGGGAACCTGTGCACTGAAGTTTGCCACCCTTTACAGTACTGTCACAATTGGAATTCAGTGGTTTTGGGAGACACACTCAAAAGCCAGGAATAGAAGCGATATTCACTCTAGCACTGAGAAGTAGAGCACTGTGGTGGAAAGGGAGTCCCCAGGCCAGAGTTAGAAATGCTACGGCTGCTGTTCTTACCCACTTAAACTCAGCAAGATCCAAGGGCCAGGCTTCAAGACAAATCCCTACATTGAAGGGCCTGATTCTCTTTTGAATTGGTCTGGCCTGAAAAGGAACTAACTGTTTTGAAGTGGAAACAGCTAAAACAGTCAGGGGAACAGTACTGAAAGCTAACTCTACCATTTGCACCGATGTATCAGTGCTAACTGTACACTGAAAACTCCCCAATATCCATTTAACAAAAAGTGGAGGTATGGGAAGCCATAGACCATATTACAGTTTCCACTCTCAAAAGCAAACCAGCTCCAGATCGAGGTTGCATGTCTTTGTCCGAACTTGTTGGTCTGTCCTGCTCAGTAACTGCCTCTTGGGGATGAGCCAGTGCTTAGAGATGCACAGACCCAGTGAAACAGGAGCTTTCTTGGTGGATATCTCACCCCTGGGCAGGACTTCCCAAAGCAACTGGGCTGGAAGAGTTGTCTAAAAAGAGCATAGTGAGTCTTGGGAAGGCAGTTAGGACTGGCCTCATCCTACAGGGTCAACTTCTGTGCTTAGAGGTTTCTTGGCTGCTCCACCAGCAGACACACGTTCTGCACGGAAAGGAAGGATCCTCTAGATGACTTACTGGGCAGAGAAAACCTTTTTTCGAGCTATGTACCTAACAAATGAGCACACACACAGATTCAGCCTTGGTCCAGAAGCAGGACAGTGTGTTTGCATGATAGTTATCCCTGCTGGTAACCTGGCTGGATCTATATAGACAGAGCCAACTTGTGCCTCTGCGCTGTTGTCCAGTATGTTCACAAACCAAGTAGTCCACTTGCAGGTAACTAAAGTGGACCATGTCTTTCTAATGACCTTGTCATTGGAAAGAACCGGAGCTGAAACTCCATCCCCAGTTGTATGGTCTAGTTAGGGCATTTCCATAGGGTTGGTCCCTCCTGTAAGCAGGGTACCCTCAGTCTCACTGTGTAGCAGGGATCCTCACATTCATGCACTCAGAGGAGGCAATTCCTATTCTTTGCAAAAAAAATTAATAATGGCATGCGTATGCATAATATATAGCTCTTTAGCAACTGAAAAACTGTTGTATTAGTCTCTTCAAGCTGTGTGCAAGAATAATTTCATTTTGCATTTTAGGCGGTTTACAGAGTGCAGGACCAACCACTTGTGTACTGGCTTTTTGCCTGCTGCAAGTCACCGTGCCTAACCAGATTAGCATTTTGTGATAGAAAGTATTTACAGGACTGGAAAACCAAGGTAGTTGTAGATGAGTTAATGTTTTAAGAGAGCTAGAACATGCTGGATCTTTTCAGTATTAGCTAAAGAAAATCACAAATTTGGTCTTTGGAGTTTGGTTCATCCTAATAGGACACAGCAGGATAACTTCAATGAGACTTTTGAGAGCAGTTTCACAATCAGAGGCTTCCATCTCTGACGACCTAAACTGGAACGATAAAAGCAGTTGTTTTAATACCCCCACAGGATGTGATGCCGTTATGCTAATTTGCACCACAATGCCAAAGACTCTGCTTTAATAACAATGTCTTAGTTAGACCAGTGGCTTGGTAACTACCTTTTAAGATGCGGTGGATGAATCAGGGACTTGGGAGCAAGTAAAGAAAATTAACTTTGTCAGCTTACCCTTGAGTGGAAAGTACCACTTCTCTTTGCACTCACAGACAACTTCAGAGGTGGGGGTACTTGGAAAAGGAGAAACAGTCAAAGTGGAAAATTGTGTGCTACTTACATGTGCTTTACAGATTCCTCTTGTCATGCCTGCCAGTGGCAGAAGACTGATTTATTCCCTCCTCTGTTTGACCCCAGGCAACATAATCATCGCTGTAGTCATGATGTGTCAATGCCATCTTCTTTATTTTTCATCATTCTCGGCAGAGACCATTGTCAGTGACACCAACATCTTTCTATTTTCTTCCTGCTTCTCCCAACACATTGTGGTCAGAAGGCAGAACATGGTGTCTGGGAGCAAGACGAATTTGGGCCAGAGATCACAGAGACTATTCCTACCACTCTGCTTCCCGGAGCACTGAGTCCCAGTGGCAATCACAGCAGAGATGATGATGGCGCTGGTGAAAATAAAGGCATTTTTCACTTTGTTGATGCTGATGGTAACATTTCTGGAATAAAGTAAGATCTCTAACAGATTGCTTTTTTTGGTATTTAGATCAATGTTTTTCCATTACATACTCCACAAGGTATTGGTAGATGTACCCAGTTTTTCCAGTGCCTATCACTGTTCCTCCAGCTGCCAGTGATCACTAAAGTCTCTCCAAGTACTTCTGTAGAGGAAAGGGGCCAGCAAGTCTTTGTAACCAAGTGATTGGGATAAAGTTGAGTTGCTGGCACATAGGTACTTACACCTTGTAGTTTAAGAACGACTATGGTCCATAGCCACCAAGTGCAGTTCAGAGCTATCTGGAGTTGCCAGGATTATGATAAGGCTATAGATGGATTCAGAGAAGTTCTTGGCAAGTTTCTCCCTCAGCTGTGCACAGCAGTTTTGCTGGGCCAAACTGTGTGTTGAATGCCGCTGGAGTCCAGATGTCCTTGTTGCATCGTGAGCCTTTTTTTTTGGAAGTGATTCCTTCCCCTTCTGGTTTGTTTCAGGCTTTTTGTTGCCATATTGTGTATTAGGTGATCTCAGTTCTTTTGCAGATAGACAGATGCCAACAACACCAAAGTGCAAATTGCACTAGTTAGCATTTCTGCTGGCACTTTGAGCAGCATGACCACAGACTGAATGATATGGACAGGGAAACAGCCCATAAACTTTGGTGTTGGCATCTCCAGTTGAGGGTACAAGCACATTGGCAAGGCAAAGGTTATAATGATGGCATCTGAGAGTCACAGGAAAAAGGCCTGGATCAGATCTCCGCTGGCCAGGCAGGCCATTGCCCTGCACAGAGGCAGGACCAGCCACTCTCACACCTGTTCTGCCAGATGTTCGCATGACTTGTTCTGTCCTGGAAGCCCTGCAGTCAGCCTAGACAGTCTGTTCCCATGGTGAGCACCCACTGGAGACAGTTTCCTAAGGTCTATACCTGCATCTTGCTCTCCACAATCAATTCAAGCTCATTTCTTCTCCTTTTCCCTATGAACAAGGAGAACTGCTTGCTGCCTGCCTTTCTGCAGCAGCCTTTCACATGTTTGAAGACTGCTGTATCTACTTTCAGCTTTCTGAAGACTAAACACTCTGAATTCCCTTCAAACTCTGACCCCCTTGGTCATGTTTTCCAGACATTTGATCACTGCTGTTGCTTTTCTGTGTTACCTGTGAGATGCATGTAGATGGTGCACTTCTATCTCTAAGGCTGTCAACATAGCGCTTTTCAGCAGCGTTATCTCATTCGAAATAAAAGACATGAGTAAACCAACACTCTGATCCACAGCATCTGTACATCTGCATTGAAGGAGTGAGGGTCATTGCTGTCACTTAGTGAATATTGGTTTTAACCCAGATTGCATCAGTCCCTCCTTGCTATGCATTGCTCACCGTGTTAATCACCAGAACTGGAGATAAACAAGGTCTCAAGTGAATAAGCTACTTGGCTGTATTCTTATGGACTCCTGGGAGGTGATGATTTATCTTACATATGATATTGAGAACTGGCATCTGTGAAAGATGAGATGACATCAACAACAAAAGGACAGATTCGTTATTGCATAGTTACCTCTTCATATATTAAGTGCATTTGGGAAAACCGAGCTGGGTGGTTAGAATCAAAGAAATGAAATTACTCTTATTAGTAGGACTACTATATGTATAAAGCTAGTTAGTTAAAAAAGGGGCATGAAGCCTTCAAAACGATAACCCAGAGTAAAACAGTGGGGATTTAGACCTCAGCTAGGCTGTTGGTCTTATCTTTTGCCTCCTTGGCAAATATTTCCTGTTATTTGAGCTTGTGACCCTATAGCTTAATGCAAACAGCAGTGTTAATAAAAGGTTCTCGAATGTTTCTTTGTAGAGACTAAGCCTTTGCTGGAATTTGTCCTAGTGTGTCCTATGGCTGGCTGCCCCTTGTCAGCCATATGGTACAGTTAGGCAGTGTCGTTATTTTGGAAATACCTAGAGAAAAGCTATATGAAAGCTACACATTGTAGGACAAAAGAGTAGCATTCGAGTAAAAGCCAGAGTAGGAATTCACTTAGAATTCAGGCTGCTTTAACAAAATGTTGCTTTTATGCAAAAGTGTGCTGTGCTGTGCTTTGTGCGTGTGTGGAAGCAGGGAGCAAGAGCTTGACTCATGGAGAGAAAGAAACAGAGGAGGAAATGAGGAAATTGGCACTCGGTGCCCATGGTATTTCTGCTGCAACCTTCTGTTTTGCAGGAATGTGGTCCACACAGGCACAAAATAACCACCGATGGGGAGAAAAAGAGAATCTGAAAGAAAGAAAGGAAAGAAGAAAGACTATTGTATCAGATTGTGGAAAGGGGGAATGATAAACCTACTTTCTTAAAAAAGGGATTCAGTCTGTGAAACTGTTCAGTTGCAGGACAGATTTTATTCCTTACATGCATGGATGGTTTCTGTCCTCTCATTAACCCCATCCACATGTTCCAGATGGCTATAGTCAGTACTCTGTATTTCAATTCCTTCACTACCTTCAGAGGCAGCTAAGGGTTAACATTTCCTCTAGAAAATAATGCCCTTTTCCTACATCTGCTCCTTGTCTCTCAAAATGTTCTGAAAGAAAAGTTTGCAGAGTACTCCCCTGCCAGCGGAGAGCTCAGCAGTACTGGGATTTGCAGGTAATGAAAGTGCATCAGGGGGAAAACACCACGACGAAGAGGAGTCAGGTTAAAGTACTTGGATGGTTCTGGTCTTTCCTCAGTTGTCCAGTGTCAGTGCCACCATTGTGCCAGTACATGGCTCTTCAAAGTGGTACCAGAAAAAGCCTCTGCTCTGGGGGGTGTGCAGCCTGAGCCCTATGGCAGTGGCCCATTGGGGACAGCACGGACACAAAGCCACCAGGTGAAACAGTGCATGTCCCAGAGCACTGTGGGGATGAGGCCCCACTGGTGTCACATTGCTGTGAGCACCACTGATCTAACTGGGGCAGGAGGAGGAGGCTAAGAAGGAGTGAGAGACAGTGCTGTTTGTTGTAGGAGTCCTCTCCATCCTGTCGTGTCCTCAGCAGCCTTTGGCTCTCCCATTGCAATTCCCTGCAATGCTTTTGGGGATGGGGAGGTCACGCAGCTGAGGGTAATAAAGTGCTGTGCTTGTCTCAGCCTCTCAGCATTTTACAGCCAGTAATGCATTTGTAATGAAGTGCCAGTTGGAGCCGCTCACTACTGTAGAGAGGCTAAACTGCTTATCTGTGTTTTTGTAGGTCTCACTCAGGGAAAGCTTCTTTGGCTCAATTTGCGAGGGGCTACACTTCTGGGATCAGAAGGACCCAGACTCTGCCCTCAGTGACCTTTTGCAGTTTTGTGTGGCTGATACGGGTAGTGTTGGTGATAATGGTGCCATCCCAGGAAGATACAAGTTGTTTGGAAGGGGGACTCTGTGCTCACGCAGAGTTTTTTTACAGTCCATAAAGGTCCTCCTTATCTGGTGTGAACTCAGAGTTTGTTCTTATGGGTTCAGCTCTGCTTTGTGAGGAGGTGAGATCTGTGAATATCCCAGTTCAAAAGGCACTACAGCAGCAAGCTCAAGAGTCATGTGCAGCGAGCTCAGCCATAGTATCCGCATTATTGCCCTGACAAGTTTGCTTGCTTGCCTGCTGATCTGGGAGCAAATAGAAGTGGCTTAGAGGCAGAATCCCCCAGGTGAGCTTGCCTGGTTTCAACCCGATCATTTTTCATATGTGGAACAGCTACTGGATCAATGCAGGGTATGTGAGGTCAGGCTCCTCCATCATGAGAAGTTTGAGGACCTCTGGTTTCCTGGACTTGCACACCCGTCTGTCACAGTTGTATCTCCTGACCTTCACCTTCCAAGAAAAACTTTCATTCTGACAGATGCAAGGAAAGGCAAAACATTGTTCTCTCTAATTTTGTTCCTATTTTCTTTCTCTCTTTCACCCCTTCTCTTCCCCAGGGTTAAAAAGAGAACAGAAGAGATCTGAGAGATGACTAGTAACTAATTTGTGTAGGATGTTTTGTTTTTAAAATCCCTCCCTATTTCATTCCTTGATTACATATTACTCAAGGGGGTGTTTTCCATTGCTTAACAGCTATGCCTTGCAGAGAGCTCACAGAAGCATTACTCATTTGTTTAAACAGGAAATAAATTGAAGTAACCCACCAAATTATTTTTGAAACAAATAAAATGATATTTTAAAATAAAATGTTTACTAGCTCTTTCTCTCTTGTTTCTTCTTTCTCCTCTGCAATTTATAAATTCCTGATACAACCTCTTCTTTCCTGACTTTTTGCAGGCACTTAAGAGAGCTCAAACTGCCCAGAGTTTTATTTTCATTTGAAGGCCTCTATAAAATTACATGTTACAATATATGGTGTTGCTCTTGTGTAAGTGTTTATAATCTGCTTTATGGACCTTAACGCCACCAAGTCCTTTTATTCCCTTATTGCCTGCAAAGGCTTCTTTATTTTTGAAGCTTTTTTAGGGAGAGCTTGTTCCTTCTACGCATTTGCTTAATTTTTGTTTTGCTGTTTCTTTTCTTTCATGTTCAGATGCTGTAAACCAGTTGCTCTGTTCCCTCAGATTTCCAGCTTTCAGTCCCATGCAGGGGGAAGTGGGAGGCAGGCAGACAGCAGGCAGAGGCAGGGAAGAGTGTACGATTCTTGCTTTGTTTGTATAGCAAAGTATCATCCATGAAAAGTCAGTAGCCATCTACTCATCGGGAATGATATGTAACCTTCTCACTGCATGAAACAGCCCATATCACCCTGTTCAGAGGGCACTAAACAGCACAGTGTGGGTCCCATCTCGTGCCGTATGCTGCAAGCTAAACAAAAGGCCTCTGGGTCCCAGCTATGCCAGGGATGTATCTGTAATGACACTTTAGGATGTACAATGAATGGGACTGAAATCTGCTTAACTCCTTACTGCTCCCTACTCCTGCTCTCATCTACTCCTGTCTTTTGAACAGGCTTGCAGCGCGAAGGTCTCTGACGCTGTTTTTCTTCCTGCTGCTTGGGCCAAGAAGCTGTTCCTAGTTTATCGCAGTCTAAATAGGATGCAATATCTTAAAAGTGCTCTGAAACTGTATTCCTTTTCTTCTTCAGCTCCCTAATTAGGTATGAAAAGCTCCCGTGTTTTTTACTAGGTTCTTCTTTCTTCAAATAGCTCTGCAGGTGGGCTTGCAGATTTTTGTTTAAAAATAGGAGGATTTTTGCTGAATTCGGTGTTTAGATAAGAGCATGTTTTTTGGTTGAGATGCCGAAGTGAGAGTAAGACAGTTGGATTTTACTTCAGACTTTGCCCACACTTTGTTCTTAAATGCGTTGTTTGCCCTTTTTACAGGCACAGTTCAACCCTGCAGTATGTAACAGGGATTTAGCTGTGTTGAAAACTCACTTATACTGTAGCCGGGTTTAGTGCTGCCTTGTAATTTTCTGATCTGCCAGCTAGGGATAAGAGTACTTGCCCATTAATGTAGAAATGTTCCAATTTACCAGCCCAAGAATTAGAAATCAGAAACCAGCCATGCAATAAAAGAATTGACTTAAGAAGCAAGACTTTTTTTTTTTTTTTTTCCCTGAAGTGGAAACTGGTTTTCAATTACCTTCAGATTTTTGAATCATAAGACTTGATTTTCACCGACCCCTGCCCAGTTATATAACTACGGATCTTGCATATCAGTTGACTTCTGAGAATTTGGGCTTCACATAAAACAGAGTGGAACAAGTGAAGTTGTGAGACTTACGATAAAATCAAGTGAGATGATAACACAGCTTCGTTTGTTAGTATTTGTAAACTGTTTTGTGAGCTTTGTATGGCAAGAGCTATAGAAAGGAGCATTACTGTGTCATGTGCATCACCAAAGGATGCACCACATGTCTCTTCAAAGTGTGTGTGAAGTGAGAGCGTGGGGCAGTGAAGTATTTCCATCTCCATTCACTAATGATCCCTGAGCAGGTGCTCATCTCCCAGACTGCCTGCACACAGACTGCTTTGTTGCTAGACTAACTCTGTTTTCTGCTGCTGTGTTTTTAATTTAGTAGCTGCAATGAGATGTGAGATTTCTCAAAAAAAGAAGAAGAAATATGAACAAGACAAGTAGTCTTTGTTGTTTTTTCAAGTGCTCACATTGGAATCCTAGATGTGCAACAGTGATTTGCAGTATTGTAGCACTCTAAAGGCACTGATTGTAACCCGGGATATGTCTCCCCAGCTTCCACTACCACCAGTGAGGTTTACAGAGTTAAAACTGAGTGTCCATTGACCTGTAAGAACTGAATCTTCTTTGCACTCACGGTGACACATACTCCTGTAATTCATAATGTAGAAAACCTTCTTGAGGTGTTTTGCCCATTTCATGATTGAAGGATTTGTGAACCCATACCTCCCATATGTGAATTTTAGGAGTGCCAGGGGGAAGCCTGTCTGTTATCTTCTGAGCAAAAGGATATGTGGAAGGGCAATTAGCAATAGGCTTCAAAAGACTTTTGAGTCAGCCAATTTTGTTAGGCTGCCACTGTTGCAGTTCATACAGATGTGGCCACACTATCTTAAAATAGCCAGATAGGGTCTTCCTAGCATGGCATCTGCCTGGACATAAGCATGAGCTGCAAAGGCTACCCAAGAGGCTGAGTAAATGGTTTTTTGTTAACCCATATTGAGCTACTGTAGGTAGGTACTAACATTACCCAAGTTAAGTTAGATGTGCCTACACAAATGTAGATATACTAGGCTCTTAAGGAAGGAAATTGGCTCATGTTGATGTGCACAGGCGGCTTCTGATAATCCCTTGTATGGCTGTAGATTGGAATATGGTATCAGCAGAGAAGAAAAACCTCTTTTCCTCTATTCTTTTAAATGGAGAGCTTCAGGCAGTTCCCCCTCCCCTCCCCTCTAGTACTCCCCTTCTCTGTTCATTTTCGTGCCAGGTCACTTGCCAAAAACCCCATCTGCTCATCAGTGGCATTCCAGAGCAGGAGGAGCTCTGGGGACTTGATGCTGATTAATAGCCTCAACGTCATTCATGAACCTGTGTGTGAAAGGAGGTGGAGGGGGAGACAGTGCCAGTCAGAGCTGAACTCACAAGATCTAGGAGGCTCCTCTCTAAATGTCCTTTCCCAGCTAATACGTGTTTCATGATTGTTTCTTCAAATAGGGTATTTTGCCTAGTTTCATTGTCTGTTAGGAACCAAGACCTTCTGCCTGGGTCAGAGGCAGGCTTCAGAGTTGGAACAGCTTCCACGGAAATCACTCTGGTCTTTATTATGCATATTTTCATCCCATTGTACCTAAATATTTGCCTAAGTGCACATGGTAAGAAAAAAATCATGCAGATAGATGTGCACCCATTTGTGCATCCAGGTACCTGACTAGCATCCCCTGTGATCCTGCTGTACAAAGGATGTCTTATGCACATACCTTTTTGATTTTCCTTATTTAGCTGCCCCATTCAGCTTTTTTCTGTTTTCTCTCTTAAATGAATAAGATTAGGTAGTAGTCCTTATCTTTCCTTAATTGTTCTATTGAACAGCCTCAAATTACCGACTTTGCTGAGAGTGAAGTGCTCTATACCTGGGCATAATGGCTTTGCCACTCTATCATGCTGTTTTCCATCTTTCCCTTTTCCCCATCTCTACTCCATTTTCTGTGTCACCTCTTCCTTTCCTGTCTCCTCACATTCCTCCCTCTGATCTGAACGAGGGGTGGGGAGAGGTCTTGTTCTTCCATTTCAGTACATCCGTGACGAGACTTGAGAGCTTGGCAGTAGTTTTAATGGGAAGGAAAGGCACAGAGGGAAGTGGAGCCAAAGAGGTTTCAGACTCCTCAGGCTCTCCAGGTAAACCCATGCCTGCCTTCCACTGTTTTCCCTGAATGCCACCTGCAAGTGTTACTTTCTGTGTTTTCTCTCTATTGACGCTCCTTTCCCATCAGTTTTGTCTCCATTATCAGTGCTTTCCCCCCTGCTTTTAATTCTTTTCATCCCGTCCCTATTTGTGCTTCCTTCCCCTCAGGGTCACCTACTCAGCTTCCTTCTCTGCCTATCTCCACCACCTTTTTCCTTCTATCAGGCTTCAGAAAGTACTTTCCTTCTGGGTCCTTTGTTCTGTAACAATTTCATTTTCCATTTGCTCCAGGAAAAATATTAAAGGGTACAATGCAGGGAAATTTGAGGGGACAGAATCTTACTCCGTTACCTATATTGATAGGAGGACATGCATATACAATATGGGTGAGGAAGAGAAATTGTGTGAATGGTCTCCTGCTACTGAAACACCTCTTTGAAGCTATACATCTGGAAAAAGATCACATCACTTGGAATGGTAGGTCTCTATTGCCTCTTGGTGACAGGGATGAGTTGGAGGACACGACTTGGCAAGTTCTGAGTTGAGTCATGTCGTTCTTAAAGGTTGCAGCGGAGGTGTGCTTTAATCAGCAGATCAGTATAGATTATGCATTATTAATTAATTAACGTGCCCCTTGACATGGTAGAATCAAGCTATCCCTGTCTACTGGAACTGGCTGGTGGGCACAGGGGTGATGGCACAGGGTGAAGGCAGCTGCTGGCTGCGTGGGTGCTCACCTGTCTCTCTGGCTTCTGGCAACACCTTTTGCTGTCATCATAGCTGCTAGAGCGTGCATCACCCCTAGCCACTCCACCCCTTAAAATGGAGAGAGAAAAGGTAAAGTGGGGAAAAAAATGCCACAAAACACTGAATTATCTGCACATATACATTGGTTTGGCTCCTTTCACTCAGCAAGGTGATCCAGCCTGAGCACTGTCTCTTTCTTCCTCTTCCCTCTCACACTTGCTCATTGTTCATGCCAATTTTTTTTTTTTTTCAGAAAGGCACATTTAATAGAGAAATCACTGCTATTGTTTGTATTCACGACTTCCTCTGAAATACAAACTAAATTTGGAATGGATGTCTTGCAAATCTGATGAGGAGCAGCTGAGGGAGCTGGGGTCGTTTAATCTGGAGAAGAGGAGGCTGAGGGGAGACCTGATCGCTGTCTACAGCTACCTGAAAGGAGGTTGTAGCATGGAGGGGGTTGGTCTCTTGTCCCAAGTAGCAAGTGATAGGATGAGATGAAGTGGCCTAAAGTTGCGCCAGGGGAGGTTCAGATTGGATATTAGGAAAAATTTCTTCACGGAAAGGGTTGTTGGGCACTGGAACAGGCTGCCCAGGGAAGTGGTGGAGTCACCATCCCTGGAGGTGTTTAAAAGATGTGTACATGTGGCGCTCAGGGATATGGTTTAGTGGTGGACTTGGCAGTGTTAGATTTGCAGTTGGACTCAATGACCTTAAAGGTCTTTTCCAACCTAAACAACTCTATTATTCTGTGTGTTTCTGGCTTGTGCGTGTGTGTTCTTCTGCGTGTGTCCACTGCTTGTGAGGCAAATGTTTACAGTCCCACCCTTGTTCATTCCTTTGAGATATTTGCCAGCTACTGCATTTCCTTTGAAGCCTCGTTCTTCCTGAGACTAGCACGTTCTACACAAACTTATTATCACTGAATTAAAAGAAAGAAAGATTGTATTAGTGTTCCAAATTAGTTACATATTAACCTAATAAGTTACCTGTGACCACAGTGTAGTTAGAGGCATCCATGACTCTCACATGGTTTCATTTTATTGTTTTGTTTTCTAAAGTATCTCCAATGCAATCTCTTCTATGGCAGAAAAACCATGAGAACATAAAGTCACAAGTGGGGATTAATATACGATTACAGAAAAATCACACAGCACACAGCTATATGCCCTATCTAGTATTAGAAAATGGAAATGACCATCTCATTATGCTAAAATCGGATTTGCAGAATTCCTTATAAATCATGTAAATGAACGCTGATCGACTTTGGGTTGGGCAGGGCCAAGGAAGAAGATGAGTTTCAGGACTGAGGGTCTATTGTTGGGATTCCTTCTCCCAGCATCCCTACTTATGTCCTAAAGAAATCAACTCAAAAGTCTTGGTGTTTTCACTCGTCAGAGATCAGTGAAAAGGCAGCGTAGCTTAGAGGCTAGGCTCTGGAACCAAACCAAAATCACTCCTGGGTGAAGGGCTGTATTAATTTACTAGCCCACAGGCTATTTTGAAGCTGCTTTACACAAGTGAAGTGATAAATAAATAGATAAATGCAGCCAAACCCACACTATACTGATTCTCTTTTGCGTTTTACGTGCCCTTTTCTTCATGAAAACATTCAGTCTGGGTATCGCTTTTCTTTCTGTAGATACATTTTATACTTCACAAGAGGTTTGATTCTTAACACTCCATGTACCTTGCAGTTAATACTCTGTAAACCAAAAATGCTCAAGACGGTCTCTGTTGAGCTCTCCTTCCAGCCGTTGTCAAGGCAGGACCTGGAGTTCTGAAGTCTGTAGGGCCTAAACATTTTGTGCATATCCAAAAGACTTGGTACAGTCAGCATGTAGACATGCTGTTTCTAAGTCGGAGTCAACATATTTAACACCATGTAATTTTCACTACCTCACTTCCAAAAAACAAGTGAAAATCATTCCTATGCACTAGCCTCAGTCTAAGCCATTTATAAAACCCACCAAATTTGCAATGGTTTGGGATGTGCTGCACATAGAAAACCTTGACTATTCACAGAACTGTTGGTAGTGCATACTGTAGGTTTATGTTTGCCTCTTCTTTTCTCAAGTTCATTGAAATTTCCACCTCCTGCCTGTCACCCTGTCTCCTACATGCTTCTCGTGTACCCTGCCTGGTACAGAAGCTTTGAATAAGAACCTGAGCTGACTGTGCCACTGGCTAAGCAGCACTGCATTCAGCTTTGCCCCATGACTGGTGATTTAAATCCTATATATTCATACACAGTAGCTAGACACATGCAGATGCCACATCCCACCAACTGCAGAAGGCAGCACTGATCTCCCCTCAGAAAGAACACCGTGCTTCCCTGTTTTGGCAAGAGGTAATTTGCTGTGTACATCTCCGTAGAGCTAAATCGCTGATGCTTCAGCAGCTGGGCGCACAAGCATGTGTGTGCACACACGCCCTCCCTTCCGGGACTTGACAGTCCGTGCTGTCAGGAGATTAAATTATACTACTGGAAAATGGTGTGAGGGAAATAGCCTGAGACAGATTTCTTAGATATTGACTGGTTTCCTGCAAGACCCGTTAGTGTTAATTCTCTGTTCCTTCACTCCACTGTTTTCCTCAGTAGCAGTTAAGTGCAAAATGTAATGAAGTCAGCGTTTTGGGGGTGACATGTCCAGAGCATTAGCTGTGAAAGGCAAGTCTCTTAGATTAGTCCCCAGCTCAGGAGAGGTGTTAGGGTTCTGGCTTCTAGAAATGCTGAGCGGTCCAAAATGTGGGAGAAATCAATGGGAGCTGTGGAGCTTGGTCTTGTCTGCAACTCTGGCCCTCTATGTACCGCTGATTTAAGCAAAGATTTTTTTTTTTTGTCTGTCCACTAGTAAACAAGGTAGCTCTCCCATTTTTCTTGCTTTTTCCTCAGTTTCTGCCATTCTTCTGCCCTCAGGCAGACTTCTATTTTCTCCTCTATCTCAGGTGTTTCATATTAACTAGCTCTCACTGTCTGAAAGTTAGACTATCAATTTAAGCTGGTTTTGAGGCCGTTTTGACAGCCACCCCATCTGAGACAATTACTCATTATGGAATAATTCATTATTTGAAAGCGCCCCCCCCCGCCCCGTTTCCCATTGACTATAGGGCAAACATACAGAAGGGTTAGAAGAGACACCTCCCCAAAACTCACCTGAAGTCAGGGGCAATTAATTCTGCCCATTCTCTTCTCTGCACATCCATTTCAAAGCCTGGAGCACTGTGTAGCCCCAGACAGATTCTTCCATTAGGTCCCCAAAGATACTGAGCACCTAGTGCCAGAGGGTGCTGGTTTTTGTTCTGATCCCCTTGTGGCTGTGGGAGCTGAAATTACTGGCCTGCAGAATAACATTCCGCACTGGAGGCTCTATAGGGCTGGCTGGGTTTCTAAACAGGCTGGCTGGCTCCTCTTATGGCTCTGTGGCTATAGAAATACCTTGAATGTTGTTCTCATGTACTTCTCTGGGTGCAGGTTGTGGGGAATGGATTGAGTGGGACAGAAGTAGCAGGCAAAAATAGCAAAATAGAAGAATAAGGAAAAAGTAAAAGAAAGAAAGTATAGAATAGGAAAAAAACTGGAAAGAGGCAGCGTCTGGGAAGAAAAAAGAGAAGTGAAGGAAAAGAATGAAGGTAGTAATAAGAAAGATAAAAGTGAGATACAGAGATCAGGGAAGAGGAGAAGGAAGGGAGATGGAGGGAGTATACAAGGGAAACTGCAGAAGAGAGAAAACAGGAATCTGACAGAGTACAGGGGAAATGCTTATTTAGAGTTAATTTTCTTCCCAGTGGAATAGTCATGTTAAGAAAAAACAGTCATCTAACAGACAGCATGTCAGCTTGAAATAACACACAAAAATTAATATTACCCTGCATATGATTTGCTAAATTCCATCCCCTGGGGGACATCTTCTGGTGGAAACAAACTTTGGGTTTGTCAGAATGAGGTTTTCACTTTGAAGGTAAATTGTTCTGTCTTTGTGTCGTGTACCTGGCAGTGATTCATAAGCTGACAAAAGCTCATGCTGGGGAGAGGTAGAGGTGAGAGGTCTTTCTTCTTATCATGCTTGTGTGCTGGGGTGGGAGGGAAGCGGAGGGGCAGGGGCATAGTGAGGGAATCTGTGCAGATTAATGCTTCTAAAAAGAAACATCTATAAGGGACCGGCAAGAATAGAAGGAAATGTATGAGAGAGATTAAAAGACATAAGATGTAATGGAGAAGTATAACCAGTCAGCAGGGAGGAAAAGATGTCCTTTTCCTTTCCTAACTTTTCATCCTTTATTTCCTTTCTGACATTTGTTGGTTTACTTCTCTGACTTCCCTGGCATTTCTTTACATTAAGCTCGTTCTGTACTTTCCTTTTGCCTCTGTTTCCCCATGTTCTGCTACAGCCAAAAGCTTTTTTCCACATCCTTTCCCCTTATATATCCTTCCTGCCTTTTCACAGGCCCTCTGCACGTAAGCAGTGTCTCTCTTTCTCCCTTTTTCTTTCTCTCACACCTTTCTTTCCACCCCATTTGTGCTCTTTTCCTAGACTTGTCTTCATTAGAAGTTCTTGCTCTGGCATTCTCCATAGCCAGGGTCCCACTGTGATACATATACATATATTTATTTATATGCACACGCAGATAGATATAATGTATTTAAATACGTATAGCATAATAATGTAATCTATATATCTATTTAATATATATTTTTAAAAAATATTCTGAACCGGAACTAGTTAACCTGTTCTTGGGTGTACGATGAAGCCTGGGTGCTGTTCTTACTGTAGCTGATGAGCTGCCTGCTTTGATGTGAGGACTCAGACTCAAAAGACATGATTACATTTCTCCAGTGCCTTCTCACAATATTCCTTTCATGCCCAGAAACTGCCCATGACTCAGCAGGATGGAGTAATGGGAATGGCTTGGTTTACTTGAGCACTAACATCATGAGATAGGACTCCTGGCCCCACGCTGATGAGTGCAATACCAGCATAAAGGTTGTTAAATGGATTTAGCAGAATAGGATAGGACAGTGTGAGTTTTCATGATGAACTATACCCGCTTCAGACCCTCATTGCAGCCCCACTCCTCCCTCTTGCCCACCCATCTTCATACCAACCTCTTCTTTGCCCTCACACCCAACAACAGAAATAAGCCTTCTTTGTACTGCAAATCATACATCCTTTTAGCATATGTGCTGAAGATCTGCATGTCTTAACACTTTATACCTTGAAATGTACTTGTCAAAATTGCATGTAGATAGCTTTATTTGTATTTGAGGTGATTGTATTTACTGTTTGTAGAAACCAGTTGTTTATAGGCATTTACAGTAAGAGTAAATTACATCTACACTCACTCTTCAGCCACTTTGCTGGGGGCTTATTGTAGGTGTGAAGCAAGACTAAAAATACTGAATCTTTTCTACTCTGGTGTTCTAAGGAAATAGGGTCTACATACTAATACTGAAAGAGACTTAATGCCTAATCTTTCTTTTCATTAAGTTTGAGCCTTTTTGCCCAGATTGGCTAGAGAACCCCCTGTGGACAAGGGTGCTGCAGGGGGCGCACCTTCTTGAACATCAGAAAATCTGTTTGGGAAAGTTGCCCTGAGAAGTACATCTGCTGCCAGCCAGGGACTATTGGTCCTTCTGGTTACGGGCCTACGTGCAGACACCCTGGTGAGCTCTCTGCTGTGGGGCTGATGTGCTCTCCCAGCTGCTCCATGGCTCCCGTTTCCTACTCTTCTACCTCAGGTGGTCGGGGCTCTCAATGCCTTTCCAAAGGCCACACTGCTGAGAGGGCACAGGCTCAGTCATGAGAGCAGCGGTGGTTCTTCTGCACCTTCCCGCTACACTTCTTTCTTGCCCAAAACAAAAAACCAAACCCAAGTTCTGTTATGATATAGCAAGAGGGCGTGATTTACCTCAGCCCAGAGACCTGACTCATGCCAGGTTACAGAGGGTCACCATTTGCACAGAGCCGGCGGTTTTTCTGGAAGCCCACAAAGAGACCAGAGCTGTGGGGAGCACTGACTTTTCAGGTAGCATCCTTACTGAAACCAAGAACCCAGCAGCTTATAGCATAGTCAGCCAACTGCGTGTGGAAAAGAAGTTTCCACATTCTGAGTTTGAAAATCTCTCCTATTCACATTTTTTAGTTTGTTACCCTTTTGGTTCATTGAAAGGTCTCCTTTTGCAAAGTCAAAGAGCTCAAGGTCAGAAGACTCATGACATTGGATGGATGGACCTTCTGCAGAACACAGGCTATTTCATTTCATAGACTTCCACTTGTATGGAGACTGATCACTTGTGTTTGGTGAAAGTACATCTTCCAAAAAGGCATCACTTGATGTGAGGAGGCTGAGAGATGGAGAGGTTACTGCCTCTCTTGGTAGTTTTTTCCAGTAGTTAAACACTTGCAATGTGATTTGTGTCTCATTTCTAGTTAGAAGGTGTCTTGCTTCCCTTTCCAGGCTTGCATTTACCCATTTTTCTATAGTTGTGCTTATCCACAGTTAACCTTAATCTTCTTTAAGGTCACTGCTTTCCCAGTTGCAGTCTTTTGCTTTGTAGTAATGGTCTGCATTCCATGGTCCTTGGCATGTTACTCTATTTGGCTGGATTAAAATAGTTTCAGTTTGAGCAGGTATAATTTAGAAGTGATCCACTCTGTTTTATATGTCTGCTCCTCTACCAATCTCTGCAAGCTTCACCTCAAGTATTTGGCATTTATTTCCACATCAGTGATGAGATGTAAAATCATGTTCTGTTTATTCACAATCTATGCAGAGCCTGATGCTAAATCCTCCTACTGAATGATGATTCCCCATTCATTGTTCCTTTTTGAGATTCCTCAGACAGTCCTCAATCCATTGAATAGGTACTTCATTGCCAATGTATAATGTAATTTAAATCACAATGATATGAGATAATAAGTCACAAGCTCTATAAGAGCCCAAATTTTTGTAGATATTAATTTAACTTCGTCAACCAAGTTTGTAATTTAATTAAAGTGTGAAACCATATTGCTTTAAAAAGACTTTGTGCCTATAATTCTATATTTCTTGGCATGAATTTTATCGATATCAATTAATTCTTTAAGTATTTAATACTGACTCAGCATTTCTGTGATCTTTCCTGGGAGTATTGTCAGGCCAAGAACCTTTTCTTCTTCCTCTGCCCTTTTTGACTATTGACTCAATATTAGGAGTCTCCTGGTCATATTGAGTTCCTTGACGTTCTACAGTGCGTTAAAAGTTAACATCAGCAGGTCACAGATATCTGTAAGCCAGCTTTTTAAGAATTGTAGGTATCCTCTGTCTGGCCTGCAGAGCTTGTCCCTAGTCTCCAATATGTTAATTTTTTACTACGGGAATTAATTATTGCCAACTCAGAACAGGTATATTAAATAGCTACGGTAATGGTTATAAGACATTTTGCTACCTTGGCATCAACAACTTTACCATTTTTAACTAGTATAAAACACTTGCAATTTTCTTCAGATTTCTTTTGTTCCCAGAGTATTTTCAAACACCTACATTTTGTCATTCTTAATTCTGTCAGCCAGATATTTTCTGCTAATATCTTCATTTTCCCTTATCAGTTACTTACGCTCCATAACTTTAATTTATATTGACTGCTACCTGAAACTGCTGCTTTAGATTTTGCCATATGTTGATTTTATTTCTAATTACAGCTTTATTTGCCATCAAACCAAGCAGTTTTTTCTTATCCAAGGTTGTAAGCTTTCTTGACAGTGAGACTAGCACGTTGACTAGTTGATTAACTTTTCTTGTATAAAGTGCTTTCAGTTTTCAGTCAAGTTACCTGTCTAATTTTTGGTCCCTCTCAGTTTCACTCAAATTTTCTTCAAACACCTTCTGAAGCCTTAAGAGTATTTGTAGGTGTCTGTGTACTTTGTATGTGTGTGGGTATGTATCCATAAGTATTATTAGTAGGTGCTGACCTTTTGTTCCCCTTATTGATTGTTATCTGGTCAGGATAGTGGGTTTCCAGGCAACTGTCATTTTTCAATCCAGTGATTAATTTATCTTCTTCTCATAGGAAAAAGAGAGAGATATAATATCTTAATTTAACTTTTCTTTACCATTTCTTGTTTTCGTGCTATTCTCCCCTCCAGGATGGGGTTTGTTCTAACAATTGCTCTTTCTGGAACCAACTCCTCTGATTTTTTTATTTCCAGTCACACCCTTCAATTTTTTTTTTTTTTTACTAATTTATTCCCCGTGCATGAATGTCACGGATTACTATAATGCAATTCTAATATTTCAAGTATACTTCTTTGCTCTTTTCTTCATACATCTTGATATTTAATTTGTCATGATGATTGCCTTTGTTGCACACTGAACTGTCCATGGAGTTAATAGATAATTTAGAAGCCAGTAATGTGCGTGATGAGTTCAAAGGATTCCTTACAGTACCTCACATTTCTCAGCACTGAGTTTCATTTCCCCGTATTGTGTTCATTCACATATCTTGGCTGGCAGATCGTATTGCTAAACCACTCTCCATCATCTTTGAAAGGTCATGGAGAACAAGAGAGTGCCTGAGGACTGGAGGAAAGCCACTGTCACTTCAATCTTCAAAAAGGGCAAGAAGGATGACCCAGGAAACTACAGGCCCATCAGCCTCACCTCTATCCCTGGAGAGGCGATGAAACAGCTTGTTCTGGATGTCATCTCTAAGCATGTGGAGGAAGAGAAAGTTATGAGGAGTAGTCAACATGGATTCATCAAGGAGAAATCAGGCTTGACCAATTGATAGCCTTTTATGATGGCATGTTTGGCTGGGTGGATGAGGGGAGAGCAGTGCATGTTGTCTACCTTGACTTCAGCAAGGCTTTTGACATTGGCTCTCGTAACATCCTCATAGATCAGCTCAGGAAGTGTGGGTTAGATGACTGGACAGTGAGATGGATCAACAACTGGCTGGATGGCAGAGCCCAGAGGTTTGTGATCAACGGTGCAGAGTCTGGTTCGAGGCCTGTAGCCAGTGGTGTTCCGCAGGCGTCAGTACTGGGTCCAGCCTTGTTCAACCTGTTCATCAGCGACCTGGATGAAGAGACTGAGTGCACCCTCAGCAAGTTTGCTGATGATAAAAAACTGGGAGGAGTGGTTGATACACCAGAAACCTGTGCTGCCATTCAGCAAGATCTGGACAGACTAGAGAGTTGGGTGGAGAGGAATCTAACGAAGTTCAACAAAGGCAAGTGTAGGGCACCTAGTGACAGGCACCAGGTAGGGGCTGACCTGCTGGAAAACAGCTCTGCAAAGAAGGACCTGGGAGTCCTGGTGGACAACAGGTTGACCATGAGCAAGCAATATGCCCTTGTGGCCAAGAAGACAAAGGGTATCCTGGCTACATTAGGAAGAGTGTGACCAGCAGATCGAGGGAGGTTGTCTTCCCCCTCTACTCTGCCTTGGTGAGGCCGCATCTAGAGAACTGCATCCAGTTCTTGGCTCCCCAGTTTAAGAATGACAAGGAACTACTGGAAAGAGTCTAGTGGGCTATAAAGATAATGAGGGGTCTGGAGCACCTTTCTTATGAGCAAAGCATGAGAGAGCTGGGTCTGTTCAGCCTGGAGAAGACTGAGAAGGGATCTTATCCCTGCTTACAAATATCTCAAGTGTGGGTGTCAAGAAGATGGGACCAGACTCCTTTCAGTGGTGCCCAACGATAGGATAAGGGGCAACTGGCACAAACTGAAACACAGAAAGTTCCATCTGAATCTGAGGAGAAACTTTTCTACTTTGAGGATGCCAGAGCACTGGAACAGGCTGCCCAGAGAGGTTGTAGACTCTCCTTCTCTGGAGATATTTAAAAATTGCATGGACATGATCCTGTGCAACCTGCTCTAGGCGAACATCTTTTAGTGGTTGGGTTGGACTGGATGATCTCCTGAGGTCCCTGCTGAGCCCAGCCATTCTGTCATTCTGCGATCTTCACCAGGTTCAACTGAAAGTCTTTATCATCTTCTTTCCTCTTGGTTAAATGAAATAAATGGCATTGTTCGGAGTTTTAATCACCTCCCTTTACATTCCTTTTCATAGATCCCTCGTAAACATGTTTATGTAAAATACTAAACAAATATAAATCTCATATCTTTTGCCATGCAATGTTCCTGCTGCTTTGAAGATAGAGAAGAAAATTTTTGAGATTCCAAAATGTCTTTTGAAGCTGTGTAAACTCTGTTTTAAAATCCAGAGTTAGGAACTATTCTGCTGACCTGTTGTTCACTGGCTGGGTAGTGCTGAAATTCCCTTCTCCTCAGCCACTAAAAGCCTCTCTCTTCTTCACTTCATTTTCCATTTGGAGAGATGTCCTCCTTTCTCCTAACAGTTAATTTCAGAGGAGTTTTTATAACAATGAGATAAACAGTGTCAAATCAACCAAGAGCACTTTCCTGTTAATAAACTGAATAGACATTCTCACAGGAGGTCGTCAAATATCGATTTGTCATTATGAACAATATGGACCAAATTCAGCTCTCAGTTACCTGACTTCAGCAAAGCCGTATCAAGATAATGGGAGCAGAATTTAGCTAAAGGTGCAGTTTTTATTTTCGCATGTGGCTGCCTTCAGCTAAGCGATGAGTAAGGAGCCTGTGTAAAAATGTCCTGATTATCCAGGGTGCCAAGTGCTCTTCCCTGCCCTGCCCTCCCCTTCCCGCTGTGGCTGCAGCCATCGGCTGAGCGGTGCCAGAGTGATGGATGTCATCCTTTGCTGGGAGCGCGAATCGTCATTTAGACAGAAAGCACTTGCTTTTAGTCTTCATTCTTTCCTTGCATGGATTTATGTGGGCAATTGTCAGCAGGACACTTTTTGGATCTGAAGTTGGGTGTGCGGTGGGCTTTCGCTGCTGAAAGCCATGAAGTGTTTTCAGTCAATCGCTGTTATAAATAAAGGACATCTAGGTAAGCTAGGCCTCACAGCTCACTACAACTGACGTTAAAAGGAACTTCTAAAATGTTTAATTTGAGAGGAGTGGGCTGTTTATGGGAATGAAGCCTGCATGTAAATAAATAGTCAGTGGAAAATCACTGTTGTTTGCTCCCCACACAGGACGGAGAAACATAAGGAAAGGAAAGTGAGAAAAGTACCCCCTGGCTCATCTCTGCTGGCTTTCAACTGCAGTCAGGCAGTAAGTCCACACATGCATCAGTTCAGATGAGCTGATAAACAAATCTATCAAATTTGCCAAGTCTGTGAGAATCCCAGGCTGTCTAATGGTAGATGGAGGTGGGGGTTACAGCAGGATGGAATTTACTATAGCTGGGAGCTGAAATACAATAACAATAATAATACAGTAATAAATATGTTGCTGCTCCAGCAGAGAGAGCAGAACTACTGGGGCTGCATGAAATTTGAGTATAAAAGGGGCAGCAGTGGGAGACCTGGAGGATACTTGGCATAAGGAAGCAGGAGGTATCCAGGAGCTTAGGAGATGTGGCAAATGGAGGAGGTTGCAGTCTATGAAGCACAGTAGTCAAAACCTCTGATTATACATTATATTTAAAATGAAAATGATACACTTTTTGGGTAATATTATAACACTATCATAGTGTTTAGTAACTGGATGAAATATTTGGCCTCTCTGTGGAGTAATATCCTCTTTAATTTACCATCTGCTGAACATGAAAGCATGGTCACACATGTTGTACCAACCATTCTCTTTTTGCTTTCAAGGGGAATTAGTTTTGAGTCAGGGACATTGTAGGTGATGCTGTATCACCTTAACGTTTTTGTAAGATGTGCTTTATGAATTGTATGTGGACCTAATCTGTGTACTGTGTGGCAAAAGCTGAACTGATGTGCTTATCTGTGTGGGAACTAAAATCACACCCTACTGAGGCCACTGTGAGGGTCTTCAATTCAAGAGTGTTTGGCACCAAAGTTATTTTGACCTTCTCTCTAAAGACATATTAACTTAAACACGGGCATAAACAGTTGAGGAGAGATGTGACGTGAGCATTCAACGCTTGGTAAATCTGACAGGAAAGATCAGCAGCAGCTCCTGCGCGCACAGAATTGTGGAGACAATTTCACTGATATGAGCAAACTCATGTTGATGACTCGGGTGAGAAGACAAAGAAAGAGAAGAACGGACAACGTGACATTTCAATTACATCAGCATTAAAAAAATATATTTAAGGAAGTTGATGGAAAAGGATAGGGAAAACAAAAACAAAACAAAAAGTCCCCAGGAGCTCCGTGGCATTAATCTAACCTTCAGCATGACTGAAAAACGCACAGGTAGGTGAGCAGAATTATTGATGTTTGAAGTAATTACTTCAGCAGGCGCTGCTATCAAAATTCATAGTGATTGATTTCCCACTAGTCAGCTTATCTCTCTGAGAACAAGTTCACTGGAAAGCAGCTTATAACCCCTTCCTAATAAGCCATGGCACATCACTGGAGAAAATGGCGTCAGGCTCGTTTTGTTTTCCATTCACTGCTGTTAAAGGTTGAATCATTCAAAATTTTAAGACGCCAGGCTGTTTTCTTCTACAGACAGCCTAGGAATACAGAGATCTGTACTCCCCAGGCAACCCACCCTTGTTCTTCTAAGTGCAGTGTGAACTCAAGGAGACTTTCAAGCTGAATTTCTTTCAGTAACAACAGGGAAAAGTCATATCTAAACACACACGCACATTCTAAAGGTAAGTCTCAAATACAGAATATTTTCTGCAGGCTGACTGAGAGCTGGTTAAATCAGGACACTGGAGGGTATCATTGAGGTACCTACCTTTAGGCCACACCGATGACGTTGCTGCAGATGCATTGAGTAGCATCAGCTTAAATCGCTGTTCCTACAAGCTGTGGATCTAGGTCTGAATCTGGAATAAAGTCTTTAAGGTCAGGTTGGATGAAGGTGCAGTCCCTGCTGCGGCTGTTTTCACCAAAAGACCTAGAAGACACAATCCATGTCAACACAGCTGCAGCAAAGGACCACAGTGTTGTGATGAGAACGTGATCAAGCATCTCTCATGTCCCAGATATCCCAAGTGACATTAGGAAACAGGGAATTACCATCCACCACATTGCAACAAATATTCAGGCAAACATAGCCTACATCTCACCTCTGAACATTGTTGCTTGACTTACCAGAGAAGGCCTGCCAAATCAGAGCAGGAAGAGCTCTCTTCTCCTTCATTCATTTTTTAAAATAGCCATGGGCTGGTAAATAGCAGCAAAGACATGGAGCTCTAGCACTAGTTCAGTGTCCAGAAGAGCATGGACCTTTATCTTTACTTCTCTTCCAGCCTCTGTTGATTGGCAGATCTACTCCCGCAGATCAAAGTACAGGAAAAAATTAAATGAGGGACCAGTGTGAAGAGGCCGAACTATTGGTCTACTGGATTTTCATCAGTCTGTATCAGGAGGCACATAATCTGAAAGTGTTTTTCCTTTTCCTTTTGGCTTGTTGCCTGCGCATAGAGAGCCAGAACGTTTCCTTGTGCAGATAGTTGTTTCACCCTGCCATCTGGCAGGGTGCACACACATGGGAGGCAAATCGTGCTGTTTGTCAGGAAGCAAAAGGATTATTTGCCGGAACAGTTTTATGGAGGAAAAGAGAGGCAAGAAAAGGGTGCAGGAAAACCATTTTGTACAGTTGGCAGGAACAGAAGCTGGGTGAAAACATTTGTTAGGGCAGAGGTGAGCTGTTCCTTTCAGGATCCAGCACCTGTCTGCATAGAAGCTGTACATGAGAGGGAGAGGTGAAGGTAGGAGGGGAGTTAGGAGTTGAACTTTCACGAAGAATTTAAATGACAACTTTTTTAGAGTTTTGGGAAGATTTGGGCTAGTTTTTCCTTTTACCATTTGCCTATTTAATGAACAGCTGTGTTTCCTGGTCCTTGATGGCTAATACATATGCAACACATGTGGGTGTCCGATTCCCTGCGGGTATATCACTTCCCTGATGTGTCTGTGGGTTCCCAGCCTGGAGCCTTTCTGTTGGCAGTAGTGAAGACTGACAGGGTGACACCGCAGTGTTATCACGCTCCCAGAGGCACGCGGTATCCCACAGTTCCCCCTTACAAAACACCAGTACAACTACACCTCTGCTGTACAGTCAGTGCTAATCTTGTACCCTGCTCTGTGCCACTCTCTGTGCACCTACTTGGTGCAGAGCGACCTGGATGTGTCTCTGCCCATCCTCCCAGAGCTGAGGCAGCTGCTTGAAACCAGCCATTAGGAAGGGCTGGTGGTGGGTCTTCTACTGCCTCAGCAAACAGCAGTACTGCTGCGTGCCTGAGGTCTCTGTGTCCAGGTGGGCAGTGGAGGAGGCAGTGGTTTTCTTGCAGAGTTGGAGGCAATGCAGGACAGCGAGGTCTCTCAGGGCCTCTCTGGCCTCTTGGCCTGTAACAAGGGAGTTAATAATGGAAGGGAGAGAGATCTCCACCCAGAGCTCCTCAAAATCCATCCAGCTCGTCATCCAAAATACCTAAGTGTGTCACAATACATAAACACATTGTGGTTCTTCCCTGGCAGCAGCGGTGTCCAGGGCTCCTTCTGCTGCTCATCTGCACCCTTTTGGCAACCAGGAGGGGATGGAAAGGTCTGTACGCTCCTTCGCTAAGAAAGCCCTCAGTATGTGGCAGTCCCAGTAGAGGAGCTCTGTGTTCTATGTATAAAGTGTCCCAGCAGTCCCAGGTGGCCTGTGACTCTTCAGATTCTGTGTCAGGGCAAGTCTTTCTTCTCTCAACTGTACACAGCAGACTCTGGAGACATCGAGGCTCCACCAGTTCCTGTGTGTGCCTTTGTTCTCATGGGTTTCTTCAACTGCATTCTTGTGAGCTATAGGGGCCCCAGGTACTGTTGATATGTGCCACTATACGCTCCTCTGCCCTTTTGTGGGCCTCTTACCATGGTCTGCAAGCAAACGTCAACCCTGGTTTTTGGCCCACTTTCCCAATAGACTTCTGTGCTCTTTTTATCCTTCTGGGTTTCCAGTGCAATGGGCTACAGCAGAAACTAAATTCCTGCATCGCCCTTGTGGCTTGTAACATTGCACTTCTATTTCAGTGCCTGGCTTCCTGGTCAGTGTATGGTTGGTCCTTATGGTCCACAGGAGCCTGGCAAGGGTTGGGGAGCAGATGGTCTCAACAGCACAATGAGGTTATATGAAAACTGCCTCTGATGGGGGCACATTTGTCTCAGATACACAGAGATGACTGTAGCTTGTCACAGCTAAAGAGGAAACTAGATGAGGATCCAACTGGTTTCCCTTGCAGGACACCCTCCTTTTAGCCCCCCAAACCTTCAATGTCTTGCCTGCATGTTCGTCTCTCTTCCCACTTGTCTCTCTGGATGGGTGCTGCAGCAGCTGGGCTCTCCGTTTCCCACAGAGCCGGGAGGTGAAGCGCAGAATGCAGACCGGATGGTTCCCCCGTGGGGCTGGAAAGCCTCTCTATTTCTGTAATTGTTTCTGACGTTTCACCTGTCATATCCTGAGCTGCTTTCTGGAGGGGGGTGATAAAATGTTTGGATCTCTGAATGTGTAGCTGGTACGCTGTGTTCCCTGTCGACAAGAGATCAAAGATGTCAGAGCTCTGGAAAAGTCAAAAAAGAGAGATTGAAAAGCAAAATATATGAAAAGAGAGAGAGAGAGACATGGAGAAGGAGAAGAAAGTCAAGTAGAAATTGGAACAATTACTTAGAGACAGGTGGACAGATGCCTAGCAAACCAGATAGACAGACGGCTGTGGCAGAAAGGAGGCGTGCTCCTTGCTGTTCTTGGGCTGTAATTATCAGCTATTTAGGCAGTAAGCCCAGGCAAACCAGTTATTATCAGTATTCAACAGCACTGAGGTGAAGCCCAAAGCAATTAATGCCCTTTGAGAGCTGGGGACTAACTACAATGAGCACTGATTTTAAGCAGTGTGTTTGTGGGGAGTGATGGATTAGGACTTTTTCATTATATAAGGAAGAGGAAGGGGAATCTGCTGTAGAGGATGTCCCTGCGGAGGAGCAAACCAGGTATGAACTCCAGCAGAGATAGAAGCGGTGAGCAGGGAGCAGCTGCTGATCATATCTTCTCTACATGTAGCCCCTTTTCTTTAGAGGAGAAATTGCTATCTGAACAGAGAAAGCAGAAGGACTCAGAAATACATAGCCAGGAGAGCAGGAAAACATGGTCTCTGAAGGTCAGGAGCATCTCATTCCCGGGTGGTTTTTTTTTTTTTGGTCTGCCGTAACTGTAGCATCTGAAAAGGAGACAAGCCTCATACATTGGGATGGAAGGAAGGAGAGGAGTGCACTTTCCTGGGTGAATGGCTGAAGTCCAGGAGCAGCATTCACCCCTCCCAAGTGTTCATTCCTTGCTTTAACTAGAAAACCATCCTCCTGCTGATCTGGTCCTATAGTGACAGAGGGTACTTGGCATGGCATTACAAGACTCTGGCCACTTAGATTTTTCAGGGAAATGCAGAAGAGTACCCCAACAGAAACCTCTCAGAGAAAATTCTGAAAGACCGCGTGGTCTGCAGTACCATATCTCAGCATTAACATCTATATGTGCACAGTTGCTGTACACACATGGACACAGATCTAGCTGCGCATTATGAGCCTGATGCTCAACTGCTGCAAAGCACTGCAGCTCCGCTGAGTCAATGGAGCCGTGCTGATCTGCCCTTACTTGGGTTCTGACCGCTCCCGGTGTTAGTAACCAGCCATGTGCAGCATCCTGGCTTGTGTGACGGCTCAACAGCTGGTGCTGGGCGCTCCTGAGTCAGAGACCTTGAGAAAACATGAAGTCCCAGGCACAGGGAATTTTGTTGGTCAGGGGAGCCTGAAACTCAGATTTCCTCTTGAGACTGAGCGGCCACCTGCTGATATTTGGCTTGGAAAATAAAGTGTGAGCAACTGAGGTAAGGACTTGGTGGAATTGTTACATTGGGATACTTTCCTCTAGATCTCAAGCATGCTTGGGGGTGAGCAGCAGAGCCAGCAGTTTATGACTGAAGATATACAAATTAATAGTCTATTTTGGTGTTTCTAATTAGCCCCTCGAGCACAGCACAGAACCTGCTTGGAAAACCCAAGCTTGTGAATTCCTGCTTTGCTGTTAAGTCTGTTCTGATAGTGAGAAGGAAAGAGTTTTGAAGAAGCCACATATGTGAAATGGCTGTTAATCCTCCTTAAAACTCCCACTTTTTTTGTTATAGTCTCCTGGAAAACGCCTTACTTTATACTTCCAGCTGTATTTTTTATATCAACTTGCTCTTTGAAATTTTAGAGTACAGGAACAGCCACTATGCAGTAAGAGTGGCAAGAGAAATGAGGCAAGAGAGGAAATCCATTTCCCTGAGATCTGAAAAGATGGAGAAGTGAGAAGGTGATTGAGTGACAGGGAGCAGGTGGCTGCAGCTGCAGTGAAGGGGGCTTGTTCATCCCACGGCAGTGAAGCTACACAGAGAGGGGCCTGGTGACGGCAGACGTCGTAGGGGAAAAAGTAGCGAGGAAAATATTTCTTTCACCTATGCAAATTTCAAAAGTTCTTCCACCATTGCAAGCAAAGCACTCATGCCCGTGAGGCTCACTTCTGCTTGGGGAAGCCTCCACTGGGCTCAAGAACCAGGCAGTCTGCAGCTGCTGCTTACCTAACCTTACCTTACTCAATAAATCAGGTGACTGACACTTATTGAGTGGGATACAAAGGGAGATACATGTTGAAATAGGGTAATTAAGGCAAATGTTTGAGTTCTCTGACCCACTTATTTATTTGTTCAACCTGCAGCTTTCCTCAAGAGCTACACAGTCCCAAAACAGAGCTTTAAAGCTGACTCGGTGAATGATGCTGAGATTTGTTTTCCTTTTAATCTAGCAACATTAGTAAGAACCAAGCAAACTGGGGAGCGGTGGAGGCACCACGTTCCTTACGCCACTGGCTGGGATCAGAGCTGCACTCTGTGCTGTGCAGCTACTTGTCAGAAACCCTTAGGCTTTTTGCGACACAAACTGTTGGAGATGCTTGAAAATGAAGTGCTTTCCCACACTGATTAAATCTTTATTTTATTATTTTTATTTTACCACATCCATTGCTTTCCTCCAGATATTTTGAACATAGCTAGAAATTCATAGGTCTTGATTGCTTATTTTCTCTTTTACTTTAGATCCTGGCATGGTGTCAGTATACCAATTGTGATTTTTTAGGTCCATGCTGTTGCCTAACCAGTAAAACAGCCCAGCATGTTTGCTTGGGACTAGTCCTCAACTAAATGGAGTCCTGCCCTGCACAGCAGGTGCACATGGGTGTTTTATTTCTTCCTCTGAAGCTCTCGCTCTAGTCAATTTTGAGGAAGATGGCATGGCAAGGTGACAGTTGGCTTTTTCTGATACAGAAATTCCCATAATCGCTACATTGGGTTTTAGTTTGGCAATGAGAGAGCTTTTTAAAAAACACACATTCAAGTGTCAGAGGAGAGAAGACCTGTGTAAGGTGTTTGGAAATATGATGAACTCTGGATGCCTTGCCAGACCTTCAGAAACAGAGCTGAGGTGGTCCTGGGTTAATCCTGCGTAGCTTTGTGCTGAGTCTGCTACGTGAGGAGATGGGATTTAGGAAGTTTATTGAGTGCAATGGGAATGCTTGTGTGATACAGACATGATAAATGAAGCTGGTATATTGCGTCTCTTCTGTCAACTTCGTGTTGTCTTGATTTACAGAGCTTTCGGTATTTAAGGCCCCCATAACATTATAATTCCAGATCATGAAGAATTTGCCTACTTTGGGATTTGAATCGAACTCTTCCCATGTACACTGAAAATCTTGATACCCTTTGGAGCAGATAGTTTGAAGCATTTCTTATTGTTCCATTCCTTTGCAACAAAATGGAGGGAAATCTGTTGTGTAGCTGTAAAAAAAAAAAAAAGAAAAAAGAAAAAAAAGAAAATGTTTGGAGAAAGCCTTGCTTTTTTTGATCTCTGGGGTTGTTAGAAAATCAGGCTCAGAGCAGAAATAACAGGTGCCTTTGTCTAGTCTTTGGCAAATAAGGAAGCGTATAAGAGTGGGGAAAAGGAATTTAGTTAGAAAGAAAAGTAACCATTTCCCCCCGGATTCTGCTAAGTGCTTTAAAAAATAATTTTGGAAAGCAAATCAGGAATGTGTCTTTATTTGCAGGCTGTGTAATGATTTTAGATGCTGACTCTGCTGGCAGTTTGGCATCATTTTTTCTCCAGCCTGCCCCGCTCTATCTCTGTTTGGAGGGAGGGAATGGAGTCTCCTGGTAGCATCACTTGGAGCCCTGCTCCACTCCCCATTCCTCTCTCCCTCCCTCCTCCCCTCCACCTCCTCCCCTCTCACTCTGCCTCTTTGTGCTGCATGTTCCCCTTTCAAAAAGTAATTTCATGGCTCATGCACTTAAGATTCCATCAGAAAGTCGGGTCTTTGATCAGGCAGACAGACGCCCTGCTGGGATTTCATTGGCAAATCACAATTCCCTTAATTAAGACTATGTGTCTTTATATCACTAAACTGATTCCAGCTGGGTCCTTGCTCGTTTTACATCCAGATTTACCTAGACTATAGATTCTTACCCCCTGCGACTCCAGAGGAACAAAAATGGTTTAAAGACTTTTCGTTCCCAGCTTCTCCCCCTAGCCGCTTCTCCCCACCGGTGCAGCAGTTGGTGTGGGCTGGGAACTAATCTCTGCCTCAGTCTTGTTTGCACTCTCCTCTGAATCGGGAGGTATGGTTGTGTGAGGGATTTGCTCTGTATCTCTCCAGCCTTTGGAAGCTGGGAATCAGTAGTACAAAGAGAATTGAACTTGCCTGGTGTTGTTTTTTTATTTTCAGAAGCCATGTTTTTACTGAGAGTCAAGAAGACGCCAAAATTCAGCATAGTTTTCTCCTCCTTCCCAGCTTTCTTTAGCTATCAATTAAAGATGAAGCAGGTTAAGAGTCCTCAGTTATGGTAAACGCAGGTCCTGTGTGGGAGGGACTTTGGTGACATTTCTGCCGTGCTGGGTTTGCTTGTTTTATTAGTCACGCCAAGGCAAGCATTTCTCCAGAGACCAAATACACAGTCCTGGCTTGAAACTGTGTGGTCTGCTCTGGCTGAGGAGATAATGCTCTGGGGCGAGTTTCAATGGGCAGTGTTGTTTTTCCTTCAGTCATCTGCATTTTCCCTTCCTGCTCCTTCCTTTCCTTGTCTCTCTGAGCAGTGCCCTGACACTTTCTCCAGGGAGAGGAAGCTTCCATAGCAACCCGCTGACGGCACTAATGACAGGGATGGCAGCCAGCACGGCTGCCGGGAGGCAGCACCCAGCCTCTGACCCCAGACCCAGCCATTCCCCTCTATCATGATACCTGTCTGGCGGGCGAACGAGATTCAGGGATGGGGCTTCTCAGTGCGCCAGCCCCAGTGGTACTAGTGCTTTTGCCATGCGCCAGAGAGAGAACTCTGGCTCCTCTGGAGCATCCTTTGGAGCAAAACCTCTACGCATTTTCAAAACCATCTGTGGGGCGATGGCAAGGACTAACAAACATGCCCACTGCTTGAGAAGCGTTCCTGTAAACGTAATTGCAGGTGGGCGCAGTCAGACTCTGCACTACGCGTGGGCAATAGCTGTCCCTGTGTGGGGCCCATGAGATGCCACCCCCAGGCTCTGAGCATCCCTCCAGCTGACAGCTCTGCAGCCAGGAAACCTGGCTGCTGCCTGGACAGCAGCGGGTAGTGCTACCGCACATGGGAGGCTGTTGGCTGCTTATGCAGTCGTGCTTAAAACTAAGAAATAGCCAGCAAACGGGGCAGCTTTGATGGCTCGCAAACCCTGACCCAGCATTTCCTGAAGCTGAGATGCTAGCTTAATAAGTGAATCCGAAATCTCGACTCAGGACACATCCTCTTCTACAGATGGTTTCGTCTTCAGATTTATCATATGGAATTTTTTTGCTTGAAAATGCCTACTTAATTATGTGCCAGCAGGGCTTCAAACCCTGTCTCAGGGATGAGGTGACTTTGTAATGGGCCATAGCAGAGCTTGACTTCAAAGCGGCTTCATTTTAAGGGTCTGGCATATTTCCAGCTGTTACTCCCAGCAAGAAAAGTTTTGGTTCAGTTAAACGGGACACAGCCTGAGCTAAACCTTATTTAGCTCCTCACATTCTAATAAAAATGTTCGCTGAAGACCCTAATAGGACTTCATACTTAGATGGGTCTTTGATTTGAGGATTCCAAAGTTCTTTTTAATAAGAATTGCTGATTATGACTCCATGGTAAGACCAGATTTGATCAAAGGGGGTTCAGGATGTCTGTTTTGTTTGCAAGACAGAAAAAAACCTGTCCCAAATATAAAGAAAGTACATTCTGTGACTAGAAAATTAATTTTATGTACCTTTATAAATAACTTGATAATTAATATTTTTGTTAAAATTAATTATCAATCTCATACTTTATAGAATGATAACATCTACGTTTATCTTTGTCTTGTCCCAAATCATCCTAATGGAATGATAGAGACGTATTAAACTTACATATAGTCAAAGTTAATTGAAATCTTGCTCACAGGCTCTACATAAAGAAATTAGGATGTAATTAAGTTGTTAATGATTGCTGTTTCTGGATGCTGTGGTTATCAAGGTCTGTGCCAGACTCAGGTCACCTAGAGGTACAGACAAATGAGACCAGGCAGTCGCTGTGTGTCCTCTGTGGCTCATTGAACACAGTGGGATGGGGAGCTGCAGGGACTCGGTGGCACTGGGGATGTCCCTCCCCTGAAGGAAAAGGTCTCAGTTGGCAGGGGTGTGCCAGGACACAGAAACCCACCATGGCTTGGGGATGGCAGCCCCGTGGCTGGGACGTGGACACTGGGACAATAGAGCCTGGAGCATAGAGACACTGAGACTCAGCTGAGCATCCTCTGCACCCCTTGCTGTGGTGGTGGGTCCATTTATAGAGCCCCTAGAGGAAAATATTGATTGAAGGTGAAAAGCCAAAGTCACTGGAGTGCTTTGGGTGTTTGACACCAGAGCGACACAGTGAACATGTCCTAAAAAAGGTTAAATTAAGAAGAATGATGTAAAGCTGGTATAATGCTTCAGAGCATCAAGACATTAGAAATATCAGAAAGTAGGATTCTTTTTTGCTTTCCTATACAGCTCGTTACTTGCGATTAAAAAAGAAAAAATGGTTAAAAGAAGCACAGCAAGAAAATTGCTAAGCAAAATATGAAGTGGTGTTACAGTTAAGAGTATCAGTAACTTGGGTAAAAGTAGCAGAGGACAATGTCAAACAGCAGAAGTCCTGGATATTTGTAATTGAGTTTATGCACAAGAGAAAGCAACTACATTAAGGTAAGAAATGCAGAGATAAAGCACCCAAGCTCTCTTACCTCAGCCCTGGAAAGATACTACAAAAAGAGAAAGTCAATGATGTTGCATTTTACCAACAATTTGAATCTCATCTGGGACCATAAAGACTGGTGTCAATCTTGTTCACACTGAACCATAATCATTGCATCTGACTACTGACTTCCCTAATGTTTTCTTTTGACCTCATAAGGAATCTGATACCTGACTGCAGCTTTTGAGATGTCTTAAAAGTCACTGGGAGGGTGTTAAGATGTGTCAACCTAGAGAGAGACAGAAAGGAGATGGGAGGAAATTATAGGGGAATGTTAGAAAAGGGAGTTGTGCATTAAGGAAGGAGAAGCGTTAGATAATGAAAAACCGGAGTGCTACAAGGCAGAGAAGAGCAGGTAAAGAAAAGGAGGGGATTTGCAGTAGAGATGAGAATAGAGGGTCAAATAGGAAGAAAGACAGGGAGGTAGCTGGAGGGGGCAAGTTGACAGCTCTAAGGGAAAGGGTAGCATATTTCCTTAAAATACAGATATTTGCATTCATTGAACATGCATCTCAGATCTCTAGGTGGAGAGGCCTTAGTTAAAGAAGAGGAGAATGGGATCCTGGACCCTGGTAAAATGCGTCCCGTCTTTTGGCAACTGAGCATCTGGCAGGATGGGCTCTTTCAAGGGGCATATCATAGTTATCTGAGGCATAACTGTCTGCCTTCCGGTCTGCTGCTAATAACTAAGAGAAAAAGGGAAATTAGTCCTGCCTGAAGCTTAGCAGAGTGGAGCAGAAGTGAATCTTGGCCCCGGTGGGCATCACTTCCTGATACAGTGCGAATTTTCGGCATTTTTTTTCTTATTGCGCATACATGAACACTACGTGACTGGCAAGAAAGCTGTTCATTCCCAATCAAAAGATGCTTTTTTCCATCTATCATGAGTGTATTTACTGTATCTGTCTTCCCCTCTGTACTTGGCTGAGACATGTGTTTTGATATGCAAACGTAGCAGACCTGCCTACAATCTTTTCATTACCTTTCGGTATTTCAGCTGCTTGATGAGATCAAAGAGGTTAACTGAATTAGGAATCTCCTAACCACAGCAATTTGGAAACGTGCAACTGTTAGCAATGCACACTGGGCCTTTCCCTCCATTTGTTCCCCCTCCTTCGCATATGTACCCATCACAGCTTCAAACACTGAATCAGATCTGGAGAGACGCGTTAGGAAGTGAGCAAACCAGCCAATACAGGCAAACTGAAAAGCTTCTTAAAAGTGAGAAAATGTGCTACAAGGACTTCAGATCCCAAGTCAATTGAATCACTCATGGGTAGGCACGAAAAAGAAACCATATGTCATCTCAGAAACTAAATATTTGAGAATTAATTCCGCTTTTACTCGCCTGTCAAAGCTTGGCTTCCAAATTTAGCCTTCTCATTCTTGCCAGTGATATTATTAGCCCTCTGCCACTGCTCAGGTGCCACACTGATGGACAGAACTGCTCAAATAAAGGGCTTTTTGGCTGGAAAGGCAAAGTGAATAAAACAGCATGGTGGAAGGGCTGCAGGTGGCTTTTAGAAGTTTTTCAGCAAAATGAACAACAATTTATTTTGGAGCAGCCAAGAGAATATTGGCTGAATTGAGATGCTTTGATTGTCTTACTTAACCCTTTTGAATCCTTTCTCGTTTTTCTTTTTAATGCAAGTGCAATTTTAAAAAATGCTGTTTGGAATGAAAGTCAGAAGTTTTATTATAAGAAAATGACCATATTAGACATTTTGGTTATTTCATATGGAGCATATCAACTTTTTTTAAAGTGATACTTAAATTTCCCTCTTTTGTAACATCTCAAAACTGGTAGAAAACCAGAATTGAACATATAACTATGCAGACACTTTGCCCTGCTTTTCAGGTGTTCTGCTGCCAGGGACAGCCCCTCAGAGACGACAGCATCCAGGCAGGCCCACAGTGGCCAGGCAAGTCTGACAGCCAACTGGGAAGCTGGCTCAATGTCAGGGTCTGGATTGAGATTTGGGATGTCCCTGGCAAGACCTAGGCCTGGCTGTGGTGTGGTGAGCCTGTAGTGCTCGTGGGACTGGAGCTGCTACCCTGGCTGAAGGCAGCTCCCAAGGGCAAGGGTCAGTTCTGGTGGGCATCTCCCTGCTCCCATCACCAACAACCAGAGTTTCCGAGCTGATCATGTAGATGTAACATAGGACCTTGTCTTCCTCTAGTTCTTAAAGAAGTTTTTGTCATGAGGGGCAGGAGATGCAGAATTTGGCCTCAGCCAGTCCTGACTTACCTGCTACCATTCTGTGGCTATGGCTGAGCCTCTACATCAATGAGAAGAGCCTCAAGGCTGCTCTGGTACTGTGCAAGCGGGAATGGACCATGTACAGCACCTATGAGCATGTCTCCACATCCAGCACCACAGCACCTGGGCAGTGTGGGGAAAACGTGAAGGTAGTTTGGCAGTCAGCTTCCAACTTGTGTTAAAAACATCTCTGATCTACATCAGTTTCACAGACTCAACCTTTAAGGTGAATGCATAAAGAGAGCCATGTACTATGGTGAACTTTCTGACGTCTGAGTGTATCACACAGTGAGAGAAACAGGATAGCTGTGTCTTCAGCAAAGAAGAATCCCTTGGGTGTTACAATGCCATGTATCCTATTTCTACACTGTATTTCTAGACTTAGAAGCTTAATAAAGCTCTCTTCTGGGGCACAGAAACCAAGCACGTGTTTTATGGAGCAGGTTTTGATCACTTAGCTGCCTGTTCATTTCAATATGCTTGAGAGTAATTAAACTTCATATGGAGCTTGTTGGAGTTGCTCTAAATTTCCACTAAGTCAAGGATCTGACTAAGTACAGGGGTATTTCTTTTTTTTCAGTACAACTAGAGAGTCTGTTTCATGGCAAGTTCTTCTAGATCATTGAGTGGTTTTGTGAAACTGCTGTCAAACACGGTATTTATTAGGGTTGTGCACAAACACCTAATGTTGTGAACACCCTGCATACATATATTAATGTCACATTCAGGCTGCAAAACATTTATAACTGTCACGTCTTTCCCCGTCCCTCTTTTTGCATGTTTCCAAACACATAATCAGCCCTGCTCCTGGCTGACTGATGAGGTAGGTAGAGTAAAGTCGGATAGCACCCTTTGTCCTCATGTTGCTGTGCAGCCTGGAGACTTCAGAGGCTCTGTGCACAGGGACTTCAGTTTCTGGGTTGGTGGGTACGTGGCAGGGACAATAATCCAATGTTTGGGATTGCAGTTGAAAAATACATGGTACGAAGGAACTCCACCAGGGTCTCTTTGTGGTGTTGAGGGAGTTGTTTGTTGGTTTTAGGTGACCTTAGATATTCTTGTAGAACATATAGAGGTATCCTCAGGAACTGGGGCCCTTCTATCCTGTTTACCACTTGAGGTCCCTTCAGAGACCTCAAGCCACATCTCATGGCCTCACACCACTCTGTTGGACCCTGGAGCTGTAGGCAGAGTGCTATCTGCAGGACTCTGCTGCATTAGCAGTGCTCACTGTTTTCCTTAGTAAAGATCACAGAGTGATTTCCATGAAAATGTAACAGGTCCTACAAGACCACATAGAGCTGTAGTATTTGTCATCCTCCTACCCTGTCAGTCAACATGTGGAGGCTGTTTAAACTGGCCAACTTCTGCTAACATGCGGTCGTTTCTCAGAAAATCTCTCACAGTTGCATGGGTTTGGTGTAGGCTTTAGTAATTGTATCAGCTGCAGAGGCCCTAACGTGTGCCATAGAAATATCTGCCGCTAACCAGTTCTTCTACTGCAGCTGCAAGGACAGGTGTCTCCTGAAAAAGCGTGAATAGCAGCATAGCTCATTAGTGTCTCAGGAAGTCAGAGAAGCAAATGAGGTCCTCTGGGGAGTAGGAGCTGGGTGCTTGGGCAGGGAGGCCCTCTGCAAAACTGGGAATGAGTTGAGTTGAGGAGAAGGCTTTGGATGAGCCTCTATGGGCTATTCTGTGTCACCCGCATTTCTAGAACAAGGCAGTGGCTCGCTCTGTCCCATGCCATGTGTGGAAACCCTACCTGCTTGCAGAGCTGTGGCCAAACGAAGGCAAAGACCCACATTTTTTTATTTTATGAAACCAGGTAGTCTCATATGCCAAGTTGGATCCTACCAGTTATTTTAGATGAAGGAATATGTTGCCAGAAGTGGTCAGAGCTAAGTACGGTATACTGGCTTTGGAAACAACTTCATGCTGATTCCTGAAGTCTGACAGGTAAATGAGTTCAGATCAAGCACGTCGTGGCGAAATCCAGCATGCTCTCTGTCACACCTGCTGGACACCTTGCACTTCTGACCCACATCATCCTCCCAATCCCATCAAGCATAACCCCTTACAAATGTCCTTCTGGAGGCAGTCATCCATATCCTGCAATGGCATGAAACACCCATGCATGGTCCAGCCTTTGCCACAGTCCCCTGCCTATCAAGCAACATTATTTCAGTGAGGTCTTAGGCCTTACAGTCCCCACAAGCATTGTTAATAGAGTGATACAGTAGCTACCCTACTATTATTTCTTCAGCAGAAAAGCTTCAGAGAAAATGTCTTGAAAACAGGAAATCTGACTTTTCATCAGACTTACTGTTACCAGCCTGTGCAAAGACTCAGCGTTCTGAAGTTGTGCTTTCAGTGTTAGCCCACCTCCGTCAGCAGCTTCTGGCTAGTGGCTCCCACTACCCTTGCTAAGGGAGCAATTTGGAGTTTGTTAGAGCTCGTTTGGGCTCTACATTTGGCTCTGTGTCTCTGGAGGTGGGAAGAGCCTGCCCCATTGCCCCTCAGTTGCACGTGGCGGGGTATGCTTATCTAGACCCCTGTGCTGCCTCCCTGCCTGGTCTGCCCAGAGGACTCACACTGTCAGAAAGAAAATTCAAATAAACCATTATATTTAAATAGTAATTTTGTATCACTGGTTAGCCATGTACCACAGCTATACCATTACTACACGACTATTTACACATGCATATACAGCAACTACCCCTCCATATTTTCCACCAAGGCATCAGTAAACCATGGTAAAAGCCACAGTCCTCTGATTTCAACAAAAAAAGTTATTTTTGTGTTGCTGAAATGGGGATCAGAAAGAAAGGGAGTGACCACAGCCCCACTTACCTCACCACATAGTAATAACCGTGCCTGGAAGCAGAAACCAGACATATCCAAATGAAAGAGCAGGATTGTCTATCTAACAGTGGGCGTTAATTAACCCCCTGAACAAATCACTAAGTGCAACATTTTTCTTTTCGTGATCTTGTCACATGATGATTGTACCTCTTTCTGGAAGTTAGTTTTTGGCCAACTATTATGGGATTCAATATAGGTGTAATTTGGGGAAGTTGTATGGTGTGTGACACATGTGCCGAGTAGCTGAGCCAATCTGTGAACTGTCAGTGATGTTTTGTGCCGAGATACCTTGAAAAGTAAATTCAAAGACACTCCACAAACAGTATTAGAAAAGAGTTGTTTCCCTATGGCTGATCATGTTGGCAGAAATATTGAAGATTCCTTGTAAGAGCAACTGCTGAGTCCTGTGACATCTGATGTTAAACCAGATAGTTTGCACAGATTGAATGCCATGTCCCATTTCCCTTCTGCTAGGAAAGACTTTCCCTAAATTTACCACATGAGGAGAATCTGTTGCGAGGCATCTCAGGCTAGACTGGGCTTAATGGGTGCCTAAGGCTTTTTTTCCAAGCACATATATGCTGGGATACATCCAGCTGTGGATGCACTTTTCCTTTTTGCTGTGCATAACATCTGTGCAGTGGGCTTTTGTTTGGCTGGCTGGCGGTTTTCTCCTCCTTCCCCCAAGCTGCTTTGGCTGCTCACCCAGCTTTTTACCAAATTGCAAATTTATATTCCTTCTGCTTTCGGCAGGCCCATATGTGGAACTGTCAAAATGTCACAGGCATCAATTGTGAAAGGTTAGTGCCACATTATAGTCAGCGAGCTTATTAATAGGGAAATGATTGGGTTTTGGAGAGGGGGAGGGAAGGACAAATGGGAATCCATTTTCCAGGCACCTGCTTCTTCTACTTAACATTTCTTCTTGTCATATATATATTTTCAGGAAGTGGTTGCCATCTGCATAGGAAAAAATTAGCTACAGACCCCAGGAAGAATGAGGCTGTTCTTTGTGAGATCCCAGCAAGCTGGGAGGGGGAAATGGAGAGGCAACAAGAGCAAGTTGGCCAAATTCATTCAGATGTTGAGTGACAGGAGATGTTCATTTTCATTGACCCAGTGACTAGAGACAGGATCGTGCTGCAAAAATTGGCTCCCAGTGTCAAACTGGGAGATTGTGGGTCTTGGTTCCATGATTTCAGCTTGACCCAAGAAATAGTCATGATGTTCTGTTGCTCTGCAGGTGCCTGTATATAGATGGGACCTACTGTTTTGCTTATTTATGTCTCTGTGCTTTTTCAGATTTAATCAGATTTTATTCAAAATCACCACTGAAAAAATTTCCCATATTCTACTGCAAAGCTTTTATCTGTCCAAGGCATTTTTAGGGCTTCTTGTACCATCATTGCAGAGAACCTAACTCACAATCCTTAATGTATTAATCCTCAAAACAACCTGATGAGAGGAGATTATTGCAGTTTATGAGAACTGAGGCACAGAAAGCTTGACTTTTGTGCCATGCTATTCTGTGAGACAGCAGAGAGTAGTATCTGAATCTTTATAGACTCTCCACTAGTACCTGAATCACTGAAACATCCTTCTCATGCCTCATTTTTCCTTTGGCTTTTCCACCTTGTTTTTTTTTTGTTTGGTTGGTTTTTTGTTTGTTTGTTTGGGGTATTTTTTGTTTTTTGTTTGTTTGTTTTTTAAATCAACCCCATGTCCAGCCGAAAGCACTGGAGCCATCCACTAGAGAAGCAGGAGGAGGATGAAAAGTGCTCAGACCCTACCAAAAATTTGAATCTGTGTTGTGCTGTTACCCTCTACAAAGAGCCAAAGCACAGTGTAGGTACTTGTCCTTTGGGTTAGTATGGAGTTGCTATTTCACAGGAACCACTGCACGGTTTTTGAACTGTAGCTTACAGCCAGCGACAGCTTGACCTAGATTCAGATGAGTGACCTAAAGGTGAAAGGCACCATAGTCCATGGCTGAGCCTCTGGGACACCAACCCTCCTTCACTCCTGATTATTCCCTTTTTGACATGGCGGAAAAGGCCCTCGAGGTGACTGATCATGTGCTGCTGGGGGGTAGTATGCATCTGACCTTTTTGGTAGGAATGAGCTTGAAAATGAGGCAGAGAAAAAAGGAATGAATATTAATAATCGGATTGTCCTGGGGATTCTTCAGTGGCAATGAGGCCCATTGTGCCCTGGAATTAGGGTGAGCACCACGCACAAGTGGCTCTTTGTTGCTCCCTGAATGCTGCTGGTAGGTGAAATTTAATCTCACCATTCATGATAAAAACCAAGAAATGGGGATTCTGCGGTGGACACAGCCAGTGAGAGGTCCCTCTCTCATGGGGCAGGAACTTCCCTGCTCCTCCCATGCTCCTGCTTGTCCCTCTGCAAGCGAGCTGATGGCCAACACATGGGATATGGGACTCTGGTGTGTGGCAAGGCTGAGTCTCAGGTCAGTCACATCAGGCAGAGAGGAGGCAGGGATGGGCGGGTGAGGGGAGGAGGGAGGGAGGACATGCATATAATGTGGGGATATTGCCTTTATTCATTCCCAGCTTTGCACCTCTCCGTGCGCACGTTGGGGATTTCAGCTCTCCCCTGCTCCAGAGGCTGCTCTTGCTCTTTCTTGTTCTTGCTGCTTTTGCTGCGGGAGAGGAGGTAGCACTGTGTAAAACACCAGATCCAAATTTCATATGAGGTTTCTGGGATTGTGATCGACTGTACAGAGCCCCAGGCACCAATGCATATAATGAGAGCATGATGTGAGACATGGATCAACTTGTGGACATTTCTTCTTGCCCCAAGACTTCTTTCCAAACCCTCTGAGCGCAGCCTACCCAAACCCCACTGACACTTCAGTTGTGAGCTCTCCTCCTATGACACCCTGCTCAACACCACATGTAAGAGTTGTAAGAGCCGTGCTTAAGTGGTTTTTAGGGATGTGCATGTCCCTGTTTTCTAGATGGTGCCCTGAAGGCACAGAGGTGTCTAACAAAACAGCCGAAAGTCTGATTCTCCAGCTGGAAGTGGCGGCCCTAGTGACGTCCCCAGTGAGGTGGGCATTGGGGTGGGGGTGTGTAGCCCCTCAGGCATGGGCACTGTGGTGCCAGGCCTGGGCAGGAGAGGACCCACTGGGCCCCATCCCTGGCAGCAGGCTGGATGGCCTCCTACAGGCTCCAGGGGCCCTACTGCAGAATATCTGAGCTCAAAACCTGGGTTTTGGGCAATTAAGCAGCCGTCCCCTCACCTCCTTCTTGTGCCAAGCAGAATTTTAATGTACTTCCAATTTCTCTTTTTAGCACGCATAAAGAAAAAAAGAAAAAAAAATAATCGTCTATAAGAGAAGTTCTTTTCAGACAAATAGAGAAGCTTTCAATGCTGATATATTTTCCCCCACTTTTAAATGGTATCTATTTAAATGCAGATTTTCTGGTTTCCTATGTGGAGCTTGGAAGAAACGCCTTTCAATTTAAATGTTAATAGAAGAGTAAACTTCAAAATCAAAATTTCTTCATGAGGGAGAGTGTTTTCTCTCAGCTTTAAATGTCTTTCTGTACTTCCTCCCTCCTTCTCCCGCATCCCCCTTCTCGTCCCAGCCCCCAGCCCAGCCTCACTTGCATTAAGCAGTCTTTAAAAAAAAAAAAAATACACCTTTCAGAGTTCCAGAATTAAAATGTTTAATGCTGGGCTCTATGGAATAAGTATGTTTGAGCAGAATACTGGGGCATTGATAGAGCAGAGGTACCATCCCTCTACCTCCAGCCTTTTTCATGCGGGCCATTTATCAAACCTGCTGCTATGAATGCTTTATGATAGGATCATTCTCAGGCTTGTGCTGCATAATATTGTGCCAGTGGTTGGGGCAGGGGCTAACAGAGAAAAAAAAACCTTTAGGAGAATGTTTTAGTTGATCCTGAATGTGAGCAAGGCTTTGGTGCTGGGTGGGGATGGGCGGCAGAGGAGGGAAGTCAAATGCAGAGATGATAAGATGAAACAGAGGAGGCATTACCAAGTCTCTTTCTTTCTGTATTACCCCTTCTGCTCCTCCTGTGGCCCATTCCTGCCTACCTCCAACTCTATCTTCAGGGGGATCTTAGGGTAAATCTGCATTTTACAAAAGACCCTTAACACTGCTTGATACTGGGGGTTTACATACAATTCTGTTTCTTGCTTCCTGTCACACTCCATTTGCCACCTTTAATACAAACCTTTCTTAAATTTTCCTCATCACTCTCTTCCATTCTCCATCTGGTTTTGTCCTCTCTTCTCTCCTCACTGAAAGAAAAATAGATGAGAAACTCTTCCTGGTTTTTATTTTGCTTCCTTCTGGCCCTCATGAGCCCTGGGCACCTCTGCAAGAAGTAGTTCAAGAGATACTAACTGAAGATTAAATTCTAATAAACTTTCACATATTTAGTGGACGTGTAGAGACTGTGATGGTGACTGGCATATAAAAAAAGCAGAGTAAAACAGGACAGAGCCTGCTGACTGTAGAAGGAAACCTTTGTAAACTAGAAAATAAAGCCATTACCATATATAATAAGATATAGGGCTTTCTATATCCGGATTATTTTCACGGAGCTGTGACTGTACTCTGTACATCACTGTTATCTGAATGCCTCCAAATAAAAAGTGGTGAACTGGCTGCCACGGCACCCCTGGGAGACAGGAGAAAGTCTGATTTTCAGAGGAAAGCTTTGTAGCACCCAACCCTCCCTGATTTCAGGGAAAACAGAGCTCACCAGGCTCTTCGCTCTAGATGTTCAGTGCCTTGCAGGTGGGGATGCTGGAGGGACCACTTGTCCCCAAGGCGTCTCTAGGTGCCTGGAACACCCTGTCAGGGCTGTGTGGTGAAGCTTGCCCTGATGCCCTGCTCTGCATCTCCTCCTGTGCCCTGTACCTAATAGGAGGGATAAATGGAGTATTGCAGTCTTCAGTATCAGAGAAATGCTTCTCACCAGCACTGAAAGTACTTCACAAAGAAGGGTGTCACCTTTGCCATGAAACCCAGAGCCCATCACAGCTTTCTTTCAGATCGTTGGAGAATGCAGGAAAGCTTCCATTTAGAAGGCTGAGCTTTCTATACGGCATCTTCCACTGCTGCAGGGGCTGGAGGTGCTGGGCGCAGGGAGATGGTGCCTCACGTCCCCTGGGAATGATCCCCCTGGCCAGGCTAACGTGGTGCTGAGGGACTGTGTTGTTCTTCCTCCCTAGCAAGATCATCCTTGTGGTGAGGTGGCTCAAAGGAGAGGTCACTTAAAGTGAGAGGTAACCAGCATAAAGAAGAGCGTACTCCCTGAGTTCTTCAAGGTAACAGAAAGCGAGAAAAATGAAAAAAGCACAGCTCTAATCTGAAAGAGTCCCAAAGTTCACATTGAAGTTGAGCATAAGCCATTTTATTAAATATGCCTCAAATTCTTCAACACCTGCATAATCCGTCAAAGCTGTGTAGCGAAAAGCCTCTTGGCATGGCTGCAACTGGGAAATGTTTGCTTTGTGTGGCCTCACCCAGCAGGAGCAGGAAAGATTAAAGTTATGAATATGAAGAAGGATGGCCAAAAATGCAGGTGCCTCAGACTTTCTTCTCTGTTTCTAGGGAATGAGAGAGGGAAAGGGGGAATGAAAGGGTTGACTGGACAAATTACAAGTGTACTCTGCTGGGACTGAAGCTTGGAAATGTTCCTGGATGATCATATATTGTAGTGCTAAAAGCCCAGATAGTAAACCTGGAGAAAGACTTCAAGATCAGTTCTTGAACATCACTGAATAAGTAGAAATGATCAGCCTCAGGTGGTTTCTGAGAAAAAAAGCTCTCATCTCCAGAATCAGAGAAGGGGAGGGAATGGCTGGGAGTACCGTAGGGTAGGGTAGGATAGGATAGGATATGGTAGCGTAGAATAGGTTATGGTAGAGTAGAGTAGAGTAGAATAGAGCAGAGCAGTATAGAGTAGAGTGGAATGGAATGGAGTGGAGTGGAGTGGAGTGGAATGGAATGATGCTGTGGCATAGGCCCAGCTACTCTGGCCCACCGCATCAGGGGCTGTAAGGGCAAAGCTTTTGTTTCCTTCCTAGCCTGCTGTCGCTCAGAACTTAGTAGCAACACACCAGATAATAAAAAATCCTTCTTCTTCTCTGACCAAAGTTTCTTTTTCAGCAGAAGGAGGAGTAGGGTTGGGGCAAAAGGCTGAACCCTTCTATGGGATGGTATCCACAGACATCTTTCTCCCAACACCTAACATAAGTTTTCTGCCTTATACAGTAGAACTGTATCTGATGTGTTAAATTTCTGCTGTACAAATGCCTCCTTTATGCATTGACCTGTCTAATATCTGCACAAGAAAGTCTCTTGAAGACAAATCCATCTTGTCAGCCTCAAGAGACACTTTTTCTCACTTTTTTCCTCCCTGCACTTAAACAAGCTTTGTTTCCTTCCATCTCTACTGCCTTCATAAATCTCTCACTTATTATCTAGGGGTTCTCTTTTGTCTCCTCTCTGCTTTACAGGAGCAAAAGGCAAGAGTAAAATCAGGACTTGATGGTGCTTTCAGCAACTGCAGAATTTCTTAAGCTGCTGTAATTTTTCCAAATACTGGAGGAACTGCTTTCAGACAGTAACACACTAGTGTGACCTGGTCTGAGATGCCCCCTCCCTCTCTGGCGCTTTATGAGAAGGTTCACTGAAGGCAATAAACTGCAGTGTCAAGTAGAGTTTGCTGTTTGTCAGCATGAACCTCTGAAGGTGTCAGCCTTTGTAGAAGACAGGACTTCATTCCTCCCCTGATGAACGGCTCACCTGACTCTGAAGTTACGGGATTTCTTATGAAGGAAGGCAAACTGAAGAGCCTGCAGCTGGCGCCTTCCTTTTGTGATTGCTTCTGTTTTACATAACTGTAAGAACACTTAAGTACTCTGATGGAAGAAATAATGTGTCAGGATGTCCATTCTACACCCCATCCTGAGGAATGCATTGACTAGCACAGACCACAGCCAGTTTGTGAGGCTTCCTATCAGCATCTCCATATAGGCGAGTTCATACAAGCTGGCAACCAAACGCAATACTTTGTCACACAAACAACAAACTCTAGTCAAGAGAAGATAAGGGGATTTTCTGGTTTAGAAGTTACACATGTATCTTATAAACACCATTGCACCTCTTGTGATATGGAGGCTCACCTACATCCTTCAGAGTGCCGCTTCCTCTTTTTGTGAGGGCCTTCTGCTGCTCTTTCTCTCATCTCTGAGGGGGTTGTGTTTTAGCATTTGTGTTTGTGACATGCGTATTTCTGAGTCACTCTCCGGTGCAGAGTATTTACATATAAATATAATCCACTGTTGCCTTTGTTGAAGTGGATTGTACTCATTGTGATTGCATTACAGTAATCTTTAAACTGAAGACTAGGTTGCCACATGATTCAGTAAAAGGCACTCAGAGATTTTAACTGAGTCTCAGGTAGACTAATACGTATTTCTTCTCTTATCTCTGCATACTTGAAGTGGAAAGAAAATATTAAAACTCCACCCTCTACTTGCCAACCTCATCCAAAATACAGTTTTAAGCTGTGCAGAGAGAATTGTGAGAGCCACGAGATGCGACTCAAAATCACTTGCATTAATACTCACTTGTTTATTGTAGCTGGGAGCTTCAAGGGTTGGCATTCAGTAAAAGGCACATCTGTCCATTTCTACATCTTGCCCCCTGTGCCGTTTTGGGGTGAGGCAAGAGAAGGAGGGATGTCAGAGAAAGGTACCCCTGTGCTGCTGATTCTTTGTAAGAGAAGTCATTCAAACGAAGGTTGGTGAAATCTGGTAAATTGTGATCTTCTTGCATGTAGTTCTTGAACAATTTCCAATACATATATTTGTTTGGAAAAAGAGGAAAATGGAGTGGTTTAGACTCTTTTCATGTACAAATGTTTTTGATCCCACACTGGTAAAGGCAAATGAGAATGAATCTAGTACAGGTGGGTGTCATGGTCCATTCTGTGATGGACTCATGATGATGAACATCGCCATCAGGGACTTGGAGAACAGATGCCCTGATGGTGATGTTCAGGCAAATATTCTTCTTCGGACTGACTCTTACAGAGGGTACAGATTAAAGGGACCTGCAATGAAGGATTATGTTAAAGATTTGTGCTATCCCAGTCTATTTCTGCTTGTGGTGATACTAGATTCTCACATTGGGTCCTAGAGGAGCACAGAGATACACTTGTGATTTCCTTTTAGGTTTCCCCTTTTGTTAGGACATCTCAGGAAAGAACGGCACTGTACCCAGAATGTCTTCTAAGCTGTTTGAGATATTCTGGATACAGACTTCAGGGTCCTTAGTCCCTGTGGACCTTTCTCTATTGGGAAAAGGAGGGGATGGAGGATGGACTGTCTGAAACACTATTTGCACTTTCTGATGATCTGATAACTGTATTTTGATCTGGTAACAAATGTTTGAGAACAAGTGGCTTCTAAAAGGAAAATGAGGTGCTATGTAGTTAAAGAGCTGGCCAGAAAACTTGATAATATAGATACAATTATACACTCCTCCACAAACTTTTCACGTAGCCATGGGCAGGTTGACTATTCTCATTTTGTCTTTCACAAGAAACTCATATTCTCCTTACTGTATGTGTTGTGAGGAAAGAAATCTCTAATATTTTAGAAGTTTTATTCAACTCCCTGTGGAAAGGAAGATAGATATCAACAGGAAGACTGAGCCCTTGCTTTAGAAAGATGACTTGCAATTTCAAGGAAGAGGACAGAACATCAGAAGTCAAAATGGCATATTGAAATTTTCAAGAAGCAACGCTGATTCAGAACATGTTACGTTTGCAGCTGCTGGGGTGTGAAACTTCTTCCACGATGTGACAACCAGCATGAATTACTTTATTGCTCATAACAAATACAGATGGACAGATATCAGGGTGAAATAAAGGGCAGGGGCATTTGCAAAGTGACAGAGAGAACCTTCCACCACATGCTGCTTGGAAATAAACAGATCGTAATCAGCTCTTCTGCCTTTCTTTATCTTCAGAAAACCTTTAGAGTTAATATTCCCCAGCAGAAGACTAAAATGCTTTTAGGAAATGCACGTTGCTTTATAAAAGTCTGTCTCTATTTTAAGGAGGTTGTCTAAAATGCTAATGTTTCTCTTTTCATCACGATTCATGAAGCCTGTGGCTTTCAAATTTACCATTTCAGTTTCAGTCATGGGAACTGGATTACTTCATTCCCTGTCCTTTCTCAAGTGTTACCAATCAAGAAATTTTTTGTTTCCAGCCTACAAGAACATGATGCCTATATTCCTTGAGTGATGATCCACACTGTTTTTGAGTCAGGATTGAGTTCCCTGCCTATTACATGTGGCAGCACCTGTAGCAGAGCTAGGCATGGAAAGTACTCCCAAGGGGAAGATATTCCCACGTAGCTTTTAGTCTGTTAATATAAAAAAGAAAATGAGATGAAGATGGTGCCTCTAAAACATGAGTGGAAAGATAATGTTGCACTTTCACCCACAAGTGATGGTGGTATTGAAGTCCATGCAGTAAATCATTGAAAATACTTACTGGTCATATAGGCAAGGCATTGCAAGAAAACTTCTGCATTATAGGTCTTATAGAACAAGCAATGTAATAACTTCCTTCCTTGCACCCTGTAGTTACATTTCTAGAGGTTTGGGTTACTAGATGGTGGCGAAGGGGAGTTCATAGTACCCCTGCAATCTGTGCACTTTGCTACAGTGTGAGGACTTGGGATGGGTACCCAGGAGAGGATCAGCTGTCGAGCCAGCTAAGCAGTGCACAGCACTGAGCTCAGATAAGGTGTGTTTGCTGGTACAGCTCCTATTTGGCTGCATAAGGTTCAACGACACATTTTGCTGGCATAGCCTCTCCTTCAGTGGACTAGGATTGTCATGCCATGATCCTGAGGTGCTGCAGTTACTCGGAGAGGTTTTGTGAAGAATGAAAGAGTGCAGAGAACCATTCATTCCATAGTCTAAAAATAAATAAAAACAATTTCAGAAAAATAAATCAACAAGCATAGGACATGCTCAAATGTCATAAAGTGGTGTTAGATGACAAAGCATGACCCTTTTTACCTTTACAAGATGTATTCAAGAAAGGTCTTATCAGTACAAATCAAACTCAGACAAAACCTCATCAATTTGTACTGATGAGCTATTTTTTATTTATATGGCATCCCTTGCTCCTAAATTAACAGAAAGAATTTATATATTGCCTCGAGTACACAGTGCAAATCTTTGCTTTTCTGCTCTCCTTTCTGTGTCAGGCACCACACCAACAGAACAGTGATCAGAAAAAATACTACTAACGGGGGTTTGTGTCCAGAGAATATAGGTTCCTCTTCCCTGGCCTGCTCCTCACTAAATGGTCTGAGGATAATGATTCGGTTACATACTTTAAGTACTTTCCCACCAAAGAATCCCTTTGATGGACTTGTTCCCAGCACTGACCTCAGTTTCATGGGGGCTTTGACGGATGAGGAGCACCTGGAAAATGCCGTAGGACGAGCCCAAGCTGTTTATGAAACCAACTTTGCAACCCCCTTTCCCAGCTCTGCAATTTGCAAGGGCTGCCCTCAAGGAAGGTTATGGCAGGACAAAAGCCAAGATAGTTTTGAACAGAAAAGAAAGCTTATATTTTATTTATTTCAGATAAGCTCTAATGGATGGGCTTGTGAGGAGTAGACTTGCAACTGGTCGAAGCCGTGGTAATCTTAAAGTAAGCCCACTGAATTTGCAAGAACTAAGATTTTTTTTTTCTTAATATGTGGTATCAAGTCTCTGTCAGAGGTTAGCTCTCTGTTTTTTTTTTCAAGAGAGAATGTAAGCCTAGAGTTAAGATGCTGATGGATTTTGCAGTATTGTTAGAAAGGGAATTTCAGGTTCCATCAGGAAGAGAAAGGAAGCAAACCTCAAAATTTGGCCTAGAAATCTTGGTCCTGCTACTTTAACTCTTCTGTTCAATGGCAAAACTCACGCTGATTTTAGTGGGGTAAACACCATTCCTTAGTTTGGTATGTAGGATGTGGGGTTGCTTGTGATCCCCTCTGAGACCTATGAAAACTGGCTCTGTCAGCCAGTCATTGGGGTGGGCCTGAGGAGTTACTGACACCTTGCAGCCAAATAAAGCTATTTAAATTCAGCTCATTAAAAGCTGGTTGTTAGGGTATGTGTCCATTTGGATGAGCAAGTGCTGTTACCCAGGGTCAACGGTCACAAGCTGAAATGGGACGGTTTTGTAGAGCTGACAGAGGCAGAGAGACCTGTGGTGCTCTTATTGAAAATGACATAGTAAACAGTAAACATTTAATGTTTTTATCTGTCTTTCAAATTGAGCCCATCTCTCCATGGACTGAAAAGCAGGAAGACACTCTGACACAAAGATGCTTACTAACATTTACTGGTTGTTTTAGAAAGCACTCTCATAAATTCCCAAGGAACAGAGACCAGCGATGCCTGTGGGAAGTACGAGTTTCTGCAGGAAATGCATTTTTTTTTTCTGCACCAGACCTCCCTGAATATATTCAAATGCTTTGTGCGGAGTTTTTATTTGATTTTTGGTGGGACGGTCACAAAACCTAAGATAAAAATATGAATTTTAAGATGTGTATCGTATTAAAAGGGCCCTGGTCACTGGTGGGCTGAAGGCGTGGTAATCTTGATGTTGTCAGAGGGAATCCTTGCCAAAATCAGTGACAATCTACAGAAACTAGGTATAGTTTCAAGGGAGGGGTTGTATTCTACAGCTCAATCTTGCATAAGAATTGCTATAATGAACACAGCCTTGAGTAAACTGCCCTCCACTGAATCAAATCATTCTGTCCCAACATATCTGTAGACCTTGTGCACACTTAACATTTTGGATAAGGAGTTCTATAAATCTCTGATGATGCTAATTTATCACTCTTCACGAGTTTCACTGGATCTGCACTGCTGGTATTGGTGGTCCTTTTGATCTGCTGTGGGAAAACGGTAAAAAATACAGAAATTAAGAAAAAGTCAAAGGCGAGCCAAGGAGAAAAGCTGCCACAGAGACTGGTGGATGACTCACAGTTTTCAAATCTTCCTCCCCCTGCCATAAGCATTCTGTTTCTTGATAGAAAGTGGAATCATTGCTATGGGAAGAAAAAAAAAATGTTTCAAGAAGGAAACAAATGTTTGGAGACCTGACTTGGCTGGAATTTTCCCTGCACATATACTTTTAACATGTCAACGCTTAAACTTTCTGTGTATGCATGAGGTGGGATAGGGAACAATCAAATGTTAGTGAAGATGCCCCCATCTGTTCCATTATTTGAGGGTGTAAAGATGCTCTTTAGCTCTCATAGTCCTTGCCAGGTGGTCTCCCCACCCAGATTTCACATAAAAAACAGCTGCGAAGACTATTTTTTTTTCCACAGCACGTGCAGGAGGAGGGATCCCAACAGTCCTATCCTTTTTGCAGATGGCAAATATATGATATAGCTAGATCTGAATTTAAGTGTCCCTTGCATTAGGTTTTGGAAATGTTTTTCCTTTATTTATGAAGTAAATACAGGTCAGCCCCGTGTACCCATATCAGATGTAGCACTCAGTCCCCACTTGCAGAGCAGAAAATGCTTCACTCCAGCCCCTGCCCTCCTCCTACACTCAGTGTTCCCTGGAGTGCTCGAAAACATCGTCACCAAAAATCATCTGACAAGGTCACCATCTAGATGCAAGAGAGGGCAATAAAGTGTCGTATGCCCCAGCCATGTGTCTGCAGTGCATATATTATCTCTGACACCAGCATATCTATGTGCCTCACCATCCTGGAGATACCAAGTGTCACATACACCAATTCTGGATGGCAGGACAACCCAGAGGGGCTCAGGGGCTTGTCCAAGATCACACAGGGGATCAGAACTGAGGTGAATCCCCCATCATGTCTTCATTGGAGTAAAGCATATCAATTTGAGTTGCTTTGCATATCAGTTTGAGTAGATATATCCATTGGATGCAGTGGAGTAACGGATGGCGATGAGAAGGCAGGATTTAAACAGATGTTGTGCTAGTTCCCAGAGATCAGAGCTATTAGGCACAGCATTGCACTGAGGTAATTTGACAGCTTCTAATTCCTGGGCAAATTGTCACAAGTCACTTGGGTGCATCTGCACTGAGCTTCGTTGTGTGGTGTAATGGTCACCTCCTCTGTCTCTCCCCAGCCCAAGCTAGTATCTTACTTTCTGGACTGTCCTCCCTCCAAACCATCCTTACTCAAATCATCCTGTGCCAACACACACTGAAGACCTTGCAGATCAGTAACATTTTGGATTAAGACCATTATGAACCTCTGATGATGTTCACTTATCGCTGTTCACACGCATGTTATTTTTCTGTCTTCCCCACTGCAGATCTGCGCAGGATGACAGCTGGCTTCATGGGCATGGCTGTGGCCATCATCCTCTTTGGATGGATTATCGGGGTGCTGGGGTGCTGTTGGGATCGAGGCCTTATGCAGTATGTGGCGGGGCTTCTCTTCCTCATGGGAGGTAAGGATGTTGGTGTTTGAAGAAACGTGTTTTCCTTATTCTTTTAATGTTCTCTCTTTCCACATGTCCCTCCTTTTCTAAGTCATTGTAGACATGTTTTCAGAAGTTTTGTAGATGATCTGAACTTGGTTTCATTATGAGCGCCTTCTGGTATACATCAAGGATAACCCAACCGCAATTACATGCTACTTCTATCACAAAACTGTGTCTGTAAGTCACAGGACTGGAAATGGTCTTCTTAGTTCTTTAGTCCAGTGCTCTGTTGCTGCAAGTAACCTTGTCACCCTTAAACTTAATAAGCTTAATAAATTTAGTAATAAAAATGTGAAGATTATGCAGATGTTATTCCCACCACTCTCCTGTTTCATAGTGGAACACTCTACTTTGATAACTAGAAACTATGTTCAAGGTCTTAACCTGTATTTATTCCTTGTCAGTTGCTCTTGAGTCAAATGTAGCCTTCAGTTTATGTGTCTCCTTGCTTTCTCTGATGTTCCTATGAAAACAATGGTAACCTTTGTTTTCCTTTTCCCACTCTATATATGCTATTTCTTATAGACTTTTCCCTGTAAGACCAATTATCAATCCAGCAGCCCTTTCTGCCACTTGTTCTTGTTTGTGCTTGCCTTTCTGAAATACAGATGAGAAAGGCAATTCCCAAATAAGGTCTGATTGATGTCTTGTATAAGTGACGTGATGGTTCCCTGTCTCTGCTAGAGATCCCTTTCCTGAGTTGTTTTGTGGTTGTATTTACCTTTTTCCTGCTGTGTCACACTGGAGACTCGCAGTCTCCCTTCAGCTGGATAATACATCCAGGCCTTTGTAATTGTTACTGATGATCTCCCAATTTACAGCAGAGGATCCCTTTCTTACTCCCCAGGTACGTGCCCTGGCACTTTGTGCTTCTGAGCTCCAGCCCTCAAGGTGATCCAATTTTTCCCATGTCATGTTCCAGCCATTCTTACTACAGATGCCATCCAGCTTTCTGCCATCAGGGGGTTTCATGGCACACAGTGACTTGAAATGAAGGGTGTGAGAGGCAAGTTCCAGCACAGTGCTAGGTGAATGTCTCGAAGTGAACAACACTACTTCTGTTCTCTCTTCTCTGCTGGTGGTTTTTGTTTGGTTGGGTTTTCCCCCCCCCCAGGGAGATCATCACTTCACTACATTTGTTTCTCTGTTCATCTGTACTGTGGTGTGACACAGCTAAGTGTGTGAAATACAGGAAAGCTTCTCTAGTCCCAGAAGAGCAGTTAAGTATTTGAGTAACAAGTATTCATGTTCCAGTGCTGTTGGCGCTGGTGACATGGACAGTAGCACTTTTGGTGCCCGCGAACGCATTTGAAGTCTGCTAGTACTTCATGCAAGCACACACTTGTCTATGTGTGGACGTCTGTAAATGTTTGTTGTGGGTGTCAATACTTCATGGGTAATGGGTCTGCCAAATTAGCTTGGTATTTTTTTATGTAATTAAAAGCTTAGTTTGCATGGGGGGCTATTTTGCTCTAATGTGCTCAGATAACTATGTGGTATTTAACGTACTACAGCACGACATTCAGATAAAAACATTAGGACTGCACTAAATAAATACAGAAAACTTAAATTTATTTGAAACTAGCTAAGTCTTGTTTACTAATTGGAAATTTTCACTATATAGGGAAGAGTTTCTAGTGCAGCTGCAGAGATTACTTATTGGCTTAAAGTGATTTGTTTGTCGGTGATTTGAAAGATGGTTGAAAAAAGTTTTCAGGTGAAACAAGACTCAGTGTAACCATGCATAATGGGATGGGTCCCTCAAAGCTTACAAAGCCACCTTTTGCTATGCTCAAACAATATGCGTTACAGTGGAGACAGATCCAAGGTCATGGAACTGGGAACAAAATGTGTCAGTCATCCTCGCAGAAGGAGAGGCTCCCTCTCAGAAAGCAGCCACTTGGAAAAGGTCTCTGGGATCACAGTTGCTGGGATCATCCAGCTGCACAGGAGCTCCTGGTGCAATGCAGCTGCTACATGTGCCCGTTTTGATGGGAATATGCAATAAGAGCACGAGGTGGGGTTATCTCTGGGCAAAACAAAACTATTTCTGGACATCCTAATCTGGTGTCCATGATGAAGAAGGACGTGGAAAAATTGGGAGGGGTTTACAGCAGAGCTACAAGAATGACTCCAGGTCTGAAAACCAAGAAAAACACAGCATGCCACAAAAAAGCCAATTGCTTGAAACTGTTTAGCAGAAGGCTTATAATTGACTTGAACACAGTGTGGAAATATCTATGCAAGGAGAAGCCATCTGATAGGAGTGTGCTCTTTGACTGCATAGACAAAATAATTACAAGATTTGGCTGTTAGAATCTGAAACTAATTGAAATGAGAGGCACCAGATTATTTTATCTGCCAAATTCTGCCTAGATGTGTGATACTTTTAATAAAGATGTGTTGGGAGGAGATCAAACTTATTTTCTGCTCCAGCATAGACAGGTGAATCAGGATTACAAAAGGTTACTCTCTTTCTTGTTTTGCAGAAGTCAGTGGAAACTGCTATGCCTTTCCTGATTTATTTTAACAGCAAATTTTCATAAAGTTAACATATACAAACTAAAGCAGCCAGTTAATAAAATTCACAACTAGAGACATCTAATCTAAAAGTCAGTAGCTATCAATATTTTTAGAATCTGTCACATAGTCATTCCTTCTACAGGCAATGAATCTTTTAATTTGAACCTTTTTATTGCAGGACAGTGTTTGAATACAAAGCTGTTACTTCTGTCACGACACAAATGCTCTCAGGATATCATCACATTGGTTCTCAAAATGCATGGAGCCAGAGTGCCTCTTCATTTTGCCTAACTTTTTCTCTGGTCCCCTAATGGGAAAAATGCTTTGGGAGGCTTATGACATCTGATCTTATCGCAGATGAGAGGAGACAGTGTTAAATTGGTAGCTATATAGTCAGCCTGAAATCTAACTTGCCCTTCTATTTGCAATGCCACTTGTCTTGGCTCTGTTTGCAGCATTTGCTTTGTTTTTATTTCTAGACTAATAGCTTTTCTGCAATGCTTAAACATTCCTGGCTTACCATATCTATGGGTTTTGTCCCTTATTGCCCATAATTCTTTGAACAGGAAATCTCAATGGAGCACTGAGAAGTGTACTGTGATAATCTAACAAGACCAGACGTGGTTGCCTTGGACCTCTGGTTCTTTATTATATTTACTGAACGGTCTTCTTGCTAGCCCATGTGGCAGTGCCTAATAAGGTCTTGCTTTAGTGTGCTAGATCTAATTTCTCAAGTAAATTGCTGAAATAAGTCATTTGTGAAATGCAGGCCGTTATCTGGTATTAGCTGATCTGGAATCCAGGACATGTAAACTGTGATTTAGAGTGTATTTTACACTGTTATTCAGCATGTTTTGTAACAAGTTAAAAATTATTAATAATTCATCTTTTCTGTTTAATCCAAATGCATCTGTATCAACAGCAATCACAGGTCTCTCATGGCTTCCAAAATTCTTTTGCATAATTTTCTAGAATTTGTACTTGGATTTCTTATCTTGAACAACAGCATTTGCCTGACCATAGCAGATATTTTTTCAGTCCCTCGTCTTATACAGAGCCAGATGGATACTGCAAATTGGTTTTAGTATTTTTGACCTCAATTTACATGATGGTAATATCGCATAGCCTCCTGTACCCAAAGTTGCACTATCTGTTGCTGTTTCATTTCCCTATTGTCAGTATGATTTTATCTGGCAGGGTGGGAGAGTTTCTTTTTTGAGAGCTTCTCCATTTGGAATTGTGTTCTTAAGTTTCACTAAGACTAGTTCATTTTATGCATCTTATTAAAGACTCTTTAATTCTATTACAGAAGTGGGTCATACTCAAATTATACATGACTCCAAGCACATCCTCTTGCAGCTTCTTGCATTTTCACTACATGCAAATCATTGAAAATCTGTGCACCAGTAAAAGCTCCATACTGGGCATGTCATCCAGTAATTTTGTAATTTTATAATAATTTCTGGAACCTTAGAAGCATCTGTAACACTGCTTCCAAATGTCAGAGTCCTGTGGCAAACCTGATGTTTTCATGCCCATCAAGTACCTAGTACCTAGTAGTACTCTAAAAGAAATTCAGTTAAACATCTAGCTGAGGAAAACCATGTGGGACATTTTATATATTGTGTTTTGGCCAATGTATTTTTACTTGCACCAAAACCATGCTTTTGCTTTTTGAAGTCTAGACGTGACCTCCTCATCAGTTCTCAGGAAGCAGTGCTCACATTTTCTGGCTTTGAGAAATTCTTTTGAATATATTCAAATCCTTGACTTTTTTGGTTTTGTTATCACAGCAAACCTGTCAATTCATTTGATTGGTGTCTTTACTCCATCAGTAGTAGCTAATATTGCCAAGTCAAAGTCAAATTTCAGTTTTACCTCCAGCTCCAAAGACTTCAGATGCTATGAACTGGCACACTGGCAACCCTACCAAGGCAAATCCCTTCTTTCAGTTCTTCATCGAGTTGTTTAAGATTATTTCCTGTATCATGATAAGCAGACAAGCTATATATACATCTGATGATTGTTTGTTCCACCTGCTCTCCAATGTGTTCATTGATAGGATTGACTTGTTTCAGCATCTCAGATTTGGCTACGTTGGTTGTCCTTCCACAATCATGCAAACCCAGCCTCACCACACTGTACTGTTACTGTACTTGCTTTAAAAAAACAATCTCTGATAGCCGGTTGTTTTCCCAATTCAGTTCTGATTTCATTTCAGTCAGCTGTTTTGAAACATCACATAGCTTGTTTTGTTTCCGTTTATTTCTAGTTTCAAGGGCAGGGCTGACTAAGTACTAAGTGTTCCCAAAACCTCTTCCATCCTCACCAGTGCCTGCCACAGGGAAAGTGGGGTGGCAGGGCTGCCCCATGGTGGCACGCTCCAGTGTTTCGGCAGTAGTTGCATCCTCCCTTTCCCTACCTGGTGCACCTCCCTGCTGACCTGCTGTCCCTTGTCCCAGCTGGAAATACAGAACGGCACTTCCAATATCTTGTTCTGGTACTTGCTTCAGCACAAATTTATCCCTGGCCACATTACACCCCCTGCCAAAGCTACACCACTTGCCTTTGTAAATGTATTAAAAGAATCACAAAGAACGCTTTTTAATCTTCCTTATCAGAGCTCTGTTCTTCTGCTGCACATTCATGCATTTTCCTTTTGTAAGTCTGTAATTTGTATTGAGAACACATTTCAGTGAAATTGTTAGGAGTTTTACTGCATGCCTAACAAGGCAGCCCTTCAGGGAGAGACTTCTGCGTTGTCTTATTTTCTTCCAAATTTACTGCAAATAAATGCAATAAATCATCTCTGCACTTGTTTACTGTTTTACCTGTTCTCTTCACTCTTGTCTGGTCTCTGCCAGTTTTGTCTTGTGACATGCACTTTAGGATCACTTTAGGGTTTTTTCTCCGTTTGGTAGCAGTTTCCTTAGAGAAGCATATAATTTTACTAGCCTTGCAAATATTCATTATTCTTTGCAAAGTCAAGTGTGTTTCTTGCTGTAACCTTGCTTTGAGCCAATTATAAATTTTACCATTAATAATTCAGTCTCTAATTAGTCTATTTGGAAATTATTCCAGCTGTTAAATGCCCTTATTCATGTGATTTAGCTTCACCATGCAGATCTGTAATAAATTGTTCTGTAGGCTCATAGCAGCTCATTCCTTGTCTTTGCCTAGCGACATTTTTGCATGAAATACCATGCTTGAAGCTTTGCTGAGGAGTCTGAAATGCCCTTTTTTACTAGCACCAGAAGTCTTGCTGTACACATGCAGAAGTGCTGTGGAGTTTTTCCTCTCTGATTTTCTGTCCTAGCATTTGCTTTCAGAAACATTGGGAATTTCTTTTATCCTCTCCCCCTCCCTCTTCTCCAATGATGATCTGCCAATCTGGAGGATTCAAGCATCATTTGCCGGCTCCACTTCTGCCGCTGATTTGGGTTTCTTCTGACCCACCTGAGAGTGCTGTGGAGACACTGCTCTTTGCAGCCCATCCATACTTGCAGGGTTAGGGTTACAAAATCTTCGAACCTTTTCCCGCAGCAGAGTTGAACACCTATTCTTTCCAGTGCTGGCTGCTGCAGCAGAGATAAGCAGGCAGGAAAGACGCGTGAGAGGGAAGAAAAAATAAAGTTATGCAGGTGTGCTGGCACAATTTCATGCTTTATTTCAGATATGCAAGAAAGGATGCTTATTAAAGAAATAAAGAACAACCTACTTGTGAATGTATGAGTGCATTCTGCTTTTGTATTCTAATCCAGGGAGAAACAACCTTTTATAAATCATTTCCATCCTTCTCCCTTCTCAGAATTATTTCCAAAATATTCCTTCCCTCAGTCCAGGGGTGAGTCAACAAATTGCTTTATTAGCCCCACAGCCAGAGGATGGACTGGCCATTTCCACTGGGTCACCTTCTCTTGCCCCAGCCACACCATGCTTCATGTGGACCTGTCACAAGGCAGTGGGGGTGACAAGGAGGCACCCAGGGGTTTGTGCCAAGGCGTGTGCCAGAGCCCAGCAGCTGCCAGAGCGTGACTCGCTGTGTCCAGGAGCTGAGGACCAGGCTGATACTGAGGGACACAAACCCCATCAGAAAGGGTGGCTTCACAACAGGGCTCGGGGGCCCCTGCAGCACAGTTGTCAGTACAGATGCACTGCACACTTCTGCATCCTCTCTCACTCCCCGCCTCCATAGAGAGTCTTGTCTTCCAAATCCCCAAGTCTGTGTGCTGTGCTTCCTTCGCCTGCGCGGTGCAGATGTTAGTAGATGACAACTGAGGCATCTGTGTATTTGCAGCCACGGATCATTACCAGCTGTTGAGTCATTTGAGTCCCAAATTTAACTCACTGTACTTTGAAAAAAGCACATAGCGGTAGAAAATAACGGTGTTTATCCTACACAACTGTGGTCCTGCCATCTCAAAATAATCATTCTGCTGCTGAATAATTTAAGAAACAAAAATGGAGCAATTTAATACAGCAAGTGTAAGGAAAAGCTCTGTGATTGACATCTCCTAGGCAGTTATGAAGTAACTTCATAGCAGCTGACAAGAGGAGTCAAAGAGAAAGATAAACAAGAAGAGAAAATAAAAGACATTCTTTGGAGTTCATCTGGAAATACAGTGGGTCTCACAGGGCAGTAGGATTTCCATTTCTCACTAATGATCAAGGTCTCTATTCATTCTTCAGGATGTTTATGTGTGGTGACATGACCAATCATGACACTGAAGACTGAAAATATCTTCTGTGACTGTATTTATTCTTTCTTTTCCACAACATCCTTCTTTGAAAATCCAGCTTCATGTGCTTCTTTTTGAAAAGAAATGGCTTTAGAAAGCTTACATAAAATCTTTTTTTTTTTTCCATATGGAAAGGCAAGTGCAAATGCACACGTATGTGCAGAATTGTATGCATACAGAGCTTAAGCAACGTCATGTGATTGTTACTAAAATAGAGGTATACAATAAGTCTCTGCAATCTGAGCAATGAAGTTTGGCATAAATACAGTTTTTGCAAAGGCGTAATACCTTTTGCCAGTTTGAAAAGAACTTATAATTCAGAGAAAGTTGAATTGCTGGAAAAAAATGAGATGCCAAACATGTTTTAATCTTGTGGGAGATACTAAATTAATGATCATAGAATCACAGAATAGTTCGGGTTGGGAGGGACCTTCAAAGCTCATCTAGTCCAACCCCCTGCCATGAGCAGGGACATCTTCAGCTAGATCAGGTTGCTCAGAGCCCCGTCCAGCCCGGCCTTGAATGTCTCCAGGGATGGGGCATCTACTACCTCTCTGGGCAACTTGGGCCAGTGTTCCACCACCCTTGTTGTAATAAATGTCTTCCCCATGTCTAGCCTGAATCTACCCTTATTTAGTTAAAAACCATTACTCCTTGTCCTATCATGACAGGCCCTGCCAAAAAGTCTGTCCCCATCTTTCTTATAGGCCCCTTTTAAGCTCTGAAAGGCCGCAATAAGGTCTCCCCGGAGCCTTCTCTTCTCTAGGCTGAACAACCCCAGCTCTCTCAGCCTGTCCTCACAGCAGAGCTGTTCCAGCCCTCTGACCATTTCTGTGGCTCCTCCGGCCCCTCTCCAACAGGTCCTTGTCTTTCCTGTGCTGAGGGCTCCAGAGCTGGACGCAGGACCCAGGTGGGGTCTCACCAGAGAGGCAGAATCACCTCCCTCGACCTGCTGGATAACTGCAGAGGAACTTTAGAATTCAGCGAAAGTCCTCACAAGCCACTGTAAGAACTTATTTATGTGGATTGACCTCCAGATGGAGACAAAGGCTAGTTTGTATCAAGAGATGCCATAAATTTGTTACAAAAGTCTTTGAAACAAGCCTCAGAGGAACAAGGTCAGTCCTGGTCTGCCATGCCTCCCACACCACACGTATGCTCTTCTTCCTGCCTGTGCTTTTGGTTAAATTCTGCATTATGCTCTAAAGTGATTTAAGATCTTGAATTGAAATGAACTTGAGTTAATGTGCAGCGTTAATAGGTTTTAAATGTTTAAACCTCTCTAAGGCTCTTGATTGTTTAAAACCATCAAACACATTATAAGGGTGTTGGGGAAAGCAGAAAAGGAGCTGATGAAGGTCTTTATGGACCTGTGATGAGACCTAGAGCCCAGAGCAGCCGTGCAGGCTTTGTGCCTCAGTGCCTATCAGGCAATAATGTGACAAGGCCAAGTACTGAATATTAAGGTAGTAAGAGTTAGCTTGTTTTAAAAAATGCCGTCTTTCCTCAGTTTCAGTATTTGTTGGTCCCTCTTCTAAAACAGCTCTCTTCTACACGGTTTGTGGTATCCCTCATAGACAGAGTCGCAGGTTGTGATCTCTGGTCCCATTTTTAGGCTATGTTTCTGGGGCCTAAAGAGTGACTCTTCTTATGTATTTCAAAACCTGAACACTGATGAATACGTGCCCATATATATACATATATATGTATGTAGGTTCAGTGGACAGATAGAAGTCCAGTCCACATACCTGGGGAAGGCTGGAAGTGCTTCTTCCTGACCAACTAACCATTAGCAATTACCCTTTAGAAATTAGGATCACTTTCCTTTTGAATGCTATCTAATTTCCTATTTTCACTCAAAAAATAAACATTTAGGAAATTATCCATATTGGCATACCTATTCTTTGCCATCATTTGGGGGTTTAATATGATGTCAGAGTGGCCTGTTTAGCATTTCCAAGCTAGAAAACAGTTGCTCAGCTAACAGCATGACAAGGCTCACCATACATAATGCTTAAAAGGCAGAGCTGGAGTAGTGTGTTATGTCTTTACTTCTTTATGCTTACTGTGCACTGAGAACCCATTTTGCATTTATTTCTTAATGCTGGCACCCATTCTGAAAATGAAATAGGGGACTCTCTGGAAATATGAAAGAGCACCTACTTTCACCATACGGGCTTCCGTGAGTCACTGCGTATCTGCCGCTGAAATGCTCTTTTATAGTTTTTTGATGTAATACTCCTCAAGGGGAATCATAACACCCATCTTTGCATTTCCTACTTAAGTTTGAAGGCAGAGTTATGTCCTTCTCACAGAATACTGTTTTCTTTAGATTCCATTTTTTGCCATAGCTCATGAATTTTGCTGACTTTTTAGGTCAATACTGACAAATCTAGCCCTGAAAAGCAGGGAGCTTCAAGTTAACACGTCCATAAGAGGGTAGAGGTGGGGTGGAATATATAAATGTTTTTTTCAAACCAATAACACAGCGGTGCTACAGGGCATAGTGATTTAGAAGTAGTTTCTTTGTGGGTTTTTTGTTTGTTTGCTTGGTTGGTTGTTTTTTTGTTTGTTTGTTTTCCTGGAAGGAACAGCACAATGGGAGAATTCATTGTCAACTCCATAGCATTTGATCTCCATGGAAACATTATCAGCTGACTTCAAAGTCAACCTTCAAATGTGCTGGATTCCTTTTCCCGTGGTTTATTCCTGATGCCTAGATGTACATTTGCACAAAGAGGGAGAAATAACAACACAAGCAGTTCCAGCAACCTTGTACCTGATAACAGAGGAGCACTGGCATTTAGGAGGAGAGGAAAGGCTTTGTAGTGAGGTGCAGAGATCTCACAGTCTGCAGCAAAAGACAGGGCAACTGGTATATGTGCACCTATAAACTCATTGTTTCTCAGTTTAACTCAAATCTGTCTCCCTGAACTTGGCATACAGTAAATTAAGGAGTCAGCTCTCTCTGGCTTTTCAGCAAAAAGAACTATTCATATTCCTCTGTGGGTTCCTTTTAAGTCAGCTATACTGACTTGTAATTTTTCACTCACCAGGCCAGGAGGTACTGAGAGAAGTATCAGTACCTTCCAGAATTAAAAGAACAGAAAACCTAGCATAGTCAGTCTATGAAGGGCATGCAATCTGGTTTGCTTCTCAAGGATGTCAGTAGGTCTTTGAGGGGCTGACAGTGGTGAATTAAAGTAGAAGCAAAGTAGGGGAGACAGATCCAATAGAAATACAAAAGACTTTCCCGCTCACAGTCCTGGAAAACAAGTTAAATGTATTTTGAAATTCTGTGGTTGTTCCTTATCCCTTAATAATGTCACTAGGTCTTTGATCTGTTGCTGGCTTTTGAATTTTAATGGCAAGAGGCATCAAGGCCAAAGGAAGACAACAAAAACAAAACTGGCATTTATTATTGGGTTGGTTTTTATTTAAAAAAAATGTTTGCTGAGTTGTTTGCCAGCCTGGTATCAAAGAAGAAAGACTACACATGCAACAGAAGGAAGAGTAATACTGTCGTGATTTACTAGGCAGGAAGAATTCTTTACAGAGAGAAAGTGGAGCAAATTTCTATGAGTGGCAGGCCTTGTTGTTAAATGCAGAGGCTGAAGCAAGGCTTAGATTCACCTTCTTGTCTCCTCAGGTTGTCAATTTAGAAAAACAACATTCCCCTTGGACAAATCAGTGCTATGCTTGCTTGCTCTAATCTGCCTGGACAGAGTCCAACTGGCCACTGGAAATTCCACAGAAAAAGCAGCTGGGCCTGGCAGAAACTAGACGAGTGGGGCCATCCTCATTTCTGCCCAACCTGGCTCTTGCAAGGGTTACAGAGATGGGTCGTGCCTACGTACTTGTGTGGACTGCAAAGGTATTTCCTCTGCAACAGGAAATAAGATTTCAGCACGCGACCCTTTAAGAAGAGGTCAGGGTAATTTGTTGCTTGCAAGCATTCACATGGATGATGTAAACTTCATAGGAGTGGCCTGTGTCCAGTGGTCTTTGCTGAGAAGACAATTATATCTTATGTTGATTTCTGGCTATTATCTCTCTATAACTGTATAACTTAGCACATACAGAAAAGATTTTTTGGCTCCTATCAGGTCAGCTCAGCAAAATAGTAACAGACCTCTGAGCCTTTTGCAGCAAGGATCTTCAGTTCGCATTTGGTACAAACAACTGAAAGTTGTACAACCAAAGAGTCCTTTGGCCACTTGAAAAAATTAATAGATAGGCTTCTCTCCGGCACCCAAAGGCGAAAATATCCAAATCAGGTAGCTACCGCCATCACCGAGAGCTCTCAATGGCTCCTTTGGTAGTGCCTTCAGCAAAGAAAAGGATTAAATAGTCATGTAAGTAACTCTACACTTTCAGCCCTGAAAGTATTCTCTCTAAGAGTATTTTCAGTGGCACAAACTAGGCAATGAGGAAGAAAGCTGCACTGAAGTTGTTTGTGTTGTGTCTGTTCTCCAGTCTGCCTTGTCTTGAAGAACACCTGTCTGAAGACTTTTCAGCAATTTAAGGTTTCTTACAAAAGAAAGATTCCACAAGCCCTCTGAGGCTCCTTCTGAGGTTCCTTCTGAGAGAGGTTCAGTTTTTTAACTGGAAGAAAAAGACTTTAGGTGGAGAGAGGCAGAATGACCTGGTTGCTATTTATAAAAGAACAAATGCAATGTGGTGCATGGACTCCCCATGCCATGGGAGTTGGTGTGTGACAGGGCAAACCCAACCTGACCTCACAAGTTTCTCTTCAGCTCTGGCAAATGCTAGGCTGGGAAGCACCTGCCTGAGGTACAGTTTGATACTAAACTTACGTGTCTTGTCATCTGCCGAATCTGAGATGCGATGGAGTCCCTCCAGTTTGCTCAGACCTCCAGTGGAACCTTTCATTTAATCTTTGAGCCTCTGCCTGGGCCATCCTAAGAGGTCCATACTGCAGGGGATCCAACAAACCTGCCGGGACCCTCTGCCTGTGGCTGAGCATGGTGTCTGCCAGCACAGGGCTGGGATAATTCCACTAACCCTTGATCAGATTGCTGCTTCATTTTGACATTAAGAGAGCCTCTTCCTTTCTCTCCCTCCTGAATACAGAATCACATCCCACTTCTACAACTGGCATAATTTTTGCTACCTCCTCTTGCTGTGCCTGCAAGTTCATGAGCCATTATGTTTGCTTAATGGCTGTAGTCAAGTCACTTTATTATTGCTAAGTTATTTTGGGTGGGTCATAGGAATCGCCATTGCTAAAGTAATCAGAGGGTCATTAAACTCAGGCTTTGATCAACTCCTTTATTTCTCCCTATCCCATTTTATCAAAACAATGTGCTTTTAGCTAAGTAGTGTTGCTTTTGCCTTACCTGCCAACTCGTAACTTCAGAGGGTGCTTGCTCATGGCTGGTGCTCAACAGCTGTGCTGGTCCACAGCGTGGGTATCCACTCTTGGTGCAGTCTCATGCCCTGTGGGATGTGGTAACAGAAATCTCACCATGTGTAAATCTGCAGGGTGCTATCATGCGCAATATAGACTGACTGTTAGTTGTACTGGCATAGCAAAGTGGAGATCAGCCCTCAGCTGCTGTAATATTGTTCCATATTTACATGAGCCTAAGGGTGGTACCCATTAAGTATTTGCAGTTGTGACAGAGGATACAGAGTCCTCTGATGCCATAACATATTACAGCTTGTGCAGCAGCAATTCAATAGACAGGCTCTGCTGCTGAAGCAACACACAGCGAGCGCACAGCTCTGCTGGAATACGGATGCCGCTGGTACATTTGGAGGTAGGAGGCCAAAGGCCAAATGCAAATCGCATTCTGAGAGTGGCTATAATGCAATATCATAGCGCTAGTATAGACCCCACAGTTTACTCTGGTTCTTAGTATAAAATTAAAATGTATTAAGTTCCAACCCAGGTGGGTTTATGGTCTCACAAGGACACGGCACCGAATCTCTATCACCCAGTCAGACTTCTCCTTCCATCATGGCTTTTTCTGTAGGGGCAATTTTCCAGCAAATCCCTTGCTAGTCTGCAGCCTATCGGTGATGCTGCAAGCTGCTTCTGCTGGAACAGTACATAATTAAGCAATAATTTATATTCTATGCGTGTATGCACAGAGCAATAAAGTGTTCTCAAGAGCTGCGTGCTGCTGAGGCGTTTAATCCGTGCACAGAAGGAGTTTACTGCAAAGCTGCTCCCTCCAAAAGGCTTTCGTCATCACTGTGTTGGGAGGGAATTCAGTTTATTCTTTAATAATTTCATTTGATTGTGATATAATTTAAATAGCTAAAGGTACACACTCCACTTTAGGATCAGACCTCATTGTATTTGTTCGTTTGATGTACCTTGAAAACAGTAAAAGCTAGTAGGGCAGAGAGAAAGTAATGATAATGTTGTTTCACTTGTGAGATTTTTTTCCCCTATAACTGTATAATAAAAAGTTATGATAATTAAATAAACAGCACTCTTTCCAAAGACACTAGTGGCCACAAATTGCCATCAATGGCTGCTACTAGAATACTCTAAAAGGCAGAGATTCACATTTATTTGAGAACTGTTTGGTTTCAGAGGACATCTTAAAAACCATAGCTTTGTGTTTCTCTTTTTATCTACTGGTGTTTATATGTAATACTTCACATTTCTGCCTCTGAAAAAAACCACACACACACACACCGCCCCCCCCGCTCCCTACCCACCCCCCCCCAAAAAAAAAAGCAAGCAGAAGGGGAAAAGAATTAGAGTTTTTTAATTTGTTTTTTGATTTGTTTACTTTGTACATCTGACAGCACAGTTAGTTAATGAGTAATTTCTGCCTGTTGCTGGGGAAGAGAGAGGACAAATGTCACTCTATCAGACCTGGAAGAAATGTTTTCCAAATAATAACAAAAATGATTTATAGAGAAGTGGGTCTCAGATATTGGCTTGGTGCCCAGATCATTTAATTACTGACTTTTTGGATTTGATTCTAAATTGATGATGCCTTCTTCAGGTGAGGACAGCCACCAAAAAGTCTTTTTGCTTTCCTTTCCTTCTTTCCCTGAAGACCGTAGTGAGATGGACTCCTATAAATTATGTTTTGGTGAGATATGAAGCTTTTGCCCCTCCAGACAGGGTAGAGTGAAGAACTACAGAAATGACCCAACACATTTCCGAGCCAAGAGAAGCTGTTACCTGAAATTGGCTCCAATGGTGGTTCCAAGCAAAGGAGCGCCCATAACGTCAGCTCCTGTGTCACGGGGCAGGGGACGGCACTGGCTGGCTGAAGGGGTGGACACGGCTACGGTCAGACTCCCAATAGTTGTGTCTGTTTGCACACCAGCACCACGAAGGCTCATATTCACTTGCAGTGTATCTAAGAAAGGCTGCAGTTCAGAAAACACCATGAAGCCTGTGAAATCCCTCAAGCTCTATTGCTCTGGAAGCCAAGCCTGCAGGCTCTGTAGGCAAAGGACTTGGCTTCTGAAATGGTTCAGGTGGGCACTAGCGTGAGGCAAAATTCAAACATATTTGGTATGGATGGTTTGAGCCTGCTTGTGTTTAAATTGCTTCACTCACAAGTAGTTCTGCTTTCCCCTGGAGGTGAGGTTTGAAAACTGCAAACAGAGGCATGGCAGCCCCTTGCACAGCCCGGGGGGAGATCAGAAAGAAAAGGGACATTTACTGAAAAAAAAAAATATGTACTTGAAGCAGAGGCCCACAGGTCTGCTTGATGTAATGGTGCTTAAAAACAGCTACAGCAAAGGGCTCTGACTCATAATCCACAGAGGAGTAGGGTTTGACCAACAATGATGTTAGCTTTCCCAGCCATCCCTCTCCTGACCCCGTCTTCCCCTGCAACAAGGATGGCAGGACCCAAACCTTATACACATATAGAGCAAGTAAGTTCATCTCTGTCCTAAACAAACTTCTAGTCTAAATGGAGTCATTCAGTACAATGTTTAATATTTTTCTTCCATAATATATAAGAAGGAAAAGCAGAAGATAGCCATGAGGTATTTAGTAGCTCAGGTGCTCAAACCACTGTTGATCATCAGCCTGTTAGCAGGACAGGCATTGTCAAAACCAGTCTGAGAGGAAGGGCGGCTGTCTGATGAGGAGTCAGGATGGGGGGTTGACTACATGTCAAACAGCAGTTTCTGTGGCACAAACACGGCTTTACATGAAATTTCATCTCTCAGCTGCCTGAAGCATTTTGCAATGACATGTGAATTTCCTTTGTCAGAAACGCTGCTGTTGCCTTGTCTCCTTCATTAACGTTTCGCTTAGGATGATAACGTGTAAATCCTAGCACAAAGAACTTAGCATGTTCTGCTGCTACAGGAGATGGTCTTTATCTCTCTTGTCCAGCTCACATACCAGCACATCCCCCGTGAGCTCTTATTATTACCTGTCCTTCACATTCACATTCTATGTGCCATTACCATCGTGTAAGTGCCGATCCTTGAGCCGTCAACCTTCAGGTCTGGTCGTCTGCTTGGGCCAGAGTTATGAGAAGTGTTTTTCATAAAGAAAGAAAAGTTTGTATTGCTATGGCTGCCCAGGGATCTGTGGCATTATTGCACATCAGGGGTCATTAGATACCTCCCCGTAGAGCGGGGCACCTCACTGATGGCAAGAACCTACCAGGAAAATGAATAAGGGTTCAGTTTATTTTCTGGGGAGAGAAAGAATTCAGGGTTGGGGATACTCATGGCTTGCTGCAACCCTGTGCCTCTGTAGTGCCATGTCCATAGTGCACACAGTGTCACGGGCAGGAGCAACAGTGTCCATCCTCCTGCCATCCCAGCTCCATGTCTCACCTGGAACGGCAGAGGCTGCATTTCCAAGAGTAAGCTCAGTCTCTGCATTCCTTCCAACCATGAGTCTTTCACTATGATGGCTAACAATTGTGCAGTTTGCAAGGATGATCCTTTGTGTTATGATTGTCAGTTCATGAGGAACGGCTACCAAACAGTCCTGAGGTAGCAACCATACTCAGTTTTCATCAGTAAATCTCCTGGTGAGAGGCCAGATTAACTGCAAGTTGGAACTTCCTTGCTCAGCTGAATACAAACAATACATAGGACTCACATAATGGCCATAAAGATTCCTCTACGTGGTAAAATATGGTGCTTTTTTTGTCTGTAATGAATAGTGCTAGGGAGGCTGATAAACCTGTGCCATACAAGGCATCCTGCAGAAGCACTGGAGGGTGACTGGCTGAGGACCGTGCAATGCATCCTCTAATGTTGTGCACAGCAGTCATTATTTATCATCGTGGGATTAGCACATTCTCCAGTGAAGGGGCAAGATGGGGGCAGCATTTTTAAAGCAGTCTCATGCTTGTGATTTGCTTTATTCTCTATTGTTGTTACTTATTCTTTTTTATTGCTTGTTTGTTATGGGGCAGAATACCCCCAGCAAGGCAGAGTGCCAGTATATTGGACACTGTTCGAATACAAAGAATAAGCAATGTTCCTTATGTTGAAGAGCTTGTAATCAAAATAGGCAAGACAAAGCATGAAAGCGTGAGGAGTATTTGAAATCCAAAGCTATTTCCTTCCCTTTTGTACTTAGCAAACGCAGCTTCAGTCTGGCCGCACAGATTTTCCCACCCACCTCTCTAAACAATCTTATATTTCAAGAGAGCTGAAATTATCATATTCTTGCTAGCAAAGAGAGGCCTTTCATGTCATTTACTAACCACAGCCATTTGAAATGAGCCACAGAGCTTGATTCAGACCACAGTGGCTCTGATGGCTCCTTTTCTTTCTGATTCCACAATGTACTAGTAATGTGGACATGTCACACAGGGAACAACTGCATTCTTGCCAGACACCTTCAAAGTGACCTGCTTAGTGGATGAGCGAAAGGCTGTGGATGTTGTGTGCTTAGAATTCAGTAAAGCCTTTGATAGCGTATCCCACAGCATTCTCCTGGAGAAGCTGGCAGCTCAGAGCCTGGACGGGCAAACTCTTCGATGGATAAAGAGTTGTGGTGAACAGAGCCAAATCCAGTTGGCGGCCGGTCACGAGTGGTGCTCCCCAGGGCTCAATATTGGGGCCAGTTCTGTTTAATCTCTTTATCAATGATCGGGACAAGGGGATTGAGTGTTCTCTCAGTAAGTTTGTAAATGAGACCAAGTTGGGTGGGAGTGTTAGTCTGCTGGAGAGTAGGATGGCCATACAGAGGGATCTGGACCATCTGGATCGTTGTGCTGAGGCCCATTGTATGAGGTGCTACAAGGCCAGATGCCAGGTCCTGCACTTGGGTCACAACAACCCCAGGCAGCACTACAGGCTGGGGGAAGAGTGGCTGGAAAGCTGCCTGGCACAGAGGGATCTGCGGGTGTTGATTGACAGCTGGCTGAACATGAGCCAGCAGTGTGCCCAGGTGGCCAAAAAGGCCAACAGCATCCTGGCTTGTATCAGGAATAGTGTGGCCAGCAGGACCAGGGCAGTGACCCTCCCCCTGTACTTGGCGCTGGTGAAGCTCCACCTTGAGTCCTGTGTTCAGGTTTGAGCCCCTCACTACAGAAAAGACGTTGAGGTGCTGGAGAGAGTTCAGAAAAGGGTGATGAAGCTGGTGAGGGGTCTGGAGCACAAGTCTGGTGAGGAGCAGCTGAGGGAACTGGGGCTGTTTAGCCTGGAGAAAAGGAGGCTGAGGGGAGACCTGACCGCTGTCTGCAACTACCTGAAAGGAGGTTGTAGCATGGAGGGTGTTGGTCTCTCCTCCCAAGTAGCAAGTGACAGGACGAGAGGAAATGGCCTCAAGTTGTACCAGGGAAGGTTCATATTGGATATTAGAGAAAAGTTTTTCACAGAAAGGGTTGTGAAGCAGTGAAACAGGCTGCCCAGGGAAGTGGTGGAGTCACCATCCCTGGAGGTGTTTAAAAGATGTGTAGAGATGAGGCTCTTAGACACATGGTTCAGTGCCAGAGTTAGGTTATGGATGGACTCAATGATCTTAAGGGTCTCTTCCAACCAAAATGATTCTATGATTTTATGATTCTATGATCCTGTGTTACTGGATAACCTAAGTGACATGGTAAAACATGGAAAGGGGCACGGGGTTTCGAATCAAACAGTCTGATTTTTGAGTAAGGGATTCTGGGAGGAAAACCTCCCCATTTATTCTGCTCTGTGCTTTGTAATAGTGTAGGACATCTCTGTAGTAGGCTCCAGAGCCTACTTTTGCAGAAGGCTTTTGCAGAAGTCCAGACCACTGACCGTAGACTAATGGGGTACTGATAAGAGGCATAGTACCTACCGCAGTAACTTGCTGGTCCTGACTGGTACCCTGTGGCACTATTATAATGTGAGTACTTATGAGTAAGCTGAGCCATCTGGCAGCTACATGTAGCATTAGGGGAGAAACCCAGAGTGTCCATGTTCCCTGACCTTTACAACAGACAGCACCTGCAAGTGGAACTCCAAAACACATTGGAGAAAAGACAATCCAAACAGACAAAGCAGCGACCAGAAGAGGGAACAGAGAGAGGGCCTTGGTGGTCTCACGGCAGGTCCATGATGGAGTTTTGCCTGCAGATTCTAGACCTGTGTGATGTTCCTATTAAGTAAAGAAGGTGGGTGTGGTGGAAAGTCCACACATTTTTGGTAGTGTATATATGTTCCTACTAATGGCCCCAGTTTCTGAGCCTAATCCAGGCAAATTCACCATGTAATCTTACCTGTCTCTTCAAAGTGGAGAGTGTAAAATCCATTTCTTCAATGCAACAGCAACTAAAAAAAGCAAAGCAGCAAAGAAACAACAGGAGAAGTGTTGCAGAAGAGAAGCATGGGGAGGGGCAGGAAAGAGTAGAAGGAGACAAGGGCACCAGAGGAGAGGAGCTTGACACTAAAACCAGGCTGGCTGCGACTGCTTTAGAGGATCATGGTATCTTAGGGATGAGACTGGGAAGAGTAGGAGATTCCTCTCCAGCAGCTGCTGGTGAACAGATGCAGGATGTGCCCCACAGGCACCACAGGTAGCTACTGATATGTGCATGAGCACACACAGGACTGGCCACACGTGTTACTACAGCACACGTCCTGTAGGTTGCCTTCTGTGCCCAGGACTCTCCGTGAAATTCAGAAAGGCCCCCATAAGGAGTAATTAGAGAGGAAAAATAAACTACCAACTTTATGTTGACTTTAGTTGTTATCTCTTGAAACAGGCGTGTAGCATCTGTAGCTATCCATTATTTGGTGTGTGGGTGGCAACTGTGACATTTCAGGAGCTCAGAGTTTAGCTTTGATGAAGCTGGAGGCTGAAGATCAAAATTAGACTCATCTGGGTGGGCTAAGGTTCAGCCTCATCTGATACCGGTGTCTTTCCATAACACTTGCCACATGACAGACTTATGAAGCCTGCCCTCGCAGTGTTCTCAGGAAGAAATGAAATATTGCTGCAGAGATGGAAAACAAGAACAGGATATTTGGAAGATTTCCCCAACACTGCACAGGGCATCTAGATTGGGACTGGAGTCACGCAGAGTCTATAATCCAAATTTCTTGAGGGATTTTAAGATTTTGACAGTGGTATTTCAAAGTGGGGGTGTATAATGAAAGGTTTTAGATTTTGGTATAAGAAAAGTCTGAAAAAAATCTCCCAAGTAATTTCAAATGTACCTTTCAACAGAGCCAGAATATGTCAAGTATTTTGTAATATTTTCTTTTATAAAATCCGTCACCGCAAAATTGAAATTAAACAAGAAATTCAAGCTTTTTTTTGTCCCCAAAATATTGAAACGTGATGACTCACTCTCTGTTTGTCTAAAGAAAAATTCCAGAAAAATCGGTGGTTTCATGAAGCATTCTGCTTCCCGAGGGACTGTTCATAATGAAAAAAACTGTTCCTGTTGAAGTTTCTCCATACAGCTCTGCTCAGCACCAGATCAATATTCAAGGCTCTGGTGGCACTCTGTTCTTTCCCTGTGGAGCCACTAGACTAAGCCTCTTTCTCAATATGAACATCTTCCCTTAGGTATTTCCTCACTGCTTGCGCCAGATCTTCTCAGGCGGCTTGGAAAGTGGGTTGTCTGTCACTCTTCTAACTTCTCTTTCTTCTTTTTTTTCCCCTCCCTCCTTCTCCCCTTCCCGCTCTCCTCCAGGAACCTTCTGCATCATTTCACTGTGCACCTGTGTGGCTGGAATCAACTTTGAGCTCTCCCGCTACCCCCGCTACCTGTACGGACTTCCCGACGACATCAGCCATGGCTATGGCTGGTCCATGTTCTGTGCGTGGGGGGGCCTGGGCCTCACTCTGATCTCTGGCTTCTTCTGCACTCTGGCTCCTTCTGTCCAACCTGTCCCCAGGACCAACTGCCCCAAATCTAGACCTGAGAATGGGACAGTGTGCTAAAACAAATAGCAAACAAATACACACACACATACATATATATATATGTCTATGTATACCTATACATGCATACATATATATATATATATATAAAACTATATATATATATAAAATCTCAAATTAATGCCAGTGCCAAGGTAGAGCTGAGTCCAACACGGCACTCACATCTCCACCGGACATCTGTGTTGCTTCGTTCTTTCTCACAGCAATGGGAAAGCTTTTCTCTCACGTGGCTCTTCCATCCAACTCTTAACTTCAGCATCATACCTTAGAGGCCGAATGAACATACAGTCGCACCAACTTACTGCCATTTGGGAAGGGGAATAGGGAGTCCCTGTGGGGGATCTGGAACCAGGATCTGTACAGGACATGGAGGGTGGGGTGGGTGGGGGACAAAAAGTCTGTCCATTGCAGCCAGAAGGGAAAATGCAAACAGCAAGCAAAGGAACAAATCAAGCATTTGAGCCAGCTCTACAACGTACCTCCTCAAGGCCAATATCAGAAATTTACCCACTTTATTTTCCTTTCTTAAAACAAAATGACAGAAGCCTGCCCTGTCACTCTTTTTGAGGTTTTTTTGGGGGGTTTTGTTTTTTCTTGTTTTGTTTTTTTCTTAAAACACAGAAAATAAAATGGACAGAACGTGTGGGGGAAAAGCAGAAAAGCATTTTCTCTTTGCCTGCCAAACTTTAGAGAGAAGCGAACAAGTGAAAATAATAATAATAATAAACAGATCTAACAAAATAAAACCAGGAAACAACAACAAAAAAAACTACATGAGGACATCTCAGTGGACTTTCCAACAATGCGGTTTTAATCTTCCAGCTGCCTTACATCCAGGCTCACAACCGAGGCTGAACTGCTAACATAAATGCAGCAAAGGCCTTTTGAAAATGCTGTGATACATGTGTGCATAACTTTTTTTTCCCTCTTCTTCTATTTATTTTTTTTAAGAGAAAGAAAAATTCAAAACATTGCAATGTGATTGTCCACGAAACCACCCATGCTGTGTTTGTGGCCCCAAGACTGAGGCACCGCGACTGCAAAAGCATGAGGAAAGCCATCAGGTCTGAGACAGCGTGTCTCCTCCGGTGGATTTCAGGCTGGTTTTTTGTTTTCATGGAGCATCTGAGAGTTCAGGATGGTGGATCCCAGGGAAGACCAACCAAGGAGAAGGGAGGTGGGGGGAGCCCTGGCAGTAGTTCTTCCCAGGTATTTGCTGGAGTGGGATTTCGTCGAGTTTCTGTTTTGGATGTTTAAGACAACTGGGCAAAAGCCATTGCTGAGGAGGAAAGGGCAGCTAATTTTTGCAAGGGAGAAGTAAGAGATGCCTCCTGTTGTGTTCATGTATGCCAAATAAGACTTTCCCACATCTTGTCTTTGGAAACTGCCCCGGTTCACTGGACATCTCCACTCTCCATCTGGGAGAACTGTGTACAGATGGAACCAAAAGAGTCAGGTGCAGAGAACAGAGATCCATTTTCCATGAGCTCAAGCGTTGTATGATATAACTGTGAATCTGCAAATGGGACTCTCTCTCTTTTTTGGTCTTTCTATTTTTCCTGCTACTCCTCATCCCCTTGTCTCCTTTTTCCTTCACTCTGCTCTTCCCATCGTTCAGGTCATAGGTTCCAGAAGAGCTAAATGAATAGCTAAAAGTCTGGAGAGGGCAGTGAATGCCACTAGGGGGAGCATAGCATTTTGGCTGTGAGGCCAGTGGGTCCTTGCAGGGGACCACTGGCTGAGAGGAAGGTGGGGAGGAAGGTCCAAGGGTGTAACCAACGGGAGTGTGAAGAGACAATGACTGCCTGGCCATATACAGGAGAAGGGTACCAGCAACAAAAGTGCAGGCGAAGGGAAACAGGGAAAAAAAAAAGGCCTCCCCAAACCCAACTCAACCCAACATGCTCTTAATTCAGGGATAGTACCAGGAATCCTTTCTTACACAATAGCTGCATGCCATCAGTCCTCATTAGTCAATAAAAAGTCATCCTCTGCATCTAAAAAATCTCAACAGGAGAAGGAGGCAACATGTTGAGACTGTGCCTGCTGCACAGAAATAACGGCATTAATTTCCAGGTCATACCATTTACACAGCTGGCAAGAAAGAATATTTTGCTTGCTTAAAAAAAAAAATCAAACCAACAAATAATTCTTATGCAATACAATTGCATAGCCAGCCGTTCCCCTTCTAGCCCTGCTTCTCCTCCCCGTTACACTTTGTGTGACGATGTTGTTTTACTAACAGTGCCCAAAGAAATTAAATTTCTGGAGGGCATTTTGGAGTAGGGTAGATTTGTGTTTCTTTCATTCTTGCTGAACTACCTAGCTCTTGCTTTCTCTAGTCTACAAAATCCCCAAACATGCCAATGCCAGCTGCCAAGTCAGTCTGTCTCCACTGACGTGCCATTCCTGGCAACTGAAGTTTCATCAGTTCATTCTCCATTAGATGTGACCAGAGAAAGTATTTATTAATTCATGTTGAAAATACAAGCCTTTTGAAGAAACTTAATTTTAAAGTAGATTAGTTTATTTCTTTTTTTTTTTTTTTTTCTGGCAAGGTTTTCAAATATAGTGGTATTGAAAAGCTTTGGAACCATTTGACTGTGCAAGTGCCTACTAGGTAAAGGGGCTGATGAATTACCATTGGACAGAAAAAGGAAATTAAAAATGAAAACAGCTCTTGGAAAGCTATTTGAAAACAGAAAACAGAAAAACAAGAACTGAAAAACAAAAGAGACCTACGAAAAATTGTGAATTTTCTCAAAATACGAAAAATAGAAAAACAACTTCTCCTTAAGATATTAATGCTTTAGGAAAATGAAAACTGTTTCATTAAAACAGCCTTAAATGCAAACTTTTTTCCTCCTCTGCAGTGCCGAGTGTGATAGGGAAGGTGTTTCGCGTGAATACAGATACCTGGAGTGACCCAGATAGAGTAAAGGGCACTGAGATATCTAGCTGGAGTCCACCATCAGGCTCTGTGGCATGGAAAGCAGTACGACAGCTCCTGTGACGATGTACCCTTGTATGGTCTGTGACTGTTCGCAGGGTGTATTCTTTTAGAAATAGATTTTTGAATGAGTTATGCCATTAAGATTTAAAGAAATTGAAATATTCTTGCTGTTTCAAGGATTCTCAAAGCTTTCCTTCCCACAGCTGGCATGAAAATAGTTCTGCCTTGATGAAGCATTCTCTGATGATGTCGGTTTACAATCTGTACATGAGCCTGTGTACTTGTCTGTGTGTCGCAATGGTGGAAGAGGGCTATGATTATTTTTATTTACAACAGAAAAGTGTTAACCCTGGATATTTGGGCCAATTCTCTGATTTTTCACTTGCTATAGCATAGGCTCTGTAAAGCTCATGTGGCTATGAAGCGTCTTGAAAACTGTGGGAGTAAGTGTCTAAAGCAGCAGATGATCATATTGCTTTGATCTCAAACTAGATCCCCAAAGAGATCATTTGTGCAAACACCAGTTCTCTCATGTTTGCCTCCAGTAAAGCCAACCCCCCCTGCAATACTGTGAATTTCCCTCTGTACTACTCACAGAACTGGGAGGAGCCCCATGTGCTTCGATACCCTTGAATGGGGCTCACAGCCCCAGCATACTTACTGTTGGCTGAGGCTCATCTTTAGAGCAGGGTTGACTCAAAATACATTCAGATCCAAACCCGTGATGGTCAGTGTCTCCACCTATCCTGAGCCAAAGCACACTCACCTCTAGTTTGAGTTTCTGCGTTTTTGGGAGGTTTTGGAATATCTTTCTGAACAGAGATTCAAGCTTCTTGACTAGTGTGTGGTTTTCTAGTTGGAGGAGTAGTTAATTAGAAATCCGTTAGCTGTGATCCCAGCATTAAGGGACTTGACCCCATCCCTCAGATCTGCTCTGGCGAAGCGCCTAAGCATGTGCTTTACTTGAAGCATGTGACTAATCCCCTTAACTTTGGTAGACTGTTCATGCGCTTTCCTGGATGATGTTCAGCTTCCTACAGAGTCAAACCCCCGCTCTTCTTTTCCTATCCCACCCTTGTAGATAAAGTGACACTCTTGTCCTAGCCTGATGTGCCGGTGGGTGTTTGGTCTCCCCTTCTGTGAGGTGGTAACGTGGGGTCTGTAGCTGTCTCCCGCACGTGGCCTTTCAGGTCGCGCTGCTGAGACAATGCGTCTCTGTGCTCCAGAGGCCGCAGAGGAACTTGGCTGCAGTGAGCGCAGATGTCATGAAATGCCAGTCCTAGGGACGCAGGGTGAACTGGATTAACCCACTGCCATCTGCAGGCTGAGGTTTTATGTACAGTGACTCTCAGTTCTTGTACATTGAAATTGTCCTGTGGCCACAGTGAGTTAGCTACAGGGGGTTCTGCTGTCCATCCCTGCCGAGGGGCACTGTATACATGAGGGATACAGCCCCATGTGCTCTGTATCTTTTGTACTGTATAGGACACCTTCTTCTTCAAGCTAAAGCTGTTTGCGTGTTAAAACTCGTGATTCATATCAGACACCTGTATATATCATCTCTCCCTTCTCCTTCTCTGCAAACACACAACTGATCTTCCCTGATCTAAATAGCGCAGTTGCTTCAGTTATATTTCTAGTTGGACTTGTTTTTTCTTTCATTCTACCCAAGAGACAAGTGGATCACAAACCACCAGTGACCAGCGCAATTTCTTTGAAATATTGCTTTTGAAAAATTGCCATTACTTTTTAAAATGTTATTCCAGCTGCAGTAACCAATGAAAGGAAAAAAAAACCTCAAAGGAAAAAAAGAAAAAACAACTGTCGGAGTCCTCTTAAGAGAGAATCTTCACCCTCCCAGGAGAGAATCATGAGAGTGCAGGTATTCTGCTTTCCTGTAGATGTGAGTCATTTGGGACCACTTTTAGCTATGGCATGTTAGCTGCGCGGTTCATTGGATGATGAATAAAGCAACGTTGGTGAGGGAGAGGATTGATATGCAGGGGGTATCTCAGATTCCCAAGCCGTCCTGGAAGACTGTGTCTCCATGACTGTCCATTTACCCACCACGCAGCGCCTCTGAATCAGGCTCATCCCTGGAGCCCCACTGATAAGCAGAGCTCCGAAGAAAATCACTGTAATCTGTCCTTAATTCTTGAGTGCCAAGCTAACTGCCAGCAGTGAAATGGAGAGGAAATAATATGTTACCGAGTATAGCTTAAATAAAGACATACATTATTCCGGCTCTTCTGTGTGTCTCTACGTAGGCCTAGGGGGATGTGCTTGGACACACTCACACAAACCAACGCTGCATTTCCTTGCCCCCAGGTTCTGCACTCTTTCATGGCCCATACTGCTGCGCTCACCTAGCCAGCAAGGGAAGACTCAAGGTGAAAAACTGAGACAGCTCTGAGTGATTGCCAGGCACCGCTGAGAGACGAAGAGTAAAAAATGTGCGTGAAGCACAAACGGCATGTAAAGATTAGCGATGGATGAATTTCCAAGGTCAGGAGCTGAGTTTCAAACAAGCCTAAAGTTTGATTGCAAACTCCAGGCCAGACCCGTAAGATCTCGATTCTGTGAGTCTAAGCTGAAAAGCTCATAAAACCAGGGCTTAGATCAAACCTTACAGCCCCACTGTTTCCAGTAATAGTGGGGAATATAATGCATCTGTTCCATGGTCTGTCAAAGTCCACAGAAAACTTCCCCTTGGCTCCAGTGAGCTTTGGATCAGGTGCCTCAGGAAATATTTTAGTGCTATCCTGGCCAACACCGAAAATTAAATGTGTGCTTACATACTCACAACATCTAATCTTTGGCTTTAGAAAGAAACATTCATCAAATGTTACCTTTTTCTTTTTTTCTCCCTGATTTAGGGTTTCAATCCTGTCTGCCCCACTAATACCCCAATCTTACAGACTTCTTGAGAGCCATAGTTAGAGATCTCAACACTTTTTAAAACAAATGACCTTCTGCTTGTGCCAGGGGGGGTCTGATAAGCTCCCTGTTGACACCAGTGGGAGAGCTGGAGCCTGATACAATTCAGTGAATTTAATTGCCGTGTACCTTGCATGTGTTTAGGATTTAACACGGAGAAAGAGCCTAGATGACTGCCTCAATATAGGCCACAAGAGGGAAACAAAATGCTGGTCACCTCTAGTAAAGCACTCCAGAATCACAGATCAATTGTCCTTCCTTCCTTCCTCAGGGAAGAATTGCAATGAAATTAATGGAGACTCAGAGAGGTTAATTCCAGGGGAAGGTGGGGGAGTGAAAAAAAGGAAACCAAACAGCAGTTGCTATAGGTCAGAATTGATGCGCATTGGTAGAGTTACGTGAGGACAATCCAATGTTTTCTGCAGCATCAGCAGCAGGAATTGTCAGTCTCTTCTAGGGCTGCATTTTTGTATTTTTCTTTCATGGATTAACACTCCTGCAGAGTGGCAGAAAGTAACTTCAAAAGTTTTCTTGCACAGGGTGTATACACATGAACACTCTCATTCCTCTCCTTCCTTAGGCGCACACACACACATGCAACCCCACATGATGTGGGTGCTAGCAACCTGTAAATATGTGTACTATATAGAGAGAAAATACATGGCAAAAAGCAGCATAATAGTTCGTTTTCTATTCTTTTATACTTAACTCAGGAGTTGCAATGCAATTCAGATGCCATCCATGCATGCAGATCACACGGAAATTATCTGGGTATTCGCTACCAAAATGTGTTTGGATATTTAAGAAAGAGTTGCCAATGTCATTCTGATCCCAGAGATGGAGAGAAAAAAAGCACCTGAGACACCAATACATGTTTCTTTCTGCCTATTTTGCCTTTGGGCGGGTGCATCCAGCAAAAAGGGAGGCAGTGAACAGCTCAGGGCAGAAACATCCTGAAACACTGCAACGAGACTCTCCAGAGCTGACCATCAGTGCTCTTCAGTACAGGGTTTCTACAGAGCTGCTTCTGATCTGGTCAGCCCTGAGCTAGCCATTCTACCTCCAAAAATGCAGTTGTGTCCTCAAGCCCTTACTGCCTTCTAGAGGCACAGGCCTTGGCTCTAACCACACGTGTGGGACACAGACAGGTGCCACTTTCTGAGCGTGTAAAGCTAAGGGGGAAAAACCTGAAGTCCCACCAGAAGAGCAGCCTGGGTATTCACAAGGCTGGTTCTTGCAACCCACTGTTGCAAGATGCTTCTCAACACAGATGGCCACAGCCACGAGGAAAAAAAAAAAAATGTACCGTATCACCTCCAAATCAGAAAAGTTTAGGTAAAATTCCCGCTGTGCTGAGAGGCAACACCATGGCAGGACACCACTTGAGTCTTATTTCTGTCCTCCGCAGAGGGCTTGTGCGGGCTGTCAGCAGCACGAAGAGCACGGTCGGTCGATGCCGCTGGGCACAGCAGGGAGCTTCACATCCCCATGGCTCTGAGCCCTACCTGTGGCAGCGGGGCACAGGAATATCTCTGTAAAGGCAGTTCCTTCAAGTAGCCTTGTTATTTTGCCAGCTGGTCAGAAATACCCAAACGGCGAGAGCGATTGTGTGGCAGATGAGGTAAAGTGCCAAGTCTTCAAAAAGCTGCATGACCTGTGGGCAAAATGATGTAGACACCAAAGGGCATGAATCAGATGCGGCTCAGCTTCTGGGGGCAGCTGCAAAAAAGGGCCTCAGCATCTAGTTCCTCTTTAGACGGTGAATAGGCATAAAACACTAAATGCCTTTGGTGTCTGCATAATAAGAAAAAAATACATATATGCTCTTAATTTGCTCAAGCTCCTGTGACATTTTATCTCAAGAATAGTTTTCATCTGACTGTAGAGCATAAGGCTGCATTTTTCTTATGAAGGGTTATTCATTAACAATATAGATCGTAAGAAAAAGGTTTGAGTAATCAGAACAATCAAATAAAAGTGCAGTCTTAGACTATTCAGTTAGAGTGTACTGAATTATTTATAACTCCTGGGTACCAACAACAATCACAGACATCTAATTTAAACTGTTGCTATTTTTACTTGGCAATTTCCATCACTTAGAGTGTTTATATTCATGCATTTTTTGTTTGATCTTTTGCAGGACAAAATTTCCCCTACTTACACAGAAAATCATATTTGGGAACTTTTGAAGATATTTTTCTGCAGTAACTTAAATTATTTTAAAGCGTTTTGAGGCCTAGTATGACAGACATTACAACTTTCAAAGCTGTGGACTGTATCTAAAATGGGCTTGAACTTTCAGTTCTTTCTCAAGCAAAATTCCCTTTGATTACAGGTCGATTTGTTTTCTTAACAACTGTTAGACTGGGTCCTATTCATATGTATATGTGATGAGCAGACTTAGGTAAGGGAGTTGTACTTATATGTCAGCCCACTTAAGGATCTTTTTCATAGACACAGAAACAGTCACTGCTAAGTCACTCTAACTTTACACCAATCTCTTTTTTGTAAAAAGCAACCATTATACTTGTGTGTGGCTGGAATAGTGCAGCGGTAAATCTAGCCCATAGGCTGACACACATATACTTGTATATATGTGTATATATGTATATATATTTGTAAATTTATGAAAAATGTCCATAGCTTCATGATTGCCTGAAATAACATGAGGTCAATGTACAGAATTTCAGGCAAAAGACTGTTTCTTTTTCACAATCCTCATGTATCTCAGATTTAAATCAAAACAAATTAAAAATTATTATTTCCCAGGAAAATCCTCATTCTGCCATCGTGCCAGTCAAGGAGGGGTACCACACTAAAGTCAGCAGTACGCACATCCACACACGTATATCCAGTCATAGGACTGGGTCTCAAGGGCTTTTCTAAGGAAAAGAAATGGACTGAAAAAGCCACAGCAGAATTTCTGTTCCACATTAGCTCTCTCAATAAACTCACTTATCCTTTATTAAGAGGCTCTTTGTACAGATGCTGTTCATTTGCACTAGGTGCATGTTTGAGAGGCACCTCTGTGGATGAAGCCAAGCTGTACAAAGGCCTGGATTTTCTGACCTGAATTCATCCCCGTTAACCTTAATCACTTAACCAAGCTCTTTAAGTTAATGGGCTTGTCTCCTTTGGTTTCTTGCATAGTTAATGAAGCCACAGTGGCTTCTAGATGGTGAAGAAGTAAAAGTGACATCTAAGTCAGCTTTAGGAGCTCCCTCTCACTCTACAGAGTGACCACTCACCTATCTTGGGTGGTCTCAAGAGCTTAAAAGATCTTAAATCCTGGCAAGATTAATTGAGGGACCTAGTGCAGAAGAGCATCCAGATGGAGATCAGCCATGGCCCTGTGCTTCAGGCGCATGGCCTGGCCCACTGTGCAAAACAAAGATGTTAATTGTGGAAGACTGATAGTGCAAAAGGAGATGTTCACAGCAGCCTTCCCCTCCTGAACTGCAACATGACTGCAAAGGATAGGGCTTGCCCCAACCTCTGGAAATTGCATTTGAGGTGAGTTCCTGGTGATGGTCTCCAGGCACAGACCACAGGATGGTCCCAGTGCTGGAGGTCAAGAGATCCTTGATTTGAACTCCTCACCTTTCTCTGTCAGTCCTGGGCTTTGCTGAAGCAGTTCAAAGACTGAATTTGCATCCTGAAAGTTTAAATAGCTAAGCTGTTCAAAGGTTACTTTCTTGCTCTGTCCCCAAACTGGCCTGAAAAAAGTCATCTAGCTGGTAGTGATAATAAAAAAAATCCCCTCCCAGGTACAGTTTGGGTAGTTTCATTTTTTTTTTTTGCCAGTGTTAATAACTGCTTTACAAACATCTTACACAGAGATTAAAGAGATTGCAATTTCATTCCTTATTGTTGGGATTATAGTTGTCCTCAGAAAAACTAAACTGGGGACTGAAAAAGAGAATGAATGGTGACTGGATTATTCCAAAAGCTGCTCTGACAAGGCTGAACATACGTCTCCATCTCATGGTGAGAGTCTCTCAGAGCCAAAATCTGGATAGCAAGTCTGTCTGGAAGGACCAGCAATTCAACCCAGTATAAGTACTTTGGAGCTCTTATATATTCCCATATTTTACCCAAATAAAACAAACACAGTCAGAAGAGTGAGAGAATCAAACTCATTTCTGAAAACTCTGGGGCTAAGTGAACTTTGGATGTTGTGCCAATGTATGGCCACTACTATTTATTTCTACAGCTAAATTTAGGTCAGGGACTTTAGAATCTTCACCCATTTCTCAGAACAACTTTATTTTTAAAAATACTGTTAAGGTTATGGCAAGAGGGACTTCAGCTGGGCTGCAGGAACCTGTAAAGTAATGTTCAATACTGTATACCAGTACTTAGGGAAAGACTTTAGCTAGAAAGTGGAAAATAAAACTTAGTTCCAGGGATCAAAAGATATTTTTCGGCATGGTACTACCTTGACCAAGCTGTACTTTTTCATCCTGACATTCCTCTGCTGTTCTCCCTTTCCCTTTTTTGAGGAGTCAGACATGTATCTCTCTCTCTCTTCCTCCTGCTGTGTGAGAATATAGAGATGCTTCCTGTAAAGATGTTCTCTAAATCCCGTTCCATCTATTTCTTGCATATGTGACTGTTTTGTTGTTTGAGATGTCTGCGAAAAAAAGAAATAAAGGCTTTAAGAGTGAACTCTGGAAATGAGCAGGAGCTTGAGAATAAATCAAATTGAAGGATACAGCACCCATTTCTGCAAAACTTTTCAGAATGTCCCCAAATTCTCATCACTGTCCTCCCTCCCTCTCTATGAGAGGAATGGGGACAGTCTAGGAACGTGGGACTCCCAAAAGTTGCTCTTTTAGCTCTCGACTCACTGTGTCCCACAAGGGTTTTGCAGACTTTTCCAAATTTTACTGTCAAAGGAAACCTCCTTTTAAAAGGCGATAAAGTCAATATGCAACATCACGTGGGAGGAGACTCTAAAGGGTGACTTTGTCCCAGTTTATCTTTCTTTCCCGTTCTTTACATCAGACCTGCCTGCCCAGCCACACACACTCTTCTCCCTGCTGGGCTAACTCGGGCAAGGCTGAGCTTGCCAAGAGGGGCCTGCCTGACCCCCTCATCCCCACGCTGCATTTGGATTATCCTCCTGGATAATTTTCCACTCTCTCTTCAAAAAACAAACAAACAACTGTCTCACCTCCTAATGAAAGCCATAACCACTCCTGTGACGCTGCAGCAGGGAGGGAATGCGCAGCCTCACAGGAGACGACAGCAACGCCTGGGCACCGGGGAAATCCCAGGCGGCTGGCAGGAGGATGGGTGCAGTACCCATGGCCACTTCACCTCAGAGAGCTCCACCTTGCCTTGTGAGCTCCCACCGTGCTGCTCATGGACCACTCGGACACCTCAGAGCTGTGAGTCTGACTCCTCGCTGTCTCACACTTGTGCCATCACACGCTCCTACAGGAAAGACATGCAGGTATGGAAAAACATGCCTGTGTGAAGGCACGAGCGTTTTGCACAAGGGTCAGGAGAAATCAGACTCACTGGGCTCTCCTCCATCCACAGTAGATGCATCTCATGCAGACATTTGCTCTTTAGGATTTATTTTGCCATCAGTAACACTTGCCCTAGCCAGGAGCTATGACACTGGCCAAAAGTTTTTGGAGGGTTCCCCTTCCTTGACTCCCTTGTTGGTCCTCTCTTCCTTAAGGAAAATCATCTTTTTGCTCAGAAGAAATGAAACAACACCCATAACCTCTCTATCCTTTGGTGATGACAAAAGTTGCATTCACCACTGTCTCTAACTGACAGCTTGAGAGGCTTCAGATAATAATTCACTTAAATGCTTGCAAAATGAAGTATGTCAGAACTTTTCTAGGACATTCCCAAGTAAAATGGTATGACTGGTACAAGCCATTTGTCATGTGGATGCATCTTGGCCAGATGTTTATGTTTCCTCTAAGTGCAGTACACACACATCAAAGCTGGATCAGAAAAGACCTAGAACGTCATATTACTCAGGCGTATTCAGAGAAATGTGTTGCTATGTTGCATTTACCTGGCATATTTTCTCTTCAGAAAATTTTAGAAGTATTAGTCACATCAGACCTGTCTGAGGCAGGTAGGTATTGTAGCCATTGTAGAGACTGGAAACCAAAAGCCTGGGAAAATACCTGATGTTCAGTGGTTTGATGCCCCCTCGCAACTTCTACTGGCTGCAAGTGGAGCCTTCTGTTTTAAACATTTTTGAAAATCCAGATTGTAGCTGGTTTATCCAAATCTACAGTTGTAAATGTGAAAGCCGGGATTAGGACACTCGAGATACTGGCTTCATCAGAACGCTGCTACAAAGCTTTGATCCCACAAAGCATGTAAGCACTTGCCTAATTTCAAGCATGAATGTCCCGTTAATGATGCTATTGCCATGCTTAAAGCTAGGCACATGCCTAATTGCTTTGCTAGATTGGGAATGACATTAAAATATGTTAAACTTTAGCATATTTTGAAAATCCAAAAATACGTCCATTTCTGATTACGTTTCAGGCTTTGTCAAGGACATTTGAACGGTGTATGTGGCTGCTCAACCAAGTGGAACACTTTTTAGCCAGTCTATGCAGAGTTTAATGAGGTTTGGGTAGTAACATTCAGTTGTCAGAAGTAATCAAGGGTGGCACATCCTGCGAGGTTCTGACTTCCGTGCTGCTGCAAGAGGCAAAGTGGCTCCTGTGGCCATCGGTGCTAAAAATACATCAGCAACAACCGACTATTGCGTTAGGTCCTTCTGGTAAGATGTGAGTGTGGTGGCTAATTTCACAAGTAGCGCAACATCTTATCAAGTGTATCGTACTTTCCATTTCTTCCTGTAATCTGTTGCAGAAGAGGTGAACAGAAGTTGTTCAAACATGAAGCAAACCCAAACTTCTTGTTCCATTACTCCAAGGTGCTAATCTGCAGACACATGGGTGTTTGTGTACGTGCATCAGTGTTTGCAGGACCACAGACCTGAAGGATCATTTCAGCGGTAGGACTGAGATCAGGGAAGTAACAGGGGCTATGAACAAATCCCTGTAACTTTGAAAGACAAAAGTCGCAGAAAGCATCACAGGACTTTGCCAAAACGGCTACATGTTACAAGTTTCCTTTTGTTTTGATTTTGTTTGGTTTTGGTTTTATCCAGATTGGCACAGAACACTGTATTTCCATCGATTAAAATCTTGTCTGGTTACTAACTAAACAACTTGTTCATGGAAAATTAAAAAATAAATAAGTAAACTGTCAATTGTGGAATGTAAACTGATTAAAGAAATAAAAAAAAAATCATGTTGTGTGTTTTAAGTGACTGTGTCTGCTTGTGTCAGGAGTGGGGCTGGACACCTCTCACCACCCCCATCCCCAGCTGAAGGATGAAGGAAAATGATCAGAACTGGAAGGTGGGTGGCCTCTGAGCTATGGTGTATTGGAAATGCTCTTTAAAAACCACTAATAATAATGATCAGATGGTTTCTGATCAGAAATGCTGTACAAAACATTACAAACACAACCAATATCTCAACCTGACTATTTTGGAGGATGTTTTTCTGCCTGCCATAGAGGGGATTGCTTCCTGCTGGAGCCTTGGGAACCTCATGTGCTCTAACATCATTAATCCCTTTTGGAGCCATTTAACGTGTAGAAGTCTGTGACTTGATCAAAATGTATAGAAACATCACAGTAGTTTAGCCTCCACCTTCCCCCAGTAAATAAACAAACAAAACCAAATATGAAATATAGTCTTTTGGGTTTTCAGTGCTCAGCTGCAAAGGCTTTGGGAAATCTGGCAGGCACAAGGCTGCACTGATATTAGTGCTTCCTCATTGCACTTGTATCCTCGGGCCAACAATAACAAAACAGGCACACATTTGCTCTATAGCTTTGAGGGCACAACTAGAGTTTGGCTGCAGGTGTCCCAGGTTGCACACCCAAAGATCAGAGTATTCATAACAAACGTAAAGGTATAAAAACTACCCCAAATGTATAAAAATAAACTAAGAAGAATGGACAAAAGTGCTTTCAACTGCCCTAGCAAAGGAAAAGCAAAAGATTAGATCAAAGAGAAAAACAAAGCTTTTAATTTTTTTAATCAATGAGTTTTAAACCGAAGTATTACAAAAATGCAGGCAAGGTATTTTTAAAACATGATTAATTTCTTGGGAATGGTGTTAAATATTAAAATTGCCTGTGTTGGCTGTTTTTACCTGATTTAGCAGTTGTACCCATCAAGACCTCGTAGTGAAATATAAGGAGGCACATAAAACATCTTGCCATTTTTCTAGCTGATGGTTCTTCCTGAGCTCAATATTTTTAAGAAACAGACTTCGGGTTGCAGTAACAAAAATACAATCTCCTGCAGTTCTCAGGATGGAAACTTTCCTGCCCCCAAAGAGGTGTTGTCTGAAGTATCAACTACACTAAAGAACCAAATGAAGGGTCTGAATGGAGGAGCATGAAAGGGAATTCCCCACCAAAAAAACCTCATTGGTACTATCATAAATACCTTGACCTCCTCCCCATCACTAATGGCTCAGGAGGTGAGAAATCTTGGCGATATACTAAGCTCAGGACTTGGAGGATGTGCCCATTTTTGCCATATTTTGAATGAAATTGCTTGCCTTACCAGTGCTTCTGACCTGACTGCTCCTGCAAATACAGTCTGGAGGGCAAAGCAGAGAAAAGGAGGGGGAAAGAGCTGGCCAGGGGGTGCAGAACCTGGCAACCTCCCCAATGCAAATGAAGGGGGCAAAGGCTGTACAGAGGCATGTTTGGCACGATGAGGGATTAAAACCATTTTGATTAAAATTCTCCTCTTCTTGCCTACTCCTGCCCATCCTGCCAGGCACAGCCGTCCACATCTGCTTAGTGACACCTCTCTGGTTAGCAGCACATGCTGGTGGTAGGGGCTGGTCGAGTCCTCGTTCTCTGCCATCAGCAGAGGCAACGTGATTCTTCCGTGCTAAAAATGGAAGTCTGTAGAAAGTCACTTTGTGGCAGGGAAGAAAGCAGATGCCCACTCAGGGCAAGGAAAGCCCTAGGAACATGGCCACAGGGCACAGGGCTCAGCTGCTCCGCGCTTGTATGGGGAAGGGGTAAGAAGAACACAAGCCGAAGGAGCCAGCTGCTTCTAGAGATGCCACCGTGGAAGGGCCTGTGATGCAGAAAGCAAGTGGCCTGACTTTGGGAAAGATTTGTGCGTAAGACGCCAGGTTCGTGTTAGCCACGCGAAGGCTGAATTTTAACCCTTGCAGGGCCTGGGCCACCCAGCCCTGCTGCTGCAGGCTCGATGGTGCTTTGCAGGCTGCTGCTCACTTCTTGGGGTCCTGCTCCCTGGCACAAGAGGACACACCAGTCAGGGCCATAGCGCCGAGCAGGAGTCTGCAATCCAGCAAGCAGCAAGAAAGAGAAGGGGAGACTCATTAAATGTAGTCCACCACAGAGGAAACAGAGAACAGAGGGATTTGAATAATTCAGCATCACACAAGCCGCCCATGGTGGAGCTGGGGCCTGCTGTGCCTTGTTAGGCTGTCTCAGTCAAGGACAAGGGCTGAGGCTGCCTTGCACGGGCTCTGTCTCCCTGGGCACCTGCGATAGGCAGCTGGTGCTTTGGGAAGTATAGCAGGAGCCTCATCCCTCACGGCCCAACTCCCACTTCAAATTAGCACCATTCCCTTCAAAGATACCTCTGTCTATTCAAGACTCCATCTGGTCATGAAGGGAAGTAACTACTGACTTAGGAAGGAAAGTAGTGAATATTTTGAGAATTAGGTTTAGGAGAGAGAAAACTACCCATCGGCTTCCTCTGCAACATGATCGGCCCTCAGCAGGTTGAACAGAATGATGGGGGCAACAACTCCAGTTCTTCAGAGCAGTAAAATCCTTTGCTTTGCCCCTGAGCAGCACCCCAAAGCACAGCTTTCCCTTTGCTTTGAGCTATCTACTAATGCTCTGTGCCCACACAGGAATGAGGACCCTCTCACTGAAACACAACTGCTCTGTTTCAGAGGCAGGATAATCTTGCAGTGACCTTTCTTGTCAGAAGCACATGATAGCTGCAGCAGACTGGAGCTGCATGGGGCGAGGATGCTGCTAATGAAATGCTTTCATAGCTCGACACTCATTATTCCATTACATTATCGGGCTGTTCCCCAGGGGCCCTCTAAAGAGTCATGGCTGAACTCTTTTCCTGCAGAGACCAAAACCAGACCACCTAACAAGCTACATTTACTAAAGTTTTTGCTTCCTCCCTGCTCAGGGAGCGTAGTCTTCTTCATTTGCATCAGACATAAGTGGAAGAACCACGCCATCTCAGCTATGGTTTTATCAGTCTGCCAACCCACGCCAAACAAAGCAGTCAGCCCATCCTCAGCGAGGAGTGGCTGAGGTGGCTGCCACCCCACAGCTCACCATGCAGGGTCCATGCCACCCTGGTGTCCCCAGCATGCCCCAGACACCCTCTTCATGCTACCCTGCATCTGCTGTTGACTTGCAAAGGTTGACCACTTCTTGGTAAAAAACTACATTTTCCCTTTGCCTAATTCCCTGCAATTTCTTAGCATCCCCAGATGACCCCTTGGTCTTCTCAGTTCTGGAATTCAAAGCGGCCATCACCAACAGTGAGGACCTCACCTGGAGATGGCTGCTGAGAGTGAAGCCTGTGTTGGCTGTGACTGCAAAGCCCTTTGCCAGAGCTCAGCTCTTTATCAGGAAGTGAGCTGGTGGCCCAAGGGCATGCCCAGCCACGTGAGAGCTGTTCTGCCAGCAGATACAGTCAGAGAGAGGTCACAGATTCCAAGCTTTGGGCCATCATCTCCCCCCACTCATCACCCCAGAGACAACCTGTCACGGTTTAACCTGAGCTGGCAACATAATCATGGCAGCCGCTCACTCACTTCCCCCTCTTCCATGCCTGAATAGGGGAGAAAATGAAGGGAGAAACTTGTGGATTGAGATAAACACAGTTTAATAAAATAACAACACTAATATACTACTACTACTACTACTGCTACTACTACTACTACTATATATAAAATGGAAAATAGAATACAAAAGATACTCAATGCAATTCTTCACGAACTCTGTTCACACAGAGCAGCCAGTCCCAGGCAGCAGCACCTGGTCCCAAACCGCTGATCCTGGAAAGAGAAGATGCTAATGGGATGGAATATTCTTATTGATCATCCTGGATGTCAGCCAAGCTCTGCCCCATCTCTGCCCCCCTTCCTGGCTGCCTCACACCTGTGAGCAGAGTGCTCAGAAGGTCCTTGGCTCTCAGACTAGAGTAATTAAAAACATCAAATCTGTTCTGGGTTGTTATCTTCTTGTTCTCAAACTAAATTCAAACAACAACTGTGCTGGCTACAAAAAAAAAAGAGAAAGGTTTCTAACTGCATGAAGAAAATTAACTCATTTTCAGTCAAACCAGCACACAACCCTTTCATTCAAAGGTGGTGGTGGGTATTTTGGGAGGTTTTAAACAGGAGAACTGGAGGAATTAGCGATCTTGCTTTGGATTTCGGTAACTGTTCACAGCAACACTCACAATGTATGCCAAGAACATAAAGAGAAAAATAAACCCCGCCATAAGGAGCAAGCGATTTGGAAAAGCAGAGGCAGCCAAAGGATGAGAGAAGGAAATAAAATGCTCAGGCGAAGCCTCTGTAGCAACAGATAGCACTTGGAACTGGCCATACATGTTTGAAAGCACTGCACACAGAAAGCTGCTTAGACCTTCAGTGCCTTCAGATGGCTAAATAAACTTAGGTAAGGTGAGCACACACATGCATGTACATATGCACACACACATGCACCCACACCTGGTAGGTAAAACACAAACCAAAACTAAATATCCTTTTCTGCAGCAAGACAGATCTCCTTTTCTGTTGTTGTGTTTTCTTACAAGCTTCATGCAAACCTGTCAGACAAAAGGAGGCTGAGAGCGAGACAAGTTGTTCTGTGAATTGAACAAAGCCTCGACTTCTTGGTTTCACATTTGGGGTGTCTCTGACAGCCTGCAGGTTCTGCTTCATTTAACCTAGCTCATTCCCTTTGGCAATTCTCTATCCACCATGTTTGCAGCAAGAAATACCACGTGCTGAGGTTTATAAGGAGCTTTCAAACAGAATGGATGACTGCTGAGTCCTCCCTTCCTTCCTTTCTGTCAAATGGAGATTCATGCATTACCTTGCACTTCTCATCTCTTCCCAGCTACTGATTTTCACAATTAGAAATTCAAATATTTTTGAGACCTCTAATGCTCCATCAAACTCATTTGCAAGTAGCCAGCAGATTCAATAGTTGATGGGGACAGATGGGCAGACATGAAGTGACAGAATCTTCATTTCCTTAGGAAACCAGGCTAAAAATATTATGTTCAGAGTTCAGTTTTTTCCACGAAGATGCACAGTTTCCCGGGAGGCCTGGCCAAATCAGTGGACGCAGGTGGCAGCAGCAGCTCTGTGTCCTGGGCGACACCATTGCCAGTCGCAGCTGTCATTACCGTCCCTGCCAAAGGTGCATTGTGTCGGCTCTCCCTTTCAGCTGGGAGGCTCTGCGGTTGTTGAGATCATAGAATCAGAGAACAGTTTGGGTTGGAAGGGACACTCAAAGGTCGTCTAGTCCAAGCCCCTGCCATGAGCAGGGACATCTGCAACTAGATCAGGTTGCTCAGAGCCCCGTCCGGCCCGGCCTTGAATGTCTCCAGGGATGGGGCATCGACCACCTCTCTGGGCAACCTGGGCCAGTGTTTCACCACCCTCAGCGTAAAAAAATTCTTCCTCATGTCTAGCCTGAATCTCCTCTCTTTTAATTTAAAACCATTACTCCCTAGGCCCTGCTAAAGAGTCTGTCCCCACCTTTCTTATAGGCCCCTTTTAAGTACTGGAAGGCCTCAATAAGGTGTCCGCAGATCTTTGCTCTGGGTCTGAGCCATGAAGAGGATTCCGCCAGGGAGGATTGTATGGAAACACTGTCAGAGCAGAGATCCACCTTGTCTGAGGCGGGATCTGAGCGCTTCCGTGCCCTGAGTGTGCTTCTGCAGCCCAGGGGCTGGCAGGGCTCTGTAACGGGGGTGCAGGAGGTCATGCACCAGGTTCGCTGCCAGGGGTGCGTGGGGAGCACAGAGGACGAAGAGGAGAGCCCTGTGCCACCCCCGGCAGTGCCGAGGTCGCTGCCAGCGCTTGGCCTCCGGGCGGTTTTCCTAGCTGGCACTGTGGATGGCTCTGGATTGTTCTGTCGGACCTTTGCTGACAAGTACTTAAATCAAGTGAGTTCATCCCATAAAATGTAAGGAGGAAGCGAGAGGACAGAAGAACGAAAAGCAATGTATTTTTGTTTTAGCACCTCTCTTTTTCTCATTTTCTCCTGAAGCGTCAGCACCTTAAATAAAAAGCCTTTTACTGCCTCACTGCTGCCTGCATCCAGTCCCAAATAGCTCACGTTGTTGCAAAAAGGCCAAGACCTCAGCTAGCCAGCTCTGCCCTCAAGGGTGTCACCTCTGTGCAGAGCCCTTAATTCTCCTTCCTCCCTCATTTCTCCTTTGCTGTCACATTCGCTCCTGCCAGCTCAGAAAACACTCGCCCTTTGCTAGCAGGGATCAGAGGAGGTTGAGGGCAAACCCTGTTCCTGAGCTCTGCTGTTTAGCTTCCATCCTACCAAGAGAATGGCCAGGAGGAACCACATTATCTGACAGGAGGGTGTAGCATGGAGGGTGTTGGTCTCTTCTCCCAAGTAACAAGTGATAGGATGAGAGGAAATTGCCTGAAGTTGCACCAGGGAAGGTTCAGATTCGATATTAGGAAAAATTTCTTCACAGAAAGAGTTGTGAAGCAGTGGAACGAGCTGTCCAGAGAAGTGGTTGAGTCACCATGCCTGGAGGTGTTTAAAAGACGTATAGATGAGGTTCTTAGGGACACAGTTTAGTGCCAGAGTTAGGCTAATGGTTGACTTGATGATCTTGAGGATCTCTTCCAACCAAAACTATTCTATGATTTCCAAACTTGCAAACCACACTGAGAACTGATGAGGAATCACTCTGTCCCTCCTTCCTCCTGCAGCCCCAATCAGGGTTGTCCAGAAAAGGGTCACCTACAAATTCCGCTTCCTGGGGAGCACCCATTAAGCAGTGTGAGGGTGCTGGAGATCCCAAACTCCTCTCACAGAAAAAGAAACATCTCTTCCCCTCAGCAGCTCCAGACAGAGTAAGGGTACATCCTCCCCAGGCAGGAGGAGGATGAAATGGGGTCCTGAGTGGGACCAGCAGCCAGGCAGAGCACTGGGCTGACCCATCACTCCTAACCATGTAGCAAATGCTAAACCAGGGGCACCTTTCCTTTTTTTTTTTTTTATTTTTTTTATTTTTTTATTTTTGGCATTTTTGCATCTCCTGACTGAGCCCAGACAGCATTGCAGCAAAACAAATGCTGGCAGCATGCAGGATGTGAGTTATCAGGGAGCTCGGCAGAGGGGAACCTTCAACCTCTTGTCCCTCCTCACAGACCACAAGGCTGGTCTCTCCTCTAACAGCACAGTGGGAGCTCCTGCGGCCTGGGACCCCCCTCATTTCTCCTAGAACAGGCTGCATACACCAGCTGTGATGTGTTTCTCCGCAGGAACAGGCAAGCGTAGCCCAGACACGAGGGTCACACAACATGGATGGGAAAAGGACAAGAGGTTTACAGGCAGTTATACCAGCAGGGGTGGGATATTATCCTCTGACTTCCCATTTTATTATTTCTTTATGGATCCAGGACAGTTCTGTATTTTAGAAAAAACTTATTTATAAGTTATGCCTTTGGCCACTTTACTGAATAATGTAACTGGGTACCTCTGTATTATATTTGCAGTAGTAATACTGAATTATTGAGGTAAATGCAAACTTGCATACTAAAACAAAATGGGATTTCAATTATTTGGAGGAACACAAAGTAGAAAGGATCTAGGCCAGCACGAAATGGCAATGACCAGCAACCTCTCCCGAGGTACCTATCTCTGCCTTGGCTCTCTCTCTCTCACACAGTAATGTACACATACGCACATGTATATAACATACCATTCCCTCATCAATTTAATGGTTCCTGCTTTACTTCAGGGGCTGGATTTCTTTTTTAGCTGTTTGGCTGAGCATATTAAAGAGTTCACAAACCCATCTGTGATACTGAGAAAAAAAAAAAATCCAGGCCAGAATAAACATTAAGAGTAGAGTTGATAAAAATAGTGAAGTTGGATGAGGATATTTTTGATGCACCCAGAGAGGAAGCAGTCATAAATGTTTCCATCAGGTGTGCAATGTACCCATAAAATGTTCCAAATATATTTTCATGCATTTACAGCTGAAAAAAGACCCTTACATTTGTCAGCAGTTATTTTACCAGTGAGACAAATGATGATCTGTTGTTGGACTCGACTGTACGGATCAAAGCTACGGATGGGAATTGTCTTGATACACGTTCAAGTGGCTCTGTGCAGGTGTAACAGAGCTAAATATAACCTGGCACCGCTGATAGGCAATAACAGCTTGAAAATCTAGCTGTCTGCTCTCCATGAATGTATTTCCATTTACTTTGATGAGCTGAGGATCAAGGCCCAAATCTTTTAAACATGGATGGCTCAGGACTCCTCTGTGGTTTTCCTTTGCTCAGTGTGACGTGAAGAGCCGCTACAGGCCAAGAAGAAAGTGATGGGTCCCTAGTCCCATGCAAGACCATCCAGTATGTCACCTGGAAGCATCTGACGTACCCAAGAGATGTCAGATCACTGTCACAGAGTTCAGCTTCACCGAGTCTCTGGCAGCCCCCGGGCTGGCCTGTGCAGAGACGTGTTTGCTGTGGGAATCGAGCAGTGTTGTTTCTGCTGAGAGCTCTTCCCACTCACAAGGGGAGGGCTCCGTGACCACTTCTGGTCCTGACTGTGCCATTTTGTGGTAATCAGATCACATAAGATAGCCAGACTCCAGAAAACAAACGAACAAACAAAACCCACACATGTAATTGAAAAAGGATTTTCTTGAGCCATGTAAACCTTTCTCAGAAAGTAATGGGCAAAATTCTATGAGAACAATCTGCTCCAGAATTATCCATCACTCACTGTGAAATTCAAACGATTTAATTGCTATTATTGTATGTATTTTTATTGTTCTCTGTTTGCTTAATGAATGTTGCAGTTGTAGTAATAAGATTATTGGTAATACGAAACAGATTTTCAGAATGATGAGAAGATAATTCGATGATACCTTGAGGGTGATTTCTGTTTAAGACGCAGTAACTATGTCATGGAGTAAATAAACTTGGTGAGGGAAGATATCAACGGCTATTAACCTAAGATACAATTATTCCCAAATTGCCAGCATACACATTTCATTACAGTGAAATACCTGGTGACTGATGCTTGGTCCAGGCTCTCCCATCCACTTGTGAGGCTATGGGACAAAGTCTTGCCCAGGGTGTGAGCGGCCAAGCAGCTGTGATTGCCCACAGCCCAGGTGGTGGAGGTGAGACTCAGCACCCACACCTGAGGTGACCCAACACATTTACAGGAATCCCACTGGCAGTAAAAAAATGGGACTCCTGTAAATCCATTGGGTCATGAACTGTGGTTGGTTTTGACAAATCCAAGTGGTCGATCTGTGCCTGGCTTTCAAGAGCTCTGCCTTACATCTTGTCTAGCTCCCATCACGCATCTGTAACAGCAAGACAAGCCTGACAGCACAGCGGTGACAGGCCATCAAAGCTTGACCATCAAAGCCATAGTTTTAAGATCACGTCTTCTTTTCTAAATTGATGCTTGGTGACATTTCAGGATCAGCATTAGTGCGAGGAATCTGCTGCTGCTGCTAGGGTCTGTAATGCTGGATTGGGACAAAGCAATAGCCCAGCCAAGAACCCACAGATCCTGGGGCTGCTCACCTTTCCTGGATGAAACCACAGACACATTTCTCCCTTCCCTCCTCCTTTCTTGCATTTGGAGATGATCACATAACTAATTGTGTGCTGGAGGTGACAATCTCCCACGAACACACAGCTGCTCATGTCCCATCATTTTCATAAAGCGATGGCAACGAGCACACATACACACAAGCAGATACACAGCTCTCCAGCTCACTCTCCATCATCCAAATGTATTGAGCACAGATTTGCAGCTCCACTAATGCTGACCGTCGAGAAATAAGTGCATAACTTAGCTCTTGTGCTGTGAAACTTTGGAACAGAGTCCCCTAATCAAGCCCTTCAGTTTCTCAGACTCTGCGTTAATACAGACATTGCACACCCATTACACATCACCATGCAACAGTGCTCCAGGTGGTTGATGCAAGCAGTTAGAGGCAAATATCTCTATGTTACTGATCTTCCCAATGAATCTTTACACATTTTCCTCATCTGTGTGGACAAACATTCCTCTGCCATCTCATCCATGATCTACTCATCTGACTTTGTATATTAATGTCATTTATTCATACATTATTTGCATTATGTAGAATTTTCTGCTTTGCTTAGCTTTGTCCTGGCAGTTCTGGCACTAGAAGATACTACACTCTGTCCCTACAAAAACAAATGTGACGGTACCTGTTCTATCATCCTCTGTCCAGTGACCCTATTAATATCACCTCTTCGCCTCTGATTTAAGGGTATCTTTCCTAAAGACAAGAATTGCAGGGAGGAGGTGGTAGCTTGAGGCTAAGGGAGGGAGGCTCTTCCAGGTCTGCTGTGTATTCAGCTGAGATATTTCCTGGGTCACTATTACAAATTATGCCTTTTCGAGCATATTTCTCATTTATTTTCCAGTTTTGTTCACATACTTGCTTATGCTTAATAAGCTTATCACTATCCATTCTGTTTTCCATATTTACTTTCTGCTGTGGGTGACTGTTCTGTAAGCACCTTCTAAAAGTATTTCTGGCAACACATCTGCTTTTGTATAACAGTTAAAAAACAAATATCCTGTTTACTTCCAGTTAGACCATTTAATCTTTGGCTGCTATGTTGTGCCTTTATGCTATGTAATTTTCATCTAAACAAGTAGTGTTGTCCTTGTTTTCCTTACATAACCTGTATATTCCTTCTGTTGGTATTCACATTTTTGTAAAGTGATGTAATTCCCTTGTACTCCTTGTATCTTTCGTCACATACTGGACATGATCCCAGCTTAATGTTACCTGCTACAGTGTGCATAAATCCATAAACTAGTTTATGTGTTTGAAGTCTTGAGTCTCCTCTTTTCTATGACTTGGGATTCTCCACGTGCCTGCAGCATCAGAGTCGTGTCCATCCTCTGCAAGATTCACTCTGGAACAAGCGATTTTTGTCTCTTGGCAAAGGTTGCCTTTTCTGTTAATTCTTAATTGAAAACCTCCCGTTAGTGGTTTAACTGCTTCATTCACTCAGGGTATTTCCTTCATTTACTTTACTCCAGGTACCTTATGGTATTCAGTACTTAAATTACTTTTCCCATCTGTTCTTAGAGAGAGAAAGCAAGAAAACAATGCAAGCAAAGATGTCATGTAAATGGAGTCAATAATTTGGAGAGTATGGCTAACAAGTAGTGGCTCATAACTGCGGCTCAAACCACTTTCATTTAATGTAAAATACGAGGCTGCTGTAATTGAGCCTAGTCAAGTCCCAGAGTCTTACACTGCCCTCAGCATCATCTTATCCTAGATCCTTAAAGCAGCATATTAAGTGAAAATAATGTCTAGACAGCACAAAAAGCAAAGCCAGCCTTTGAACTGACACCAGATCACAATGTTATATGAATTCAAAGAAACTACACTGTAAGCAGTGAAAGAAACTACATGGAATTCAAAAACAACACCTGTGTCATAATTAGCACATCAATTAATAACATGAGAATAAATCCAATTAATTTTAAAACCATATCACTTGGTAATTTTCTGGAAGATAAATGCAATGTAAAACTGTACAAAAACCAAACTAGCCAGAGCTTGTTGAAATACATTTGCTGAAAATGCTACAGAGTTTATACAGCAAACATGTTTGAAGAAATTCCCAAATGTCTTCCAGAACCTAAGGAAACAGTATATATTACAAGATCTGTAATTCCAGCAAGTTCTTCTCATGGGAAGAGTAAAAAGATGAAATAGTTTGAAAGCTGGGAGACAATGAAAAAACAGAATCTCAGACTTTATTCTAATTTAACTAATTTTAAAAACTAAAGAAAAGCACATTTGTGCATTCACCAACACATGTAAACATGAAGACCTTTCTTTCACAGGCGGATGAAATAGCCAGTAAAAATTCATAAGCAAAGGTCATTGTCAGGATTAGATGTGGGATATATCTTTTGGCAGGGACTGAACCAGACCAATTTACAGTAATTCAGCATGATTATACTTTTCCTAAGTGGCCATATTTTGTGCTCCAGAATCCAAGTCAATAAATCTTCTAGCTCCTACAGAGGCAAAGATGTTTTGCTGGTGAAGAGGAATGGGAGTGGTTCATCATTACAGTGATGGATTTTCTCAGCTCACCTTTGCCTGCGACTGATTCTCCTGTTCCCACAACTCCACCTAAGCACAAGGATAAAACAACTCCTCGTCACAGGACACTGCCACTGACTTTGGAAGAAGTGGAACTTTGAGCAAACACAGCAATGTGCTGGGTGTGCGATCTAAGATGTCAGCCAGCTGTGTTCAGTGGGCCATGGTGATGCACACAATTGAGTCAAAACAAAATGAAAATAGAAGCATTTAATAGGAAACCAACTGGGAATCTCTCTTTTCTCCAAACTGTGGCTGTTGCTCTTTGATTACAATTGCCCAAGGCCCCGCTCCATCTGGTCCATAGATTAGGATGTCACTGCTGCAATGAAAAATGAGTCATTGCTGCAGATGTATTAGTAGTTTTCAGGAACTCTTCTGAATATAAGATCGTCTGGCTATAGGATGCAACCAGGATGGTATATGGCAGCCGATGGATTTTCAGGCAGGTGACATCTTAATGTAAAAGTAGGTAAGTAGTATGCCACATCACATTTCTGGATGCACTGAAATCAAGAAACAGTATAACAGCCTTAATTTCCTACTCTCTCTCTTTTCCAGCTCTACAACAGGGATAAATGGAGACAATATGAATGGACTTATTTTTTTCATTAAACAATGAGCATTAACCTCTGCCAAAAAAAAAAAAAAGCCTGAGTGGAGATTCTTACGGTTTAAATCAGCCACTCAGGTTTTGTCTGCAGAAGTAAAAATACCTGCTTGCAGCTGTAATCCCAGGAGAGGTTGGGAGTTACCAGCATGCTGGGTGATGGTCACCTCCCTCCCAAATAGGTGCTGCTTCGAGAGGCAGGCACCTCTCATGAGCATGTCTGCAGTGTGCATTTGGTCTCTCTCCTTCTCCCTCCCTCCCTATATCGTATTGTTTTCTATGCAGAGTCCCTTAATATGTAGCAGCACCACAGAACCAGCATCAGCTTAGAGATGAGTGACCTCAGCCTGGGTCAGCAGAACTTTCTTGAGGGTAAGAACGTGGAGCAGTGATGAAACTGGTGTCGTCTGCGTAGCTCTCACTGAGACCCTCACTGAAAAGCAGAGTATAGAGCAGCTAATATTAGCACAGGAGCTGCTATGGAATTTTCTGTGCAGGGGTTTGTGCTGCTGGGTGAACGGATAAATCCCAGTCCTGAAGGACTGTCTCTGTTCCTTCATTCATAGCAGACCCAGAGGAGATCTAACTGGTGCCGGGAATGACTTAATATCTCTGGCCAGCTCTGAGACCAGAAGCTTAGAGAAATTTTTGTCTGTCGCCCTGCTACATTCAAAGCTTAAGGTCCAGGGCTGCTCACCCTAATGCCTCAGTGGCACCTGCATTTACTGAATCCAAATAGGTTGGGAGTGAGTGCAGAGCCTTCTGAAATGTGTCTCTGCTAAAGGAACAAGTTCCCGACAAGATTGCCACAGGCCAATTTAATGGGTTTCTGCTGCTGTTCAAAAGCTGTGAATATCTCTATTCATTCGCTTGGAAAAAAAGGTTAATAAACTCTGAGAATCAGGGAATATTTCTATGTAATAGCTCGGTCATGGGAAGATGGGGCAGGGCATAAAGGTGGTGGTTTCTCCTGTAGAAATATGCTAGGCACACTCCTGAATTCCTTCTAGGGAGGGTGAAGCTCATGTCGTGTTCAGCTTACAGAAGAGCCAAAGAAGAGTGTGGAGGGAAAGGAAGGGGAGAGATCATTCTTGTGCAGAGTTTCTCTGAGTTACCCAACCAAAAACCCTGCCAGTGTGATTTAGATCTTTCTCCAAGCCAGTGGAGCAGGCACTGACTGCAGACATGACTACCCTGGGGACTCACACCTCCAGGCAGAGCTGGAAATGAGGGCGAGAGACTGTGTTATGAACTTTCTCTGCTCTCACAGGCAGGAACTTTCTCTGACTAGCCTCTGGCTGCAGCGCTCCCTTCTCTTACACAGGAGTGGCCAGGAGTGGAACGGAGAGTGACATAGGACACAGGGTGGAAGAAGAGGTTCAGGCCCTGGACACAAAACCTGGAGAACAGAGCAGAGAAACACCAACTGGGAATCCCAACAGAGGCTTCAGCTAGCGCAGGAATCCCCTTGGACAGGGAGGGAAAGAGCTGTCTCTGCCGCCCAGCCTATGCCCACGGCTTGTGGGGAGGGAAAAGCTGGAGGTGGACGCATCTGCAAGTCTGGAGCTCCCATCCCACAGCCTGATCTGGAGAGACACTCTGTCCTGCTCCCATCTGCCAAGGACAACGGCTCTTCCCAACCTTAAATTGTGCCTGGTGCTCAGGTGTTGTGGAATTAAAGTAGAGCAAATTATAACCTCCCTTGCTGGGCCAGAGGCATGAAGAGATTTAGAGCCTGGAGTTTTTCTCATCAGCTGCTCAAAAGCCTGAAGGTTGTGTGTCAAAAGAAGACGCTGTCCCCTGTCACTTTGTCCACAGTGATATTAATCCTATGTAAAAAGGGAGAGAGGGGGAGTCAAACTACAACCAGAATCAATGCTGCTTTAGTCTGGCAAGAGCACAGACTCACACTGGTGTGGCAAACACACAGCTCCTACAGAGCAATAATTTTGGTCTCTTTGCAAAACAAGCGGCTATTTGCATTTTACTTGTGAGGAAGCACCTGAAGAGATATGATCACCATGACAGCAGGAGATGTGTTTGATAGCACTGTGATTTGATACCCTCAGCCCACCCTTAGCTGAGTCACGAATGTCAGAATAACCAGCAGGCAGAGTCGTCTCACTTCTCCGTTCCTGTAAGGACGACAGAACAACGGCATTGGGCTGGGGATGTCCCTTCGTTTTATGCACACACAGGCACATATCCCTCATTTCGCCATCATGTGAAAACTCCCCTCTGCCCCCGTACAGTGCTGATACAGAACTTACTGGAGATGTAGGATGGGGCCACCCAGTTCAGCCATATGAAGATTATCTATAGACTGCATGGCTAGAATTAGCTTTCAGACCATGAATCTGAACTAAGCCCGATTGGCACTGATGGCTATGAACAAGACTTCCGTTCCCAGTTTTGAAGGTCCCACTCAAAGCTACATACCAGTGATGAAACCAGCGACTTCAGTAAAATGATTACATATGTTCAATCCCATTCCCAGAGAAATGACCACAAGAGAAAAACAGCAACTCAGATCAGCTAGTTGAGGTGAGGACTTGAGGACAGATTGTGCTGGCCAGAAAAGGAGACTCAGTCCTTCTCCATCCTTGTCAATTGTGGGGTATTGCCAAGTAGTAGAGAAAAATCTCTCTACTGTTTCACTCATATTCTCTGGCTAAGAGGAGAACTGAGACGGCTGAGCGTGTGACTTTCCTAAAGTTGCAAAAAAGTATGTCCCTGAAGCATGGTCATGTATCTGAGACTTCTGCTAACAGGCTTGGCACTGATGGTAGAGACAGGATAATTAAAAAATTGCTCTTCGAAACTGGATCAGACATGAGTAACCGGGATGAGGCACTCGCCTGTCTTCACACACAACTTGTGTGATAATTTTAGGTGACATATCCCCAGTCAAGTATTAGAGTTGCAGAGCAGGTCTTCGAATGACTCTTTTTCACACAAACCATCTAGAAATCACAAGAAAACAAAACACATATTCCAGCCTCCTTTGAGCAGTTTTCAGAAAAAAAGTAGCAGTCATTTTACTTGGCTTAAAAAATGACTACAGTATATAATCTAGAGGATGTTTGAGATCAACCCTTTGTGCTCTCATTTTGCATTGCACATACTCTAATACCTACTTCTCTTGATGAGACATGCAGAAAACTAGGAGAGCTAAAAGAGAACTACCTGGTAAATGCAGCAGCCTGACAGGTGTGATCTACCTTGGGGGTGATCAGATGGCTACAGCCAAAAACTAGGATGTACGTGTTTGCCAGGAGGGATTTCGGAATGGATGCTCCATCCTAAGTAAAGCCAAGTAATGAGATGAGTCCACAATCTGTCGTTGTTGTCTAATGTGTTTCTTTTTTCTCAGGGCAGGTCTTTTTGAAAAGCCCCATCTAAAAATCACCAGCCTAGATTCTCAGAGAACATCACACAATCCCAGAATGGTGAAGGTGAGATGGGACCTCTGGAGCTCATCCAGTCCAGCCACCCTCCTCAGAGTGTGGTCATGTCCCTCTGCTAGGAATGCTGAAAGACAACTAGTATTTGAGCTAAATTTTCTCATTTATACTAACTCTGATGTGTTTTCACACATATGAACTCAGGAAAATTTCCATTAAGCCGTCTTAGAGATATTCAGGTCTTTCATACATTTAAGCATTTTTCTGTCTGCTCTGAACATGTGTTGGCATACTAAAGAGGCTTCATTTTAAAAATTCAAGCTTGTTTTGGAGGCATAGTTAATAAACACAACGGTACTCAGTGGACTTGGTTGTGAAATACGAAGCTACAGTTGCTTGTAAATTATTTGTGGCACCTCATGAGAATGATGAATTTGAAAAGTATTTATCAACACACAGTCTTTTCATAGGCTAAGGAAAGCAGGATGAGAGCACTAGTATCTGCTGCTATCACTGCTAGCAGTTGGCCACACCACCTGAATCCTCACAAAATGTAGGACACCACCAAAAAAAAAGTAGGACATTGAATCACTCCACATCACCTGCAACATCCAGCAGTGCAGCAAGTGCATGTACTCAGCACACTGAGATGCACTGGGCAGATGAACCCAGAATATTTAAATGGAAAGCAATGGCTACTGGATGAGGGTGTGCCTGAAATACTCATCAGGAGCTGATCATTTAAGGTTTTTCTTAGAAAAACAAATCCCAAATCTTCTACTCTACAAAATGAAGGGAAAAGAAAACCCAAAACATGGTAGGGAAACTAATCCATATGGTTTAATCTGGTTTTCTTCTCACTAACAGCAGAGTGTCTTCTGGACCATCTTCTGCATCAACTTGATACTTGCAGAACAGAATTCTGCATACTCAGAGTCCCAGATTTGGCCTCAAGCAGCCCCCTTATGTTACTACTCACATCCCATCCAGGCATGGATAAGTAGAGAGATTTGAGGAAGCTTTTTACAGAAATGCCATTTTATTGACTTCGACATTTTTGCAAATGTTCAGATTTTGCTGAAAATGGCATTTTGCAAGAGGGAAAAAAAAACATTTGGAAAAAAAATTTCTGTCCAGCGTTATGTTCATTAGCCTGACCTTCTGGTGCCTGCCAGATTGCATCCTTGTCATCCTGAGTCCTCAAGAAGCCTGGGTCCCTGTCAAGAGGAGAGCAATGGTCTACAAAAGCAGTGTTGCTTCCTCACACCACTTATTTAGCCAATGGTTCATTTTGAGTGGCCCATCATCTCTCTTCCTTTCTCATAGGACGGGATGTTTCTGAATATTAGCCACACGTGCCTCTACTCGGCACATTTGTGAAATCTCTAAGGCTGTTCAGCATCTTTCAGGCGTCACGGAAAGCCACGTTCAGGTCAGGTCTTGCTGCTTGGTTATGTTCCCACCTTTCACTGGCAGGATGTTCACGGCTGCAGCACATCCTTGCGAGGGTGGTCTGTTTTCCGTGTGTGGCTGGAGACATTTCTCCTGGTGCCAGCGATCATCCCACTGGTGGGGCTTAAACAGCAAACCCCAGGTGCTTCCAAGCCAACATTTATTATAGCTGAATCTTCTGAATTATTTTCTGGGTTTCGTTTTGTTGGTTGGGGGGAGAGGGGAGAGGGGGGAGAGGGGAGAGGGAGGAGTGGGGAGCCTTCACAGTGGATATTTGTATCCGTGTGAAAAAGCACCTGTTCACTTTCGTCTTCTGCCACACAGCAAGTCTCCCGCTCCCCTTGCTGGGCTTTAAGGGCTGGGACACAGCGGGGTGTGAAAACACTTTTCCTTGGAGTTTGGTTTTGGTTGGTTGGTTGGTTTTTTTGAGATAGTGAAACAGAGAAATAAACGTAACAGCAGAGTCAATTATGCTGTTAAGCAGCATTCTTTATTTTATCAGCGCCGGGGAACGCTGGGGATCATCCTCCATAAGCGCTCCCAAGACTGGGTGCTCTTGCGTTGCTTATATTCACATAATTATAACATATGCATTACAGTTTTCGAAAATTTTGACATACGATACATCTGTACTAAGAAATAATTGATGATGTTAGTTATAATTGTTCAGTTTCTTTCTTACATCTATTAATTATTAGTTAAAAATAAGCTAAGCGCTCTGCTTCTAAACAATGTATCCCTTAACCTTCTGTCTTTCTCTTGTCATGCGGAAGGATCTAAAACTTGGAAAATATCCCCTCGTTTTGCAGGTGGTCAGACAGCATTTATCATGTCAATAGGTTAACGATGGGCACGTCTTTTGTAACTTAATCACAGTGTACATTCATTTAGCAGCTTCTCTTCAGCAGGGTGCCCGGGCCGCACCTGGGGGCACACAAGAGGCGGTGACATGGATGGGGGATGAGATCTCAGCCCCGCGCTCGATGTGCGGGGGGGGGCTGCTCAGACAAAACCAGCACGGCGAGGGTGGCACAGGCCCCCCAAACCGAGGTTTGGAGCCCGGCGGGCACCGCTGGGCCCCGCCGCGGGGCCGGGAGCGCGGAACGCCGGTGCCGGGGAAGCCGTTTCCAGCCGAGCCGGGCCGGGCGGCGGGAGCTGCGGCGCGTCGGTTCCCGCCGACCGATCGTTAGCGGGGGCCGGCTTGCCCCGGGCGGCCGGGGGCGAGGGCGGCATGGCCAGGGCGGTGAAAGCGCTAGCGACCCTGAGGAATCACTGGAAGAAAACCACGTTCGGGGTCTGCCTGCTGAGCTGGGGCGGGCACTGGCTCTACGGCAAGCACTGGTAACTGCCGGCGGGGGGCGGGCGGGGAGCGGGGACACCGGCCCGGCCGTGTGCCCGGGGCTTTCGCTGCCACCCGCCCCGCACGGCGGGGCCGCCGCTGCCGTGTTCGCCTGGGGTGGCCGGGCTGCAGGGCCCTCTCCCTGGGGCGCTCTCCCCTCTCGTGGCTGTTAAAATGGGGGTCTCCCCTGGGGGGGGCTCCGGCGCCTTGCGGGGATGGTTCTCCCTCCCTCTCCTGGCGCTGGTGAGGCCGCACCTTGAATCCTGTGTTCAGTTTTGGGCCCCTCACCACAAGAAAGACATTGAGGTGCTGGAGAGAGTGCAGAGGAGGGTGATGAAGCTGGTGAGGGGCCTGGAGCACCAGTCTGATGAGGAGCGGCTGAGGGAACTGGGGCTGTTCAGCCTGGGGAAAAGGAGGCTGAGGGGAGACCTGATCGCTGTCTACAACTGCCTGAAAGGAGGTTGTAGCATGGAGGGGGTTGGTCTCTTCTCCCAAATAGCAAGAGACAGGACAAGAGGAAATGGCCTCAAGTTGCACCAGGGAAGGTTTAGGTTGGGTATTAGGAAAAATTTCTTCACAGAAAGGGTTGTGAAGCACTGGAACAGGCTGCCCAGGGAAGTGGTGGAGTCACCATCCCTGGGGGTGCTTAAAAGACGCATAGACAAGATTCTTAGGGACGTCGTTTACTGTCAGAGTAGGTTATGGGTGGACTCCATGGTCTTGAGGGTCTCTTCCAACCAAAATGATTCTATGATTCTCCAGCAGCCAAGGGCTTGGGAGGGGTTAGTGCCTTTTGTGGCTTCCCACCTTGGCCTTGTAAGTTTGGGGCTAGCTCAGGCGATAATTTTAAGCAGAGGTGTTGTCAGGGTGGCTGGGGTAATTTTGGGGCCTGCTTGAGAGAAGAAAGATTTCTGTCCTCTGACTTAAAAAAAAAAAAAAAAAAGCCAAGTGCCTGTGATTGTCTTGCTTGCTTTTAACCAATATTATAAGGATGAGTGAAACCAGGGGCTCTACACCTGCAAATGGTGCCACTGGTACTGGGCGGGTGGGAATCCCCCTTCATGCGCAGATGGTGGCCATCGCAGCACGGTGCCCTTGGGTTTTCCCACCTCCCTTCTTCTTTTAATGTTGCCGTGCACCTCATTAAAGGTGCCAGGTTTCTGCTGCACTAGCGCTTGTGCCGTTCTGGAGGCCTGGCCCCGGCTTAAGCCCTGGGCTATGCCTCCCTGGCGCGACAGCTTCGCTCCTGTCACCCGCCGAGCCGGATGGAGCCCGTCCGCTGCTGCAGCTGCGGTGCTGCTCCTGTCAGTTGTACCTAGCAGGGTGTCATTGTCACTGTTTATCTGTGGGGCGTATGTTTTTTTATAGTAAGCAAAATCCTCGCTCACAAATAGCTAGGCTTATATTTTAATCCCTGCCCATTAAGATTATGGTTAATACACTTGAATAAAATGCAAGTGTAGCCAAATTATTGTTAAAAATTGTTACTTTTGGTGCCACTCTTTATTCTGTCACTGTCATAATGTCTTCTTAATCGTTAAGTCATGATTTTAGCAGCGTTCCTTTCTGCTTACATTAAAATGCTGCCAAAGCCTTGGTGGAAAACTTAGGAAAATAAATCTGTTTATGTTGTTTGTTATACTTTCCTTCTTTATTTCCTTTTGCCTAGGGACATTTGCATTAAATCAGTCTTTGTTTTGAATGGTACATCTGCTCTAGTTGCTTGCTTCTTACCTGAAGGAGTAAGGCTCAGTTGACTGCAGGGCAAGCAGCAAAAACCTCTCCCTCCACAGTTTTTTCCTTCTAATTGCTATTTGTAGGGCAGGCTATGGTAACATGGAGAATAACTGTGTGAAAGTAGTGATAACAGGGTCACGGTTTCATCTACAGGCCTACACGGACCAGCAGACAGAAGAGAAGTACATAGTATGTTGGAGACAGGCTGAGAGGGTTGGGGTTATTCAGCCTAGAGAAGAGAAGGCTCCAGGGAGACCTTATTGTGGCCTTTCAGTGCTTAAAGGGGGCCTATAAGAAAGATGGGGACAGACTTTTTGGCAGGGCCTGTCATGATAGGACAAGGAGTAATGGTTTTTAACTAAAGAAGGGGAGATTGAGGCTAGACATGAGGAAGACATTTATTACAACAAGGGTGGTGAAACACTGGCCCAGGTTGCCCAGAGAGGTGGTAGATGCCCCATCCCTGGAGACATTCAAGGCCAGGCTGGATGGGGCTCTGAGCAACCTGATCTAGTTGAAGATGTCCCTGCTCATGGCAGGGGGTTGGTTTAGATGACCTCTGAAGGTCTCTTCCAACCCAAACTGTTCTCTGAGTCTATGCTGCCATGATATAAGCAGAAGTATTTGTGCTAAACAGGTTGAGGGGGTTTTTTGGAGCCTTAATGTAATGTTAGTGGATCCTTGAGCTCACATTCCACTTTCCCCTCTGTTGACTTGAACTTCAAATTTAGATAAAATAACAGAATGTAATTGAGTAATTATTTGAAGTTCTATCATTCTCGATACCTCTTAGCCGAAAGAATAAACCTGGTGTACAAAATGATGAGGAAGAAATTGCTCAGTGGCATTCATATGAGGGGCCGGCTGATGGGGCAGAACAACCTGTGACCTTCCCAGGTACCCTGCTTACCTCAGCGGCCTCTATACTGCGCTTCTGTTGCCACAGATACTAATGATAGCAGAGTGTATGTCAGGCCTGAGTACTATAGAAAGCTACTGTAATAGAGCATTAAGAAAAAGACTATATCTGCTCCTTGTGCATATGGAGAGTGGGCACTTGAGGAGGTGTGGGAGCAGCGTCAGACACAACCAGTCTCCCTTTTATGTCTGTTGGTTCTGGGAATTCATGTGCCTACATACTGTTGGTTTCAGCTGTATTGATTTCCTCTTCAGTAACTGTGAAAGCACATTATGATCATGGAGAATGTGAAGCGTACCATAGGTGGTATGGTAGTGAATAAGGAGGGAAAACATGAAAGGTAAACAAACAGAAAGAGAACTTTTGGTATCTAAATTTCAGTGGTTGGAGGTTATTTGCACGAAATGTAGGCATGATGCTTTAACCCAGATGATGCAGTGGGGAAAAAATATGTTTACACATCCCATTCTTCAATCTCCCCTTTTATCTGTAAGGGAAAATATGGCATTTCCTTACCAGACATTGGAAATGCAAGGCAGGAAATCCTGTGATCACAAACAGCTCTGCGTGACTTTGATGTAGACTGAAGCACAACTGTAAAGCACTGCTTTCAGAGATTTAAATACTGTTTGGAAAAACTGACAGCTGCTTAGACATTTACCTGTGGAGGATTGTTTTAGCCAGTTAATAGAAAAATGAGGAGTGACAGAAGAACCTGATGGCAAGAGTGTAAAAAATTCGATGGTGGTCTCATCGGTCCTTTTGTGGTGCTCTGTGTGGAGTGAAGGCCTCACCTTGTGGCTGCTGGGCAGCAAGGAATAGGCCAGGACCCTCTCTGCAGCTTGTCTTGCCTCCAGGTGGGGTAATGGCTTTTTGTGGGGTTTTTTTGTACATTCTCTCTTCCCAGTTTCTTTGTTTATGTACCAGGTATGTGGTGGAGCATGAGATGCCTTTTGCCTCATGCACAAACTGCTGCAGGCGACACGTGAAGAGGTTAATGAGGGAACCACATATGGGCTGTGTTGGCTGTGAGGCTCACTGTTATTGGTGTGAGAGGCTAAATTACTATGCATGAGGCATCTTTAACTGACTTATATTTGCCCTTTTAGAACAGATTAAAGGTTTAGTGAAGTCTTGTGCTTCCGTTTCTAGCATCACTGGAGTTTCTGATGAAGAGCCTTGCTTTAGTGCAGCATCAGTTCAGATTAGCCTCTGATTTCTTGGAATTAGCTGTCTGAGATGTTGCTCATTTATCTGCAGCCGAAGAACATTTTTGTTTCCCATCCTGCATTGCTCTTCCTGGCTTTTCCGTCCTTGTGGATTTTCTAAGATACTTCTCTTGCAAGGAGATCATTTGCTTTTTCGACTTCTCAAGGTTCATTCTTCTTTTGGATGCAGAGGCTATGATGCCTGCATTAAGTGGAGCTATTGTAAATAACAATCTGTCCTGCAAATAAATGGCAACTCTTCTAGAGTCAGTATGTATGTGCCCATAGGGTCATAAGCACTCTGGAATACTTCCTTAAGACTTTGGAGGATGCTACAGGGACAAATATGGACAAGAAGAATGTTACCTTTTCCAGACTTGTTCCCTGTGCCTCTTCCCTGCTTGGAAATGGACCCGGGTGTCCCCCTCCTGCACTCTGCGGACTGTGCTATGGGGTCTGATGTGGATGCCCTTGTGCTCCACCGGCTATAGAGGAAAGAGGGGCTCTGGAATGCAATGGCACATCGCTGAGTTAGTCTAAAGGTTGTGGATGACGATAACTGTAAAGGTCAAGGAGCTTCTTAGCCCAGTCTTGTATGATACTTTCTTCATGCAGCATTCAGTTTCTGGACTGGTGTGTTATCCTTTCACCTTTGGAGGTGTTTGTTCAAATACTGACTGATTTTAAAGTAAGGGCGTTTGGGATGAAGGGAGAAAGTAAAGAGGAAATGTTGTGCTTATTCCCCAACTCCATTTGTGATTCAACCCAGGTATATAACACAAGGTGCCTTTTTGAAACAGGCATCGATCACGAGGTGGCAAAGGCTTTTCACGTGTAAAACAATAGGCTTTATGTCTGATTGAGCTACTGTTAACCAAAACCCTATTGTTATTTTTACAAAACCTTAGTAAGCCTTAAAATTCCTTTCTTTCTGATAAAAGAATATGTTTTAAAAATGCATTGTTTGGCATTTAGGATAGCAAATACTTTTGCAGTATTGGATAAGTAAGAAGATAACTCAGTGTTGTCACATCTGAGATTTTCTCCCTTTAATTTCTCTGGATTGCATGAATGTATGTATGTATTATCATCATTTTAATCTACAGCATGTCATACTACAGGTACAAGGTACACTGAATTTAGGGTACTAGATCAAAGCTTAGTGGATATGCAGATTGTCAGATACATGCTCATGCACAGTAACGTACTTCAGTTTATCTGTAATCAACCTTGTGTATTTGTTAAAGATACCCTATGGTGGTTTGGTTGTTTAAAATTTCCACCTCTCACCTTTATGTCCCAGGTCACCTTTCCTGAATCGCTCTTCTTTATATGTCTAGGTGGTGCAGTGAGTCACCAGCTACGTCAAATCAGCAGAATAATCTCTGGCATGATGGACATCAGCTTAACTGATTGTCAGATATGGCCAGACAGTTACGGTGGTGTCACTGGGTAAGCAATCATCACTTTGTCAGGAGAGCGACCCTCAGTATTGTACTGAGGCAGTGGACTCATCAGATGCTTCGTTTTACTCTGTATGTGTTAAAGTATTGACTTTCTCTGTAGAAAATGCTGGCAAGGCATCTGGGCCCTTGTCTGCTTGCCAGTAATCTGAGTGTTATTGTTATCTATAATTTGAGTGTTAGCCTCTGCGTGTTTGCCAACTGATAACTCACTTTGTCACCTTTCTGTGTATATTTCCTGAGTGGCTGGCTTTATTTCATCAAAACTTTGTCAAAAAAAGGGAGTATAAATTCTGAGTCTTGGGGATAGCTGATAAAAACTGAGATTTGTCTTTCATGCCCTTCCAAAGCCAAGCTGGAAGTAAATGCTAATATCCAGCAAAGAGGATGCTCTGCTCTTGCTGTGTTGGAAGCAGTCAAAAAGCTCTCTACTAAGATAAAAATCTCTTTTAGGTGTTCTGTTATAGCTCTTGAGGAGTGATCCTATATGCACAGCTTTGGTCAAGTTTCTCTTCACAAAACTCTGTGCAGACACTGAACTGGAGAGTTTTAAGCTGCCTGTTGCTTGAATGTACTTAATAGTCTTACATTTAATGCTGAGAACCCTTTTTGAAATGGGATCTCACACCTGAGCTTCTCTGTATGTTTGTAGCATGGTCACTTTTAAGGGAGTTGCTGTGGTTGGCTCTAAGACAAGGGCTTTACCCTTGCTGCAGCAGTGGGCGTCACGGAGGCACCCCAAAGTCAGTTTTAGGTGGACAACAAGTTCCAAAACAGCCTTTATTCTAGCTGGAAAAGTGCAGCCAATAAACCGACTAGAAACAGGGTTTATACAATTAGTTAGCACTCCAACAACATAAAATACAGGTTCGGATATCAGTTGAGGAGATTATTGGGGTATAGCAAAATAAGAATAATGAGGATCCTCAGCATGCATGCACATGCTCACAAGAAACAAACCAGAGCCCTCTGACTCCAGGGCACCCACAAGAAATAATCACTCGCTTGGGTTAGGCAAGGACTCACACTTGCCTGGTTAGGCAAGGACTCATTCAAGGATATATCAACTAAATAACCACTCACCCAAATGAGGAGGTGAGGCGCTCTCAATCCCAGGAAGTCTCCTTAGACGGCGTCCCAGTCTAAGGAGAGGGCTCCAGTTCACAGACCCCCTGCTCCGAGAAGACCACTCCAAAGGGGGCCTTTGGCAGGAGCCCCGTTTTATAGACTGGTCAGATCTGGCTGTGGGCATTACAACATGGTCCAGAAACTTTCAGCTACTCTGGGCACCTCGTCTGCTAACGACCCTGTCAATTGACCGAGGGTCCCACCCCTCCTGCCCCACCAGCTGGTGGAGGTGAAGTCACCCTGACCCGGGGTAGGGGAGGATGACACTGTCAGCACCTTGGTACCACCCTAGGTGTGTACGTGGGGACAGGCACAAAAGGTGCTAAAGAGCCATCAACTGCCCCATTGAAGGCTCCAGATCTCAGGGGGATGTGCAACTGCCACAGTGGGCCTCAAACAGCTTCTTAGGTTCCAGTTTGGTGTCTTCTTGTCGAGTTCATTGCTGCCCTGACTGACCTTTCATGGTGAGAACTGTCCTTTCAGCCCTGGCCCCTGCTGTCCCTTGGGCAGAGGATGCAGCCTCAGCTGGAGGAACACCTCTACTAAAATGTGTGCATCTGTGTGCTTGTATATATTAATTCCCTGTTAATTAAGGACTGTTAATTCCCTGTTATGGCTGAAAACACTGAGGACAGGAGCAGCAGCCACCAGCCCTGCGCCAGAGATGTTGCAGACGAAACAAGACAGCCCCCGTTCAGGTGGGATGTATGGATGTTCTGCTCTCACAGCCTGGTGTGCTCTGGCACAGCTGGTGCATGGGGACCTCTGGCCAGTTGCTCTTCTTCTCTTTCTGCATCGGTTCCTTGCTTCGGCGTAAGCCTGCTCCATCCTCCGAAGAGTCTGCGCTGCAGTGGCCTTGCAGGATTGACTGATAACCTTTGTTGAACCAGTCGAAGTTTGGTCCTTGGGTTCAGCTCAGGACATCCTCTTTCCTCCATACCCCACTGCCGCTGCTCGTTCCTCTCTGTCTCCCAATTTTTTACAGCTTAAGCAAGTTGGCCCAATTGTAAACTGTGTGATGCTTAATTCTCACAGTGGGAAGGCAGCCCTGGTTTGGGCAGCAGATGCAATACTGCACATCTGTTTTGCTCTAAGGCTGGAGTTGTACCTATAAGCCCTTAGGGGAAATATAAAGTAAAAATTGACTTTTAGTTTGCTGTGGATATGGTGCAAGTCGGAAGAAATCTCTGTGTGTTGTTTAAGGCAGTGCAGCAATTTCCCTCAGCCTCCACTGGCTCATGTTCAAGTGCCATTGAAAAGGCTTTGTTCCTACCTAATACTAGTTAACAAAGTATAAAAAACCAACAAAATCTTATGTTTTTTATTAACATCCCTTCCTCTCTGGGAGCTGGCCCGCAGTTGTATCTTGACAATCTAATACGTACCAAGACAGAAGTCTTTAAGATGTTACCTTTTTGCTATTTTTAACATTGTTCTAGCTATATGTATTAGTTGGTATGACCTGCAGAGGACTTCCACACACGCTTGTGGTACTTTAGGTGAGCCGTATGAGATGAATAAAGGCAAGAGCTGTGATACAGGAGGAGGACTGCTGTTCTCACAGGTATATCCCTGTGTGTGCACTTGTGCTGTTTTTTCTTAAGTGTGAAGATACTTAAGTGTTGATGGAACATTTTAAAGAAATAACGATTTTCCTGTTACCTGGCATCTTTAAGCCAAACTGAGATGACTTTGAAATATATCTCCGGGTTGAATTAGTGGGAATCCTATGGATATGGCTGGGCTGGTGTGGGATTGTGGGTGCTGTGCTACTGGAGAGGTAAGACAAATCGCCTGTAAAGTACTGGACAGTAAATGGTTCTTCTGGTCTCAGAACTTAAACTTTTCCTTTGACACCAAAATGTGCCAGAGCAGACTGGTTCTGTAGGTGCTTTGATGTTGGAGAAAATAAACTTAAATGTTGACATCTAGACTGTCAAGCCTAATTTTTATGGTGAAGACTCTGTTGAGCTGAATCAAACTTGCATCCTTGACAGCTGTTGTGAGGATCTTTGCAGGTTGGGACAGAGGGCGCAGTATCTTTTGCTTGCATTTGTAAAGTTGTGCTGGACTGGATTTTAAAGGCATTTGTCACTGCAGCATAAGGTTGTGGGCAACAGGAAAACATACTCACCGACGATGTGACACAGCTTGACTTCTGAATGAAATAACACCAATGTGAAGTAAACAGATAATGTGGATTTGACTAGAATTTCCTGATAAGGTTAGGACAGCCATTTGCAAATACATCAACTGCGCAACCACTCTTTGATAGTGGTGTTTTCTTGATATCCCGTCGTATTTCCACTTTACATATTGAAATCGCAGTTGCTTTGTGTTTGCAGTGACCGCACATAGTCATAGAGGGGAAAAAAAAAAAGTCCCTGTGTGAGGGCTCGTGCCCCTAACAGCACAGTGTGGACTTAGCCTGTCACGCTGTCTTGATTGAACTGGAATTAGCTGTGACAATGTTGTTTAGCTTGAAACACAAACCTTTTCAGAGACAGTTATTTTAGCTAGTGCACTTTCATTATGTTACTGCAATCAAAAATAAGCATGTTGCTCCTCTAAGTAATATTTCAGGTGCTTAATACAAATGACTTATTCCTGTGGTTTTAAGGAGCAAACCTGACAATTAAATGCATGCCTGTGAGGAAATTTTTTTTAGACATTGCAGTTACTTCTTATCCTGGTGAGGTATTATTCACATATTTTCTTTTTCCATGCTTGAATTCTTCATTTGTCTATTTATTATTACTAGGAATAATTCTATGGCTTTTTTTGCTGTAGAGTTTTCTCAGAACCCAACTACCTATCTCACCTGAAGTCACCCTGTTTCTTCTTTTATGGCATTGCAGCATCTTTTGATGACGCCAGAAAGAGCAGCTTGTGTAGCTCCAATGACAGATAAATACCGTACACTCGTGGGTTTGAATAGATCACACTGGTGTTTGGGTCCAGAGGTCTGACCAAGGCCTTGCCTTCCGCCATTTCCCTTGCAGGGTTGGGCCTGATGAGCCCCACTTTGTGGCAGGACTGTGCTGTTTTCTTAGTCAGTTGTTTTTCATGGTTGGCCTTGAATCCATTTAATTGGTGTAGTGTATTCATTTTGGTATGCTGACTATAACTGGATTTCTTTGTACTTGATGCTTTTGAGACAATAATATACTTGTCTTGCCAGGTATTGGCAAGGGCAAGCCGAAGGAGCTTTTTGGTTTTAGCAAATAGGGCGAGTGTCTGGTATCTAGAGGACAGGCGAGGCTTTGGGCACTGCAGAACAGGACTCCCTGGTTTGTCTGCAGTGGCCAATAGGGCATTTTTTGGTCTGGAGAAGAATGGAATTTTGTTCCTCACTCAGTAGCTCTGTCTCCAGTTTGCTTGCCAACTATACGCTTCTTGCCACCTTACTAATGCTGCCTGTCACCAATGACAAGTACAAGGATTAGTCTGGAATTTATTTCTGAAATGACTCTCAGTGACTTATCTAATACTGATATTTTCTTCTTTGTTTTTAAAGTTCGTTTGGGTGAGTTGAGTGATTTTGACCTCTCTGAGTTAGTGCTTTAGGTCAGGCTCAGACCTGGGTGTGTGGAAGGTGTTGCGTTAACTTGTGTTCAGCTTACAAACTGATGGAGTGGGGACCTGACAAGTATAATGAGCAAAGATTTAAGTTCAAGTAAGTTACACTTGAGTCTACTCTAAATCCGTTCTATACTGCCAGAATGGTAATTACCTTCAGGCAGTATTAACATTGGAAAAATACACACTTTAGATCTGGAGTACAGTTAGGTACCAATTTAAAAATAAAACACAGTTATACAGAGTCTTGTACCTTACGTAATCTCAGCACACTTGGTATCCTGGTCTTTGTTTTCTGCTTTGCTTTACTATAGAAGGGGTGTTTGTGTGCACATGCGGGAAAAAATAATGCATGTGTGCTTAAATGGGTGTGTTTCATCCTTAAAATGTGTTAAATAGGTCTTAACCTGTGGTTTTTTATTTTAGTGTTGTCAATGTGTGTATAAAAAGGGCATGTACCTATGTGTTAAAAATGAGCAAATTGTTTTAAACTTGCACTACCTAATGTCCACTCTCTTTTCTGTCTTACCTAATAGCGATAACCTGCTACGAAGAGCTGCTTGCCATGAAGCCCAGGTAATACCGTTTAAAGTGATAAACTTAGATTAAAATCTCCCTCTTATCTTGGTTGTGCAGGGCTCCTGAGATTCTCCCAGTGGGCCCTCCCTATGTGACAAGCCTTATAATGATGCTATCTGTTTTCTTTTGCTAAAGTGCCAAAGAGTGGCCGAGGCCTGCAGCCGGGGGACGGTACCTTCCGTGCCCTGACCCTGCTGTCGCAATGGATGGTGCGTTGTTATCCTTGGGGTAATCTTAGTTACTGCCGTAGCTACCCAGACCTCCATCTCTGCAGGTGCAATTACTCCGTGTCTGTAAAGTTCTGGTGGGAAGATGGTTTGTTGATAAGACTGAAACTGCAGACCCACCACAACGGGTTTAGTCTGGGCAGAAGCAATGAGAACCGCTTCATGTGAGTGCTCAGCTGGAGAGACCTGGCGCTTGTCTATTCCATCCTGAGTTTCTTTATCAAGAATAATAAGTGTGATGACTGACTTAGCGCTTTTGAGACCCATGTACTGGGAGCTTAAAGGAGACAACCTGTTTGCTGATCGCTGACAAGAAAGCTGGTAATCAGAGAGAGAGAGTGTGTTATTCTCTGAGTACACTGACTATTGCATTTTGTAGTTTGTGGCCTGCGTGGGCAACCAGCAATGAACAAATTCCCATACTGTAGTATTCCCTTAAAGAAATCTTGCCCCTTAATAAGCAGTCTGTCAGGGGCACAAGTGCTGCTGCCCGTGGATGACATCCCTGCCCAGGTACTGCTTATCAGCTCTGATAACCTTGAAGGTGTGGTGTAGGATTTTAGGAGTCTTTCTACCTCTCACAAATGAAGTTTATTCTAAGCCTGCTGCTTTGTGCCAGATCTTAGAGATCCTGCAGGGTGGAACACTTCTCCCATCATTGCTACATACTGGGGCCTGAGAAGAACGGTGAAAATTATTTTTCTCATTAAACAACTTTCCTTGAGATTGCCCTGCCTCTGTGGTGCACCTGAATAATCCCAATTTTAGCCTGCCTGCTGTTGAAGGAAAGATATTCACAGCAACTTGATACGGGCAATGGAGCTTCATGCTGGAATAGATGTAACAGAGCTAAGGTGTCATGATAGAATAAGAAAAATCTTTCCCTGAAAATACTACTTTCCTAAATCACTCCTATGGTTTCAGAGTCAAATGCATTTCCAACTCATAGTATCAGTTCTTGATTTTTATGTTTTCAATATTAATGTTTATTGCATAATGTCAAAGTGCTAGTTTTTTATATCAGAAAAAATAGCACTTAATGCCTCAGTATTTGAAGCGTGCTGACCAAATTAAAAAATTTTTAAAGAAAGCACTGATGAAATTATATACAAGGAGAAGTTAAAAGACCTAAGCGTGTATACTGTCAAAAAGGTGTAACTGCTAAAGAAGGACTGGTACAAGAAGATAATTCTGTTGTGGAAATTCTGACTTTCCTGAGTCTTCATTCTGGTCATTAAGTGATAGGACCTATTCCATAATGGCTTATTCTTGTAAATGGAAGTGCAAAAGCACTGTCAGTAGAACTTCCTACAGTTTCAGTGGTTAAAACCTGGGAAAATATCTTGCAGAAGACTCCTGCACTAGAAAGGAATGAACCAGAAAGCCTAGTAATCAATTCTTGCTGTAATTTCCATTCTCACTGATGCATCAGTGCCAAATACTGCTTGAAAACACAGCAATACCGCAGTAAGGCAGTAAGCAGGCTGATATGTTCTTCAGAATAACAACAATCTGTAATTGTTTGAAAAATGCTATTGGCGTTTATAGTGCTACAGAAGTATTGCGGAAAAAATAGAGGGAGACTCACCCAAGAAAAAGTTTAGCCTGAGTGAAGTGTGTGGGGGGTTCCCTATTATTTTTACATCCAATTTTTATGTTTTTAAGCCTGTTACAATACCAAACTGGCAAGGTGCCCACCTTCCTGCCAAAATACCTGCTACAGCAATATTTCATGCAAAGATTCCACCATGCACATCTGAATTTAAATATCAGTTTATGATGACAGCCTTGGGGTCGCAAATGATCCTAGAAAGATTCTATAATAAAGAACCCATTTATCCTATTTTAAACCTTTTACACCTTCTTCTCTGAAGTAAGCCAGTGTCAGCTCACAGTGGGCTGCCTTTGCTAATGTGGCCTCGCTGACTGACCTTGTTACTGAACTCCTGGCATGTGTTAAAGAGGTCCTGTTTAGCTGGCAAACAATTCATTCTTTGAAGCAGGGATAGTTTTCTGTAAAGGAATGTAGGTTCTGTGTTAGTATTCCCAAAGCATTATAAAGCCTTTGTGTAAAGGGTTTTTCATAGTTGCAAAATAGTGATTATCATCTTCAAAGTCCAGAAATGCAATTCCTGGAAGTGTGCATTTGGTAAGGAATTGAAAAGGTGTTGGCTTGCTTAAATTATACATTTTTATATATATTTAATAACCATTGTTAATGTCTGGCTTTAAGTTGTCTTTCCTTATGTCATGCTCTGAAAAAAAAACCTTACAGAATGTTGCATTGTTATTTTTTTATTTCCTGTCTTAAAAATCACCGTTTGCTTTAGAAATGCCCCTGTATGTAACGTAAATGTCCAAGTACGTTACATAAAGAAGTGATTATGTCATTACTCATACATTCTTTGTGAGCCTTGTTAGGTGGTTTAGAGCAAGCAAGTACATCACATCGTGCCCCCCAAGCAATTAATTAATTGTTTCTAACAGCTGTAACATGCTAGAGGTCCCTTATATTTTCCAATTCCTGCCCAACAATTGCAATAAGTTGGTCTGTTTTCCAGCTGATTTTTGAGTAAAGCTTGATTTGTTTCCCTTTCTTTGAAGATTCCTTTACTCTCAGCGACTTCTCTCATCCTTTTCCTTTCTTGAAGAAGAAATTTGGATGTTTTAAGCAACACAGGCAGCTGCATGCTTCTTTTAATTGAGCTTTCCTGAGCAAAGTTGGCAAGTGGAATTAATTATGAATTTAAACACCTAATGATCACTAAAAATCTACTGTGCTTTCTGTACAGTGTCCACCTTCTTCAATATAAAAATTCCTGCTAGGCGGATTAATTTTCAAGATAAAGAGGAGAAAAAAACAAGGACACTTGACTCTGTCTTATGTTCAGTGCAGTAATCTTTTGTTCCTACTTTATTTCTGGGGCTTCTGGATGGTACTGCTGAATACCTTGTCATCTTCGTACTCAAAACCAGTTTGATTTGATGTGGTAGCGAGGATGCCTTTAGGTGACCCAAAAGAGGTTTACGGAGTGGGAAGTAACATGCGTGGAAACTTTGCCTTTTCTTGCCTCTCCTGCGCTGAAAAGCTATAGAAATAGGTACAAATGGCTAAAAGTTACAAAAGGCTGTATGGAGTAACTATTTAATAATTTCAAATGGAGGCATCTATTCAGAATTGGATCAAAAGTTGAAGAGGAATTCAGTGATTTTTATATGGAGACATTAGGGAGAAAAAAATGTCTTGAGAAACAGTGAGCTTGCTTATAGTTCAGGGCAATTATCTTTTATATCTTCAAAAACTGAAGCATAGAAAATAGAAAAATGAGCAGAAGATATAAAAAAATGAAGTACAGAAGCAGAAAAAGATGCAGAAAGAAGCTGGCAGGCAGGTGTATAAGAGTTACGTAAGGAAGGAAAATCAAGTAACCTTGGAGTCAATGATAACTCCTTGGATCTCTGCCCACGGCAGAAAACCAGAGGTTTGCAAAAATGAAATAGTGGTGGAATTGTAAAAATGCGCTAAAGAGTACTTGTGACAGTGGTGTGAGCTGTTGCTAAGAGTGCAGGTCTTTGGATAGCAGATACCTGTAAAATGGCTGAAGATGGAAATCATTTGAATGTCATGAGGCTTGAAGGCCCATTGACATTTGTAGAGATGCACTATTTTGAACTGTTTTACCAATGTGCTTAAAAGATTAATTGAATTCTGCTCTTTTTCTGTCACTTAGGCTTTTGGCGATGAGCTGATCCCTTCCAGTATGCCACTGAAGAAAGCAACAGTGTTCCTCAACCCAGCAGCTTGCAAAGGGTAAAATTCCCCCTTCCCTACATTCATATGTGAGGCACTCTTTCGGTATTTTTGCTCTGACATCCACTATAAAAACCAGCCAGATTTTTGAGCTCATTTTTGCCTCCCTCTGATGCCAAGCTGGTGCTATGTAGCTATGCCAAATTTTATTTCACCAAATATTGGGCTGAGAAATAGAACTAGATGCTTGAGTTGAAAGAATTATTTCTGAACGTGTATATTTTAAACTTTTGTTTTATCTTGTGTTTCGGCCTTTGTCATCCCTTTGTATGTGGAATTCCTTCCAAACTTTTGTATGTGATGCATTTCCGCCCTCAAAAACTATAGAAATAAGAGATGACCTTGATTGCTTCAAGACTTGAAGTTAGGCAGCAGTGATTGTGCTTCTGTAGGAACCTGCCCTTGAAAGGGATGTGCCCACGAACTGAGAGGCTAAATATGGGCTCAGAGCAAGACTCCTGGAAGAGGTCGGCTGCTATTTTTGCATGTTCATTAGCAGAAAACCAGTAATCTTGGACATGATGTGTGTCTGTTTCTGCTGATCAGCTAAGCTTCATATCAGTTGCACCTTGGGGAGGGGCAGAGAGTTGTTAGTAACAATATGAAAGGAATAATATATGCGACATGGAAGTGCTTGGACTTAGGTGCTTTTGTTCAAAACACCCATGACTGGAAAATGCAGTGTTAATAAATGAAGTCTCTGACTTCTAGTTTCATGTTTCTACTTGTTGTAAGCAATTTTTAGTTAATGGCGTAATTATTTCATTATGCAGTTACAGGCAGAAAATGCATCAGTCCTATAACAAAAGAAGGTCAGCTAAAATATTTCTTCTAAACTTACTTAATAATATATAACAGTAAATATTTTTGTAATGTGTCTGGAAACGTAAACAGACCTTCTTTGTGGTCTTAATACCTGGTGCTCTTTAAATCATTAATTTTCAAATAAATTTTTTTCTGGAGATTTTTGTTTGTTCGTTGCATTTTGTTATTATTTTGGAGAAAGCTAGATAACCTCTTCTGCATTTATTAGAACTGCAACAAACAACTGACATCTGAGATATGAGTCTAGAAATGTAATAAATTTGAACCAAATGAAATCTCATCTTTCCTGACTGGCAGGTTGAGTGACTGATTTTGTAGATTATATGCTCATTTTTAAGTAGACTTCTTCTCGTTATTCATTTGTTTCTTTCCTTTTAAATTATTTTAGCCACCAGACTAATGAAATGGTTTTTACTTTGTTCTTTCTAGTAAAGCCAGGAATCTTTTTGAAAAGAATGCTGCTCCAATTTTGCATTTATCTGGCTTGGATGTAACTATTGTTAAGGTAAGAACTGATAGGTTCTGCTAATATAGATATATTGTCTGCTCTGCTTTCTCCTCTTGAAAAATTGAAATTAAATTCTGGATGCATTTGAAATTCTCAGTTGTCCTGTGCACATCTCTTGGGAAGAAATAAATACTGAGATATTAAGCTAGTACTTAATCTTCTTTTTAATTCACAATTAATTTACAAACTATGTAGTGAGTTTTTAATTTTCAGCTAAAGCAGTACATGTGTTTGTCTGTGTCTAAATCAGCCCTTGTATAATTCATGTTTGAGAGAAAATTCTCTAAATATTTGAGTGCTGCCTAGTAGTGCGTGCCCATTGCTGTTGAAATTGTCAATTCTGCCTGAACTTGCAGAATTCAGAAGGGATGAACTTTGATGTGCAGTGGAACTGTTCAGATTAATTAAAAATAACCTTTTATTTTTACACTGAAAATATCTCAGTGTATCCTCAAATAACATTCCCATCATGAAAGCAGAACACTGTCTTCTAAGTGGTGTGAATTAACAGAGAGGTTTTCTTTGGAAAGAGAAGAACAAGTAAACATGAAGGGATTCTGATTTTTTTGCAGGCTTTTGAGATTGTGATATGTGGATTGTTTAATAGTCACTGTGTCCTAGCAGTGAAGTACTCTGACATGTATCTTTCTGTCTTGGAATCTTTTTCACAAGGTTTAGTGTTAAAATGTTTATTTTTATGAATGCTTTTTTCCTGATCATTGAAAATATATAGTCTCAGCCTAAGAAAAAAAAATATTTTACAATACTTAGAACTGACAATTCGTAGCTTCAGACCGGGAAAGTTAAGAAAAAAAGGCTGGGCCAGTAACTGCGGCTGAGATGTTCTTGTAGAATCACAGAATAGTCTGGGTTGGAAGGGACCTTCAAAGGTCATCTAGTCCAACCCCCTGCCATGAGCAGGGACATCTTCAGCTAGATCAGGTTGCTCAGAGCCCCGTCCAGCCCGGCCTTGAATGTCTCCAGGGATGGGGCATCGACCACCTCTCTGGGCAACCTGGGCCAGTGTTTCACCACCCTCAGTGTAAAAATTTTCTACCTCATGTCTAGCCTGAATCTCCTCTCTTTTAGTTTAAAACCATTACCCCTTGTCCTATCACAATAGGCTCTGCTAAAAAAGTCTATCCCTTGTCTTGTAAAAGGTATTAATTTTTCAGAAAACAGTGTTGCTTCTTTAGAAAGTTAGTGTACTCTTTACTGCTAAACCTGTTGTCAGCAGCTTGCTCTCGGGCAGTAGCCTTTTATGTACCTGATTTTGTGTTTCAGAAGACGCACTTGAGCACTTTGTCTGCTAAAGATGTTGGGACTTTTTCTGCAAGTGCATGGTTTGCTTGTGGTTTTATTCCAGTGTAAAACTACCTGGAAATATGTTTATTGCTACAATACTCTAGATCTACTAAATAAGATTTACTCCGAGATTTGATTTAGCTTTTTTGTGTGTTTGCACATACTGTATTTGGCAGCAGACGTGTTTTATAAGTTGAAGAAATTTCAGTGAACGTAAGTAATATACAGCACTGTGTGCCTATATGAGAATAACTGTTTAGCAAATGGACAGATGATTCTTTTTTTTTTTTTCTATAGAAGAGAAATCCTAGAAATAGTCACTCGTGTTCTCATGTTTGGTTTTCTGTTTCTTCAGACTGATTATGAAGGACAAGCAAAAAAGCTGCTGGAGTTGATGGAAAACACAGATCTGATCATTATTGCAGGAGGAGATGGCACAGTACAAGAGGTACTGCAGGAGCTCTGTCCTGGTTTGTTGAGAATCATAGTCATGCTGAGAGTGAGAAGATTGAGTCTGTGTAATGTAGCATCATCATAACAACTATTAGCTAGACATTTGTCCATTTTAGTATCTGTGTTTTCAGTCAATGTTTAATCTTCTGGGGACAAGAAAACTCAAGCTAGTTGTTTTTAGTCTAAAAATGATGATGAAAGTGGGGGCAGAAAGAGTGGATGACATAAGTAGCTTCCAGAATTTTATTCTAGAATGAGAAAAATCATTCGGGGAGACATGATTCTAACTTTTTCTTTCTGTGTAATATAGCTGTAATGGTTTCATTTTCAAAGTTCTTTCCTATCTGTACTCCCCAAGAGGAATTCATGTTTTGCTAAGTGGGAATCGAATAATTTAAAAATTATGTGGGAGTGATAACAAAGCATGGTCTGTATTTAATAAATGCCTGTTGTCAAGATGATTAATGACAGGAGCAAACTACCAGCAGAACTGGGGGATACTCTATTTTTCAAGGAAGGCTGTATTTTATTAAGGCATTTCCCAGAATGCTAACTACTGGCTTCATAAGGCAATGACTAAATGAAATGCAATGACCTTAAGAGAAAGTAGTCAGAATCATCTTTTCTCCTGGCCTTACATTTGATTATTTTTAATTGCACACTGACCAGCACCATTTTTGCATTATGCAAAGCATAATGTTAAAACATTTACACTGGCATTGGTTGTGGCGCCACTATGTGCGCTCCTAACCTTGCTATTTCCGTCATGTTTGCACACTGAACATGCCTCCTTTCCCATGTAAATGACCGCAGCACCTTCCATAAGAGTGGCTGCTCCGTAAATCTTTTCCAAGGAGTAAATGTGGGTATCAATTTTGTAGCTTTCTACTGTAACTAAAAACCAAAGTTCTCAGAGCTGAGCATTTCCCCTGTTTTTCAGGTCATAACTGGACTTCTCCGCAGAGCAGATGAGGTGAGGAAGTGTCATTTTTAAAATGTTGTTTATTTCTTAGAGGAAATGTCTTGTGCATCCTCTGTGATCCCTTGGCCCCAGCTGTCTTCTGCAGATACGTTGCTTACTAATCTGGAGCCAGCTTGCTGCGTAAAAAGTCCTTCACGCTGGTGTCCTGCAATTCTACCCGTTGTTCTTTGGCCCCTTTCTCAGAGAGTGCGATGGCTCCCGCGCCACAGCTTTGGGAAGTTTCCAGCATCAGAACAGGGACTGTGGAGAAGCCAAATGCAAAACTTTCAAAGACCCGTGGACCAGCTGTGTGTGCTGCTTTGTTTGGCAGAAGCATTGGGCGAAAGTACATGTTTTTCTTGTATTTGTACAGGCTTGAAACTGAATTCAGCTATGGCCATGCTCCTATTGCTTTATGACTGCTTTGCAGTCTTTTCGAGCGGTGAATATCTACGTATGCAGATGGCTGCAGAGAGCAAGTTTTAACCTCTCAAGGTGGATCGCTCCAAGTGGAAATGAGAGAGATTTTTCTTTTTGAAAAGGGAGGACAGTGTTATTGAAGAAAGGAGGGAATCATTGTTCCCAAAACATTCTGGCAGGAGCTGGCAAAAACTCAATTAAATGATCCAGACAAGATTATGATGATATCCTTGGCAGCTAGAATTGTATCTGTTTAGGTGGTTGCTTTGTCTGAATGTGACAAGAGAAACTCTGCAACCAATTAGTATTTTTAAAGTGGCACTGGCTGTATAAATTCTGAGACATCGGGTTTTTAAATTTAATATTAGTATATTAATATATTAATCAGTTGGCCCCTGAGACCTCTATAATGTAAAGATACTAGAAGAAAAATTTTAGAGGCTTTACTGCCTAGTTTTTCTTCTCTATTTTTTGATTTATTATCTTAACGTAGCTTAGGTTGATTTGCAGTAGCGTAGAAAATTCTGCATTTGATACTATTTTGGATGGAATACTGCATTGTAGTATTGCCACTGTGTCACTATATGTCTTTGGCCAGGGGATTCTTCTTGTCCTTCATATAACTCTGTCCTAGGAGTAGAGATCTGCAGTTCAGCCCCCTCAGTCTGTGCTCTGCTTCTGTTTTTACTGGAGTATGTCACACCACTGTTGCCTGAATAAGACGAGCCCGTGCAAGGTATTCCAGAAAGGCTGTTCCTGGCAGCCAGGGGAGCAGGGCACGAGCTGCAAACAGCCTGTCATCTGCATGCTGTAAAACAATCTTGAAGAAAAGGGGAGAAGGGTGTTTGAGATGTGTTAAGACTTGCAGGTGACACAGAGACAGCGAGGGAGAGCGAGCGGGCATGAAGTGAGAGGGGTATTACTTGGTGCGGATTTGCAGTGTCACGGTGCTGCTGGCAGCAGTGCCCAGGAGGGAGATGCTACATTGTGATATACAGTCATTTACATTGATTTGCTGACACACATCAAGAAGCACAGCTTATTATGAGGCGCAGTGTAATAACTTGCTCCTTCAGCAAGCCCTTTTGCTGAACTGTGGTACAGAAAAATAACATGGTCAGTGACTTCCAAAAATTGGACTTTCTGCTGCTTCATGATTTGGATGCTAGAGGAATCAATTAATTTCCTTTCCTTAACTGAGAAAATCTCTTTGCCATGCAAGGTTACTCTGTCAGAGGGGGATTTCTGCAATGGTAAATGAGATTCAGAGCCTGTGATGCCACTGTCAGTATTGAGAAAGATGGCAGATCGCTGACAAAATCCCTGCATTAGTTAGGACGTGGCTGCCAACTTACATGTAACAACACTCTTAATGATTACAGAGAGCTCCTTTGTACCCAGTTGGCAGTGGTGGGTTCACAGATTCGGATGCCATGTTCTGAGTCATTATGTATTACTGCCTCATTTAAGGAAGAGCCTGGCTGCTCAGTGCCAAAGGGGTGATATCAGGCACAGCTGTGATCTCCACGCAGGAAGCTTTGTTCAGCGGATGCAAATGTTAATTTACTCTCCTCATGTGTCCAGGCTGCCTTCAGTAAGATTCCTATAGGATTCATACCTCTTGGAAAGACCTGCACTCTGAGCCACACGCTCTACCCTGAGAGCACGAACCAAGTCCAGTAAGTATTATATGTTTCTGAAATGAGGCTTTTTTTTGGTTTCTTTTTAAGGAGCAGTGCTTCTCAGTAGCTTGATACTTTTCTTTTTCCTCTGTGTTATACAGAATTTGGCAGTCTCTGGGCAGAGCTTAATGATTCTCTGGACTTGCCTGAGTTAATGACTCCCAAAACCAGACTAAAAATTAAAAGAAGGAAATGCATGTATTATTAGAACATGAAATAATTTGCTGTGGCTAATTGTGATGGTGTGATGTTCAGAGTTTTAAAAAAATGGGGTAGAAGGATCAAGCCTCTTAGGAATAGTCAAAAAGGATATGACAAGTATATACCAAGGATATGACAAACAGAAGTCTTCTTTCCGTCCTTTCTCCAGTTTAAGAATTCTAGCAACTAGTCCACATATAACCTGGTTAGCACCTGCAAAGTAAAACATACAAGAATATCTTTATGGGAAAGGTTGGATCCCATTATTGACTTTTCCAGGGTTTCTTGCTCATTCCTGTGATGGGACTGATGCTGGCAACTCTCCAACTACCTGGATCTTATCTGTCAGCATCCTGGATATGATCCAGTCTGCATTTCAGTTTGTTGTGAGGTTGTTTTGTCCACCTCAAAAGTAAAAAGTAACCTTTCTTTTCCCCACACTTCATATCTTTTACATTTTTCCCTTCCTCTCCTCCTATGCTGATGAAGATATTTCTCCTTGCTCCTGAAATCTGTTCACTCTGATTCTCCCAGTAATTCATTAATATTCTTCTTTGTGGAACCCTTGCTGGTATCCATCATACATAAAAACCACGAGCCAACTGGCATAAAATGCTTCATTAAAACTACCAGAGTGCTTTGAGCTCAGCAAGATGGACAAGGCTGTAATCAGCAGCTAAGATTAAAATAATAATGTATGTTTGGGTTCTAAAGAAGCTGTTCGAAATGAATGATCTTCTTGTCCCAAGGTAATGAACTGTGCAGATGAGACTGCAGCATATTGGTGAAGTTGAAAGGAATTTGGTCCATAGACTGGTTAACAACCCACACCAGTAACAGAACCTGACTTCAGAAGTGCAGAAGTGATATTTTTAAAAGAAATATTTGGGCTTTGGTTCCTTCAGCACTGTCTCGCCTTTGGACTGTAGGAACTGTAGAGGTCTTACACAAAGATAAGAGTTAGGAGAAAAGAAGGGCTGAGGGAAGAACAGTTTCCTTCTTTGTCTCAGTGATATAACCCTGATGAAGCCGAAGGCAATTTCTCCTGCTGACTCACGTGACTATTGGATTGGATTTGAAAACTACATTTGGTATTGTGGTTGTTTTTTGGTTGGTTGGTTTTTCTTTCCTTTTGTCCAGCTGAGACACTGGAAATGTGCACAATGTCAAATTTAGATTTTACCCAACTTTGAAAACAAGAATGGGATTTAAATGAAATATATGCCTCAAGGTCTGAACATAGACTTCTTTATGAACTCAAACACTTTGGTTACAAAATCTTTAGTGCCATGCTTTATAACTCAAAATGAGAAAGTGCCTTAGCTACTGTTCATGACTTAACGGAGACCAAAACCACATGAGCACTGCTGGTAGGTGGATTTATGTTCATTAAAAACTTCAGAACAAGTTAACATATTAAGGCATTTCAGTCCCAGATGTAGGAATTGAGACCAGTCTCCTGACCATCCCCTTCTCTCCCAGGTTGTTCTACTTGCCACCAATAAAATAAAACCATGATTTGGGTCCTTAGCGTGTTAAGTAACCGAAACAGCAAGTAACAGAGTTGGCATGTGATCTGCCAGGTTAGCTGAAGAAGGAGAAATCTCTGAAAAGCTTAGGCTGAGAACTGCCTCTTGCTTTTCAGGTCTTTTGCTGTTTGTTAGGACTCGGCCTTTATCATGTATTGCAGCCACCTGGTTTGCTTTCTGGTTTCACAGATATGCAGCACTTTGCCAGAGTTCTTTCCCTGGGGTTGTTGCATTTGCTGCAAAAAAACCTGCACCTGGACTTGTGGGGTTTGCTGAAAAATGTGTCATTTTCAAGTTTACTTTTTTCTTTCCTTATTTTCCTTTGCTTCTTACCTATTTCTTTTGCAGACATATTACTAACGCTACGTTGGCCATTTTGAAGGGAGAGACAGTTCCACTTGATGTCTTGCAGATCAAGGTAAAAACATCTGCTTATCTGGTACCAAACATTCCTAAAACTTTCCTATTCACATGTTGTTCTGTTTACATGGACTGCTTTTCCTCTGTGTAATGCTGTCATGAGTTTTGGTTTATGATATCAGCAGTTCTGGTGGCACCTATTTCTCCACTGTATGCTATGACATCATATAGTCTAAACTGGAGAAAACACTAGAGTGCCTGAACATCTTTTTTGAGGCTCAGAGAGTATCGATGAATACAAAACTTACTAACACCGGTATTGCTGTGGAAATGGTGAGAGATAACAATAGCTGTCTGATCTGATTTAATGCATTCATATGTACTGTGGAGTTAATAGCTTTCTTTTACAAACTGAAAAATGTGAAATGGGAAAACCTTTCACTATGCCCCCTATGACTTTTGAATATTATTTTTTCAGTTATGTTGCAGAATGGACATTTCTGCAATGAGAACTTAGTGTCACTGTGCTGAACTCCTTGCTTTTGGCTGACAAAATCCACAAAATGAGATGGCTGTTACTGCATGTGCAGTCAAAGTCAATCAATCTCTTCAAAACCTCACCTCTTATATTCCTCTCTGGGAGCAGATGGAATGCATAACACTTAAATTCTGCTTAGCTTTATTGCTGTTAGCTACTCATCATGCCTCTTCCGTGAAATTTCACTTTTGGGATTAATCACAAATCAGGGTTTTTTTTAGAAAAATATCAGAAATGATATTTTTCTAGCTGCAGAAAACAAAGTTGGAAACAAGATAAGAGAAAGCAATTTCACAATGTTTATTTTTCTGTACAGGGAGAGAAGGAACAGCCTGTGTTTGCAGTGACTGGTTTGAGATGGGGATCTTACAGAGATGCAGGAGTTAAAGTTAGCAAGTAAGAAAATACTTTTTTTTTTTTTTAAACTGTACCTTTTTTAGCATCTGTTGTCTAAAAAGACATACCCCTATCTTGTAAAGAAGTCTTTTTTGAGTGTAGGCATTTGACAGGCACAGGGACCCACTCTTGTTGGTCTTGCACTACACACACATGAGTGTAAGAAGTTTCAGCATTTTTGTCATTTGAAATAAACAGTTATTTGGTGCTGAACTTTTCTTTTAAGTATTTACTTTCTGTTTGCCTTGTGGTGCCCACTTCTGGAACTTCATTCAGATTGTATCAGTGGGAAAGCTCTCCCTTGAGTAGAGTCTAAGTAAAGTAATTGGCCATTGTTTTTCATCAGTTGCCAATGAAAAGATGCACGGAGACTCTGTAAACCAATTCCAACAAGGGACATCAGATGCAGTAGAAATGCCCTTCAGTTCCTGCCAGAAATGGCATGGACCATGCTGTCTGACTGTTCTCTGAATGCTAAGCTAATAAGTGTTGGGCTTTCTCCAAATGGACGTTTAATATGCCGCTGTCTGTGTATCAAATGACTTGCATTATCTGGTGAAGGAACAGCAGGGCCAAAGCAGTTCACTTCTCAAACTGTTATGGAGGAATTGTGGCATATGCCTCTGCTGCACAGCTGTAAGGAAATACCATGTGTTTTGTGAATAAGCTGTCTTTGTCAGAAAGCAAGAGGTAGCAGACCTTTGCAGTCTGTCTGGCAAATATTTGAGTAGGTTTGAGAGGTGACGTGGGGTGGGGGAGATGAGTAAATGGTCAGGGTGTTTGTCCCTGGGAAGCAAGGGACATGCTTAGTGTCTTGTGTAGGCGCTGCCTTGGCAATGCCGCAGGGTCTGTTCCGAACTGCAGCCCCAAGGTGAAGGAATTGCACTTCTCTTCCCTCTGTGCTCTTACTGGGCTTCCTGCCCGTACCCTGATTTTCGCCTTGTGTCAGCCTTCACATCTCTTCCTGCAGCAGTTCCCTTTCATAAGCGTCTTTTGGACTCAGTGCTGGAGACGTGATAGCACCTTTTGTACGTGGGGCAGCCTGAGCATCTTCAAACCTCGTTCTCTTCCATGAATGTTTTTGAATCCACAGAAAACGTGCCCAGCTTGGAAAGCACTTCAGCGACGAACGAGTGGGTGCTCAGAGTGTGCCTGGGACAAGAACTATGTGTGCTTATGCTGTTTTTATACTTTTCAACTTCATGCACTTTTGGTCCCTGTGAGAGATGGGTTATTGGGCTAAACAAACATTTGGTTTATTCCAGTACAACTGATCCTATACTGAAAAGAAGACACCTACTACAAACGGAGTTGAGCAACAGGCCACAGTTCCAGAAATTTGCCTGACTGTTCCTCTGCTAAGCACTGTGCTGATGGAGACATGGTGCTGGTTTATGTTTTTGAGGTTTCGTTATTTTACAGACAATTTCATGGCTTGATGGGAGTGGTGTGACAGTTGCACATCTTAGTAGTTAATGATATAGTTAGATCTGCAGTGCTCTTGAGCTGATGGTATTTAATGTGCTTTGTTGACCTTCTTTGGTGGAAGACAGTGATCAAAATGTGTGCAAAGCCTGCCTAAATATAGTCATATCTTTAGATTCTGTACAATGCTGCATGGCTGGCAGGATTTTTGTTTTGTAAAATATTGATTTTGATCTCAGAATCATTTGGGGCAAATGAATGTTTGCTGGCTCTGTTCTTTTTTTACTGAAGCTGTTGATATTGTTTGTTTCCTCTGAACGCTTGCTTTATTGCATATTGCAGGGATGCATCCCACCAACTGTTAGACCACAGACCTTTATATCTTTCCCAGTTGTGTCACATAACTAGGTAAAATCCTGCTGCTGAGATGTCACACTGCCTGTAGTGAAGATTGTATACTGTGTTTTGGTGATCTGTAACTCAGGAAAGAGATGTCACTGCTAAGCTGCTGGTGATATGTAGGAACTATCTTATAGTATCACAAAGCTAAAGATTATCAGGGAGCACTTATTTCAGTGGCAAACAAGTCTGTGCGCTCTGACTTCATGCAAGATTTCTCCCTCTCCCAGTATTGATGACTGGATATCTTAGGAGTTCTGTCTGTGTTCTTTTTTTTTCAGGTACTGGTACCTTGGGCCTCTGAAAACCAAAGCAGCTCACTTTTTCAGTACGTTGAAGGTAAAGAGTAATTGCGAGGAAAATGTTTTTGTAGTTGGGAAATGAAAAGGCTGACTGCTTTGTATAGTTTATCCGCAAGTTTCTGTGAAGGGTTGTAGTAACAATATAAAATGGGAGTGAAACGCGACTTGTTAAAAACCTACCAATGGATAGACTTAACTTCTGAAGAGATTAAGGCAGGGAAGGATACTGAAAAAATTTCGTTACTGAGGATCTGTTGCTGCAAGATCACCAGGGGGAGCCAGTAACCACCTTTGAAACTGGAGAGCCCTAGTGGTGCCTGAGATAACCATTAAAGTGCTCTGTCACCATTTCTCAGCAGTCTTTCTTATGGTAACATTTCATTCTGATTTATTCATCTGGCAGAAGTATCTATAATGAGGCTGCTCATGCACGTTGATAATCAAGCTTCTGTGTGTAGTAAAATGAACATGAAGATTAATAGCTTATATCTCACCTTAAACTTCTCTGTTGCTTAAACTTGACCCTGGAAAGATTAAAATTTGACCTGCACAAAATGTGAAGCATTTTCATTCACATGCTTTTCCTGCTCTCTGAACATATAAAGAGCCTCATGAAAGGCTGTGGAAATACCCAGGAGCTAGTACGGTAGATCAGATTGTGCAGTCCAGCCATTCTGCCTGTGATAGTGCCCATGCTTCCTTTATAGGAAGATCCTGTAAAGGGGAGTTAAATTGTAATGTGTCCATGAAAGATTCCTGACCCAACCCCCCCACCCTGCCCCGCAAAGTATCCCCAGGAAATTTGAGATGATGATGCTGTGTGATGGCATTTTAGGTAGAAACCTATTCTTCACTTCTCTCCAGCCCCTTTCTCACTTTTGTTGAGTCCTTAGCCTCAGTTAGTGACAGTGATCATGGATTTCACTGGTAAGCTATTCATTGTCCATGAAACAGATCTGTTTGACCTGCTGAAGGTTAAAGAGAAGTACCCACTTTTTCTGCTATTAAGATAGAAAAGTTTCTACCTGAGCTCCCCTAGTTGTGGTATTCACTGCTTTATGTGCCTCTTATGTTATCATATTGTTAATTTCTATAAGAAACAGCTCGAGCCTGTTGAGCTTAATCTCTTCCCAGCTTGTCTTTGCTACTCTGCACTTCATCTTTTCTGGTTTTGCTGTAGCTGGCTTTTGAAATGGGATGACCTGTAGCTGCAAACAGTGTAAGGGGAAAGAGCTCATCTCTGATACTGGATTTTAGTAGGGGCATTGTTATGAGTGTTATAATCTCTTCTAAAATATACAGGCTCAAATTATCACAGCATTGCTGCTTTTCCGTTAAGTCATTAATACTTATTGTTTGTGTATTGCCCTACTGATACAACCTGTGTTTGTCCTGTTTATTATGCAAGTATGATAGCAGAGTCTTTGCTCTCAGAGGTGTGAGGTAAATAAGCTTAACAACCTCTGCTATATGATTCAAAACTACTTCTAAAGTGTTGTGCGTAGAAAAATAATTGTGGGCTCTTGGCTGGGTTTTTTTAGTATATACGTTTAAAAACCAGTCTTATTATTCCCTCCATAAGTCCTGGTTTGAGATTTTTGAAATTACTTTTAAAGCAAAATGAGAGGAAATAAACTTTTGTCAACATCTGGAAGTATTTCAGGAGCTAAGGTTCTTCTGTAGCCCATCAGTTTCTGGCACTGGAATATCAAATATCACCCAGAATGATGTGTTACCTCTTTCTTTTTTTTTTTTTTTTTCCCCCTCACCCCCTTAGATGCTTTATAAAGCTCACCTGATTTGCCTTAGGACCTGTTGTGTTGCTGTCTATAAGCACCTGACTATATGGTCAGATCTTGATTGTTGGAGACAGAAGACCTGCCAGGTTTTGGTGCCCTTTGGGTGCACACAGCTCCGTAGTCTTTCCCTGTTTGCACTAGACTCTGCTGCGCATTTGCTCTTTGAGGTTGCCTTTGTGCAAATTGTGCCTTCAAACATAAATGTTGACCTTGCTGGTTTTGGTTGTTCTCTCCAGCCAAAAGTAGCTGTGTCACCCTGACACACATCAGCAGCAGAGAAAACATGCATTTGCCCTCTGCTTATAGAGGGGAAAATACCTCACTTCTGTGTGGGGAAGGAATACATGAGTAGACTTGGAAACTATGAGTTATCTTTTCCAAAGCTGGAAAAGTGTCATCTCACATATGTATCTGGAGGCTGGAGAGCAATAAGATGGGCTGAGGCAGTGGTGGGATCTGAGTAGCTCTGAAGGAATACTTGGGAACACAGAATAAACAGGCTAAAGGACTAAACAGAACAAACAGGTAGGTGCTCCACAAAAGGCCCTTTGTCTTCTGTCTTTCCATGTAAATCCAAGGAATGGCCTCAGAAACATCAAGCTGCTCTCATGTATCTGGGTCCAACTGAGAGACCTCCAGAAGAGCCAGAGGAGAAACCGTCCAGACCTCCTTTGTACAAGAGGCTTTACAGACGACTTTGGTTATACTGGTCACCTCCTCCAAAAGGTGAAGTGTGTGTGTTTTGGCATAAACTCACAGTCAGGCTTTACTCTTCTAATAGATTGGACTGGAGCGGGGGAGGTGTTTCTGCTTTTCTGGTCTCTCATTTTGTTGTCGTCGTTTATTATTATTATTATTATTATTATTATTATTATTATTATTGCTGTGACTTTGTCAAGATAGTTACAGTGATATCTGCCAGAAATGGAACAGAGAGTCCTGTCAGTGCTCGTAGTCTTGTAAATGAAAATGCATTTGTGAAGAACTTAAGGCATTCCCTGGGCTCACAGTCGCTTTCCTTTGCTATGGAAGCCTCCATAGGTGATTCTTTTCTCTTATGAGTGAGCTTCTTGAAATCTTCCTCCTGCAGAATGGCTTCTTAGTGAGCTGGTGGGAGAGGAGCAGCCCTTGTTTTTCAGAGTGGGGGGAGTTGCTGACACAGAGCAGCATATGTAACTTGAAATGGAACAATAAAACTTGAGCCATACAGAAGCCTTAAGTTTCTCCTAGTACATTGAATTTTTCTTCTGTACCATAAATTTTCTTCTGTGTGCTCTGTGAGCCTCTCTTGGCTTGGGTTGTCATCTAGGCAGTGCATGTGGCAGACTGCAGAAGGAAGAGGAGTGTGTATTTTGCACAGTCTGGTGTGGTGCAAAGTCCTTCTCTTTCCTTCTTGGATAGCAGAGGTGATTTAGACAGAAGCATGAAATAAGTGACCTGTGTATGAGAACTGAACCCTGGGGTTTCCTCCTATAGAAAACACATATTACCGCAGAATCCTGAACATTGGATTCCTGTTGCTTTGGTAGCAGCACTGGATGTGTTTAGAACGCTAAATGTTTCTGTAATATTATAATAGCCCAGGAGATCTGTTAATCCCTTGGCATAAGGATTCACAGGGCTGCCATGTAATGTGCTTGATAGTTTTCCATGCTACTGTGTGAATGCTGGTGGGTTTTTTTCTTTCCTTCAGTACTCCTAAGTCTCTTTTCCTTTTTTAAGCTTTTGACAGTTTAAAGAAACAAAGCTACTGGTCACAATGGGTCAGAGTCATTTTTGCAGCTGGAATTGATGTTTCATGCTTCATAGCAATGAAATGATGACCTGTGTAATTAAATTCCACTTAATGATCTCTTCTGGATTCACAGAAATCCCCCAGGAGGTAACCCTGGAGGACTGGGAAGAACTGGAACTCTCCACCATTGAGCTTTCCATCACAACTCGGAACAGGCAGCTTGATCTGACGGTAAGACCATAGCGTTAACTGGATTCCAGGTGCTGCCAGCCCACAGAGTTTTCCTTTCTTGCTAAACTCTCATTCTCGTGTCTGTATACATAAAACTTACTACTCCATGCAAGGAGGGGGCCCATGACTGAATCCAGGAATGGGCAAGTTTCAGAGCCAGTGTAAAAGCACTGGAGACCCCTGTAAAACTGGGATGTAGTGGGATCAGGAGGAATTTGTGTAGTGAGAAGGATTCACTAGCCAAACAGAAGCTTTAGGATTGCCAGGAGAAAACAAGGCATCCAAATGGGCACTCCTTTTCTTCCTGACCCATGCAAGAGTGATTCTGTTTTATCAACTGGTGGTGGAAGGAAGCTGAGCCTGAATGTCTGCCTGTAGCTGTGGCTTTTTCTCTCTCTTTTGACTTGCAGAGCAAAGAGTTGAAAAGAACAGGGACAAGAGAAAGGACATGGGCTACACTGAGTTAAAGGACAGGAAATGCAGGTGACTGTGGAGGAGTAGAACCAAGAGAGCAAGGGAACTGTTCCTGTCATAACCTTCTCAACATACTCGTGCTGTTCAGTCCCTGTTTTAAAACCTACTTTGGTTTATGTCTGTGCTTTAGTACAATTTTATTGCTGTGAAAATTATTTGGATAGATAGGTCAGTCTTTAATGTTACTGGAAAATGCTAACATAGTGATCCTGTCCTGGTGAGCTGCTCTTCACGTCTTTCTCATGGCTGCAGGAAACTACTGCCACTGCACCCAGATTAACAGGAGGTGCTGAGCTTACCACAAAGTGTTTCTTGCTCAGAATTCAGAGTCTTCAAGAACCTGAAAATTTGTGTTAATATTATTGACATGTTATCATTGTAGGATCAGACACACACCCCCCCGCTCCAAATCCAGTCTTAAAATTTCCTCCTGTTTTGTCTTTAGAATGTACCACATAAATTTTAGTTTCTTCTTCAGCGGTGGTTTATGACTTGGACCACCAGTGCCCTAGTAATGGTATGAGCTAGACAGAGACTGCCAGGGTATTTGGTTTTTTTAGTGGTTTCTAGATGACCCTTGAAGAGAACAGTTTTGGTCACTGAACTGGATTAGAGTCAGTGATGTAAAGTAAAACCAGACCTGCCAAGAGCTGAAAATCTCATTGCCACAGACTATCCCTTATGTCCTTTTTTTTTTTTTCCCCTGCTCCTTTATGCCTTCAAGATGCACTTTAATACTGGTATTGAAGAAAGAAATGATGTAGGGTTCTCATGTCTGGTGAACAGCCTAGAGAAATGGATGAGTTTATGTTGGGGTAGTTGTACTTCTCTGTTTCTAGAGCGGAAAGTACCTTTATCGCTCCTTTGTTTCTACAGATATGGACCCCTTATAACTGCTTTTAACTCCTGCTCTTGAAGCTATTGTCCCTGTAGCCATCAAAGCTGACCGACAGCTCTCTTGAATCGATACCAGAGCATATCTGCTGAGTATTGTCAGCCACTCCTGTCATTTCTGTCTCACCTCTGATTCATGTCTAGGCTGCCCTGTCGAAGAGAAGCTGATAAAGCTGTACAGGTGCAGCTCAGACAGTGCCAAGCCAACCTCTGCAGATACAGTTAACGACTAAAACAAGTTATACTAATAGATGCATTTATTTTTGCTTTTGTCAGTTTGATTGCATCTGGACTAGGACTTTTGCCAGGACAGAGATGTGAAAATAAATAAATAAAAAATGAACTGCATCTTAATCAAAGTTGTTTTCCCAGCAAGAGCTTTACTGTATATATGGTTTAAGGGCAGGCTGTAAATTAAAAAATAAGCTAAGTAAGGAGTTTAAAGGAATGATCTCAGGAACACTGTGAGTTCCAGTTTATATTGTTAAAAATTCTATTACTGTGGCGTTTGGTGGCCAAACGTTGCATCATTTTACTATTGTTTAAATTCATGCAAGAAATCTTTGTGAACCACAAGTAAACCCCAAGCGATTTGCTATCACTATCTTTACTAAGTGTGTGAAATGTAACAAGAAGCCAAATGTGTGAATGATTATTTCACTTCTTGTGGTATTTATTGTTGAATAGTCATCAATGAGAAGTTACTGTCTGTAATTTATAATTGGAATCTCAAATCAAGAGTGGAAGAAAGCATGAAATGCAGAAATACATCTTCTGCCTCCTTTTGTGGAACAAAGGACTGGGCATTTTGTGAACATATTGCAGTATCATGGGTGTGGCATTTTGAAATGTTAACTGCTTGATTTCTGAATCTTTTTTTTGCATAGCGCACTGAAGACTTCATGGATATTTGCGTTGAGGCAAATACTGTCAGCAAAGGGCAGTTCATAAACAGAGGGTGAGTATGGGGAGGCTGCAAAAACATGACGGAATTTCCGTGAGTCGGAACACTAATTCTGAGAAGCGTGCTGTGTTTTTTCTCTGATTTTGTGCTGCAAAATTCAGAAGCAGAGGACTGCAAAGGACACCAGTCAGTAATGATTTGTGGGGGCTACTGATTCTGTTCTTTAAAATTCTTACTAATTTTCTCTTTCTGGAAGCAAGGCAGAGCAGTCTACCTGGAGTTCTTCCTAGCTTCTGAGTTTGCTATACCTTTCATCTTTTTCCTCGTTGCTATTGATTGGTGCTGTTTAGATAATACTGTCAAAACTGATTTTTATAATCAGACATACAGACTTATACCCAGAATCTTTTAGCCTTAGCTGCTCAGCAGGTTGAGAAGCAGATCACAGAGCTGCTATATTTGTATTAGTGGTACCTGGAATTTTTGAACTCAGATTAGACAGACCTTGCTTGTGAGTGAAGGACTCCCTTGACTCAGTAACTCTTGAGAGAAATTAGGTCTGGGTTGGAAGAGCTTTTGGAAGATGTGATTTGAAACAGAGACTTTAAGCAAATGTATTGGTGCTGCTTGCTCGTGGAGTATGAAGGCTGTAGGTATGAAGAAGCAGCATGTAGAGGGAAAGTGAATGTGTTTTGCTTCCTTTGTGCTTGGAAGATCGTCTTGTAGTGTGCTTGTTCCCCCTGCTCTCACCAGATGCGAATCTGAGCTGCTCTTTCTAGCTCCTCCATACAGTCCCACATTGCATCTTCAGTACAGTTTCTGCCAGCAACAGATGTTCCTACTAAATCCAAGAATGCTCTTCTGCATGTTACCTTTTTATTCAGTAATACTGTTTTCTAGTCTTAGAGCTCCCTCTAGTGAAAGCAGCAAGAAGATTTCAACACATTTTTACCTGCTTGTCATCACCCTAAAAATTCCTGCGTGTATGTCTTGTTTATGAAACTAATCTCAGCAGCAGGCCCCTTATTAGAGCATCCCATGAGCCTCAGTGGGTATAGGATCTTCTGACCTATGCATATGCGGTAGGTCAGGTTACCACCTGGAAATGCTTTTAAATTGCATAAGCCATGTGAACCATAGGTTGCTTCGTACTGAAATCTTTGCTTCGAAGGCTACAGAAGGAAATGAGGAGGAGATTTTCCCATTAATAGCAAGAGGAATCTGGCCTCTTAAAGTGGGGAGACGAAGGCAATGCTGTGCTGGGTCCTTGGACGCTTCGCTAGGAGACAAAATGTGAATGAATTTGTGTGATTTAAGGGGGGCGTATTTGAGTGTACACCCACTGTAAAGAATGTCTCCCGTGTGGACTTGACATCCTTCACACAGTGGTATGTCGCATTTTCTGACTGCAATTACAGTGTCATGCAGAAAAAGCCTCTGATGAGAGAGAACATGCCCTGCTGGCTAGAGCTAATTAGAGGCAGTACCAAAAGCTTTGAGCTGCTGTTCAAGCAAAGTTCAAAGAAACAAGCTCTTCTGACTAAATAGTGCCCAAAAGTCTGTAGGTAACAAAGAAAGAGAGAGAGAGGTGTAAGGGGTGCAGAACAGTGGGAGAGACTGGTTAGTCCTGCAGAGAGGAGTCAGAACAGAAAAAATGTGCCCTGTGTTTTCAAGGCAAAATCAGGGTGTTCAGAGAAGCTCTTCACTGCACAATGCCCTATCGCAGCTGGGTTTAAATCAAACCCATTATTAGAGGCTCCCCATTGCCTAGCACCAACAGGGTTTGTCTTTGGAAATGTGTGATGAAGTTATTTTTCTTTTTTTTAATGCATAGTTTTAAACTCCACCAGAATTTGGGGAGGGGGATTGAAAAGATTTTTAGGGAAAATACTCTATCAGTGCAGATTTTTTTTTTTTTTTTTTTTTTAATTGAAGAAGGCACTGACAGGAGCTGATCAGAACTGACGGATCACATAGAGGAAACCACACATCCAGCAGGAAACTACCGTGCAGACTCTGGCAGTGGTGGAGGAGGCATCAGAGTGCTGGAGGGCAACTGCTGCTGGATTTCAAAGGAAGGAGTAGGTCATCCCAGGTGTATATAAAAGTGCCCTCTGGCTGTAGATCAGGTATGTGTGAACAAGAGTGTGCAGCAGGGGTAGAGCTGATGTTTAAGATGAGGTGAAGGAAGAACAGGTGGTTTACAGTGTGGTGCTTACTAAGAAGTGCAGGAGGGAAGGAGACCAGGGATGGAGAGTGTAGCACCAGTAATCGACATCCTGAAAGCCAGCTTAGATTCTGTGTGTGAAAGTGTGGAGAACTTTAGTTCCGGGGCATAAACACAGTTACCAGCAACAATGCAGGAGACTGGGTTTTCGTGTGGTTTTTTTTTGTTTGGTTGGTGTGTGTTTGTTTTGTGAGGTTTTGTTGTTGTTGTTAGAGTCGTACTCTGAATCATTTCACGTTGGCTGCTTCTGGGTTTAACTAGGTTAAAATTGTATGTTGTCTGCAATAGATGTTCTCGTTCTCCCTTTGCCTGTATTTTTGTAGTTCGGTGTATGGAGTGGGATAAAACAATCAATTGAAACTGTTGCTATTAGGCTTTGGTCTTGCTCCTGTTTCACTTTGCTGTCTTGAGTAAGTAGTACAATCAAATGGAAACAATTTCTGATCCTTTTATGCTGGGTCACTAGAGAGGCAATCACTGTAAGTGGAGTTGTGTCTATTTGCTTCCACCAGCATTCGCCTTTGATCTTTAGTTCCGGGTCTTGTCTCTTTTGAGTTTACCTTTACCCAATAATTGCCTCTATATAGAGCTTCACTTTGTGGACCAAAACAATCTGCTTGTTCACTAGAGTGCAACATCTAGGACTTTGTTAAACTTTGAGCAGGTTAAACTTTAAGCAGGGAATCTTGCTGCTTGTTTGTACAGCACTGTATAAACTGACAGTATTGCATGCCATCAATGATTTATAATTTATATTGCTGGGAGGATGTTTAATTCCCTCACATTCACTCATTAATTTTTTAGTATATACATATTTGATTAAACCCAAACTTTCCACAGTTAGTATTGCTTCTGTCCTTCCCTACCCTTTCCTTTGGTATCTTAGCTTACTTCCTTTGTCTTTGATTATCATCTCCTGTTTCAGTGCCCTGTTCTCATGTTCTTTGGGATTTTCTGTGATTTTAAGAAGCACTTGCATTCTTCAGGGCATAGAAGACTTGGTGTATAGGGAGTTTCTGACGTGGTTTTTTGACTTCTTTTCCGGGCAGTATTTAAACACTCTTCTTTCATATCAGTCTAGAGAAAAGACAGAGAAGTTGGTGACAGCTGGCATTGCCTGGTGGAGGAATATTTGTGATAATTCTGCCATGGCTGAGAGCTGAGAGATATTAACGCTGTAACTCTCTGCTGTCCCCTTGGCTTTTTGTGTGTTGCTGCCTGTCTGGAGAGGGGTCCAAACTTAGGGGTTACTGCCTGGGGTACGGCATACCCTTTGCCAAAGGTCAGCCAAAAGGTTGTGTGTGTTCTCAGCCAGGAGGCCAGAGGTAGGTCAGCATACCCAAGAGCTTGTGCTTACTCTGCAGCAGCACACCCTGGGGAAAGGAATCGCAACACACTGTTCTTTAACAGTTGATCTGGTGACAGGACAGCAACCGAAGTCTTGAAAAATACCAAATTGCACTTGCACCAGCAGCTTTCTAGGACAGGGAACTGCCTTCTATTTGCTCCCATTCAACATCAGCAGAAATAGGCAAGTAGCACTTCTCTGGCTACACTATGTAAATAAGAATCTCAGAGGCACCAGAAAAGAGAGAGTATCTGACAGAAATGGGTGTTTTATTTGGAAGGCATAAAATGATGTTCTGGGGTTTCTTCACAGGAATGATGTAAAAGTAACTAGTAAGAAACTTTGTGCTGACTGGTGTTGATGTGAAAGCTGGGGTTTTTTTGGTGGTTGTTTAGACAATGGTTTAGTGGTTCAGTATAACTAAAATTCTATCAGGTTTTTTGGCTTACTTTTAGGTTGCTGGTAAGTTACGTGGGTGCACGAGATATGAGGAGATGGTAGTCATCGACTGCAGGAATTGTACAGGTTTGCGTGAAAGTGAGGAGCACAAAACTGCTGTATGTTCAGATATACAAAGTTATTTTCAAATATATTCAGTGATCCTCAGAGCCAAAGCTGGTTGGAGGTTGTCAGTGCATACTGTCATGTGTATTGACTGCAGCTGAAGAGGAAATGTCTATTTTACTTTTTCACTGTTAAACCTACAAGTATTTGTATATACTCATAACATCTAAGTTTACCAAATGCATAGTGACTTACCAACCCACAATGACATGTCATCCCTGAAGATGGCTGTTTTCTAGAGAATCGTCTCCTTACCTGTCTTTTGGTTTGAACAGGAGTCAAAAGATGTGTGATCCACATACGTGCCCTGAAGGGAGTCAGTGCATCCAAGCCAGCAGATGCATCTTGCAACTTCCGGAGGTGAGAAGCTGAGGGAGCTGGAAAACTGTCATTTTATTGTCTCATGCCAGTTGATGCTGCACGTTAAGAAATGCCTACTCCAAGCCTGGGAGGCTGATTACCCTGCCAGACACTCAGTTTCTCAGTGTGGCAACTCAGTTCCCGACTAAGGAGACACGTACTGGAAGTTGCCTAAGTGGTCTGTAAACCAGAGAGGGAACTTCATTCTGCCAGTAAATAGTGACAGACCTTTTATGTAGACAGCAGCGGTGGCTGTAAATGGTCTCTTACTCAGGTGTATTGCATATACTCATCTTCTTCTTAGTATTGAAGACTGAATTCCTTGTCTACATTTTACAGTGGATGGGATTGTGCTGCAGAGAAGATAAACATTAGAAGCTTTATGGAGACCAAGGAGGGTGACACAAGGCAGCAAGGCTCAGATCACAGTGAAGTTTCTTGAAACTTTGAATAGATGAGGCTGAAAAATAAATCAAAACTGTGTCTGCCAGTATAGTTTAGATTAGTCTCTTGTTGCCTCTTGGAAAGAAGAGGCTGTCGTTGCAGCCTTGGGGAGGACTGTTTCTTGCTTTTGCAAGGACATGAAGTCAGTCTTCTAGATAATTTCTGTTTTCAAATGATTTATCATTCAGTAAAATGATTTCATATTAAGAGAGAACAGAACATACCAAAAAGTGAAAAAAATCTGTGGCTATGAAGTGAAAATCATGAATTATAATGTCATGATTAGCCAGCATCCTAATGCTTGCATTGAGCTCGTATCAGTAATTTTGTGGTTCTGAAAGAATACTGTGGAGTCCTGGGCTGAGGACAGCTGAGCCATAAGTAAGGTTGTGGCATAAAATGAACTCTGCATACTGCAGCTGCTGCAAAGACAGTACATGTGCATGGTGCAAAGCAGTGCTGTTCAGTTCCTTGACCTCACTGTCATGAAGGAACTGGAGGCAGCTGGGATGAGTCTCACCAGGTTTGGAGAGGAGTGGGATATGTTGATCCTCTCAACTTCCAGGACTTATGCTACTGTCTCTAATCCGTGCTGTCCTGGTGTACCAGTTCACTTAGAGCTAGTTTGAGTATCCGTGCAACATAGCGCTGCCTCGAGTCATGTGCATGCAAAGCAGTCACCAAATGTGTTTAGGTAAACTCAACCTGCCATTTTGATGAATTGTTTTAATCATTGCTGACTTTATCAGCATTACAGAAAACACTCAAGAAAATTCTAGTGCTGATTCCTTACCTATGAATTATGTTGCATCTCACGTTTCAGATCAATATAGTAAAACAATCCCAAAAGGTGTTTGTGACATGGATTTAATAGGAGTTATTTAACAGGCACTTCTGCCGATTAGCTTCTGTCACCACTGGTAGACCAAGATCTAAGTGCATATAATTGTAGTTCCAATAGCAAAGAATCCTTCACTATAGGCAATGTGGGTCATTAAAGCTCCCTAGCACTTAATTGTCACCAATTAGCAACTTAGTGAGGTTACATCTTATGCAAGAAACTCTTAATATATTATGTGGAGTGAAGGGTAGCTCTCACTATGTTGTTGAGACCAAATGGGCTGGAGGGCATAGGGCGAGGGGGGCACCTTGGTTAAGACTCAGCTAAGTATTCAACTGGAGTCTATTAGTAAAGTCAGGTATTACAGCATTGCTGAAATAATATGTTTTATGTTAAACCCTGATCAGCACTGTTATCTGTACACAGGGCACTGAGGGATCCTTTGGCATTGATAATGAGGAGCATGAAGCGATGCCTGTGGAGGTGAAGCTATTGCCCCGGAAACTCCGGTTCTTCTGTGATCCCAGAGTGAAGGAGCAGGTGCTCCCTGCAGCGGTACAATGAGAATTCATGTCAAAGGGGCCAGTGTTTACCAGTCTTATCAGGGTCTCGACAAGGCATGTTAGACCTCACTGACTTGATTAACCCCACCAGACTCATGTACAAGGTACTTCCATTGGAAGTGGCTGATTTGGCTAGTCTCAAAGGGGGTTAAAAATGCAAATGAAAATTCTGAGAAATACTTGTTAACTTGATGGCATCTTTTTCTTTCCTCAAAGAAGTCATCAGTGTTCCATTTACAGCACTGCAGGCTGAGTGCTGTGTGCCAGATGCTACTGCTTTACTGCAATTGTATATTAAAGTAAAATGAAAGCACACTTTTCTTGTTTTAAGAGTTTAGGTCTACTTTATCTGTGTCTAAATCTTACAAAACCTGGGATCTTGGAAAAAAAATATTTGGGGAGAATAATGATAAGGAAGTCCATGAAATGTTGGAATTGCCACATTAAAACAGGTGGTTGGTTATCTACTCTATCACAGAATAAACAGCAGATCAGTTTTACAAAGCTTCAGAGGAAGTTTAAAAATTCCCACATATATTTGGTTATTTGGTGTGTTTTGTTTTTTTTTTCATCCTGCCAGATTCTACAGCACAGAGTTCCAGTTAATAATATAGTAGAAATATATTCCTATGTGCAAGTTTAGGTATGTCATACAGAAGCATATTGGAAAATGTCGTAATTGACTCAAAGCTCTATGAAGTACATGTGGAAAGACTCTTTAACAATCCCAATCAGTCTTTTTTGTAAGTATGCCTTTTATTCCTGTAGTAGTATGGCACAAATAAGGGCATCCAAATAACTTTTATTACTCATTGTGTCTGGTTGCTCTTCTTGAATGTAAACAGTGCTCACCACTTCTTAGGCAACCTACATCCCCTTGAGACTCAGTACCTTAATTAGTTTCGTTGCTTTTCTGAGCTTTTGTTTATAGCTTCACTTTAATTGCTGAAAGAAAATATTATTGACTTAGGCAAGGTTATCTGCTGCCCTTCTTATTATAACTTACAAGTGCACATGACTGCCTTACTTACTGGAAAAAAAAGCTTATTTTTCTGATGTGATGGCTGTTTGTACATAGTCCCTGTGTTACACTGTGATCTAGTCTAAGGTCATCTGTTGATTCTTTGCTGTAATTGAAACAAGGACATTAGTGAACTGACTTGGAGCAGCTCTGTTAAAGACTACATCCTGGCTGCTGCTACAGCATCCTCTGCTGGAGACTTGCTGAAGGAAAAATGCTTTGAAAGGGGAAGTAGAGTTGGTTTTCTGCATGGTGCTGGAACCAAACTGAATGCTGCCCTTCCCTTGACTATAGTGTGGAGAAACTTAATCACCTAAGCTCTTGGGGCAAGCTCTCATCCATGTCTTGGTGAAGATCTAGGGGAGTGGAAGCCTGCTAGTTCTTTTTTATAGTTATGCTGGTGATAGCGCCTGTGTTGTGCTGTCGTTCTTTTGATCTGCAGCAGTTAAGAGTGCCCAGGGTCACTCTCCAAGGAACATGCTGGCTGTGCTCTGCTCTTTTTGCTTGCCACAGAGACACCTGGAACATTGCTCTGCAGCCACTGGCTCATTCAGAGTCAGAGGCAGTTCTCACCAACTGAGTTTTTGCTCAAGCTGATGCTTCTGTAATAAAATCAGCAATGTTTTTATGTTTTGTTTTGGTTTTCCTCAAGTGGCAGGAAAGACAAGGCAGCAGCCATTTCAAAAAGGTAAGCTTTAATCGTATTAAAAAATACCGATGTTTTTTAGTAAGCAGTTTCTCTACACAGCCACAGGCCTATGGGAGCAACCACACATCTGCAAGATGCAAACGACATCACAGGTGTTAAAACTACGACCAGCCTGCTGCAAGGGAGGAGATGATGGGCACTAGCTTCTGGTTCATCTGCACCATTTTACAGGCAAAATGACTAATTCTCTTCTATAGTATCAGACGCAGGGCTCCCATTGCAATGTGATTCCTTGCTTGAGGGTAACCAAGAGCTCCCTTCAGAATTGGTGCTGTTAATGCTGTTCTGATGTTGAAGTACCAAGGATCATCTGAGACACAAGCTGCTATTTGTGTATTCATATCAGCAGAAGTTGAGTAGCTTGTATAAATACCGTTCAAATAATTTTTCCCCTTCCTCTACAGTTCAGAGGTCTCCCATTATGGGGTAGTTCTAGACCTCTGAATTGCAATGTTCTGAGGGGAGGTGTGAGGGAACTATTACATACACTGAACCCATTGCCTAGGGTGTTGAGGAATGGACTCAGTTCTCATGTTTCTGTCTGACAGCAAGACAGATAACTTTCTTTGTATACAAACTACAAAGACAGGAAGGAGGAGTAGAATCCCAGGTCCCACTTGTGAAAACACTTATCCTGGGTTCAACTTCTAGTCTTTTCTAGGAGAACTGAAAATACTATAACATAAATGAAAAGGAAGGATAACAGCCTAATGATGGACCAGCCCAAGGCACCTGTTTATTTTAACCACAATTAAACATTCCCATTTGAAGGGCATGTTGCATTAACCGAGACCTGAAATTCTGGTTCGCAGGCATTTAGTACCCTCTATTTTAGACAGACATATCATTCTGTTAAGTCAGTACATTCCAGTCCCTCGCAAAAGATGTTTATGTTGTCTTCTCCCATAATCACTAGGCCACTAGCTTGGAGGGTTGGGGGCACAGAAAGGAGACTGCAAGTAACTTAGAAGAGCTATGAGAGAATTTGGTTTAGTACGCATGCTTTGTGCCTAAACTTTCACAGTAAGGTGGAGTGCTTTTGCCCTCTTATTCCAGAAACCACCACCTTTCCCCCTCCCAGAGCAAAGCATGCCTGTCCCTTGCATAGTCTGTCACCAAGAGGGCCGCTTTTTGCCTTTTTGCCCATTAATCTTAAAATGGAAGAAGTACCACAGTAACACTGCTTTACAGAATAAGCTGTAGAGTAAGCTACTTTCTCTTAAAAATATGGTGGAACTTTGTTCTGCCCATAAGGATGCTGGATAGGTGAACTCTTCTCCTATGACAGCCATGACCATTAACTCTAACATACATGAGAGCAACTACTTCATATATGCTAGAAGATATTAGCATGTCTCGAAACAAATCTGAACTCTTAATTCAGTAAAATGCCCTTCTCCTAGTATCCATTACAGTTCTCATTGTACTTGTCTCTATGCAGCTCAGCCTAACCCTGCGGTGAGAAAACTTTTGCATGATTTAAGTGTCTGGCAGGGTATCCTTTGTTCAGACTGAAAAACCTAGCTTCTCTTTCTCAGGTTTTACCCTCCAATCCAGATTGTACAAGTAATAATAATTCCTTACTTGATTATACATTTCGAGTGCCGCTTGTGTTAAGATGCAGCTATGAAGCTCTTGCTCTCCCGCCTAAACTCAAACAAGTATCAACTGAGAACCTCCAATGGCTGTACTATGACTTGGGTGTTAGAGAAGAACATCCTTGATTGTGTCTACCAGGGCACAGGACATACCTGGTAAACTGTAGCCACCATTCAGCCTGGGCTCTGTTCACAAGCAACTGACCAGAGATATCACACTAAAGAAATTAGGGGCACCACTGTAATGGCAAAATCCTTCAAACACAGAAGAGGGTTTTGTAGTAATCAGCAATCTCCTACCTTATGCCACACCTTCCTCCCTCCTTTAATTCCAAATACACCAAATAACTGCCTCCGTTCCAGCTGCTAGTGTTGAAAAAAGCAACTAGTAAGTGTCAAGGAAGGAACCTTAAATGTCTGTACTTAATTATTTTACCCTGAATTATGTTATCATCTCCTGGAAACGTAAGATTCAGTGAAGTTGGTTCCACACAGGAAGTGCCTGCTGAACAAGCCTTCATGGCCCAAGCTGTGGCTATGTGTGTTACCCATTTATCAAGGATTTTCCACATGTGATAACAATAAAAGTAGTGTCTATTAGAAAAGGAGAGTGCAGGTGGAAAGTTCTTTCCCAGTGAATCAAAAAAGGTTAGGACAGATAAGTCTTTTTGTTCTGTTTTCTGTCTGGCAAATTCCTGACTTTTGTAGCCGTCGCCTGCCAAGAGAGGCTGTAGAGAAGCAAAATTACAAGGAAGAGCAAAATAGGCTGTAGCCATCCAGCTGGGAAGTAGGACGGATGCTACTTTTACAGTATCTGCTTGCTTTGATGCTTCTGCACCCATGCTACTGCTCACAACTGAAAACCTAGTTCCTGAAAAGCAGAGGTTTAATTAATGTCAAATAGTAATCTCAGGAGGTTCTGCTTGGTGGGCTCTAGCAGTGCTGTCTAGTAGATCTGATGTTCTGACAGCCTGTGAACGTAGTGCGCCAATGCAAGGTGTTAGAAAGCCTCTGACTGCAAAGGCTGTAAAATTTCAGCAACAAACTAAAGGTTTGTTCCTATTTAGTTCAGCAGAACTACTGACATCAAAGAAAATAGAAAGTCATTTGCAGCTGAACACAGCTAAACTATGTAGCAAGCTTTTAAGAAAGTGAGAGGAAGAATTGCTAGAGACCAGTTTCAGTTCCTTTTTTTATATCTGAAGGATGTTAAGTAAGTGCCAGCTATACTTCCTTGGGGATCTTCACTGCAAACAGCATGTTAAAACTAAAGTAGAAATGAGAAAAAAAGCATGGAGATTGCAGGCCACTTTTATATTAGAGGTGTCAATTTAAAATCAAAGCCTTTCCTTAAGAGACTGGTCTTTCCAATTACATGATATTGAGCTCCATTTTCTTCCTCTTGCTTCATTTTTTCCCCCAAACTTTTAAGGATGATTACGTTACAGTTGTGAGCAACTGGCAATATAAGCAGCAGCGTTTTCTCCTGTACAAAAACATCCAAAGCCCTGAAAAAGCAGGCAAGGGAGGAACTGCTCAGAGACAGGCAGACTGCAAGAACATAATACACTGAAACTCATACCAACGAACTGTGCAAGAAGCCTTGTGAGGCCCCTGATCCCACACCTCACTAAAGCCTCTGGATCCACAGCAAGTAAAATTACCCCTTTGCTGCAGACAGCCTTCAAGGAAAAACAGGACATGCCAGCCTCCTTCCTTCCAGAGGGAGACAATCCACAGAGGGTCTACTTGGAGAACGTTTGCTTCACCTGTTTTAAAAAGAATTAGTGGGTGAGACTTTGGTGGTTGAGGCTCTTGTCTCATCCTATAAAATGCCAGGATAAATGGATACATCAGCTACAGTTTGTATTTCTACAAACTGCAGAAAGGCTCCAAGGGTGCTGAAGTCTATTCTGGTAGAAGCAGCAGATAATTAGCTGTAGCCACAGTTCAGGAAGAACAGTTAGCTTAAACCTGATGCTACTACTGGCTGAAGGATTTTGGGCAAAGCGGTATGTCACACCAAGAACCCACAGTACTGTTCCTGGATTACTCTTACAGGGATAGCCGTCCTGGAGGGAACCACTGGCCCTGTGTGAACTGAATCCTGTTCTTTCCACAGCACAAGAATGAGAAACACTGTTCATCTGGTTCTACAGCTTTTCTGCTCAGGGAAATAGAAAGGCTTGCTGTTAGGCATTGCTTCTAGCAGCTGTGCCAGTTAAGAACCCTTAACAGCAAGGGAACCCCCTGTGAACTGCAAAGCTGTTCCAGCTGAAAGGTCACATACTGCTCTCTTGTCTCACATAAAGCCAAGGACAGTGGCAGGCAGTGCTGAAGGCTGCGCGACAAAAAGAGGATCTGCAGACAATGTTAAAGCAAAGGAGTGACAAGCACCATCTGCTACAAAGGGCTAGGGACATTAGTTAGAGCATACTTATTCAACCCAGTCCTGCCCAGCACCATCTGAGCTGAGGCTGGAGAGCATGGCAACTGCAAGGTGGCTCAGTGATGTTGGTCCCTGTTAAATGGGAGACCGTCTTGCTGGTTTGAAGATTTTGAACCGAAGAAGCAGGTGTGATGCAACTGAAAACCAGAGGATGTAGAAGGACGGATTAAGCAGGGATAGTGCTCTTCTCCAGCTATGAGATAGGCAGGTGTAGTCTTTGCCAGTTTATACCACCTCAAATGCTGGAAGTGAAACCGTGCCACTCTGGTAAGTAAAGTCATAGAAGATCATGTAGCACCCCCATATCCCAGACTTGCTTCTGCCATTCCAACTCAGCTGCTAGAAGTTGGGTGAGGGGTGTTTAAAGGAGTCTTTTTTTTATCATTGGTTTAACTGTCCCCACCAATAAACATGGTAGGATAGGAAATGTTTTATGAAGCTCTCTTCAATCCCCAAGTGGAAGAGGGGATGATAGGAGGGTTTTCCAGTCAAGTCTTGAGAGCTCAGCTACAGCTTTTCACACTGGTCCCCATCCACACAAAGTGCTTTCCTGAAGTCTTCAGCCCTCAGCTATCCAGGTTAGGCAAAAACCTAGCTATCACTGGCAACAGTGAGGATGCCACTGGTCCTATCTAAACAAAACAAAACCACAAATGAATGAGAGACAATAACAAACAAAAAGCCTGAAGGAGGTACCCATCGGGAAGCTGATGGGGAGAAAATAAAATCACATTTTGTTTTAAAATTATAAATACTCTCCATATAAAGTTATTAAATAAAATGAGATCCGTCCAGTGGCTGTGGTGAGTTCCAGTGATCATCCTAAACAATGTCTGGTAGTCTTTAAAAAGTGGATCTTTGTTCCCCATCTCTCTTGCCCTTGGTTTAGGTGCAGCAGGGGTTGTCAATGACTAGCATAACATCAATGCCATATACTTCCAGCAGGTCCATAAGGAAACTTCGATCCCCTTGG